>NC_138897.1:6947381-8147381 GCF_965194825.1 Balaenoptera physalus
TTTAAAATTTTTATTGGTGTACAGTTGATTTCAGTTTTGGGTTTTTGTTTTTGTTTTTGTTTTAAAGAAAGCTCTTTAGAGAACAATGGAACTCAGAATATTTACCACTAAATTTCAGAAATAATTCCAGGTTTCAAGGTTATTCAAAAGTAGAAATCATATTGCTATGTTTAAACTAGTAGTCATTCCATGCTCTAAAGTATCTAAAATTGAAATTCTAATTTAAAGACCGTAATGTTAATATTGGTTACATTTAAGCACAAGCTCTAAACACAGGATTTGATGATATTTCATGACTATGCCTTTAGTTACTACTAGGTGGACTTTGGTTTGGGAATAATGTAACAGCCCTTTTTATCATTCACAAAACTGGTCAATTTAGTCAATGTAATTCAAAGGCAGAAAAATAATGAACCTCTTTTGTGGAAAAAAAGGTTCTTTCATTTATTTTGATTTATTCTGCTTATTATTCCAGAGAAGATTTCAGATAGAATATGAAAGTATGTAAGCTATGATGGATGGTGGAAGTTAAACGTGTGATTATTGTAAAAAAATAAACAAGGTCAGAACGCAGAGGACTATAGCTATAAATCCTTACCATAATCTATACACCTAACACAAGCCTGCAACCATGCTATGTCTAAGTTACTTGGCAGCCGATGGAAAAGTCCATAAGATAGAAACAAAGAACTTGCAACCAGATTCCACTGAACATTCTCCAGGAGAGTTGGGGGAAGGAGAGGGGGAGGGGCATGGGAAAATACAGTGTGTTCTCAAGTTTGGCAGTCGAGGGTTTCAATCATGTGATGAGAGAGGCAGTTAAAGGAGACAAGATGGCCGTTAGGTATGCTCTTCCACTCCACAGAGGACAACAGGAAATATTATACCCAAATGACGAGTGAGTTGTATGAAAATTAATTTTCAACAGTGGAACTCATCCCTACAAGGCGAAAGATACCTCCATAAGTAGAGATTCCTCTAAACAATTAACCTCCCAAATAAAGTCACTGGTCCCTTCAGTATCAGCTAAGAGGGTAGAGCTGGATCCGTTTAGATTTGGGGACCATTTGTTCCCCAGTATTCTATCTTGCTGCTCTCTGGAAAGAGATGACACAAATATCATAATCAGAAAATATGTACACACTCTCGATCCTTACATGCCTCCCTACAATGCATTCCTGAATTGCTTAGTCAATACCCCATCATGAAAGGGAGGGAGGGAGGGAGGAAGGAAGGAAGAAAGGAAGGAAGGAAGGAAGGAAGGGGGGGAGGAAGGGAGAGAGGGAGGGAAGGGGGGAGGGAGGGAAGGAAGGGGGGAGGGAGGGAGGGAGGAAGGAAGGAAGGAAGGAAGGAGGGAGGGAAGGGGGAGAGGCAAGGAGGGAGGGAGGGAAGGGGGGAGGGAGGAAGGAAGGAAGACTCCAGCAAGAGAAATACTGATGACCACTGTCAGTCAACTTCTAAGTTAATGTGACTAGAAAAGGAAGCTGGTTGCAGCCAAACTGAGAGCAGAACCAAAATATAAGTTGAACTTGCCCAAAAGAAGAGGTGAACAATCCTGTTATTAAGTACAAAGAAGACAATTTAAAACCATTGGTTTAAATGTTCTTTATTATCCCTGTTATTCCCTCACATGCCACATGTCTCAGAAAATTCAGCTTTACACGATAAAGTTTGGGGCTTCCCTGGTGGCGCAGTGGTTGAGAATCTTCCTGCCAATGCAGGGGACATGGGTTCGAGCCCTGGTCTGGGAAGATCCCACATGCCACGGAGCAAATGGGCCCGTGAGCCACAACTACTGAGCCTGCGCGTCTGGAGCCTGTGCTCTGCAACACGAGGCTGCGACAGTGAGAGGCCCGCGCACCGCGATGAAGAGTGGCCCCGGCTAGCCGCAACTAGAGAAGGCCCTTGCACAGAAACGAAGACCCAACACACCCAAAAAAAAAAAAAAAAAAAAAAGTTTCACCCCCAGGGTGGCATCTGATCTGGAGAGATCAGTCCTGTAAGTAAGCTCTATGAGATATTCTCTCAAGTTCATAGTATGTATGATTTACCAAAACCCGTGGGCTTTATGTTTTGGAGACCAGGTGCTATTCTGAGAACCACTCTCAGTCATACATCAGGTAAGGGCTAAGGAGTGAAATGTTGAATAACCCTCTCCTCAGAGGTCTTGGTAGAGTTGTGAAAGGAGTGTGTGTCCTTTGTTCTTTTCCCTCCTTCCCTTTTTCCTTCCTTTCACAAATGCCCACCATCTGTCTAAGGGCCACGCATCAGTCGCCAGCTGTGCTCTCCCTCTCTGCCACTACTACTCTCCCTAACACCACACATTGTTGAGTCCAATGTACTGCAAATAAGCAATGGCGGTTCTTTCATATAGCACATTAGATACAGTACTTCGGGTACTTAGCTGGTGCCTCTTCAAAGGTCTTCTGGAGGGAAGTACAACTTTATCACCCGTAATCCTAATCCAAGTCACAAGGGCTGGTACCTAAATCAGATTAGAGATGTCTTGGAGTGACCATCCAACCCCTACCAGCATTGATTTAATCCAGTCTATACATGGCTGCCTTGCCTGGCTAGGAGTAATTGAAAAGATTATTTGCCTTTTCTACTATGTCATCTCTCGATGTCCCAACGTTCTTTCCTCTTGCACTGATGGCTTCTGTGTGGGTCAACACGTATTGGTAGTCAGTAAATAATGATGCTAGACTTTGCTTTTTGCAGACAACACAAAGCTTCAAAGGATATGGAGCCGGGGAGAGAGAATACATAAGTAGTACTGTTTCATAAACACTTTCTTCAAGCTCTACTCCCCAATGGACTCCTCTTCTTAGGTCCCTTTTTATTCCTTCCATGTGGCAAAGTCTACCTAACCATCAGGCGTCACTGAAACCAGTGGTCTATGGCAATCTCTCTCCCCCGAACAGGATACTCTACAAGAATACAAAGCATCAGAAGAATACGAAACAACAAAATTATGCAAAATGTTGAGATTTCTTCAAAGCTTTATTTTCCTTAAAAATCATCTCGTTCGGAAACAAGCAGGAAATACTGCTTCTTTATGGGAGCCTTTTCCCTTCTTTCAGATCTGCCGCTGGTAGAGAATGAGACCCAGGGGACACAAGGAATGAGCCCTTTACTGTGGTACCAACCACCGTAGCTCGGCGGACACCTCAACTATTGCCACAGAAGCACAATCTCCAGAAATGTCCTTAGATAAAGACAACCTCCTCTAGCATCTAAGTTTCTATCTTCTATTAAGAAGCAAATGGTCTTTCATCCACCAAGAGGCCACCATGCAGATATAGAGAAGCTGTCCCCACAGGAGGTTACCTTTGCCATCCAAGTGAGAAGAGGTTCGGAAATACAATCGCGGTTATGGCAACACAGAGATGCTTACAAGGTAGAATTAATATGGGTTAATGACCAACTGGAGGTGATCTGAGACAGAGAAGACAATTCTGAGATTTCTGAATTTTGGGGGTGTAGATACTAGAGACACAGACCAAGAAGAACACAGAAGGTACGAGCTTGAGGAGATTGGGAAATTATGAGTTTTTGTGGGTATGCTAAGTGTGAGACCCCTGCTAGATAAAAGGGAGAATGCGTGTAGGGTAGTTTTAAATACGAAAATGTCTGTGTTCTGATTCTCAAAATAACGAGTGAAATATAAGCTGTAAAAATAAAGTAAGTAAACACATACGGTTCTGAAGTTCTCCTGACAGGCTTGGCGTAGAGCTCAGGATGGACAGTAGTGCATTTAGCTAGAGCCATCACCATGAATGGCATGCCCAACTGAGATGATGTACAGCGGGGGGGGGGGGGGGGGCAGTTTTCCAGAGGAAAACCAACATTTCAGGCAAGAGGAGAGAGAAAATATTAAATTGCTTTTGCTTAATATGAATTAATAGTTAATATTGTGTATAAATATTTAATATATTTCTAACCATATTGCTTGAATTATTTTTTCAAAAAAAGAAGTAAAATAAATGGGAGAACTTAACACTTCTCAAAACTGGCAGCACAAGGCAGTAAAATACCAAGCTACGATGTGCTGAAACAGACTGCAATCATTAAGCATCACGGAGAAGCCAAAATAAGCAGGATGAGAACTAGTCATTAATGGTTAACTTGCAAAAATAAGGCTGCACAGTACCCCCGCGAGAATTTATGAATAGTCTGCAAATTAAACAACAAACCAAGGAGAATGAGTGTTGTGATATTTCTAGGACAATTCAGAGGAATGTTTCAAATTATTTTATATTAGTTGCTGTCTCACTGGTTTTTAATGCACACCATAAAGAAAAGAGTGGCAAGATGATATTCAGTATCTTTGTTTATGTCTCTTGATGATAGTGGTAAAGAATCTTTGATTAAAAACAGTAAGCAAGGCATCACTAATGGCAGATGTTTTAGATCACTGGGGGCTTAACTTAATCAGGCCACATTTATTTTTCTTTAACTGGGAAAACTGTGTATATGAATTCTTTCAAAGATGTATATAAAAATAATACACCCAGCATTTTAGCATACTATGAAGAATCATAAATACATGTTAATGTCACAACCATAAACATAGTATATTTTAGAAAAAAATACCTTATTTGTAACTATTATAATTTCAGGGTGTGTGAATATCTTTAGCCTGCAATAGCATTTCAGGAAAGAAGTTCATACAGTTAAAGATTGCACCTTAACTTTTTTATATAGCTACTTTAGGTCCACACTTACTTTCACGCTGAGTAAATAATTAGCTTAGTAACTATACATTTAGCACCTTATAAATTGCTTCAAACGCATCTTATGAACTATTATTATGTAGCACTAACCCAGAAACATTTAAGTTTCTAGGCCTGCTGAAATTTTACATTATTTCAGTTTGTTATTTACTTTGAACAGTTTATCAGGAATACAGAAAAGGTTAAATCAGACGTCATTAGCTTTTACTACCATAATCATGAGTTCTTCACAATGCACTTTAAAATTTTTTAAAATGATGCATTAAGAACTCCCCTCAAATACACTAAATGACATATTTTTAGAACCTTAAGCTTTTACAGAAAAGAAAAAAAACAAGAAAACATGTGCCTAAAATACAGTTGCACTGCAAAACTGTCCTGCCAAAAAAGAAATTCCGTACATTACTGTAAGATATCACAATTTTCACAAGCCCAAAATTCTAAAAGAAAGATCCTATGAGACGGACTAAAAGGGAAAAAGGAGACTTTAATTCTATTAAATTATTCCAAGTGTATTATTTTCATTAATAAAATTCATGTTTCTTGAAGAAACAATGGTGGGAACATTAAATGTGTATCCATTAATTATTTTAAACCTTAAACTAGAGGAGAAGAATGTATTTCCTGTTCCTGATGTGGTCTCTCATATAAAAGAATCTTCTACTAGAGGAACACTTCTGGCCTCTCAATTACTCTCTCATAGGACATAAGAAATGGTCTTTTTGGGCATGAAAAGATGCTCAACACAGCTAATTACGAGAGAAATGAAAATCAAAACTACAATGAGGCATCACCTCACACTGGTCACAATGCCCATCATCAAACACTTCATCCATAATCAAGTTGACTTTCTGACAGTTCTTTACTGAGTATGTGATCATTTATAAACAAAACAGTAAATCATATACTTAATAATGAATAGCTATTTTTCTGTAACTCTCATAGGTGTTTTCAGAATGCTCATACCGATGACAAACCTTTTTAGTGATAGCTACATAAAAGCAACTACTAAAAGTAAGCATTAATAATTTGGGCATTTTCCGCTTAATGGGTAGAAAATCCTTGACTATGTAAACTTTGCAGAGGACCATGGATTCATGTAATTAAGATAATAATTAAAACGTGATATTACTTTAATAAAATACAGGCCTACTAAAATAAAGATACAATGATTAGATTTTGTTCCTATCTCCCTGTATCTGGAGTTTAGAAATGAAGCATGCATCATTAGAATTTTTTTTAATGGAAAACTATCAGGCAAATTCAAAAGATTAAAGTCGGTTAAACAAATGATTATCATTTTAAATGTAGAAAGATGTAGCAATAATGACGCTCTGCATTTTGTTACCTTTTTTCTCCCTGTTTTAAACTATTATTAAAAGTAGATATTATAACGAGACAAAAATTAAAATGAATATTTGATAGCCTAGTAAGTATGAGGAATATGTTACTTAGAATTTATTTTTAGGTATATTACCTGAAACTGGCAAAACTCTAAATCTGAGCAGCTAACTGTAGCTAGATGGATAGCTGGATAGATTCAGATACAGCATAATTTTTACACATTAAACACATCCTGTATTTATTATTATATTCATACAAGTCAGGTAAAAGAGAGTACTTTACACGACGAGATTTAATGATCGGCACAGAAGTATGTTGGCTATCTCACAGCAAATTAGGGCTTAAAGAGGAGAGAATGGCTTTGTTTATTTGCACTTTTGTAAGGAATTTCTAGAAAAATCAAGCGACTTGTTTCTAGCTTTAATGGTAAATTCACTTATGCAACAAGCTTACCCTATAAATGTAGCAGGCATACCCATACAATTGTATTGGTCTATTAACAGGGAATTAAGTCTCCCCACGTGTCATGCTTCCCACTAAACTACCTTAGCAGATGGTGTAAATTCAGCATCCTCCTGCTAGACCCCTTTTCTTAATCTCCTTCAGCATCACCGCATTTAACCCATCTAAGTTGGAATAAATACAAAGGATCTGACAAAACCCTTTGTGAAGCCATCACATGAGCCAGGGTACATCCCCCTTTTATCCAGGACTCAGTACTGAGCCACTAGGTCTTTTCTAGCAACCCCCTCATCTTTTTACCTGGTGTTAATCTACAACTGGAGCAGTTCTACTCACCTGTCCTTCCTTATGCTAGTTGACGTTCTTCTTTTGAATGACAGAGATTTTTCTCATCATTAAAGTTTATATATGGCAGCTGTAAAAATAAGTAGGTTACAGTTGATTCTACGGCCTTTTGTCTTCCAAAGGGAGAGCTGAAGGAAGTTTCCAAGCGTGAAGGACTCCTTGTATTAAAACATCCACATGTTTGGGGTCAGAGGCCTATCATAGTTTGGGGCAGCTCATTTTGGGTCATCATATGGTCTAAGTCACTTCATTCTAGTGCAGCTGTTCTGTTTTCTGAAGGTAAGAGTCACACGTGGGCCATTCTCAGTGGACTCATGCTCCAGGCCTTCACCCATTTTCAAAAGAGCAGCTGAAAACTGGAACCACCTGAGGACAGACAGGTAACCCACCAGAACAGTCCTTCCATTCAGTGTGGATACCATCAGGTTTTAGCTAAATGTCCTTTTAGTCATTCAACAGAAGAATCAAGGAAACAAAGTTTCATTGGGCAGTGGTGACATTTTGATCAGCAAAACGGCCCATAGGTTTAACTTTATATTCTCCAGTTCCCACAGTCACGTGTCTACTACTACTGTTTGATCCCTTTAGGAGCATCACAAGTGAATGCCGCATTTTTTGAATGCTATATAACTTACTTTTCTTTGTTAAAAGACAAACACTAACAGGCATAAGGTTACTGTTTGATTGAATCTCTCTTCTCAACCAGAAAGACCTAATTTTCAACAATTTACCTTACGCCCATATCTGGAAGGTAGCAAAGATGGAATTCCCAATGATCTTTCAGCATAATTTTTACACAGCACACTAGTGAGAAGGTATGGGGATAGAAAATTTTACTTTAATATCATTAGAGAAAATTAATATGGTATTTTTATAGCTTTTCACTTTCACTCTAAGTGACTTGAAATTCCCCAGGTTGTAAAGTTTTTAAATTTTCCTAGGTGCAAATTATTTTAATACATTTTATTTCAAAATTCGTCTCTAAAGCTTGAAGAGATAAATTAGATTTACCCAAATATCTTCTGAAATAATGAACAGTGTTTAGAAGATTTTTCTAATTTTCCATGAGATCTTTTCTTCCTCCAATGCTTTCCTAAAACTTATTTTTCTGCAGATGATTTTCTGCATTGCTTGTGTGTAACAGGTTTGGGTGGCTTACTAGACTGAAATGCTATACATGTTGTGGTACAAATCATGAAATATTTCCAAGTTAGAAAGCAACCAATTTTTATATTCCTCTTAATAAAAGAATGAATTTAATGATGTCAAGACCTAGAATTCTATAATTTTTTGTCAAATTCAAAAATCAAAATTTTTAAAACATAATTCAGAGCATACTGAAATAATTCAAAGTAACAGTAGTACGGTGAAATCTTAAGTTGTTTTTGTTACTATTATGTGGTTAAAACGAACAAAGGAACTGCTAAGGGCACACCAGTGAGCAAGAATTAAAAAAAAAAAAAAAAAACCAAAGGACAGTTTACGTTTCAGTTTTAGCACTGACTCAGAACCGCGGAGCAGATAATGAGACAGCATCTGAAGATCAGACATCATTTCATGACTCTGAACTCTGTCCCTCTCTACAATATAAAGGCACTTTGTTCTGGTTCTTTGAAACTAAATTCTTTGAAACAAAGGGTGAATGCAGACTGGCATTCTAGACTCTGCTTCAAAAGTGTATCAATTTAGGCTCAAAGGACATCCTAGAGGAACAGTAAGAGAGAGTGGCTTAGGAAAACTAAAGGGAAATTAACTTATTTCCTGAATTGAGTTCATATTCTAAGAATGAAATACGTGTAATGAACAGAAAAAAATAAAAGGGAAGGAAAGGGTTGGGAAATTAAGAAAAAAATAATGTATTTTTATTGAGCAAGTCTATTTATGAGGCAAATGATGTGCTGGACGCTTTCTGTACCCGGCTTCATACTAATTCAAACCTCTCTGCCTCTGAGAAGGCTACTCCCTGGGCCCAAACTAGACTCTCACCCCTTCATCTGCCTCCTCTTGGTACACTGCTTCTTACCCTTGAAGACACACTTTTCAAATTATTTGCTCTTTAGCACTTTGTAAGCACTCATTGTTATGGGTTGAATTGTGTCCCCAAAAAGCATATGTTGGAGTCCCTCAGTACCTCAGAATATGACTTTATTTGGAAATCCGAGTTTGTTTTTTTTTTCTTTTTAACACCTTTATTGGAGTATAATTGCTTTACAATGGTGTGTTAGTTTCTGCTGTATAACAAAGTGAATCAGCTATACATATACATATATCCCCATATCCCCTCCCTCTTGCATCTCCCTCCCACCCTCCCTATCCCACCCCTCTAGGTGAACACAAAGCACTGAGCTGATCTCCCCGTGCTATGTGGCTGCTTCCCACTAGCTATCTGTTTTACATTGGGAAGTGTGTATGTGTCAGAGGTAAGAAAGTCGAGGTTGAGACAGGGAGCCTAACCCAGTATGACCAGTGTCCTTATAAAAGGGGCATTCAGACACAGACACAGACACACACACACACACACAGAACGTCATGTGAGCATAAAGGCAGGGATGGGAGTGGTGCTGACACAAGCCACGGAACACCCTAAGTCACCAGCAAACCACCAGGGCTGGAAAAGCGTGGAACAGAACCTCCCACAGCCCTGGGAAGGAACCAGCTCTGCTGAGCATCTTGATCTTGGACTTCCAGCCTCCAGAACTGTGAGACCATAAATTTCTGTGGTTGAAACTGAAGCCACTTAGTGCATGGAACTTTATTACAGCAGCCCCAAAGAAACTAATACACTCGTTAAATATTTGTACAAGTTGAGACAAAATAGTCTTCACAACAACTCGACTGGATTCACGTTACTGTCTCCATTGCTGAGAGAGAATAAAGCCTATCTTCAGTGATTTTTAAAAAATGTGGTTTTGGTCAAGCAGTTCAGAAGTCTTAGAGCAGGAATGTCATCTAAGACATAATATATAGCTGAAAAATTGTATGTAATTGTATAATTCTGGAGATTGTCAATACACAGTTGTTCTTTAAACACCAGTATCAAACCATCAAGATAAGGATGGTAATGTAAATGAATATTTGTATTGAAACAAATATGTGGAAAAAGATGGCATTTTTTGTGCTATCAGAGCATCTTGGGAGCTGTGATGCGGTACTTGGACTGTTTCTTTAAAGAAAACTCCATGGTTACATATATAGGAATCAAAGTGACATGCAGCTAAAAAAAAATTACTGGAGATAATGTGACAGATAACATGAATAAATATGAATTAGTAACACTGTGGGACATTATTTGCCTCATTAAAAGAAATCAACAGTTGAGTCGCTGTATAATTCTACTATTTAAAGTTCCATTTAAAAATGTATTCTGAGAGACCTTCAAGATGGCAGAAGAGTAAGACGCGGAGATCACCTTCCTCCCCCGAAATATATCAGAAATATATCTACATGCGGAACGTGAATGTTGGCAGAAGACCTCAGACCTCCCAAAAAGGAAGAAACTCACCACGTACTTGGGTAGGGCAAAAGAAAAGAGAAATAACAGAGACAAAAGAATAGGGACGGGACCTGCACCAGGGGGAGGGAGCCGTGAAGCAGGAAAGGTTTCCACACACTAGGAGCCCCTTCGCGGGCGGAGACTGCGGGTGGCAGAGGGGGGAAGCTTCAGAGCCACGGAGGAGAGCGCAGCCACGGGGGTGCAGAGGGCAAAGCGGAGAGATTCCCACACAGAGGATGGGTGCTGACCAGCACTCACCAGCCTGAGAGGCTTGTCGGCTCCCCCGCCGGGGCAGGCGGGGCTGGGAGCTGAGGCTCGGGCTTCGGTCGGATCCCAGGGAGAGGACTGGGGTTGGCGGCGTGAACACAGCCTGAAGGGGCTAGTGCGCCACAGCTAGCCGGGAGGGAGTCCGGGAAAAGGTCTGCAGCTGCCGAAGAGGCAAGAGACTTTTTCTTACCTCCTTGTTTCCTGGTGCGCGAGGAGAGGGGATTCAGAGCGCCGCCTAAACGAGCTCCAGAGATGGGCGCGAGCCACGGCAATCAGCGCAGACCCCAGAGACTGGCATGAGATGCTAAGGCCGCTGCTGCAGCCACCAAGAAGCCTGTGTGCGAGCACAGGTCACTCTCCACACTGCCCCTCCCGGGAGCCTGTGCAGCCCGCCACCACCAGGCTCCCGTGATCCGGGGACAACTTCCCCAGGAGAATGCACGGCGCGCCTCTGGCTGGTGCAACGTCACGACGCCTCTGACGCCGCAGGCTCGCCCCGCCTCCTCTGTACCCCTCCCTCCCCGCGGCCTGAGTGAGCCAGAGCCCCCAAAGCAGCTGCTCCTTTAACCCCGTCCTGTCTGAGCAAAGAACAGACGCCCTCAGGCGACCTACAAGCAGAGGCAGGTCCAAATCCAAAGCTGAACCCCAGGAGCTGTACAAACAAAGAAGAGAAAGGGAAATCTCTCCCAGCAGCCTCAGAAGCAGCGGATTAAAGCTCCACAAACAACTTGATGTGCCTGCATCTGTTGAATACCTGAATAGACAACGAATCATCCCAAAATTGAGGGAGTGGACCTTGGGAGCAACTGTAGACTTGGGGTTTGCTTTCTGTAGCTAATTTGTTTCTGGTTTTATGTTTATCTGAGTTTATTATCATTGGTAGATTTGTTTACTGATTACTTTATATATATATAGGTATATATATATTTTTCCTTTTTCTCTTTTAGAGTTTATTATCATTGGTAGATTTGTTTACTCTCTTCCTTTTTATATATATATAGATATATATATTTTTTTCTTTTTCTATTTTTGTGACTGGGTATGTGTAGGCTTCTTTGTGTGATTTTGTCTGTATAGCTTTGATTTTACCATTTGTCCTAGGGTTGTGTCTGTCCGTTTTTCCCCTTTTTTTATTACTTTTTAATTTCAATTTTTAATAATTTTCTTTAATAACTTTATTTTATTTTTTTTCTTTCTTCTTTTTTTGTTCTTCCCTTTTCTTCTGAGCCATGTGGCTGACAGGGTCTTGGTGTTTGGGCTGGGAGTCAGGCCTGAGCCTCTGAGGTGGGAGAGCCAAGTTCAGGACATTGGTCCACCAGAGACCTCCCAGGCCCACATAATATCAAATGGAAAAAGCTCTCCCAGAGATCTCCATCTCAACGCTAAGACCCAGGTCCACTCAATGACCGAAAGCTACAGTGCTAGACACCCTATGCCAAACAACTAGCAAGACAGGAACACAACACCACCCAGTAGCAGAGAGGCTGCCTAAAATCATAATAAGGTCACAGACACCCCCCAAAACACCACTGGACACTGTCCTGCCCACCAGAAAGACAAGACCCAGCCTCATTCATCAGAACACAGGCACTAGTCCCCTCCACCAGGAAGCCTACACAACCCACTGAACCAACCTTAGCCACTGGGGGCAGACACCAAAAGCAACAGGAATTATGAACCTGCGGCCTGCAAAAAGGAGACCCCCAAATACACTAAGTTAAGCAAAATGAGAAGACAGAGAAACACAAAGCAGATGAAGGAGCAAGGTAAAAACCCACCAGACCAAACAAATGAAGAGGAACTAGGCAGTCTACCTGAAAAAGAATTCAGAGTAATTCAGATAGTAAAGATGATCCAAAATCTTGGAAATAGAATGGAGAAAATACAAGAAACGTTTAAAAAGGACCTAGAAGAACTGAAGAGAAAACAAACAATGATGAACAACACAATAAGTGAAACTGAAAATTCTCTAGGAGGAATCAATGGCAGAATAACCGAGGCAGAAGAATGGATAAGTGATCTGGAAGATAAAACAGTGGAAATAACTACTGCAGAGCAGAATAAAGAAAAAAGAATGAAAAGAATTGAGGACAGCCTCAGAGACCTCTGGGACAATATTAAACACAGCAACATTCAAATTACAGGGGTCCCAGAAGAAGAAGAGAAAAAGAAAGGGACTGAGAAAATATCTGGAGATTATAGTTGAAAGTTCCCTAATATGTGAAAGGAAATAGTCAATCGAGTCCAGGAAGCACAGACAGTCCCATACAGGATAAATCCAAGGAGAATCACACCAAGACACATATTAATCAAACTATCAAAAATTAAATACAAAGAAAAAATATTAAAAGCAGCAAGGGAAAAACAACAAATAACATACAAGGGAATCTCCATAAGGCTAACAGTTGATCTTTCAGCGGAAACTCTGCAAGCCAGAAGGGACTGGCAGGATTTATTTAAAGTGATGAAAGGGATAAACCTACAACCAAGATTACTCTACCCACCAAGGATCTCACTCAGATTCGACACAGAAATTAAAAACTTTACAGACAAGCAAAAGCTAACAGTATCCAGCACCACCAAACCAGCTTTACAACAAATGCTAAGGGAACTTCTCTAGGCAGGAAACACAAGAGAAGGAAAAGACCTACAATAACAAACCCAAAACAATTAAGAAAATGGTAATAGGAACATACATATCAATAATTACTTTAAATGTAAATGGATTAAATGCTCCCACCAAAAGACATAGACTGGCTGCATGGATACAAAAACAAAAACTGTATGTATGCTGTCTACAAGAGACCCACTTCAGACCTAGGGACACATACAGACTGAAAGTGAGGGGATGGAAAAAGATATTCCATGCAAATGGAAATCAAAAGAAAGCTGGAGTAGCAATTCTCATATCAGGCAAAATAGACTTTAAAATAAAGACTATTATGAGAGACAAAGAAGGACACTACATAATGATCAAGGGATCAATCCAAGAAGAAGATATAACAATGGTAATATTTATGCCCCCAACAGAGAAGCACCTCAATACATAAGGCAAATGCTAACTGCCATAAAAGGGGAAATCGACAGTAACACAATCATAGTAGGGGACTTTAACACCCCACTTTCACCAATGGACAGATCATCCAAAATGAAAATAAAGAAAGAAACACAAGCTTTAAATGATACATTAAACAAGATTGATTTAATTGATATTTATAGGACATTCCATCCAAAAACAACAGAATACACTTTCTTCCCAAGTGCTCATGGAACATTCTCCAGAACAGATCATATCTTGGGTCACAAATCAAGCCTTGGTAAATTTAAGAAAATTGAAATCGTATCAAGTATCTTTTCTGACCACAATGCTATGAGACTAGGTATCAATTACAGGAAAAATTCTGTAAAAAATACAAATCCATGGAGGCTAAACAGTACACTACTAAATAACCAAGAGATCACTGAAGAAATCCAAGAGGAAATCAAAAAATACCTAGAAACAAATGACAATGAAAACACGACAACCCAAAACCTGTGGGATTCAGCAAAAGCAGTTCTAAGAGGGAAGTTTATAGCAATACAATCCTACCTCACAAAACAAGAAACATCTCAAATAAAAAACCTAACCTTACACCTAAAGCAATTAGAGAAAGAAGAGCAAAAAAAACGCAAAGTTAGCAGAAGGAAAGAAATCATAAAGATCCAATCAGATCCAAAGATCAATCAAACCAAAAGCTGGTTCTTTGAGAAGATAAACAAAATTGATAAACCATTAGCCAGACTCATCAAGAAAAAAAGGGAAAAGACTCAAATCAATAGCATTAGAAATGAAAAAGGAGAAGTAACAAGTGACACTGCAGAAATACAAAGGATCATGAGAGATTACTACAAGCAACTCTAGGCCAATAAAACGGACAACCTGGAAGAAATGGACACGTTCTTAGAAAAGCACAAGCTTCCGAGACTGAACCAGGAAGAAACAGAAAATATAAACAGTCCAATCACAAGCACTGAAATTGAGACTGTAATTAAAAACCTTCCAACAAACAAAGCCCAGGAACAGATGGCTTCACAGCCGAATTCTATCAAATATTTAGAGTGGAGCTAACACCTATCCTTCTCAAACTCTTCCAAAATATAGCAGAGGGAGGAACGCTCCCAAACTCTTTCTACAAGGCCACCATCACCCTGATACAAAACCAGAAAAAGATGTCACAAAGAAAGAAAACTACAGGCTAATATCACTGATGAACATAGATGCAAAAACCCTCAACAAAATGCTAGCAAACAGAATCCAACAGCACATTAAAAGGATCATACACCATGATCAAGTGGGGTTTATCCCAGGAATACAAGGATTCTTCAATATAAGCAAATCATTCAATGTGATAAATCATATTAACAAACTGAAGGAGAAAAACCATATGATCATCTCAAAAGATGCAGAAAAAGCTTTCAACAAAATTCAACTCGCATTTATGATAAAAACCCTCCGGAAAGTAGGCACAGAGGGAACTTACCTCAACATAATAAAGGCAATATATGACAAACCAACAGCCAACATCATTCTCAATGGTGAAAAACTGAAACCATTTCCTCTAAGATCAGGAACAAGACAAGGCTGCCCACTCTCACCACTATTATTCAACACAGTTTTGGAAATATTAGCCCCAGCAATCAGAGAAGAAAAATAAAAGGAATCCAAATTGGAAAAGAAGTAAAGCTGTCACTGTTTGCAGATGACATGATACTATACACAGAGAATCCTAAAGATGTTACCAGAAAACAACTAGAACTAATCAATGAATTTGGTAAAGTAGCAAGACACTAAATTAATGCACAGAAATCTCATGCATTCCTATACACTCATGATGAAAAATCTGAAGGAGAAATTAAGGAAACACTCCCATTTACCATTGCAACAAAAAGAATAAAATACCTAGCAATACATCTACCTAAGGAGATTAAAGACCTGTATGCAGAAAACTATGACACTGATGAAAGAAATTAAACATGATACAAACAGATGGAGAGATATACTATGTTCCTGGATTGGAAGAATCAACATTGTGAAAATGACTATACTACCCAAAGCAATCTACAGATTCAATGCACTCCCTATGAAACTACCAATGGCATTTTTCACAGAACTAGAACAAAAACTTTCACAATTTGTATGGAAACACAAAAGACTCCGAATAGCCAAAGCAATCTTGAGAAAGAAAAATGGAGCTGGAGGAATCAGGCTCCAGGACTTAAGACTATACTACAAAAATACAATAATCAAGACAGTATGGTACTGGCACCAAAACAGAAATATAGATCAATGGAACAGGATAGACAGCCCAGGATAGAAAACCCACACACATGTGGTCACCTTATTTTTGATAAAGGAGGCAAGAATATACAATGGAGAAAAGAGAGCCTCTTCAATAAGTGGTGCTGGGAAAACTGGACAGCTACATGTAGAAGAATGAAATAACAACACTCCTTAACACCATACACAAAAATAAACTCAAAATGGATTAAAGACCTAAGTGTAAGGCCAGACACTATCAAACTCTTAGAGGAAAACATAGGCAGAACACTCTATGACATAAATCACAGCAAGATCCTTTTTGACCCACCTCCTAGAGAAATGGAAACAAAAACCAAAATAAAAAAATGGGACCTAATGAAACTTAAAAGCTTTTGTACAGCAAAGGAAACCATAAACAAGACCAAAAGACAACCCTCAGAATGGGAAAAAATATTTGCAAATGAAGCAACTGACAAAGGATTAATCTCCAAAATTTAAAAGCAGCTCAAGCAGCTCAATATTAATAAAACAAACAACCGAATCCAGAAATGGGCAGAAGACCTAAATAGACATTTCTCCAAAGAAGATATACAGATTGCCAACAAACACATGAAAGAATGCTCAACATCATTAATCATTAGAGAAATGCAAATCAAAACTACAATGAGATATCATCTCACACCAGTCAGAATGGCCATCATCAAAAAATCTACAAACAATAAATGCTGGAGAGGGTGTGGAGAAAAGGGAACCCTCTTGCACTGTGGGTGGGAATGTAAACTGATACAGCCACTATGGAGAACAGTATGGAGGTTCCTTAAAAAAGTACAAATAGAACTACCATACGACCCAGCAATCCCACTACTGGGCATATACCCTGAGAAAACCATAATTCAAAAAGAGTCATGTACCACAATGTTCACTGCAGCTCTATTTACAATAGCCAGGACATGGAAGCAACCTAAGTGTCCATCGACACATGAATGGATAAAGAAGATGTGGCACATATATACAATGGAATATTACTCAGCCATAGAAAGGAATGAAACTGAGTTATTTGTAGTGAGATGGATGGACCTAGAGACTGTCATACAGAGTGAAGTAAGTCAGAAAGAGAAAAACAAATACCGTATGCTAACACATATATGGAGTCTAAAAAAATGGTTCTGAAGAACCTAGGGGTAGGACAGGAATAAAGACGCAGATGTAGAGAATGGACTTGAGGACATGGGGAGGGGGAAGGGTAAGCTGGAACGAAGTGAGACAGTGGCATGGACTTATATACAGTACCAAATGTAAAACAGATAGCTAGTGGGAAGCAGCCTCATAGCACAGGGAGATCAGATCAGTGCTTTGTGACCACAAGAGGGGTGGGATAGGGAGGGTGGGAGGGAGATGCAAGAGGGAGGAGGTATGGGGATATATGTATATGTATAGCTGATTCACTTTGTTATAAAGCAGATACTAACACACCATTGTAAAGCGAGTATACTCCAATAAAGTTGTTAAAAGAAATGTATTCTGAAAGGCAATTGAGAAAGATCTAAAATTATTTAAATACATACTTTTCAATTGCAATATATAAAAGATAGTTAGCTTACAAAATTAGATATTGACTTGGATTTAAGACCCTGGACATTTGAGGTAAAAGAGTTAAACTGACAAATAAATTAATATAGTACTGGAAAAATGTCCAATGCCTTTGCCTTAATATATCATTGATTAAGCCAGTGACCATTTTTTCTACGAAGCTAAAACACTTTTCATAGCATTATCCTATTCTGATTTTAATATATGTAGGGAGCTGAATCTTAGTCTTCAGTGGTGACAGCTCAGATTTCTAAAATGAGATGTTATAAATAAAATTGTTTTATAATTATTCAGACCTTTGCAAATATTATGTATTATTTGTTTCTCTAAAATACAATACTGTTCTCCCATAGTAGTTCTAGGATGGCACCCTCATTCACCTAATAACCTATGCACAAAATCTCAGAATGATTTTTGTTTCATCTGTACATTCAGTTCATTAGTAACCCCCACTTAATCTTCCTTCATAATTTTTCTACATATGGCACCCCAACCTCTTTTTTAATCCCTAAAAGGATTTACATTTCTGTCTTGTATGAAACTTTTAAATTAGTTTTTAAATCTATTAGCTGCTCCTACTTTCCTTGTCACACTCATCTGTTCTTTATTTTCTACCCAATTAATCTTCCTAAAATAAAACTCTATCTTCTCTTACTCAACAATTTTTGGTGATTTCCCTAATTTTTTGGGTAAAATTTTAAAATCATATCTTTGAATTTTCAGATTGGTAACAATTTTTCCAAATTACTTTTTTTACTTTATTTCCTAATAATGAGTTTCTCAAACAATCTGATTCAGCTCGCTGTTCCAAAAATGTGTCACATTTCCTACCTATTGATTCTCTGCCAGTCATCACTAGAATACACTTGGAAATTTCTATCAATTCATTTCTTATAATGAAAAATATGGGAGCAGAATATCAACTAAGAGAGGAAAACATTAGAATAGAAACCTACAGACATTGGCTCAGTTGTAGCTATATATATATTTGTTAAATGAAGAAATCTGTAAATAATATAAAACTTGATAAATCTGTCATTGTTGATTCTGAATATAATTATAGAATTAAAGACATTGGTAAATACTTACTATATGGCATCTTATAATTAAATTATAAAATTAAATAAGAAAAAATGCCAGAAATCATTATCATGTACTTTTATTTTGAAATAAGCTATATGAAGAATAAAATTTGTTGAAATATTAGAAGTCAGTTTGTCTAGAAGGTGAAAATATGGACAATATAAATTTTATTTAAAAATTGTAAGTAAATTACTGTTATAATCTAGGAAAAAACATTACTTTTTTAATCTAGGGAAAAACATTGTTTTTTAAAAAAGTCCTTTCAATCTAGGAAAATTCTACACTATGAACTAATCTTTTCAAATGTACTTTGCACAGAAATAATTTTTCCTCAAATTCTTTTTGCCAAAAGATACAGTTATAAAGACATTTAAATTATTTCAAAGTATATAATATACTTACCTAAAAAGCAGTATACTTTTAGAATATCTATTGGAAAGAATGGCTAATGTTTTTTAAATTGCCTATCAAACATAACTCAGTGCTTCTCTTTTTGTATAATAAATATTTTAATGCTAAAAATTAGAATACATTTCAAAATTTAAAATATATTCCAAATTTTAAAATAAAATAATTTTATTAACTGTAACAAAGTAATTTGAGCACAAGCTGTAGAATTAAAGATCAATGCTATCTGTCTGTAAAATGTAAATCTTGATGTAATGCAGTGTTTCATGACACTAGGGTCTCCAGGTTGTTCTATGATTCTATCAGGTAAGGTACTGTGGTCAAATAAATGAGAGAAATCTGAATGTTCTATTCTCTAATTCTTGTCTAATTCAAAATTCCCTAAATTTCATAGATAATAGAATCTCTTTTGTGAGTTGCACCTGTTGTTATCCTATAAAATTAGTGTTCCAGGGTAGTTCCAAGTTAGAAAAGCTCTGATGAATCTATATTTTAACTGAACTAGAAGAAAAAGGAAATAGTGAAGTATATGACTCAGACGTAGAAAATTGCGAGTATCTTATCATACATTGTTATACATCTTGTCCATCTAATATCAACAAACTTAAATATATTAAACTGCGCCCAAGTTTGCTATGTATTATGCATACGTAAGTATTTTCAATATATATACTCTCTTAAAATACCAGGTTTCATAGTTATAAAACAATGGCTAGGATTAAAAAAATCATGTTTAGAAACACTGGATTTGAATTTATGCTTTAACTTGCATGATATATCAAATTCCATGGAAATATCTGTCTGAATCTATTGAAAAGCATGCAAAAAGAGTTGGGAATTCACATAGAGAGAAGTTTGACTCATACTGTACCTATACATTAAATATTAGATCTATTTCAGTACTAATCGGATCAGAATTTTCATTTATACCTATTTATTCATTTTTAATCTGTGGAAGTAACACATCTGGGTTTTTGATGATCATGCCTTTGGATAATTGTGTTGTTGAAATTAAGTTATGGAAGAAAGGATTAGGTAATGAGAGTATAGGAATAAGTAGCTATATATATTATTCACAGATGTATTATTTAGCAATAATTATGAAGGCATGACAATTTTTAAATCTTAATATTTAATGGTAATAATTTCATCTGTTCTGTGCTTTTAACTTCTCAAATTCACTATCTGTGCTCTTCCACGTTTAGAAATGGAGAGAACATAAACATGAGGGTTATCTTTGGATTATCAGAACAGTTTGTGCATCATCTTCAAAAAATAGAACGTTTTGAAAATTAGCTCTATTCTTGATTATGCATTTTGATAATCATTTCAATATTCACAGTGATTATCAGAACATGGACCTATTATATATTCCCTTGACTCACTCAGCTCTGAAAACTTCTATTTTTAATAAATTATATTATACAATATGATAATCTACACGACAGGCACAAACACCAAACTAGTAATTCAAGTTGCCTAATTTCCTGCAGTGTGGAAAAGGAAATTATACATATAATGTATATAATATTATATGCACATAGTATGGAAGAAGATACAGGATTGAATATGGAGCAATGATTCATAGGAAAGTAAGTTCCCAAAAATTTTCAGGAGAAACGATGAAAAAGGATCAAAATAAATTATCAATATGAAAAAAAAAAAAAAAAAAAATACTGAACAAAATTTTGGTTTGTAAATATAAAACACTATATTAAACCTCTTGCTTTTTTGGTTAGATATCTTTTTCGTATCATGATCAACTGTGTTTGAATTCAAAATAGTCTTTCTGGTTTGCATGTCAGTTAAGTACATGAATTTTTACTGAGTTTTTCTGACACAAAAGGGAAGGAAATAAAATATAAATATTGGAACCCCAAAAAAAAAAAAAAAAATTATCAATAGATCTTGTGGATCTGTTAATCCCATTGGATTTACTACTATACATAAAATAGATAAGCAACAAGGATCTATTATATAGCATAGGGAATTATATTCAATATCTTATAATAAACCATAATGGAAAATAATCTGAAATATATATATTATATATATACTCATAAAACTGAATCACTTTGCTGTACAGCTCAAACTAACAACACTGTAAACCAACTACACTTCAATTAAAATAATATAGAACTTTTGGAGAGTATTACAATTGGAATACTGAAATTAAAGGTCAATTTCATTTAAAACTCAAATGAAGAAAAAGAAAAAAATCAAATGAAGAGGGAGATGAAGTTGAATTCACAAGTTAAAAGGGTATAAAGTCAAATAGAAATATGTAAAAATAGAGTGGAGAAGGTAAAGAAATGAAGAAAGAAATGAAACTATGTAAGTGTTGGACAATATCTCATAGGACATCTTAGGGAAGCTATGGTTATGAAGTGATACTGTTTCTCATCCAGTAATGTTCAGCCCATGCTTCTGGTTCCTGATATTAACACGCTGTCTCTTAGCAATAGGCAGAGTGCTCTGTGCCTCAACATGCATACTCAACCTTGTTCCCCACTTCTCGAGAGTCACGTGAAGAACACCTGCTGAGGTAGGAAGGTAATACTGAACTGCTCTCTGCACCCTGGCCTGTCCCAGGGGAGGATGCTTTAAAATGCGGCTGTTCATGATCCAATCAGGTGGGGAATACAGGACAGGCTGAGGCTTCCTGCTCCCCCCATCTGGGGCTTCCTCTCTGTTGACATGATTTCATCTCTTGTTTTATACTTCCTTTTACTTGCTGAATTTGACTCCTGTAATTTCACAAGATGCAGAGTAATCTGAAGCTCACAGACTACTGGTCTAGGGAGATTTATCCTCTCTCAAGAAAATGGTATCCTAGGACTTTGTTCTCTCCAAGGGTCAAGCTTAAACGGAAGCTCTTTTGCCTCCTTGCATAGTGTAAGGAATGACTCAGTATTTAGTTCCCATGAACAACACTGTGCTATTTTTCTATATCTGCTCCTAGAGCTCCAGCCTCCCGTCCACTCAGGATCTGCGTTCTGAAACACAGCAGGGGACGGCTTGATGAGCTGCTTTACTGCCCATGACAAGGACCGAAGGCATCCTTGCTGGGAGTGAAGGTGTTTTAGCTTACAGCAGCAAAGTCCATATTTTGTCGCCTATCACTTGCAATATACCGTATACCCTGATATTAATTTCTATATCAGTATTTCAAGTCACAGACACCTAGGTCAAATAAGCATGAGGAAAGTGTTTAAATTTACTGGCATACATGTCTGAGGAGTCCAGAGATACTCCTGTCTTCAGAGATTATTCAGTCATGTAATCAGAACTTTCCCACATACTTCTGCACATCTCTCTGTGAGGTGGGGTGAGAACCACCACTTCCAGCCTGACATTTCCACAGCAAGTGTGTAAGCTGGACTCTTCCCATTATCGCCCAAATATTCATCCCAGGGAAGAGTTCTGATTGACTATATTTGACCAACATGCCTATTACCTGAGCCATTCGCTTCACCAAAGAAATGAAACGTTACATTCGGATACGACAGGTCACATGACCCCCTTGTGAAAGAGTGGGGAAAAGTGGGTGATGGATGTTACGACGCTTGATTTTATGTAGTGACTTGCCTAGACCACAGTACTCAGGTGTTCGGTCAAACACGTCTGAATGTTGCTGTAAAGGTATTTTTAGACGAGATTAACTTTTAGTTCAGTAGACTCTGAGTAAAGGAGATGACGTTCCATAATATGGTGGGCCTCATCCAATCAGTTGAAGGTCCTGAGAGAAAAAAGACTGAGGTCCCTGAGAAAGAGGGGATTCTGCCAGCAGATCACCTTCAGACTAAAGCTGCAGCATCAACTCTTCCTTGGGTCTCCAACCTGCTCACCCTGCAGATTTTGGACTTGCCAGACTCCACAACCATGTGACCCAATGCCTTAAAATCTCTTCTCTCTCTCTCTCCCTCCATCTCCCTCTCTCCTCCTCTCTCTCCTTATATATAAATTTGTATTATATTATACCTCCTGTTTCTCTGGAGAATCCTGACTCATAAATGCATTATAATTGGCAGGCCCCCAGAGGTATAATTTATTGGGGGTAGGATATAGTATCTTTTGAAAGGATGCTGAGAAGAATAAAACACTCAAATTCCTCTGAAGTATCCTAAGTACCATCCTAGATGTGTCAGATGATCAAAAAAAGGGGAAATAACATGTTCCCTCAAAAACCTTACAATTTTTAGATACTATAAAATTGCCATGAAAGTACTAAATGTAAATGAAATATGTATAATAGGTATATAAAAATTATACATAAACACCTCATTTTTAAATATATATACATTCAGAACTATAGATATGTCTATTTGTGAGTTAATAGACATACACATATACACATTTCCTAGCCCTGTCTGCTGAGAGGGCCAGAATCAAGGATGCTCTAGGTAACAATAGTACATCTCCCACACACATGTTGGTCTCTAAACATTGTTCACATTAAAAGGAACAAGGGCTCTTTGGAGAAGTGGCTGATTCCAGGGCTACAGCAGGGAAAACCCAAGATGAGCCTGGAACATCATTTTGTGCCACTAAAACACTAAAGAAAAAGGAGGCGGGACATGGAATGGGTTTGTTAAAAGAACCCAGGAGCCAGCCTGAAGGAGGTCCTAATGGCCAGAGTTGAAACAATTTGATAAATAAGTATCCATGAGTCCTGAGAAATAAACAAGAGGAGATAGCTCTTCCTTACAATAGAATTCCAATTAATACAAAGTAGGAAATGGAGATTCACCAATTGGTCAAAATACCACAGTAATAATACCTGTTCCAGACAATGGGCATCAATGGATGCTAAAATTCTTTGTCACGTTTATAGAGAAAAAGTATTTTAATAGTATCAAAGAATCTTCTCCAAGATACGTATCACCTATGAAGGGGAAATATACTAAATTTATGGTGAGGAAACCCAGTTGATACTGGGTTTCAACTGTAAATCACCAACAGTAAGAAGTACATCCATCATTAATCCCATGATATGATGCATTGAGGAACAACATCGTTTCTATGGCATTCTTGCAACAATTGCATAAACGTACTCTAATCCTGAGAAGACACCAGACAAACCCAAACTGAAAGACAGTCTACAAAACGGATGATCTTCAAGTGTCAAGGTCATGATAGACAAGACAGGGGAATGGTCACAGGTTGGAGAATACTAAGGGGAAGAAATTATACACAATAGGGCATCTTCAGTGATACTCCTGTAGTCCTTAGATGTAAAGAACGTAACTGGAAAACAATGGTGAAATCAGAACGAGGTCTATACTATAGTTAATGAAAATGTACCAATGTCGAGGTTCTTTTCTTGATACCTGTACTATGGTTATATAAAATAGTGTCATTAGGGAATAAGATGAAGTATGCGAGGCAACTTCCCATATGGTTTCTGCAACTTTTCTTAAAGTCTAACATTAGTTTGAAAGAAAAAGTTTTTTTTTAAATTATATGTGTATACAAGCAAGTGCATTCATGTCACTCATTTGCTTTCTACTATCCTATAGCCTGTAAACATGGTTTGAATGTTCCCATCGAGGGAAAGCCTTCTGGCCCCTATTTCTTGAATTATAACTACCACCCACGACAACCTCGAATTATGCCTAATTACCTAAAATTGCAGTCTCATTTCAGCAGTCTCATAATTAAAAATATATATCACCTAGTACAGTGGGATGAAGATCTTACCGCCATAAATAGCAAAATAGCTTTTCCATTTTTTTCATATGCACAATCGTCAGCAAAGTCATTGCTGAAGGAAGCTTCCTCCTATGCATGTTTTTTCATTGTCATTGGCACATTTCTGAACAGCTCAAAGTGTATAAATGTATGGAATTCTTATCTAGAAAAACTTAGCAGGAAAGGTACATATTGGCTACAAATAACCGGAATTTTTAACATTTATATTGTATTTTGTTACTCAAAACATGTTGACACAAGCATACTAGAGTAGATGCCAGGCAGAGATTAATTAGAAGCAAAAGTAACAGGAAAAGAAGCATTTTTAAAAATCTCACTGGATGAAAATTTTGGATAACCCATCTAGAAAATTGCCCTTACATACATTTACATAAACATTTGGGGGGTTCACATTATTGGGCTTAGAGTAAGTTTTGTAATTTTAGTGCTGAGAACTAAAATTACAGAACTGCATCTGCCCTTCTATGCAGAGTACAATGAGGCAACACCAGAGTTCTATGACTTAATTTACACTTATGGGAGCATTTTATGTGAGCGTATATATTAAACTACAAAGCAATCACAGAAAATGAAATCAGGAGTCAAAATTGTATATTTAAATAAACTGAACAATTACTTGAGTATATCAAAAGCTTGATCAAGTCAAATGAACTATGCACCAGTATACTTTTTCAAAAACACATGTTAGTTTTGGCAGGGGGCGGGGTATAAACCTTCCCACAATTGTGTTCATGGTCTCAAAAGTTCAGTTCCGGAAGTATCATTAGACATCCTCATAATTTCCATGATTAAAGCCACAAATTATCTAGGTGAACTGAGACTTTGTATGTGATCTTCTTTAAAACATTCTATGAAAAGAAATGTGAGGGGAGAAACAGATGTTGGTGATTGCTGAATCTCAGTGATGGGACAGCTAGAAGATCTTTCAACTCTTTGTTCACTGTCTCTCAGCCCTATCTCTTGCTAGTCCTCATCTTAGGCCAGCATCACTGAACAGCTTGAAGCTCCCTGGAAATAGACTGTTTTTCATAATTCTTTGCAGATGCTGGTCCCTCTGTCAGGAAAATTTTTGTAATCCCACTCAATTCAATTCACCCCAAGCTGTTCTTCCCTGACTGGCTACTTTTATTCCTTTAGATTCAGCTCAGGTGTCAACTCCTATATGACTCCAGGGCAGATTTCTCCCACATTATATGAAAAATCAGAATGTTCACTCTGAATACAGGGGCCATGCACATCTTTGTGTGAGCTTTCCCGATGAACAGTCACATGCAGAGTCTGGGTAGTATCTGTTCTCATGCTGATTTGAGTTCGACTGGGCATCTCCCTTATAGGTTGTGAATCTGCAGGAGGCTGGAGCAGCTCTGTTCTGTCCATCTCATTCTGTGGCCCTGGCTAGAGGGGGAATAGCATCTAGCCACCCTGTGGCTAGAGGGGAAATGGCTACCTGGATAGCACATTCCTCATGGCAGACGTCAGAAGCTTCCAAAGGCGTGAATGGAAATGTAGGTGCCCGTTAAATCTTGAAAGTGGCACAATGTCATTTCTGCCCACATTTCATTGAATAATGGCAGTCACACGGCCCAGCTAAACATCAATGGATAAAAGCAATATAACCTTTCAATGGAGATGCGAGTCAATATTTCCTCACAACCTATCAGCTACCATAATCAATGTCTTGGAGGGTCTCTGGCACACAGTAGGTGCTTAATACACTTTGGTGTGCTTAATTGTTCTTAAAAGATTTCAATGGTTTATCACTTTTAAGATCCTGAAAAGTAAACAGGTTAAAAGCAGAGTCAAAAATGGCTCCATCATTAATTTAGAGTTTTATCACAGCCCCTGCGGGTTCTTTGCTTATTTATCTGTCTCCTTCATTCCACCATGGTCTCTGTGACGTCTTGCCTCATTGGTATCCCCACCTGTTGGTAGTGGGCTTGACATCTGGGAAGTGCGCACTAAATGCTCATTGAATAAAGAATAAAGGAACACAAGTTAGAAAGGAAAAGAAGACAGAAAGCTCAAAGCAAATCTAAGACAGAACAAAGCAAGTGGCTATCTTCACTTGTGGAGTTCACAAGTGATGCTTCAGCATTTACTAGAATTTTTTTTCTTTGCTTTAAAGTGATAGTCAAAAACTTTTGATTTAACCAGTTGTTATTATGAGTATCATTTATCATAAGGTAAGCCTCTAAGTTTGCTTTTGCTTGCTAATTTACAAGTGACTTAGGATATATGATGAGAATGCAAACTGAGCAAGATTCATTTAGGTTTGAAGTCCCTAGAACCACAGAAATAAAGAACGATAAAATATGTATAGCTCAATGAGATTTAGACTTCATCTTGAGAGCTGAATTAGGATACAAAAAAGAAAACTGAAAAGAATATTAATTACTGAGGCTTGGTAATATAATGGTCCATAATCATGTACCTATGATGGTGCAGAGTCAGAAAGGTAACTAGGTGTCCTGTTCTGGCTTCAGTATTCTTTGTTTTTCCCTCTGCCTCCCTGATATTTGCAATTATTCTTTCTATAAAAGTATTAGTAATATTAATATATTCCTATGATATAAAAAGATCACTCTCTTTTATATATATTTTACAGTTAGGGCATTATACTTGAGAAGAAATGTATGCAAAATCATGGATAGATGTCAAAAACTTATTATTGAGAAAATAAGACCAAAAGGTAAAATTAATGTATTAGTGCATTTATATGAAGTTAAAATGGAAGTGAAATCATTGAAGGGATTAAAAGTCCAGGAGGGGTTACTTCTGCTGAGGTTACTTCTGACTGGGAGAAGACAGAGGGAAAAAGAGGTTGGTGGGAGGAAACCTTGAGAAATACTGTTCATTTACTATTTCTTACACTAAGTGGTTTTCCCAGGAACCTATGCCCTGTGTAGACCATTTTTTTACATCCTTGCTACTACTCCCCCCTCACTGAAATGTACTTTCAGGTACTACAATGCTGGTTGGTCTCCTCTAAATCTTTTGGGATTGCTGTCCAATTTGAGTTCCCTGAAAGTCCTAGTTTTCTAATTCCCAGTGCAATCTTGTCTCAAAATCTTTTCTTATGACGCCAATGCCTCTGCAACAGAGTTCCTGGGAGACACCTTTTACTCTGCCATCTTTGGGGACGTTATTCAGCCTACCATTCAGTTTATATCTAACTCTTAGGTATGTACAGACAATAGATGCTAAATAAATAGATGACAGATACATACATACTATATAGATGACAGAGATAAATAATTTTGAAAGAGGGGGACTTGAGAGTTTCCAGTATTTTTTGCCTAATGAGGTGAGTGCTATCCTCTATAAGAATTTTTCGTTTTGCTTTCAAGAAACTCTGTTCTGCTTTCAAGACTTGCCTTAAGAGCAAAGCATTCTTATATTGTCTTTCACTGGTTCCTGAAGGATTTTACCCTCCAGAAAAATGCACTATTATAGGATTCAGAAGGGGAACAAAAAAGCTGTGCTTTTATGAAGTAGGACAAATAGGGGTGACGGAGAACAGAGGTGAAAGGGAAAATTGAAAGACCTCAGATACATTCTTGGCAGATGTTAGGGAGCAGTACACACAGACCTAGAAATAAATTCCCCAGAAGACTTTTTTTTTTATCGCCAGTTTAAAGATTTTTGCTCTGAGAGATTCTACAGTCCCTAGAAACTCTTCAGTCTTGGATTAAGGGTTAAAAACAAAAAACAAAAAAAACACAACTTAGATTTATTGTAATTTTTCTTTAATGAATTAGGTCTTTGCCTCTGAGTAGTAGAGATACAGTTAGAATAAGAGGCATCAGCAATAGGGAAGTAACCTTTAGGAGAATACCTGCAGCAGCTAAATGCTGTGTTGGCCATGTGTCCCTCTCTATTTGGAAATGGCAGTGCCCGCGATGATCGCCAATGCCGACGCAGTACTTACTCTGTACTAAGAACGAGTCTAAGCAGTTTTCATATATTAATTCCCCTGGTTCCTGCCCCACCCCACGCAAAAAAACAAAACAAAACAACACAACACATGAAACGGGAACTATTATCAATCCCATTTTAAAAAGGGGAAGAAAATGGAAGTACATCAGAGTTAATAGTCTCACCCTAAGCCACACCCTCTTGAAACTGTACTTGAACCCAGGCCCTGGTCTCAAGGCCCAAGACAAGGTTTTACAGAGGAAGTTTTCTCTCACTCCGGACGCAGCACTGGGTGGTGGGCCCAGTCCTCCACCTGATTTACTGCGCTCTGTGCTGAAGCCATTCAGCCATCCTGAGCTTATATGCGTAAAATGTGTGATGCTGAGTTCTAGGAATTCAAACGTGAATGAGGCACCTTCAACATTTATTAGTTTTTTTGGGGTTTTTTTTTTTGTTTTTTTAACCAAGATGACTCAGAGGGTGAAACCCAGGGCCCAGAGGATCACTGGGATCTGATTCCCTGGGGAGAAGAGCAGCCTAGATGTTACAAAGGGTGACAGAGATTGACACCTGTCAGAAAGGCATAGACACTTCTGCAATCACCTCATGAGATTCTCTGAAATACTAACAGCACGTGTGGGAAGAGACAAAGCTGCTGAACTTACTTTGTAACCCGATGGGGCAGAGCCAGGATGTACCAGCCAACTGTTTCCATGAAACCACATCATAACAACCGCCCGCAGTACTCAGAGGTATAGAACCAAACGACTGCTTATTCCAGCTCGTGCATCCGTGGGTCAGCTGGAGATTAGCTGAGCCGGGCCAGGCTATGCTGGGCAATCCTGCTTCAAACTGAACGTCCAGCTAGACTTGGCCTCTCCCTCCAAGTGCACTCAGTCCTACTCCTATGCATTTATTCTAGGGCCCAGGACACTTGAGATGAGCTCTTTTCATTGCACAGCAGAATCACAAACATGCAAGGATATTTCAAACCGCCTCTTGTATCATGTCTGTTCACATCCTGTTGACCAAAGCAAGTCTCATGACCAAACCCACACCCACACCCACACCCAAACCCAAATCCAACTTGGATGGAGGATATAACACCCCTCCCGTGTAGATCAGGCAAGGGGGACACTTGGCTGAATATATGTTAATCTTCTAAACAGGGTAATTTGGCCTAGAGTATTTCCAGTTAACTTTATGGACTAGAATTTTCACACATGCCTAGCATGAAGTGGGCTCAAAAAGAAAGAAAGAAAAAAAAGCTCCAATGAATAAAATGTATTTAACCAAAAGGCTGAGAGACAGTCATTGTCCCATCTCCAAATTTAGAATGTATTATGCTTTAATACACTGAGAACAAAAATCCTCGAAATTAATAGGATTAGCTTAAAGATATTTACAAAGCATGCAGATCACCTAACTGTGAAGGCTAATCCTGAGGAGTATCCTGTAAAAATTAAGGCAATCCAACAAACACATGAAAAGATGCTCAACATCACTAATCATTAGAGAAATGCAAATCAAAACCACCATGAGGTATATCACCTCATACCGGTCAGAATGGCCATCATCAAAAAAATCTACAAACAATAAATGCTGGAGAGGGTGTGGAGAAGAGGGAACCCTCCTGCACTGCTGGTGGGAATGTAAATTGATACAGCCACTATGGAGAACAGTATGGAGGTTCCTCAGAAAACTAAAAATAGAACTACCATATGACCCAGCAATCCCATCACTCGGCATATACCCTGAGAAAACCATAATTCAATAAGAGTCATGTACCACAATGTCCACTGCAGCACAATTTACAATAGCCAGGACATGGAAACAACCTAAGTGTCCATCAACAGATGAATGGATAAAGAAGATGTGGCACATATATACAATGGAATATTACTCAGCCATAGAAAGGAATGAAACTGAGTTATTTGTAGTGAGATGGATGGACCTAGAGACTGTCATACAGAGTGAAGTAAGTCAGAAAGAGAAAAACAAATATCGTCTGCTGATGCATATATATGCAATCTAAAAAAATGGGACTGATGAACCTAGTGGCAGGTCAGGAATAAAGACTCAGATGTAGAGGTGGATTTGAGGACACGGGGGTGGGCGGGGAAGGGGAGGCTGGGATGTAGTGAGAGAGTAGCACTGACATATATACGCTACCAAATGTAAAATGGATGGCTAGTGGGAAGCAGCCGCATAGAACAGGGAGATAAACTTGATGCTTTGTGACGACATAGAGGGGTGAGATAGGGAGGGTGGGAGGGAGGCTCAAGAGGGAGGGAATATGGGGATATGTATATGTATAGCTGATTCACTTTGTTGTACAGCAGAAACTAACATAACATTGTAAAGCAATTATACTCCAATAAAGATGTGAAAAAAAAAATTAAGGCAATAAAATGCAGGATACTCACCCCAGCTAAAGATTTTACTTAAGAGGACAAATATGCCATCTATGTGGGTGACGTGCAAATATGAATCAATATCTGTTCATTATCTCATAAGCCTAAATATATACATACATATATAATAACATTTGCAAGTAGATAAAAATAGTCTCTATGATGAATGTATTTCTTGGGTATACTTTTGGAAAAACTTATTAGAGTATGTCAAAGGGAAATAGTAAAATAGGAAATGGAGACTAGGTGGCTTGGACAACATATTCTTAATAATTTAATTCACAGTAACAATGAAAATATGATTTTAGTATCTGGATACTTTTAATAAGAAGCAATAAAAAACTGTCATTTACTGCAAATAAAAACTTTTCAATAGGATGGTCTCCTTTTAAAGCACCTTATACTGGCAAAAAAAAAAAAAAAAGGGGTGTCATATTTGTATTGTTTCCTACAATGCTTTGATGAAAATATTACAAAGATTGCCAAACTACTTACATTTTCCAGTATGTAACATGTTTTACGTCCAGAGAATGTTTAATTAATTTCCTGATTAATTTTTTAATGCTACTGCTGTTTGGCAGCTGTTCTGACAAAACTGCCTTCCTCATTATAGAAATTCTACTTGTGAAAAGAAGTCAACCATAGCAAATGGACTTATTGAATTATCCAGCTCACCAGTTACAGAGTATAAAATTATTCATCCTCATATAATTTGATCACGAAAAATCATTTATCTTTAGCAACTGTGTAAAATTAGATATTATGCTGCAGGATAGCTGCAATTTTAAAACTGTCTGTAGTTAAAAACTTTTAAAGTGTATTCGAACACTTAATTATTGCCTATTTTCTCATACCACTTTGTTATAAAAAAGGTTAGTATCCAAGTAATTGCTCCACTGAGCCCACTTGTCTCACCATTTAAAAAGCATCACTTAGTTGTTTAAATGCAAAATGTCTGTCGGTTACTATTATTGGCTGTGCAATTTAGCGGAGACCTCATTCTTATTTTAATGTTTATAAATTAATGAATTCAGAATCAATTCATTTCTTAATAAAACCAACATAACTTAATTGGAAACTCTTCTGTGTTATCATTATTACAGGTATATATGAGAAGCACTGTAGCAAAGCATTTGTAAAGGTTGAGCTGATGCTTAACATTTCTTATTCATAGTGCTAGACTCAGCATTAATATTACTTTCCAAGCTATTTATAGATTTTTGTATCTTATCTTATTTAAAGACCATGCCTGATGTATTTGAAGATTACTTTTCTGTTACAGCTAACCAAGTGGATCTAAATAGGCTTATCAACTAAAATGAAAACCTCAAAGAACTAAAAATGAGCTTTTCAGCTATCATTTCAGGCTATACAGATTGATTTTTCCTATTTGGGCAGTCTTTCTAGGTATCTTCCAGCTAATGTATTACTCAGCTAAAAGTCAGTAAGATTATGCAGCTTTAGCTAAAATATATCTATCTACATTTTTCTATCAATATGTATCTAATGTATCTACACATAATTTATAGACAAATATATTGATATATATCCACATACCACCTACAATTTCGGGAAAAAGTCTGAAAAATTAATGACACAAATATCAAAAAAAAAGTTGACTTATTGAGATAATAACCAACAGACTAAGGCATCATAAAAGGAATATATATTTAGCATGATGTATTTAACTTTTCATTTTTTTCTGTTAAGTTGGGAGTCAAAGAATGGAACTTTGTTTCCAGAAGAATCACTGATGCATTTGCTAAAAAATGACAAATGAGAGAAGAGTCATCTGATGTAAAATACGAGATTGTTTTAAGATACACAAAATTTTTAATTTTTCTCAAACAGTTTGCTATTTATCAAGCTACTCATTTCAAGAATTCCATAAAATCTTTTTTAAAAAGTCATGTATATTCAATCAACTGGTGATTCCAATCTTGGTTTAGCACACCCATCGATACTGGTTTTCATCATAGAGAAAGCTCTTTCTCTGAAAATGCTTTGTATTTTTCTATAAAATATTTTGGTAAATCATTACAGATCTAACCAAAAACGATCAACATTTTCATGATATTTTTATATAACAATTCTCTTATTTTTGCTTTATAAATCCAGGTCAAACAGTAGGAAAAAAAAAAAAGGTTGATTTTTTAAAAAAATTACATACAATTAAATAAAATGGTATAATTTTTATAAAAACAAAAAATTGCATTAATACTATTATATTCTGCCTAATACTCTATCACTCAGGCAAGAATTCTATAATAAATGTATTTTTTCAATTTAGATATTTTATCTGAAATTCATTATATGTTAATTTTTTTAATACAGTATATTTATTCACTATTGGAATATTACTTTCCTAGAAACGTATCTTAGAAAGTAAAGCATACATTTTTTTTCTGGCTCAGGACAGCATAAAAGAAGAAAAGTTATGTTATTTCCATTGCTGTAGTCAAAAACAGCTTATGAAACCTTCTGAAAGTCTTACATAATGTGGTAATTACAATGTGATATCGCATTCATTTAAAAAAAGAAAGTGAGACTTCCATTTCAATTAATATGGAGGAATTGGTTCCCCGCCCCCACCCCCCCAAAAAATCCTCCTACAAGTAAAATAGCTTGATCAGGTGCAATGAGCTGAACTCAAATGAAAATCAGGGAAGATACAAAGGAGTAGAGAAGAAAGATGAAAGTACAAGCAATGGTAATAAGTCTGAACTGAGGCTGGAGCTCCCGGGGCAGGGGGTGAACACGGGGTGGGAAGAGGGTATGGGGTGGCAGTTAGTTTCAGTAATCATGGACTTTGGGTTTTAAGGGCCACATGAATGGGAGATGATACCCTGAGTTATCATCTGGCCAGGTGTTAAGAGCTGGAATTCATAAAGTACAACTCTTAAAACCAGCCTTGAATTTAGTTATAATAATACAAACTAAAATGAACAAAAAGTTACACAAAAGTAGTAACCTGTTAGTAAACCTTTGCTCGTGGCAGAAGTAAAAGGAAAATTTGATTTTGAGATGACCCCACAGTTTAGTTTCCAAAAGATTCTCTCAGAGACCTCTTAAATATTAGGTATAAACATAGAGTGTAAAGGACCACGAGATTAAAAATAAATAAATAAAAGTTATAACATTGAAACAATCCAATTTCCGTAGAAGAAATAGATAAATTTATGAGGAACTGCTCCCAAGAAATTCACCAGATCCAGCCGACCTCACAGAATTTTAGTAAATCTTTAAAAACCACATAGCTTGAAAATGTTCTATAAATTATTCCTCTGCGTTGCAAAGAGTGGAAACTTCTCCTTTTAGGAAGTATAACACTGATACAAACAGAAATAGTACAACTAAAGGTAGTACAAAAGAAATTCTTAACCAATATATTTATGAATATTGATGCAAAAAATCGAATAAAATATTAGCAAGAGGAATCTAGTATCGCAATAGCAAAATAATATGCCACAACCAGTGGTAATCTATTCTAAGAACTCAAGGTTGGCTCAATGTTTGGAAATCAATCTATCAATATTCCATATTATGAATACATCTAAGAAAGTATGTCACGTGATTTTCAATTATCTTCATATTACTGAGAAAGCCTTTAACAAAATCCAACATTCATTCATTAAAAACAAAAACAAAAAACTCGGGAAATCAGAAATTGAGGGATACTTTCTTAGCTTTAAGTCTCCTCTGTAAAATGAGAGGAACAATGGCCACTTCCCAGGGCTCTATAAAGGTTCAAGAACACACAGCTTAAGTATTGGGCACCCTTCCCTTTCTCTGGGGCATTTACATTTGGACAGATATGCTTTATTTTTTTTAACTTTTGGATTTTGAACTTTTATTTTTAGCTTATAGAAAAGTTGTAAAAATAACACCGAGAGTACTCATTCACTCCTCATCTAGATTCTCCTAATGTTAATATGTTATATAACATGATTACAACGGTCAAAATCTGGAAATTAAAATTAATATTGTTAACTGGAGACCATATTAGATTTTATCAGTTTTCCATTAACGTGAATTGGACGCTGTTGCTCCCATTTTACAGAGAAGAAACTGAGGCCCATAGAGGGAAAGGGACTTGGTCAAGGTCACCCTGCTAGGATGTAGGAAGGATCAGAGATCAGAAGGATCTGATCTCAGGATCAGAGCTGAGCTGATCTCAGTTCCTAAAAGGCACCAGTATTTCCTTCTTTGGTCCTCTGCACAGGCTCTTCCCTCAGCCTAGAACATTCTTCCCTCCCTTTCATCCTTGGAGTCCAAATGCTGCTTCCACCAAGAAGTCTATCCTGACTATGCTGAACGGTGCCCCTTTACCATGTACCAGTCTTTCCTCCAATGCGTTTGCTCACTTGTAAAGAAAAACAGCAAAAACACAATCTCAGTGCATACTGTTAATAAGAGATATACCTAAATCATAAGGCAACATAAATTCTGAGAGTGAAAGTATGAAAAAAACATTACACCCAAAAAGTAATCGGTTTCACTTTACCGAAGTCAGGTAATGCAGGCATGAAGTGAAAAATCATTTATAGGAAGAAGACAGGATCACTATCCAATAAAAGTTTTCATCCCACAAGGAAGATATAACAATTCTCAACTAACATGGCATAGTCTGTGATAAAACTGTTCAATCATAGATGATAAAAATTTCACCTTTCTGAAAAAATGATGTACTAAAGAGAGAGAAGAGTCCTATAATTATATTTCTAGAAGCCTCTACCTAAGAGCTAGAAAATACACTCTCACTGTAAACACAGAGGAAAAAAAGAAAAAACACTAATCATCTAATACCTATAGGGAAATTTTCATAAAAACATCAAAATTTCAGGACAATATGGAACACATTTTCTGATCACTTCTGATTTGGAGAAAATGGAGTAGCTTATGTCTGAATAATTTCTTCACCAAGGGCAACTGAAAAATATGGGGAAAATCTATTGTAGGCATCACAGAGTAGATGAACAGTCTAGAAGATCCAAGATTCTGGAGATCAGAGAACCACAGAGAAGTGAAGTCACTTTTCCTGGAATATATTTGTCAAATGTGGGCAAAGTACAAGATTTCAAGTATCTCAACGTATTTTAGGGAAAGGGCCAGGACAGGTGAATAGGACAATCATTAAATCCTTTCTGGCTGTTTCCTGGAGCAGGAGAGATGAGCTAGGAGTCATGTGAGAATAAATTCCCTTTGAGTTGAGTGTGGTAGAAAACTAGTTCTGAAATACAACCAGTTTTCCCTGAAGATATCTGTCAAAGTCTGAAGTTACAGAGACCAAGACCATAAAATGCTAAGCAGAAATTCTTGGTGAAACAGAGCTATGCTGATCAAAGCAGAGAAATGATCAAAAAAGAAAAGCCTACCAGTAACTCAGTTTAAAGTCCAAAATATAGTGTTACATTAGAGGAGTCAAAGCAGAGGTCGGGGAGGCGGGGAGGAAATTAACTTCAAATTTGCTTAGTCCCATGAGGTAGTTTAGATAATCAGCTCCATATCAACAAGCAGAGAAACGGTGGATTGCCTCTGGTCAAACATAATGTCATCAGGACCTTCCATAGTTTTGTTTTAATTCAAACTGACCTGCACTCAGTCAAAAATTATTAGACTTTGCTAGGAACAAGACCATATGACCAAAATCAAAAAGGAAAACAAAAGATATTAGGAACACGTCAATAATTCATGCAGACACTGGAAGCAAACTTTAAAATAACTGATCTACACATTCAAGAAACAATATTAAAAGACAGAAAAATAGGATAAAACACATACTATGTTATCTACGTATACCAAACTCAAAAGCAGGCTGTAGTCAAGATAGTGACTAAGACATGACAAGAAGCAACAGAGGGACATTTTCTGAGACCATGATCTAATCATGTTTTTTTTTTTTTTCCTAGATCTGAGTGCTAGATACATAGATAGGTTCACTTTAAGAACCGGTTTACAAGGCAGAAATAGAGACACAGATGTAGAGAACAAACGTATGGACACCAAGGGGGGAAGGTGGTGGTGGGATGAACTGGGAGATTGGGATTGACATATACTCACTACTATGTATAAAATAGATAACTAATGCGAACCTGCTGTAGAGCACAGGGAACTCCACTGTACAGTAGAAACTAACAACACTGTAAAACAACTATAGCCCAATAAAATAGAATACAATAAAATAAAATGTTAATAAGCCATACCCTTGTGATTTGAGCAATTTTCCAGGTTATACTTCAATAAAATGTTTACTGAAAGAGAACTAACCAGTAAGATCAATAAAAATGTAAAGATTTGGGAGTTAAGACACATAAATACTTGGTCACACAAACATCTTTCTAAATACTTTTTTCCATCAAGGAAATCTTAATGGGATTATAATATATTTCAAACTTATATGTAATTAAAGTATTATCAAAACTTCAAATGTAGTTAAAGTGGCACTTTTTGGGAATCTTTGAGCCTTATCTATTTTTAGAATGATTTATTTGAAAGAAGTGCTGAAAATTATTGTCTAAATATTTAACATAAGAGGTTTGAGAACATTAAGAAATTGGAAGAAAAAAACTGGTAAATATGAACATGAGCAGAAATTACCCAAAAGAATAGAGAGTATTAAAAATGCTGTATCTTTATTTGGGAAAAAATAATAAACTAGACAAACCTCAGACAAGACTTTTAAAAGAGTTATAAGAGACATAAAGAATAACTACAGTTATAGTAGATATTAGACAAATTTTTACAGACTTTTAATCAAAAACATCTTTCGGCCAGCGCATTTTAAAAGTTAGATGATCAGAGTAATTTCCTACAGAAATATGCCAAAATGTATCAAATATATGTCCACACTCAATCAAGTAAAAAGTAAGTAACCTGAATATTTCTATAATTACAATTGAATTAATGGTTGAAAAATATAGCTTTCTTGAGAGAGGGAGAAAGAGAATGAAAGAGACAGAGGGACCCAGATGGTTTTGCAGGAAAAGGTGACCCCCATCTTTCCAAAACTGTACCCAAGAATAGAAGATGGAATTCTTCTTGCACTTGTTGAGGCAAATGTAACTCCAGCGTCAAAATAAAAAAATAGATTAATAGGAAAAAAATAAGAATCAATTTCACTAATGAACATAGATACAGCATACCCGAAAGAAATAACAACCAAATCCAGCAATTTTTGAAAGTGACATTATATCATGAACTCATGACCCATGCTAGAGATACAATTTTATTAATACTAAAAACTCTATTATTATTCACCAAAATAAAAGGACAAAGATGAAAAACTGTATGTTATGCCAATAGATCTCTAACATGTATTGAATAAAATGTAATACTCACTGAGGATAAAGATAAAATCTCTTCGAAAAGCAAAGCTTTAAAATAATCACATTATCTTTCATGTGATTAAGATCATATAAAAATAAGTTAAACACTCAAAATCTGGAAAAAAGTATAAGTTATTATTCAAAAATATTAACCAAGGTCTAAATAAATCATTTCACCAACTGTTGGATGTGGAGACTCAATACCAAAAAGAAGTCCAATTTTCCCCTTAATATCATTTGTTCAATGAAAATTTAATAAATATTCCAATAGAGATTTTTGTAGGAACTTGGCAAGCAGATTGTAGAATGTATATGAGAGAGCAAAGGGTCGGGAAAAGTCAAGACTCTCAAAGAACAATGTCTATGGCATTCCCTCAAACAGAGTCTTAATAGCAAGCTATATTTATTGGTGAGCGTTCTTAGTTACACAATACATAATTTAAATTAGTTTAAGGAGGAATAAATTTATTTATGAACACTGGAAAGCTCTGAGAATCACTGATATATTAAGAGAAAGAAGCTAAGGGCTAAGTGTCCAAGAACCACTTCCTAACTACAGACTCCGTCTGTTAAGGGTTACCTCTGACCCTGCACATAACGGGAAAAGCAAAATGCTTAATCTTTTAGAGAAATATCAGTGTAGGAAAAGCAAAACACTCACACACACACAAAAAGTATAAAATCACATCTTCAGTTTGGCACAAAAAGAACTATTAACATAAAGAAGTTTCAGCTTTCAAGAAGATATTCATATTACATTTGAATGACAAAGAATTCATGTCCAAAACACTATTTTTTATAATGTCCATAAATTCATAAGAGAACAATTTATCCCCCAAAAAATTTGAAACGGAAAAGAGAAAAAAGAAAAATAGGTAATTCCAGAAGAGGAAATCTTAATGCCCATAAGCAATATGAATATGTATTCTACCTCATTAGCAATGAAGATAAACAAATTAAAACAAAATTACATTTTCCACTCACTTGATTAGCAAATATCTAAACACCTGACTCTAATAGTACTGACAAGACAGAAGGAAATGGGGACATTCAAACACTATTAGAGGAAGAATTGAGTGCACGAGTCACTCTAAAAAGTCATTAGGCTACATCTAGTAAGTTTGGAGGTGAACATGCCCTAAGACCCAACCATAGATATATGGAAAAATATACAAAAACATATAAATATATACAAAAGTATTTGCTGGAGCATGGTTTAAAATAAAACATTAGTAACCAGTGAAGTAACCATAGAACAATGAATAAATTTTATATGCATGCCATGCAATGTTATACAAGTGAAATAAGTTAACTAAATCTTTAACCATCAACATGAATAAATATCAAAACCATAGCAGTGAGCAAAATAAAAGCTGATTTCTGAATGATTTAATGACATTTGTATAAAGTTTTAAAACATACAGAACAATATTAAATGGTTATAAAGGCATCTATACGTTACAACAGTTTAAAAGCACACAAAGGAATGAAAAATACAGGATAGTGTTTAGTTGTAAGGATATATTTCGGAGGGGATCGAGATGGCAAAGGGGCAGAAGTAGGGCTTCAACTGTAATTTTGATGTTTCATTTCTTAAGCTGGGTGAAGTTACCTTAGTGCTGGTTACTAATATTGTCCATACGTATTTGCACTTCTGAAATAATATGAAGAATGAATAGTGCCACATTACTTGACTATTGTAGTGTGATGACTTGTTAAGTATGTATTTTTGAAAAGTTTTTGTCAAACAACTTCTACACGCCTTGGCTTTAATAGAAAGAGAGAATATGTACAACACCCAGAAGGACAGAGAAGGCAGCTCGCCATCCAAAGCTCAGGCTGCCCTGGTTGCTTCTAAGAGCTGAGGGATCAATGTCTCAACACAAGTTGAAACCCACACATCCCCGTCAGCTGGAAAGTTCTGATCTAGGAAACTGGCTGCCCTACCAGCTCCTACCAGAGCTGGATTACCACATCCACAGACTACATGTTTGCTCTGTAGACTCAGACGTCTGATGGTTAAGCTATCCAAGGGTCAGGGTCAGGCTAAGGGTGATTTCCTGCACATAGACACAGTACCCCGACTCACAGAGACTATTAGGAAAATATCACCCGTCAGCTTATTGCTTTGTAGATACAGGACTATTAAACTGTTTATACAACATGCCCCCTGATCAAGGGTAGTCTCTGACCCTGAAAAAACTTGGAACAGTAATAAAAATCAGTTTTCTGGGTAGCATGGAATCACGGCAGGCTGAGTTATTTGAAAAATTCGCTGGTTAAAAACAATGACTTTGGTAGCCTGACAGCCACAGTCAGAACACTGACTTAGTTTTTGTCTCTGTAAGAAACATTTTCTTTCCGGCCAAGGTCAAGGCCAAGGCGATTCTCTTCAGATTGAATGGACCTATCCAAGGATGAGATCCTGCATGGTGACCCTTCCTGCGCGACTCCAAGCCCTAGAAGGCACATTATTACGCTTTTAAATAAGTAAGAGACTGCAGGAACCCCAAAGTTCCCATTTATTCTCACAAAAAGTGATAAGATTTGCTTCAATTTTAACCTAAAAAGGCAGTTGTTCTGTTCATTATTTCATGATATCAATTCCTCTGCTCTATGTCCCTAAAAATATCAGGTTTAATATAACGTTAATTGGGTATAGACGTAAAGTAGATAGGTAACAATGATTTGAGCTTTCCTTAATCCATGGTAACAACTGCATGTTTGTCCCGCTACACTTAACACAGCAGGAGTTTTCTTTATTCAATATTCCTAGATATGAATTTTATATCAAATATTGTAATTAAATTATTTGTTACACATTCTTATTCTAAAGGAGACCTATTTCTCGAGAACTAGTCTTTATTTCTTGAATCGTTAAGAAACTCAAGTGAGACATATACCCTCATCAAATGGCATTATATTAATATTTATACAATCACAATTATGTTTCATGCAATATTCATCAGTTTCTTATAGAGAGCAATTACTACAGTTATTACTCAGACACTTGTTTTTTCTACCTCCTACTAGAGGGATTCATGTAGTATTATTCTGCATTCTGTAAACCCTAAGTTAAAATAATTAACTTCTAGTACGTGACAGTGAACTGCAAAATCAATATTCTGTGAGACTCAGGTATCATAACAATATGTGACACTATTTACTCGGCACTCATTTAATTTCACTGTGTAAATGACATTTCCTTTCCAACATCACTTAGTGAATAGATATCTAGCTACTGTAGCATTTGACATTTGACCAACATTGAATGTTAAGAGCTTTTCCTCAAGTGCAAGTAATTCAGCATAAATAAATTATCTAGAGGACTGGGAACACCAAAGAACTCAAGGTTGGGAGAGATCAGGTATTAGCAAGGGTGTTGATTTTTAATATTTTCTAAGAAAATGGATTATATTCAAAGCTTTTATGACTTTTTAAAAAATTACAAAAATGTTGAATATTTCCATGTATTTTATATACACATATACATTTTTTCTTAATAGTTATATAGTGCTAATCTATGGGACACCAATTAATTTATTCAATATTCTATGATTAAATTCAGGTTGTTTTCCATTTAAACTGTTAAATAAATATTATACTTAAATGACATACGGATCTAGACAACAATTATCAAAGAATGCTAAATCATTAGGTGACATAGTGTTGAGGAGCTGATGGTCCTGGTCCTTCTACCTTGGAACACTAATCAATGTTAGCATCTTTTTTTTTTTTTTTTGGCTTGCAGGATCTTAGTTCCCCAACCAGGGACCAAACCCGTGCACCCTGTAGTGGAAGCGTGGAGTCCTAACCACTGGACTGCCAGGGAATTCCCAATGTTAGCATCATTAAAGGTGATACAATCAGACATTTTGTACTTCATGCAACGGAGAAGCAATAGAAATTTCATAGAACCACCTATGAAGTATTCTAAAAGTTTAGTCTCAAATCTAATCAAGCATCTATATCTTTTCAAATTTACAGGAAATACAAGAGTAAAGGAACAATTTAAGTGACATCCCACAGAAACTATTGGCCAAATCCAGGATGAAGGACAGTCTTACAGGACTAAAGAACCTGGTTTTTCCAACAAATCATGGGCATTAAAAAAAAAAAAAAAAAAAAGGAGTGCTGTTATAGGGAGAAAAAGACTTATAAGATGTAACAACCACAATGGTGATGACTTTAGATTCTTATGAGAATGGGCGGCACTTTGAAAAATAGGATGAATTCCATATGAACTGATTATTAAATATTTATAAAGACAGTATGAATACTTTTAGAATGTCGGGGTATGGTAATGACATGGTGTTTGTTGTTTTTTTTTAAGACCTTACAACTTAGAGATGCACGCTGAAAAGTCTACTGCTTCAGTGATGTGTTGTCTGGGATTTGTTTCAAAATATCACAGAATAACAAAGATGCATATGCACAGATAAAAGTTAGCAAAATATTGACATTTGATGCAGCTGTGGGTATATGAGAGTTTATTATAGTATTCTAATCTTGTACATTTGAAACTTTTCATAATCAGAGGTTACAATGTTATGACAACTAATTTTGTATGAATGGTTTTGAGTATTTGTGGGTTACTTATTTTGGATAAATTCCTAGAAATTGGACTGCTGAATCAAAAGGAAAGTACTTCTTGAGATCATTACACTTTATAACACAGTTTATCAGTCACACGTAGAAATCCCTATAACCAATAATTAAAGGATTATTATGTCTTCACTGAGCCTCTCTTTTTATTGTTGAACAATGTAGCTACTATTTTGACTTGTAAAGCTACTTTATTAAGAATATCACCCTTCTGCCTGCTTCATACTTTACAAAAACTAACTTACTTTAACATGAGCATTTAAACTTGTCTATGCATTCTTCCAAACCAAGATGAGCTTAGAAATGTTCAGTAATATTTACCCATCTTCTCCATTTTACTACCTGCTATTAGGATCACAACTTGAAAGTGATCAGATGTTCAGAATCTTGCCTGGTACTACTGACTAGGCCTTGGTATTCCTTGTTGAAAATAAGCAGTTTCACAAAAGTTTAGTATCAGAACGCCATTAAGTGACCAAGATGGATCAAATAAAAACAAGACCAATCCACAAAAGTATATGAACACAGGAAAAACTTTGTCCAAGTCACAAAAATGATCAAACATCACCTCTCCTGACTAATATGCATGATTACTACTTCTTTGCCAATTACATTTTAGTCAAGGTTTAGTTCTCTCCTTGTAGATAAGGTATATGAAGACACACAATTATAGTATTACTTCAATTCTAATTCAGAGCAAAGCCCCACTTCTTTAAACCCTCCCTGTCCCCAAATCAGCCAATAAGCCTGAATCTTCTAATAGGTCCTTCCCAATACTCTCCTTATTAAGACATCCCAGGGACTCCAAGATATGTGTTCCCATGTTGCAAAACATAGTAAATGAAATTTTTCAACTACAGGTGTGCTCCTGGTGATTTATAGCTGTAGGAATTTGACAAAAGTCATAATCTGCTGCAATGTTATAGAGTTGCTTCATCATAATTTCACCTAATATGTACTTCTTTTATTTTTTAGTGATTAAGATGTTAACACATATAGCATTCATTTTACTTTTAGTTTTTAAAGAATGATTTTTTCCAAAATGATTTAACTAATTTTAATGTATTGAATCATATTCCTTATCATTAATTTGTTTTCCATACTTATTATGTCACCTCAAAAATAGTATTCCTCCTACTAAAGTATCAGGAAAAAAATGAGAGTTACACATTTTTGTGTGTAAATCTAAAACTTTGAAATTTAGCTTAGTTTGATACTAAGCAATTAGATATAAATGAAGCAAAAATATACATACACACACACACACACACACACACACACTGAAGCATTTTTTTAAAAAAATCAAGACTATGTCCCCTTGGGAATGGAGACGCATTAATACCTAAAATGTTGAAAAAGTCAAGATTATTTTTGCTTCCTCCTGACAGTTTCATGTTCTCTTATGCCTGGATGGCTTTGCCTGCGTTTTCATTCTTCTACCCATAAGGCACTTCCTTCTCTGTTCATCAAGGTAACTCTTAGTCATCATTCAGCCTCAAGTTTAGGCAACACCATCAGTGAAAGCTGGTCTGGGGGTTCCTTCTCTGTGTACTCACAGCATAAATCACACCCTGAAGGACTTGCCTTACCCAACTGTCTCCAGCTCATCAATAACCTTATCAGAATGTCTCATCATGTTGGTCTACCCAAGGTCAGGTGAGAAGGAGGGATGCAATGAATGTTCACTGATGCTATGCAGTGTTTCCATGACTGTGAGTCTGGTTAGAGATTTCGGGAATGACACCAGGTAAGGAAGATACTATTCCTGCCAACCTCTGTGCATTGTCAATACTTTGTCAGTTTACTACATTCACTGCAGGAGCAAGATTCCCCTCCCATCTGAAGGTCTAATAAGATAAGTTAGAGGACCTAGAAAAAAATGATCTAATAAAGGGATGGCTTTACTGCCATCAAATCATAATTGAGAGAGTAATGATTTGTGATTCTGTACCAGTCAACCAGAGATTCCTTTGCAAATGTGGACATCAGGCCTGTTTATATGGTATATAACAGCAGACGTCTGGCTGCAGGCATTTTCCAGAAACAGGAAAAGAGTGCAGTCACTGAAGAGATGAGCGGAGGGCACATGGTGAGGGAGGAGAGTCGGCCCTTCTCCACTCAGGTGTCAGATGAGCAAGTCTTTGTTCTGAGGCTGGAGCCTTGTGGTTTTCTGCTTGTATCTCACTGACCTCCATAAATATTTGCTGAATTTGTCAAGAAAATGACCTTTCAGATCTGGCCAGGGTGTCCGGCCTATAACCTTCCTCTTATAAGATTTTTCTCAGCGAAGAACTTTTGTTTCATCTTCTGAATTGCCTCAGGGCACTGCCAGCAGGTTTTTGCCTGTTTCGCCAAGCACTTATCTAGCCTTTAGTGAGAGGTATTATTTTTTCACTGGTGTTACTATTTTATAGCTTTACTGTATCACAACCATATTATTTTTTAAATTATATTTTATTATACATGAAGAAGTATTTCACTGGTAGTCCAAAATACAAAAAGCATCATTACTTTTTTGTACGTAGTTAGCTCTGAAAATACCAATTTATCTTTCCCAAATTGATTTCACATTTCACCTCAGGGCCTTCCTTTCACAAAAATGTCTATACTCTGAGGAAGGTTCATAAACACACACCTGTTAAGGTTACACGTTCTAGAAACACTTCCACGTATTGGTAAAGGACACTCTCGTCCATCCTATTGCTTAAGTGAAAAAATCTGGAATTTCTCTCAGTGTTTGCTCCCTCGACATCTTGTTCAAATCCAATTCCATCATCAGAACCCAAAGGACACAAAACCTCCAGAGAAATATCACAGCAATCTTCTGGCCTCTTCATCTGTAAGCATCCCATCATTTCAAGCCATCTGGACAACAGACATAACCTCCTAACTCATCTACCTGTTGCTACTCAAACAAATCACAAAGTCATCTTTTAAAATGTGAGGCAGCTCAAACCTCAGGTTTTCCTTAGAACCTTTCAATGCCATCGCAGTCAATTTTCATAAAGTCTAAACTTGTCACATGGCGTATATAATACCCTCCATGATTCGCCCCAAGCCCACCCCTCCAACTTCATTACTCACATTCTTCTGGAGCTACACACCAGGCAAGATGCTCTGGTTTTCTTTCTCTTATTATATTCGCTTGTAAAGTTGGTCCTGCCTTATGATTTTAGGATTCATCATTTCTTCAGCTCAAAGCACTCTTGCCTTATCAACGTCTTGACTCCAACGTCTTGACTCTATCACTTCCTCAGGAAGAACTCCCTGACAACCCAGACTCAACCAGCCTCCCATACCGGTTGGTCTCTCTTTTCATACGTCTACTCCTTTTCTCATTATTCCCATTCCTCCTTTCTTCAAAACGAGATGTTTAAAAACATTTTTACATGAAAAGTTGAAAATGACCAAAAAAATGCTTATTAAAAGAACAAGCAACTTGTAGACTCTTGGATTCTGCTTCACGGCAGAATTTTACTTTCTTAACACCATTCAAAAGCCAGTAAAAGCAAAGATCTCCTGCAACACAATTGACTATGCTGTGAACACAGGGATATAACTGCTATGGGAAAGAAAAACATGGGTATTTATGCTGACGGCAGAGATGCACATCTACAGATTAAACATATAAACAAATTTTACCTCTTTTTATGCTTTATAGTCTTGAATAGGTGTGTTTGGTTGAGATAATCAGGGACAGAAATTCAGAATATAGCAGGAAAAATAAGCAGGGACAGATTCCAGCTCATGAATGTAAACATAGCAAGCAGGATTAACATTTAAAAGAAGTAAATCTATTCAAATGCCCCTTAACATATACTTTTCTCTAAATAGGGTATTTTATGTGTTTTTTTTTGTAATCACAAACACCTTTATTTCACTCATCTGCAACCTTTATCTTCCCTCCACTGCACCTTATCACCCCCACAGATAACCAATGTCAGCAACCAGATAGATGTCCCTCCAAAACCTTCTGCTAGCTTATATAATTGTACGTTTATTCACAAACACACACACACACTTTGCCATGTTTTATAAAATTAGAAATACCGTTTTCACAGCTGGGACTCATGCTTTTCTCAATTAATAGTTACACAAGAGAACTCCCTCCGAAACAAGATGACAGTTCTAATTCATTCACTTTATTTTCTTCATAATATTCCACTGTATATAAACAGGTATCCCTTGCTTTTCAAAAGTTCACTTTATGCCACTTAGCTTTCGCGCAAGACCCACATTAGTACCTGTTTTGCTAACCGAAAGAAATCCACAGAGGATTTTCACTGTTAGGAAAAGATACAAAAAGCAGAAATCACATTCAGCGTTTGTTGGTCTTGCAGCGAGCCCTTACAGAGGCAGCGCGCACCTGAGCATTGAGCGTGACCCCGCCAAGCTCCTTCCCTGGGAACCATACTCAGCATTGAGCCGCAAGCGCCTTGTACTGTGTCTGTGAGCATCTGTGCTTTACCTCCATTTATTTTGTGTATCTGTTAGCAAGGTGCATCCTACGGTGATTGCTTCTTTGTTTCTGTGCCATTTCGACTAAGGAAAGGTTTCAAGAGAACACTCTGCTTTCCGATAGTGGGGAAACCTCTGTATTCCACAATTTATGTCCCCATTCATTATTAGGGGTCCCTAACTTTAGTTTTTGGTTTTTCATTACACTGTATCTCTGTATAATGGCCTTCAAGTGGTCTGCATATGGGACAGATTCACAGAAGTAGAATTACTGATTATTGCTTTTAATTTAAATAAATACTCCCATATTGCATTTAAACAAAGCTGTAATAATCTTTAACCTACCAATGTAAAAAATATTTTTGTATATATTCCAATCAATAATGTTACCTATAAGTATTTTTGATATCTAATTTTATATAAATTTACACTTAGAGCTACTGGTAAGGTTTTTATCTTTTATATATTTTTTTATAATCAGACTTCAACCTTAATGAATTTCCTGCTCAAGTACTTCCCCAATTTCTCATTAATTCATTTGTATTTTTCTCAATTTGTAAGAGCACTTTGCAGCATGATTACTGTTATTATTAATAATCTTAAAGCTTTGTCATGTATTTACAAATATATTTCCCAATCTCTTGATTTTTCAATTGATTATAATTTTGCTCATCATGGTTGCTTTTTGTCGTTGTTGTTTTAGTTTTTATTTAAATTCTACTATCGACTCCCATGTGTAAGGCTATGTAAAATTGAAAGGATATCTATTCTGAGGTCATTTCTCTATGGGGATCACAGGTATGTGGGCAGAGCATAGGTTCCCTTGTAGAGCTTGGACTAGACACGGCCAGTCATCCTGGCAGACAGTAGAAGAGGAGGGAAGCACAAGAACTTGGCCTTTGACAAAAGGTAGGAACAACTCCCTCCAGGTTTCAACCCCAGCATTCCCTCATTTACAGTCTTTGTATTCTCAGAAAGTTTCTACAAGTAGTTGAAATTTTTAAAAATATTTCTGTATAATTAGTTCCACTCACTGATGAATTAGATACATATTTTTCAGTCCTATAAATCAAGGCAATCACTCATCTCTAACACAAAACCGATTCTGGTCAGGAAGAAAATTTAGCTCCAGTTATTCCTAAGATCACTATAGATGCCAGAAAATCTGTGAGAGTTCCAATTTTAAATATTTTGCCCTATTGTTATTAAAAGCACATTTGGACTTGTCAGAAAATGAGCTCTGGTATTTGGTTCATAAAGTATGTGCAATGATTCTAAAATCACTGTTTTTTTGCCCTAACATTTGGTTTTACAATGATGATGAAAATATACAACTCCTCAATTCCTCAGTTACTTGGGAGTCTACTCATTATGAATCAAACCCATGCTGGTGAACATACAAGGCCATGCTAAAAGATCCTCTAATAGTGCAGACTTACACTTGGCTAGATTATACTTCAGTATCCATTCGGGCCAAAATAATATTGTCTATATTCTTTGATGCATCATTCTGAGTCATCACATAAGTGCTCATTTAAGAGCTTAGATAATTCAAAGCTCATTTTTACTTTCCCCATCAGAGACATTATAGTTCTTTCCTCTGCCCAAGTGAGATGTCCCATGATCACAGTCAGAATACAATTTGGGCTTCCAAAAATTTGAGATAGACTTTGATGTTGGCTCCTAAAAAGGTGTTTGTGAGACCTCTTAAGTTCATATTTGGGTTCTGTCCCCCTTTATAAAATTGTTTAAAATATGTACCAGCTCTATTAACAGACGTTTTTAAAATGTACTGAATATCACACACTCCATCAGTAGATTTTTTGATTTCTTAAAATTCTCTACCTAAGTAGGATAAATAAATTATGCCACTAATAATTATTAGAAATTCAGGTAAGAGTTTCAATCATATATGTATTTTTTGTTTTATATAAACATATGGTTACAGGACTCAAGAAGATGTAAACCCAAACTTGCCAATTATTCTTTCCTACCAAGATGGTGCCTGCGTACTGGCCAGAAAGACAGAAGTCCCTAGGGACACAAGAAGGTCTGGCACGCCCACCAAAACCTTGTCTTCCAAGTGTTCAGCAAGAAGGCAGGGGTCAAGACCTAGAGGCTGGGGTGGAGGGAGACTGAGATTCTGCTTGAGTTTTTATTCTCCAACAGACCACCACTATTCCTTTCATTGTAACTTATTTTTCAACAAAGAGTTCTCTCTCTCTCACTCTCTCACACACACGCACACACAAAGAAACTCAACTGCAACAATGAACCAATTCAAATATTAGCCTACACACCAGCATTCTGAGTATTGTTAAAAATATATATATCATACAACTTTATTGAATGGAGCCAATAAGAAGTAGGAACTTCAGTTTCAACTGTGTCTTCAAACATATCCCTATCATTTCTTCTCTGTTTCCCTAATCATTTATTTCTTCCATTATGGAGGCTCTTAGTTCAGTGATTGAAAACATGGACTCTGTAACATGGCTACTGGGTATAAATACTGGTAAAACAGCTCAACTGTATGGCACAGGGTAAATTGCTTGTCATAAGTTTCATACAGAAATGGAATAATACCTACTCATCAGGTTGTTACAGGAGCTATTTGACATAATCTATGTACATTCCTAGTTTAAGGTCGGGCACAGAGTATATATTCCATATGTTGCAACTATATTTTTCTCTCACTGTCTACTTACACTCCTCCTGTTCTTCTAAAAAAATCCAATCTCATTATTTTACCTCATACTAAAAATATTACCCTGCCTTACACTATTTAGAGAAAACAGAAACAACATCTCAGATTCCCTTGTAACTTTCTAGCATTCGAATCCATATGTTCTTCCCTCCTACTCATTACAGTCAAAGAGGTGTTCCTCAATTTGTCTTCCACTCTTGCTCCTGATCTGACCTACCAGGATCTCCAAGATCTCATCTTTTATTCTTATCTTTAGCTCTCTCACTTTTTTTTTTTACACTTTTATTCTCATTCCCCCTCCTCCTGTCTGTTTGTCCGTCTCTCTCTCCCCTGGCCCTAATCTCCACTGACATAGTCCTCATTAATACTTCCCCAAATCTCCTTGTTGATAAAGCCATAAACACTACTGGACTTTAATTGACCTGCAGCATTTTTTTATTAATATTTTCTGCTCATCCTTTTGAGTGTCTCTTGCAGTTACCATATACTCTATCAATCACATAAGTATTGTTGTTACTCTAATTCCTCTCTGATTTTCACAGTTTCACAAGAATGGGGACATATTGGTGAACAAAATAAAAATTCCCTACTCTCATGGAACTTAACATTACACGAGTGAGGTGGTAAGTGTAATAAACAATGAGCATAACAAGTAAGAATATTATGTAGTAAGTCAAATGTGATGTTTAGTATAAAAATAGAGCAGAATAAGGGGTATTAAGAATGTTAAGGTAGGAGACATAATGAACAGAGGAACATTTTCCCAAAGCTGGGAGGAGGAGAGGGAGTGAGACTTATGTCAACCTTGGGGAAAAGCATTCCAGGAAAAGGATAAAAATGGTGAAAAGCCATAAGGAGTATGCCTAGGAGGTGGATTTATTTTTTGAGAAAATTAAAGATTAGTAAGATGAATGAAGCCAGTGGGACTGGAGTAGAAGTCGAACAGAAAGATACCACAGTTGTAATAGTAGGAGATGACATGAAGCCAGATAATGTAGGGTCATTGTATTAATTTCAAATTTCAAATTTCAAATGTCATCTGCGAGAATAGAAAGCCAGTGCAAGATTTCAAGCTGGCAAGTGGCAGGACTGACTTATTTTTAAAACGAATACTCTGGCTGCTATGCTGAAATAGCTTGGAATGGGGTGTGAGTGACAAGATTCTGAGAAGGAACAGAAGCTATTGCAATCATCAAGGCAAGGGGTGATATTGGTTCTGACCAGAGTGACAACAGAGGATGTTAATCAGAAGTGGTAGGGATCTCGATATTTTGAAAACCCAGTAGGATGCTTAGGCAGATTAGATTTTGGTGTGTGGAACAATAGAGAAAGTCAGGAATTACTCCTTTGGGGGGATTTCTTTCTTTCCAGCATCACAGTCCATTAGGTCGTTGCTACCTTACTAGTCCTACAAATGATTCATGGATTATTCTCTTTCTTGTAGTTGTGGGGGAGTTTGTATGAAAAAATGCCCTACCCTTAATGGAAACAGATGAGAGCCTCTCTCTCTGCAAGTCCCCCATAGATGGTCTAATATCTCAATTTAGATGTGCAAGTACTTGGAATATGGGTCTCAGCTAAATAAGGAACAGGGAGAATGCCAACTTCCTATTACCCGTTTGCTTAGCTCTAGGTGTCTTGGTTAATGTGTGTGTATATGTATTATGTGTGGATAGACATGCACATAAATGTGTATAACATACACAAAAACATACACACGTGTATATACACACATTTTAAAATGGTTACCTAAATGCAAGTTCCTTAGAAATTCCATTGTATTAATTTTTTGTTGTTGTTTAAAACAAATTCTGTCAATATATCATGAACCTGGTTTCTTTCTAAGAACATGAGAAACATTGATCATGTCAATAAAATAATAAATAGACCAATTATTTCATAAAAACTCAGAATTTTAAGTACTCCTGCAACTGGATCAAGAATAAAAAAGTAAAGTAACTTTAGCCCTGGAATTTATAATAATTATTAAACCATATGTTTTGTCAAAATAATATTTTCTAAGAGATTACAGTTCAACTTTCACATCTTCAATTCTTAATAGAAAAGGAGAAGACTTCTTTAAAGTGAACCATTCCATTGTTTCTTAGTTGGGAGACTCATTGATCTATTTTGGCAATGAGATATATAATGAGGTAGGGAAAGACTCACAAAACCTAGAGCTTTGAAGCATATGCAGCTGCATATTAATGACTGCATCTTTTACGTTCTGCCTAGAGTTCCCTATCTGTAGAAAGTTGCATAACCACTGTCAAAGAGATTTAAAAGGCTTCCATTAATTTGCAATGGCAGCAATTAGCAGCAATGATGCTAAGCCTTGCTAGATTTCAAGCTGTCAGTGTCTGGTCATTTAAATGTAGGTTTTTTCTTTTTAAATAAATTTGCACTATCATCTGGTGAAACACATTTATATATATGAAAAATATTTTCGTGGGTAAACATTTCCTAGATACCTAAGTATATTTATAAATGATATTTGAAGTCTCAGATTTGAACCCATGAGGTATATAATGACCTTGTAAAGAAAGGAAGGAAATATCAAATCACATATTAGAAATACTTAAGAAATAGAAAAATATGCTAGAGATCAAGATCACTGAAGTTACAGAAATAGTAATCCACTGTGTTAGAAAAATCCTGTAGTGAAGTTATGGCATGAAGGGAAAGCATAAGATCAGTTGTCAGGAGATCAGAGTTAGAACACTTGCCCTACTAAAAAAATGTGTTGCAATAAGCAAATCCCATTTCCTACGGTCATCAGGTTTTCATTTGACAGACTTTGAAGTTGAATTAGAAAATATTTTTGCATAAGAGTGACGTAAGCAAGATAGCAGAGTAGGAAATCTTGGACCATTCTTAGCCCCCAAAGCACACAAATTCAGCAAAAATTCACAAACCTTCTCTGAGGAAAACCTAGAAATTAATTGAAAATCTCCTGCATCCTAGAAGAACACAAAACCAGACTCAATGAAGTTGGTAGGAAGATTCAGGACACACTCTAACTGGAGTCCCTGCCCCCACTGCATTGCCATAGGATCAAGAAGAGATTCTATAGCTCTCAGCTTCACCCAGGAGAGGGAAGGGCTTGACTTGTGCATCCAGAGGCCTAACTTCACCAAAGGATGAGCATGTTTCTCATCAATCCTGTAGATCTGATAGGTCTGACACAGTCTGACCACCCAGCGGAGAACAGAGGCAGTAGCTAGTAGATATAATATACCCTCCCCCATGTATAACACAGAAGAAGTGAATAAAAAATTCCAGCTCCCAGCTTCTCTTTGTGGAGGAAAAGATTGATCCATGCATCCAATACCACAAACTGGTATCTGATTTGCTAGTCTTGGAGCTCTGGTGAGTCCAACACAGTCTAACCACCTGGGGGAGAAGAAAGATGGCAGTTTAGACATTAGACAACATATTTCTCCCCAAGTTCAGTGCAGAGTAAGTGGGAAAAGACCATAGTTTCCTACTTGTCAGTGCAGAGTAAGTGGGAAAAGTCCATAGTTTCCTACTTCTCTGGGAGGGAAAGATTTGACAGAGGCCTTCAGAATCTCTGGCCAGACAGAATGATGAAGGTCTTCTCCTGAGAAAAGCCTATCTATAAAGACAGAGAGGTGCCTGCTTTGTCTAATGTGCAGACACTTAAACAGTGAGTCAGGAAAAATGAAGTATAACAAAGATGCTCCAAACAAAGGAACAAGATATATCTTTAAAAACTGATTCTAATGAAATACATATATTTGATTTACCTGACAGAGAATTAGAAATAACTATTATATAGATGCATGCTTACTAAAGTTAAAGATAACAATGCATGAACAATGTGATAATTTCAAAGAGACAGAAAGTATTAAAAAAAAAAATTAGCAGAAAGAAACCACAGACCTAAAGTAGATAATACTGAACTGATACATTCACTATAGGGGTTCAATATCAGACTACATCAAGCACAAGAAAGAATTAGTGAACTCAAAGACAAGTAACTGGAAATAATTCAGTCAGAGGAGGAAAAAAGATGAAGAAGAATGAAGAAAATTTAAGGGACTTATGAATACCATCAAAAGGAACGATATGCGCATTACAGAGGTCCCAGAAGGAGAAGAGAAACCAACAGAAAGCTTATTCAAAGAAATAATGGCAGAATATTTCTCAAATATGGGGGAAGAAATGGAGACCCAGATCCAAGAAGCCCAAGATACACTATATAAGAAATCTATGCTAAGGCACATTATAATCAAATTGTGAAAAGTCAAAGACAAAGAGAATTTTGAAAGAAGCAAAAGAAGAACTACTTGCCATATACAAGAGAATCCCTGTAAGACCATGAGTAGATTTCTCAGCAGAAATCTTGCAGGACAGACAGGAGAGGGATAATATATTCAAAGTGCTGTATAAAAAAAATAAATAAATAAAAGAAAACATCAACTAAGTATACCTGTCAAAAGTGGCCTTCAAGAATGGAGAAAGATTTTCAGACAAACAAAAGCAAGTGAGCTGGTCGCCACTAGAACTGCCTAACAAGAACTGCTAACAGAAGTTCTTCAAATTGAAAACACAGGATGTTAAACAGCAACATGAGAGCATAGGTAAGTATGAAAGTTGTTGGTAAAAGCAAATAGATAAACACAGAATACTGTGTTACTGTAATGGTGGTGGGTAAATCACTTATAATTCTAGTATAAAAGTTAAAAGAAAAAAGTATTAAAAATAACTATAACCAAAATATATAAAAAGGTAAGCAATACGAATAGATTATGACAACAATAACAAAGTAGGAGAGAACAAGTTAAACTGTAGAGATTTTGTATGCAACTGAACTTATTATCAGCTTAAATTACAGAAAAATAGACTTATAATTATAATTTATTATGTCCCAAGGTAACCACAAAAGAAAGAGAATCACACATATTGATACAAAAAAATTAACAGAACACAAAGGATGACAGCAAAGAGACAAAAGATAGAGAACTAAAAGGTTAACAGAAAAATGCAAAATGGCAATAGTGAGTTCTTCCCCACCAATAATTACTTTAAATGTAAATGGATTAAACTCCCTAGTCAAAAGACAGAGTAGCTGAATGGGTAATAAAACAAGACTCAACTAAATGCTGAGTACAAGAAACTCACACCAGATTTAACTCACACCAGGACACATGTAGTCTGAAAGTGAAGGAATGAAAAGAAGATATTTGGTTTCAGTGGCCACCAAAAGAGAGTAGGGATGATCTACTTTTATCAGACAAAATAGACTAAGTCAAAACTTGTCATGAGACAAAGAATATTATACAATGATAACAGGAAAATATAACAATTATAAATATATATGCACCCAATTTCAGAATAACTATATCTACAGAGCAAACACTGACAGAACTAAAGGGAGAAATAGACAGCAATAAATAATAGTAGGAAACTTCAGTATAGATCATTTTCAATAATGGATAGAAAATCCAGATTGAAAATAATGAAACAGGGCTTCCCTGGTGGCACAGTGGTTAAGAATCAGCCTGCCAATGCAGGGGACACGGGTTCGAGCACTGGTCAGGGAAGATCTCACATGCCACGGAGCAACTAAGCCTGTGCACCACAACTACTAAGCCTGCACTCTAGAGCCTGTGAGCCACAACTACTGAGCCTGCATGCTGCAACTACTGAAGCCCGTGTGCTTAAAGCCTGTGCTCCACAACAAGAGAAGACACTGCAATGAGAAGCCTGCGCACCGCAACGAAGAATAGCCCCTGCTTGCTGCAACTAGAGAAAGCCCACACACAGCAACGAAGACCCAGTGCAGCCAAAAATAAATGAAAGAAAGAAAAGACAGAAAAGAAAAGAAAGAAAGAAGAAAAGAAAGAAACAGCAGACTTTAACAACACTCCAGGCCAAATGGACTTAACAGATGTATACAAAAGTTTCTACCCAACAACACCAGAATGCATATTCTTCTCAAGCACACGCAGATCATTCTCCAAGATACAGCATATCTTAGATTACAAAACAAGTCCCAACAAACTTAAGATTAAAATCACACCATGTATCCTTTATAACCACAAAGGAATAAAACTAGAAATCAGTATCAGAAGGAAAACTAGAAAGTTCACCAGTATGTGGAAATTAAACTACACACTCTTGAACAATGATTGGGTCAAACAAGAAATCAAAAAGAAAATGAGAAAATAACTCAAAACAAAAACACAGCATACAAAAATTATGGGATGTAGAAAGAAGTTCATACTAATACCTGCATTAAAACAAGATTCCAAACAAAATGCCAAAATTCATATCTCAAGGAACTAGGAAAAGAACAAACTAAGCCCAAAAGTAGAAGGAAGGAAATAAAGATTAGAACAGAAATAAATGAAACACAGAATAGAAACACAATAGAAAAAATCAATGAAACAGGTTTTTTTTAAAAGATAAACAAAATCGACAAATCTTTAGGTACACTAAGGTAAAAAAAGATGATTCAAATAAAATCAGAAAAGAAAGAAGAGACATTACAACCAGTGCCACGGAAATAAAAAGGATCATAGGCAACAGTTATAGGTCAATATATTAGATAACCTAGAAGAAATGGATAACCTAGCAATATACAGCCTATTCAAGACTAAATCATGAAAAAATAGTCTCAAAAGACTTAAAACTAGCATATAGATTAAATCAGTAACCGAAAACCTCCCAGTAAAGAAAAGCTCAGGACCAAATGACTTCATTAGTGAGTGCTACCAAACTTTCAAAAAATAATTAATACCAAGCCTTCCAAAACTCTTCCAAACAACTGAAGACGAGGAAACACTTTCAAAACATATAATCTACATTTAACAGTGAAAAAACTAGTAATCTGATTAAGAAATGGGCAAAAGTCTTCGCTAGACATTTCTCCAAAGATGACATACAAATGGCCAACAGGTATATGAAAAAATGTTTAATGTTACTAATCATCAGGGAACTGTAAATCAAAACCACAATGAGATATCAGCTCACATCTATCAGGATGGCTATTATAAAAATTGAAAAGACAACAAATATTGGGGAGGATGTGAAGAAATGAGAATCCTGCACACTGTGAGAATGGCAAATGGTAGTCACTGTGGAAAACAGTACACAGGGTCCTGAAAAATTAAAAATAGAATTACCTAATGATCCAGAAATCCCACTTCTGAGTATTTATCAAAGAGAATTGAAATCAGAATCTCAAAAAGAGGTATTAGCACTCCTATGTTTATTGCAGTACTATTCACAATACCTAAGATGTGAAAACAACCTAAATGCCCATTGGCATCCTAAATGGATGGATAAAGGAAATGTGGTATATACATCCAATGGAGTATTATTCAGCCTTAAGAAGGAAGGAAATTCTGCAATATGTGACAATATGGATGAACCTTGAGGACATTATGCTTAGTGAAGTAAGCCAGTCACAGAAAGACAAATACCGCATGATTCCACTTCCACAAGGAATCTATAATAGACAATTCATAGGATGAAAGAGTGAAATGGTGCTTGTCAGGCTCCGGTGTGAGGAGGAGGGGAATATAGTCAAAAACAGACTAGCAGCAGAAGCAAGTACAAATAAATGAAAGGCTAACTCGGAATGAGTAGAACACACAGAGGTTTTTATTTCTCACATAAAAAGAAGCCTGGAGCTAGGTTGTTCCTGACGTTGGTACAGACTGAAGAATACCAGCGTCTAAGTCAGGGTCCAGGTCTTTGTAATTCTCCCACTGCTGCATCAGTCAAGAAGAAATAAATAGAGGATGCTTCAATCAGGAAAGCAAAGGTTTTCCCAGTAACCTCCAGAACTGTGTCACATACTCATTCATAGTTACAATGAAGATATTACTCTTTAAATTTCCAATTATCTATAATAGAATCTTGCCAATGAGAAGGAGTTAAAAACTGGTTACAGTTGCTGTTTGCATCTGCCACAGTGGAGGATCTATGTATAGCCTGGTAGAGGAGAACATTAATCTGTTCCACAGTCATATGTTCCAGTTCTGAAAGTACTGTTTAGCCTGCCTGAGGTCAACCATATGTCTAGTATTACTGTCTCCCATATTTCTTGTTGAAAGGATGAAGAGTAAGCTTCAATGAACATTAGCTCATATTATCACCATTATCACTTAGAGTAAATAAAACACTAGTGGTTTCTCTACATATCCCTCCTTTTGTATCTGGAAATAGGAGATCACATTTCTTGTCACTTCAGATCTACAAAACACTGCCCAGCCAGCTCACAACTGTGAAGCAAGTATCTCTGGGCAGTGAAATCCTTTCATAGAATATATGAACTTTCTTCCAGAGGAGAGGACAAATCACCATCAGGGTTTCTCTGAGATAATCAAGTCTTCAGCAGCCCTGCACATGAGAAGCATTCATGTACAGTGCATCTGCAGAAAGAATTGACAAACACAAGCAGAGGGAGAAGACTGAAAAACCACTGTTCTAGAAGCACAGCATTCTGGGGCCTCTTGCTGGAAAGACAAACAGCTTCCTTAGCTGCACAACCCCTATGCCCTTCTCTGTGGTACAAGGATTAATACTTTTAATGATATGCTTGAGTCAAGACTAATTTTAAAATTCTGTTCAAGAAGTCCCTTTGAGAGACTGTTATTCGATTTAAAATAAAGTTTATATCAAGCATAAATGGAGTAAAAGACTGTTTGAAATGATGGTTCTGTTAATGGAAATATCTACTTGGGTATATCAACTTATTGCTGTTTTACACTGATCGGTTCCTGGCACACCTAAAAGCTTCAGTTTAGGATGTTGTACTATACAAAGCTCAAGCTTGCCTGTACTATTACTTGGATACTAAGCTAATTGTTATAATATAAATTTTGTTGACATCTTAGCAGAAAATTGATTATGGCATGAAAGTATTTGCTCAGTTGGTCTCACATATGGAAAATCTTAATTGTAGAGCTCTTGGACACAGAAATATATCTTCACAGCAATAGAAATAAAGAATTGATTCTATCGACTAAGACTGCATATAGCATCTGTTATTCAGTATTCAAAGGGTGCTTCCAGCATGCACAGATGGAAAAACAAAGCCTTTTTAAAAGTTGCGTCATTTTAATGAAGGGTGTTTAATATAGCATGGCACTTTTCAAAATTATTAAAATATTCATACTAGAAAAACATTTGGTCAACTTTTTAAAATGTTCCATTCAGCTACTCTATATTTTTTAAAGAATATGAAAATTAACTTTAGTAAATTGTAGGTTACTCCTAAAATTAGCAAAAACTACCCACATTCCCACAATATCATATTCCCTTAACTGTTCCCATTGCCTCCTCTCCTTATAAGGACTCTATTTGGGTTTTATATAGAGGATGGACTAAATGCAATGGATTCTTGCTGTTTATTCATGAGACATCACAGCCAACAAGAGAAAACTACTATTGATTAATATTTTTATTCTTCACCAACAATCATTCTTTCCATCTTTTCTACCTAATAATGCATTTTAAATAAGTATTAACTAGCAAGAAAGCACACTAATGCTTGCTATGTTAATGGCCCACTTTTATTTTAGGTTTACAGGTAAATTTCTACTTTTTTTTTTCCATTAAATTGCTATTTTGCTACTTATGTCTCCTTGATAGAGACTGTTTCATGAGCAGATGTTTCTCCAGGCAATTTTTCCTTAGCAATAAGTATCTGCAGTGAAAGAGAAAATTATATCTATATTACGCATGAATAAGTGTAAGCATTGCAATACCAACAATATTTAAGAGAATTGTAGACTGGGACATGATGAGACTGCCAATCTCAGTGGCCACTGAAGACGGTTCTGATCATCACACAAGAATTTCAACTGTAAGAACGGGTAAAAATCTACATTTTTCCTAAGGATATGAAAAAATATTTAATTGTAGCAACATCACCTGTACTTCACACATACTTCAGAAAATATTAAATTGCATGTTCTGGGAAGAGCCATGCTCTGATAGAGAATATCTGTGTTGTATATATGTATAGATAGGTGACAGATGATAGAATAAAGAATAACAAAGTCAAAATAATTAATTTCAAACATGCTACAGATTTAAAAGAAATGCAAAGAAAAATAACTTGTACTCATTCAGGGCTTGACTCTTCATTTGTTGGACAGACCTCCTATGTCTTTGTGCATGTATTTTTTTTTTTTAATTGAATGAAGTACGTATTTTGCATTTTCCCTTAATCTAAGAGCAAATACAGAAATCTTCAATATTTAACTGTAATCTGGTATATTTTCCAACCTAACTGGTCATTCTTTGATTCATGTTGTTGTTTGTTTTGTCTTCTTTTGTGTTGTTTGCCACTCTGTTAAATAGTAAAAGGGCAAACTAAATAAAAAATTTTGATAGACGATGACAAAAGTTTCTTACATTTAAAATATTTCCTTTCTTTTCCAAACCATGTAAAACAAAAGTAAATGACTTAATCAATTAATTCCCTAAGTATTTAGAATCTTGTTCTGATTTGCCTACCTTTCAGGATACAACAAGGAATGAACATGACTCCTTCCTTAAAAAAGCTTGCAGTATAGCCACATTCACAGAAAGATAGAAAAGATGAAAAGGCAGAGGGCTATGTACCAGATGAAGGAACAAGAAAAAACCCCAGAAAAACAACTAAATGAAATGAAGATAGGCAACATTCCAGAAAAAGAATTCAGAATAATGATAGTGAAGATGATCCAGGACCTCAGAAAAACAATGGAGGCAAAGATCGAGAAGATGCAAGAAATGTTGAAAAAGAAGAATTAAAGAACAAACAGAGATGAACAATACAATAACTGAAATGAAAACTACACTAGAAGGAATCAATAGCAGAATAACTGAGGCACAAGAATGGATAAGTAGACCTGGAAGACAGAATGGTGGAATTCACTTCTGCGGAACAGACTAAAGAAAAAAGAATGAAAAGAAATGAAGACAGCCTAAGAGACCTCTGGGACAACATTAAGCGCAAAAACATTCGCAATATAGGGGTCCCAGAAGGAGAGAGAGAGAAAGGACCAGAGAAAATATTTGAAGAGATTATAGTCGAAAACTTCCCTAACATGGGAAAGGAAATAGCCACCCAAGTCCAGGAAGCGCAGAGAGTCCCATACAGAATAAACCCAAGGAGAAACACGCTGAGACACATAGTAATCAAATTGGCAAAAATTAAAGACAAAGAAAAATTATTGAAAGCAGCAAGGGAAAAACGACAAATAACATACAAGGGAACTCCCATAAGGTTAACAGCTGATTTCTCAGCAGAAACTCTATAAGCCAGAAGGGAGTGGCATGATACACTTAAAGTGATGAAAGGGAAGAACCTACAACCAAGATTACTCTACCCGGCAAGGATCTCATTCAGATTCAATGGAGAAATCTAAAGCTTTACAGACAAGCAAAAGCTAAGAGAATTCAGCATCACCAAACCAGCTCTACAACAAATGCTAAAGGAACTTCTCTAAGTGGGAAACACAAGAGAAGAACAGGACCTACAAAAACAAACCCAAAACAATTAAGAAAATGGTGATAGGAACATACATATCGATAATTACCCTAAGTGTGAACGGATTAAATGCTCCAACCAAAAGACACAGGCTTGCTGAATGGATACAAAAACAAGACCCATATATAGGCTGTCTACAAGAGACCCACTTCAGACCTAGGGACACATACAGACTGAAAGTGAGGAGATGGAAAAAGATATTCCATGCAAATGGAAATCAAAAGAAAGCTGGAGTAGCTATACTCATATCAGATAAAATAGACTTTAAAGTAAAGAATGTTACAAGAGACAAAGAAGGACACTACATAATGATCAAGGGATCAATCCAAGAAGGAGATATAACAATTATAAATATATATGAACCCAACATAGGAGCACCTCAATACATAAGGCAACTGCTAACAGCTATACAAAAGGAAATCGACAGTAACACAATAATAGTGGGGGACTTTAACACTTCACTTACACCAATGGACAGATCATCCAAAATGAAAATAAATAAGGAAACAGAAGCTTTAAATGACACAACAGACTAGATAAATTTAATTGATATTTATAGGACATTCCATCCAAAAGAGCAAGACCAGATGGCTTCACAGGTGAATTCTATCAAACATTTAGAGACGAGCTAACACCCATCCTTCTCAAATTCTTCAAAAAACTTTCAGAGGAACACTTCCAAACTCATTCTATGAGGCCACCATCACCCTGATACCAAAACCAAACAAAGATACTACAAAAAAAGAAAATTACAGACGAATATCACTGGTGAATATAGATGCAAGAATCCTCAACAAAATACTAGCAAACAGAATCCAATAATACATTAAAAGGATCATACACCATGATCAAGTGGGATTTATCCCAGGGATGCAAGGATTCTTCAATATACACAAATCAATCAATGTGATACACCATATTAACCAATTGAAGAATAAAAACCATATGAGCATCTCAATAGATGCAGAAAAAGCTTTTGACAAAATTCAACACCCATTTATGATAAAAACTCTCCAGAAAGTGGGCATAGAGGGAACCTACCTCAACATAATAAAGGCCATATACGACAAACCCACAGCAAACATCATTCTCAATGGTGAAAAACTGAAAGCACTTCCTCTAAGATCAGGAACAAGACAAGGTTGCCCACTCTCATCACTATTATTCAACATAGTTTTGGAAGTCCTAGCCATGGCAATCAGAGAAGAAAAAGAAATAAAAGGAATACAAATTGGAAAAGAAGTAAAGCTGTCACTGTTTGCAGATGACATGATACTATACGTAGAGAATCCTAAAGATGCCACCAGAAAACTACTAGAGCTAATCAATGAATTTGGTAAAGTTGCAGGATACAAAATTAATGCACAGAAATCTCTTGCATACCTATACACTAATGATGAAAAATCTGAAAGAGAAATTAAGGAAACACTCCCATTTGCCATTGCAACAAAAAGAATAAAATACCTAGGAATAAACCTACCTAGGGAGACGAAAGACCTGTATGCAGAAAACTATAAGACACTGATGAAAGAAATTAAAGATGATACCAACAGATGGAGAGATACAGCATGCTCTTGAATTGGAAGAATCAACATTGTGAAAATGACTATACTACCCAAAGCAATCTACAGATTCAATGCAATCCCTATCAAATTACCAATGGCATTTTTTACAGAACTAGGACAAAAAAATCTTAAAATATGTATGCAGACACAAAAGACCCCGAATAGCCAAAGCAGTCTTGAGGGAAAAAAACGGAGCTGGAGGAATCAGGCTCCCTGACTGCAGACCATACTACAAAGCTACAGTAATCAAGACAATATGGTACTGGCACAAAAACAGAAACATAGATCAATGGAACAAGATAGAAAGCCCAGAGATAAACCCACACACCTATGGTCAACTAATCTATGACAAAGGAGGCAAGGATATACAATGGAGAAAGGGCAGTCTCTTCAAGAAGTGGTGCTAGGAAAACTGGACAGCTACATGTAAAAGAATGAAATTAGAACACTCCCTAACACCATACACAAAAATAATCTCAAAATGGATTAAAGACCTAAATGTAAGACCGGACACTATAAAACACTTAGAGGAAAACATAGGAAGAACACTCTTTGACATAAGTCACAGCCAGATCTTTTTTGATCCACCTCCTACAGTAATGGAAATAAAAACAAAAATAAACAAACAGGACCTAATGAAACTTCAAAGCTTTGGCACAGCAAAGGAAACTGTAAACAAGACGAAAAGACAATGCCCAGAATGGGAGAAAATATTTGCAAACGAATCAATGGACAAAGGATTAATCTCCAAAATATATAAACAGCTCATGCAGCTCAATATTAAAGAAACAAACAACCCAATTCAAAAATGGGCAGAAGACCTAAATAGACATTTCTCCAAAGAAGATATACAGATGGCCAAGAAGCACATGAAAAGCTGCTCAACATCACTAATTATTAGAGAAATGCAGATTGAAACTACAATGAGGTCACCTCACACCAGTTAGAATAGCCATCATCAGTAAATCTACAAACAACAAATGTTAGAGAGGGTGTGGAGAAAAGGGAACCCTCTTGCACTGTTGGTGGGAATGTAAATTGATACAGCCACTATAGAGAACAGTATGGAGGTTCCTTAAAAAACTAAAAATAGAATTACCATATGATCCAGCAATCCCACTACTGGGCATATACCCAGAGAAAACCATAATTCAAAAAGACACAAGCACCCCAATGTTCATTGCAGCACTATTTACAATATCCAGGTCATGGAAGCAACCTAAATGCCCATCAACAGACGAATGGATAAAGAAGTTCTGGTACATATATACAATGGAATATTACTCAGCCATAAAAAGGAACAGAATTGGGTCATTTGTTGAGACATGGATGGATCTAGAGACTGTCATACAGAGTGAAGTAAGAAAGAGAAAAACAAATATTGTATATTAACACATATATGTGGAACCTAGAAAAATGGTACAGATGAACCGGGTTGCAGGGCAGAAATTTGAGACACAGATGTAGAGAACAAACTTATGGACACCAAGGGGGGAAAGCCGCGGGGGTGTGGGGATGGTGGTGTGCTGAATTGGAGGATTGGGATTGACATGTGTACACTGATGCGTATAAAACTGATGACTAATAAGAACCTGCTGTATAAAAAAATAAATAAAATTCAAAAATTAAAAAGAAAAAAAAAGCTTGCAGTATAGAGGGGGAGAAAGACCCAGGACTATAATTTATGTGCCATACACATACACACAAGTATTATGGTTCCTTTTCTGTTGCTCCTGAAATATATCTAATCACCTAGAAAAGCATCAAATAAACTTGCCAATTCCTTCAATATATAGTCTTTGAGCCTGTTATATGCCTGGCTAATGTAAAAATACAAAAAAGGATGCTAACTTAACACTGACCTCATGAAGCTTACAATCTAGCATGACAAGAAATTGCCCTCCATTACAAAGAAGATTCTGTTTGATGATGTATTGACTTGTTGGGTTAATATCAAAATAATTCCTATGTTGAAAATTTAAAAATTACTTAGGTTACACATACTTTTCAAAAGTACATGTAATAATATTATGCAACAATCGTGCTTATTCTTGATAAATTATTAAAAGGCCAGAATTGTTTTATTTTAGAAATAACTCTCCTTCATGGCAGAACTCCTCTTCCCTTGTCTCCTTTGCCCCTGTATAAATCCTGATTCTTAAGAGTCCAGCCAGCTTTAGCAACTGGTGACCAGTAGCAAGCACCACTAGAGTACTGTATTCAAAATTGTCCCTGTGTTTCTTTAACCTTTCCCTGTTTCTTCCTCTAATTAGAGAAATAACCCTGTCTAGGGTTCCATTCTCATAGAATCATGGGAGGTGACAACATAATTAATCAAAGTAAACAAAGGGCTACACGTCATCATGGCAGGAACATAAATACTTGAATCAGTAGGAACTAAATTATAATTCTAGCTCTCTCATTTATTAACAATCAAAAATTATTTAATTTTCCTGAATCTAAACATATGTAGTTATACAATAGATACGACACCCCTATCAGCACAGAGTGGTACATGAAATTCAATTAACATTATAATAGAAAAAAGTATCCAGAACCATGGCTTACATATGATCAGTTAGCGAGTTAATTTCTTTTGGTACCTGATTGTATTTTAACTGATGACTTCACTTCTTGAAGCTTAAGAAAATGGTGGACATCCTTGGTGCCTTGCTAACTAGAATATAATTTCCACGTGAACTTAACAGTGTATCATCAAAACAATTCCTTATATAGTATTTATTCCTATCTTTATTTCTAAGCCTTTAAACTAAAAGGTAGATTGTTAGATGATGCAATGTAGGTAAAACTCCATGACTGACTTGTCACATAGTAAAAAGCCTGGAATATGATTTGTCATTATAAATAAAATATGAGAAGATGAAGCCTTAAATGGGTTTATGGTTTACATTTTATTATGTTTATTTTAATTAAAAAAAATACAACTAATCCTATGTGAATTTTTCCACAAAGCCTGCAAGATTGAAAAATAAATGTGGCATCAGTATGATTTATGCCCCAATAGACTACTTTTCCTAAAAATCTCAATTAAGCTTCCTCTAGGGCTAGCAGTTTTGAACGAAAATATTGTAGTTTTTTCTTGCTGCCTCCAGTAGAAATAGTTCTAAAGTTAACTAACACTTTTATCTTTGTAGCACCATACAGGAATACAGAAGGGCCAAAATCTTGAGATATGTCAAATTACTTTTGGAAATAATGACTTGTTGCCATGGTAACCTGGAACCTAACGAATCTATCACAAGATCTCAGTCCAGGTATGAAATGAACTGCACTGGAGATTTTAAAATAGTGACTCAGTTGCCTGAATCAGAAATGAGTTTCATATTCTTTTTTTCTTCAAGTATTAGATAATAGAGTATCATCTAGCAAATGAACCCTTAAAGTGTGATTTTTTTTCCAAAAAAAGTGGAGAATTACCATGTATAGAACTGATTTTAAAAGAGGATGTTGGTAACACCTTCAAAGTAATCTTTAAACACGTGTCCTTTTTGATTGTACTTCTCCTGTCACCTGACAGGTATCAGTAGTCTCTTATGCACAGGAAGGGCAGCCACGTTAGAACTATGGTACCATTTTTAATTTTTCTTAGATTGAGTTATGAACATTAATTAAAGAAACAACATAGAGGCAAGTGGGCAAAGTAATATATTCTTACTTTTAGAGATCAGCAATGATATCTATCCTACCAACTGGGAGAAATGATTTACACAATTGTGCTGTTGTACGATACAAGACAAATTTCTCAAGACAAATCATGGTATTGGCATTTTATGCCCCAGAAAGCTTCACAGGATGGAAAATACTATGTTACAACTGAGGCACACTGACTGTGAAGCTTTCATGGCTGCTGCCTACCCAGGACCTGATTCCCAGGTGATATTTCTTCTACTGCTTAGACTCTGACTGACCCCATTTGGAAAATATCATGCCTTATCAGGAAGTTATTTAACAATCCCAAATCGTTTCTGATATTGGAGTCTACACAGTTCATTCCAATTTCTTTAATGACAACGTGTTAAGCCAAGGGTAAAATTAAATAAATGTGAAATCTCTGAAGAATAAATAATACAACAATCCCTCTGGTCCTGGAAAGCCCGCTAAATGTGCTGCGTAACTGCCAGTGGATAATCTCTGACCCCATGGCTCCCAGGAGGCAGTTGTCAAGATGTATCAACCACCACCCAACTCAGCAAAATTAGTGTGGAGAGCTGAGCAGAGCAAAATTAGTGTGGAGAGCTGAAGCAGAGCTTCATGGGTCAGAAGGGAGCCAAGTGGAAGTGTGTACAGCCTCTGACTTTCACTTGTCTTAGGTAGTTGGCACTGCAGCATCCCAACGTGTTTTAGAAAAGTAGAAGCAAGAAAAAATTAACTTCCTTTGCTCAGATAGACCATTCTCTCTATGTTGGAATATACAAGCATTAAAAAAGTTTAAACTGAAAAAGCTCCAAACCAAAACCACTAAGTCCAGTGACCAAACTTATATGAACTCTAGGAAGAAATCCCTTTGTATTCTTTGGAACAGTAAGGTATCAACTCAAAGTTACAACTGTCTCTTTTTCTATTCACTCCAACTTCATGTTAAAAGAAAAAAAAAAATTGACTCAAATGCTGGAGATACAAAGACAAACATAAAAAAAAAAAACAAAAAAAAACCTATTTGACCTGAAGGAACTTACTGTAGAGAAAAGAACCTAAACAGAGATATTTTGGGGGCAGTGCAACCTCCTTGTGAGAGAGCTATGGACCTGGTTCTCTGATAGCTCCAGAGCAGCACTTACCCTAGACAAAGAGTTTTGCAAAGAGTTCCTGGAGGCAAGTTTATTAGAAGAAAGTTGCAGAATAGTTTGGATCCAGTTAGGGACTTATTAGAAGGAAATTCCTAATTTTAAAAGTGTTAGGGTGTTTTAGGCATGGAAAGTAGCACAAGTAAAAGCTCAGAGATGTTAGGCAGGTGGCATGAAAACACTTTGTTTAAGAAGAAATAAATATTAAACATTTTTAGAAGACAGAAGTGTTTACAACATACCCAAGTGAGAGAGAAAAAAGCCCTTAACTAGAGCAATAAGAATATGGGTCATGGGTCAAAAGGTAAGTATGTAGGGGTACCTGATGAATGATTACATATGGAGTAACAGCTATACCAAATAGGCTAGGAATACTTTAGTTTGGGTAGCTGAACAGACCATTAACTAAAAGATTTTAAGAAGTATGTAGGACAATGTGTGTTCTATTTTGAAGCATAGTGAACCTATAGTATCTTTGGGACATCCACAAAGAAACAAAGAATAGCCAGTCTGAATTTCAGAAAAGACAAAAAGATAAAGATCTGAGAGACACAAGGATCTGTGGTTACAAAACCCATGTGGAGAATGGCATGATGCCTTAGTTTCAACATATAAAATAAAATCAAAATTCCAGTTTCAGCTTGAAGACATGGAACACTGCAATTATATCCCTTTCACCCACACAGCAAGGAAAAAAGCAGGAAAAACTAAAGGATTTTCTTAATCCCATGATAGAACTGAGAAAAAAGAGAAGCACTTACCCCTTAATATGGACATAGACAAGCACCTTCAGCACATTCAAAACTTAAACAAACATAAACTGAAATATGATAACATGGCAGAAGAATTGGAAGGGAGAGATTGGAGTATACTGCTGTAAAGTTATTTCACTGCATGTGAAGTGGTATAAAATTGTATAAAGGGGTTCTGAGATTAATTAAAAATGCATATTGCAACCCTATAACAATCATTTTTAAAGTTTCCAAAAAAAGGCATAGATAATAAATCAATAGAAGAGATTAAATGGCATCATAAAAACTCACTTGAAATGAGAGGGCAGAAAGAGAGGAAAAAAGATACAATGAATAGAACCTAGCTAGCAAGATGGTAGATTTTAAGCCAACTTTATCAATAATTTTTATATGTAAATATTCTAAGCCAGCTAAAAATAGTCTAGTTGGAAACAAAAGCAAGACCCATCTATATTCTGTGTACAAGAAACCCACATTAAATGTGTAAGCATTTAGGTGGTTAGAAGTAAATGGATGTAGAAAAAGAAACCATGCAAAACTAACTAAAAGAAAACTGGAGTAGCTATATTAATTTCAGACCAGGTAGATTTCAGAACAAGGGAAATTGTTAGGGATAATGAGGGATACTACATAATAAAAATGAGTCAATTCTCCAAGAAACATAACCATCTTGCATGAGTATGCACTCTAAAACAGAGGCTCAAGATATACAAGGCAGAGAGTTGATGGATTAAAGAGGAGAAATGAGACACATCTAAAATTTTATTTGGAGACTTTACCACCTTCCTCTGATAACTGATAGAACATGTAAGGAGTTAATTAGTGAGGGTTACGAATGACCTGAACAGCATTCTTAACTACCTTGACCTAACTGACCTAATAGAAGATGTCATTTAATAAAACACAATAAACATTCTTCTCAAGTTCAGAGAACATTAGCCAAATAGATCATTTTCTGTTCCATGACACATATCTTAAAGAAAATTTTAAATATAAATCATACAGTGTACTCTCTTACACCATATCTGAATTAAACTAGATATCAACAACAGAAATGTATCTGATAATCTTCTAATATTCAGAAGTAAACAACACACTTCTAAATAATGCAGGGGTCAAAGAAGGAGTCTCAAGAGAAATTACAAAAAATTTCTTTGAAGTAAATGAAAATAAAAATGTGATATCTCAAAATTTGTGGAATGCAGCTAAAGCAGTTCTTTCAGGGAAATTTATGACACAATTTAGGCAAGAAAATCTAAAATTAATAACCTTCACTTTTACCTTAGGAAATTAGAGAAAGAAGAACAATTCAACCTAAAGCAAGCAGAATAAAAGAAATAATAACAAATTAAAGCAAAAATTTTTTAAAAATTGAATATAGGAAAACAATAAAGAAAAATCAATGAAAACAAAAGCTAGTTCTTTAAAGAGATTAATAAAATAGACAAATCTCTAGCAAGACTGACAAAGAAAAAAGAAAGAAGATACAAATTACTAACATCAAGAATGAAACAAGGGTTATCACTACAGACCCCACAGACAACCAGAGGATAACCTAGGAACAAATACGAACATTTCTACATATGTAAATGTGATGATTTGCATGAAAAGGACCAATTCCTCAACAAACACAAAGTACCACAACTCACCAAAATATGAAGCATAGTTTAACTAGCCTTATATTTATTAATGAAATTAATAATTTAATAATCCTTCTACATCCAGAGAGATACAGCACCAGAGATTTGCTTACTTGGAGCAGAAGTTAACAGATGCCATAAGCCAGCAGGAAAACATAAATAGTAATTTGGATGAATTGCTGGCAGCCCAGTGTGGGGTAGGGTGAGAGTGAGAAGCTCATGGAAAGGACAGTTATGTGAAAGGCCCCATATTTTCACAGGCTTTTCCTCCAGAAGCCCTCCAGGCTTCCACAGGGAGAGCTGGAGAAAGTTCACCAGTGACCCTGCAAGGGAAACAGGAGGAACAGCCATCATTAAACCCTTTCGGGCCCTTCTCTCTCAACAAACAGAGGATTCATCTCCAGGGGCAACAAGATGCCTCAAAAGTGAAGAAAAAAAGACTTTTTTAGGCAAAATATATACTTTTATATATATATTTTAATATTTATATATAACATTATATGCTTAATATGTAACATTATATTTATAATTTATAACATACAACTTATAAATTTTTTAATATATTTTATTTACAAACCCTCCAACAAAGAAAATTCTAAACTCAAATGGTTTCACTGGTGAATCCTACCAAACACTTAAAGAAGTAGTAATACTAATTCTGTACAATTGCTTCTAAAATATACAAGAAGGAATACAGTTGACCCTTGAACAATGTGAGGGTTAGGGGCACCAACCCCCATGCAGTCAAAAATCCATGTTTAACTTCGCAGTCGGTGCTCCATATCCACAATTCCACATCTGCAGATTCAACCAACTGTGGATTGTATAGTACTGTAGTACATATTTATTGAAAAAAATCCATGTATAAGTGGACCTGGACAGTTCAACACCATGCTATTCAATTATATTATGAGACCAGTATTACCCTAACACAAAACCATTCAAAGACTTCAAAAGAAAACATAACTCCAGATCAATCTCTGATAAGTGTGGATACAAAAATCCTTAACAAAATATTATGGAAATACAATCCAGCAATAAATTAAAAAATAACACATCACAACAAAATAGGGTTCATCCTATGAATGTATGTTTCAATATTCAAAACTAAATCAATGTAATTCAACATATTAATAGATTAAACATTTGAAAGCTTATGATTGTATCAATAGATGAAGAAAGGCATTGACAAAATTCAATAGTCATTCGTTATACAACTCCCAGCCAACTAGAAACTGAAGGGAAATTCCTTAACCTAATAAAGAGTATTTATTACTTAGAACGAACAATTAACAGTAAAAGATAATGCTTTCCTCCTGAAATATGGAACAAGACAAAGCTTCACACCACTCCCATTCAAAATCTTACAAGTCCTAACTAATGCAATAAAGCAAGAAAATAATACAAAAGAAAAAAAATAAAACATTTTATTTGCCAATGACATGATTGTCGATGTAGAAAATCCCAAAGACTCTACAAAAAATATCTTTGTAGAGGTAGAGGGAAGTTACAGAGAAAGGAAAAAAAGCTTGAAAGAACCCCAAGGAACAGCCTTAGAGTCAAAGACATTTGTATAAACTGAAGTTAGCTCAATATACATAGAGATGGATAAATAGGGGAACAACTATAGATGTTTGTATATATATGGGTTAGTAGACATGTATACATTACCTAGCTCTTTTCTTCAAAAGGCCCAAGACACAATTTTATCTCCTTGGTAACAAGCAAACTCGGTGCTCACATCTTGGTTGCTAATCCGATTCTCCCCAGTAAATGGAATCGGAGGTCTTTGAGGAAATGGTCCACTGATTCTAGGACTGGGGCAGGGAATACGCAAAATGAGCCTGAAGCATCTTGTAGTATCAGAAAGTAAGGAAACACTCAAACAATAAAATGACAGGGATATTTCAAAGAGACATATGAGACGAAACAAAAGGAAGCTCCATTGTACTGAGTTGGCCAAAAAGTTCATCCGGTTAGTAAATCGGTTGTTCAATAAAGTTCTTCACGAAAATGAAAAATGTGTCTTATTTTTACTTAAAACTGAGCGAACTTTTTGGCCAACTCACTACATCACAGTACACTTGTCTTGTTAATGTGTACTTCAATAAAATATTTCACTTAAAAATAGTCAAGTTTCATCAGTGATTGAAACATACACAATGGCATTTAATTTGGGAATGTTAGTGTGTGCACCTCTCAGTGACATGTTTGAGAGGACAATGGGAGAAAGAGATGGGGTAGTGAGTGACGCTCAATTCATCCTACAGATTTTTTTAAGTGATAAGATTAATGACTGTGTTTTCAAGGAAACATTTTGAAAGAGAAAATAATGGGATATTATTGAAGCAATTGCAATGTGAAACTCGGCCTCTCCCACTCCAGAACAGGCCTTTTGATATCTTATCTTCAAATGAAATTCAGCCTCAGGAAGGTCTCTATAGATTCTCACTTTGGCAGTAAACACTGTTAAAAGCAAGGTTGACTCTTCTGTGTGTATTAAGTTATTAAGTGACTGTTGCCTAATTTAAAGGACTTACCTACTTAGGGAATAAAAAGCAAAAAAAAAAAAAAAAAAAAAAAAAAGGACATTTGGTTTTCATGTCCACATAGATCCCTTGAGGACAGGACATTGTGTTTTTCTCTCTCCAGTGGCAACAATGAGCCTGAAAACTATTTGTCAGGCAATAAGTACTTAGGGAATAAATACGTCAAGTTTCTATTTATCCTGATTTCTCACTTAGAGCATTAAGAGCAGGTTTATGACATTAGTGACATCTTAAAAACACTTACCCTAGGGTACTAGCACTCTTGTCAGATGAGGGGAAGGTGCTTAACTTTAAGAGAAAATCATGGGAACTACACACTATACCTGAGTTGGGCCAAACGTGCTTTCTTAGGCATCAGTCTCAACACTACCATCTATCTCATGTCACATAATTTACCCCCTTGCAAGATTCCCTACCACTCTCTTAATCATAAACTGCTGATATGATTCCCCATTTCTTTTATTAATTAGTGAAACTCCTTATATTGGACAAGCGTTATTGTACCATTTTAAATTAGCTGTACCACTAAGCAACCCAGTATAGTAATATCCTCATTAATAGCACAGAAACATGAAATAAAGAGAAATTAAAGTATACTTCAGAGAGTGAAGTTAAATAGGTTAGCTGAATAAAACTTAATTTTGGTCTTTTGATTGACATTTTGCTGATCTGTGGCACACTGCATCTGGGTACGGGGAGAATGGCTTTGTAATTGGGGATAACGTTTTTTAAATTGCATAAAATTCGTTAGTATGGGACTGTAAATATCTGCATAATGTGTATTGTATATATTAATGCTGTCATCTTAACATTTGTTCTTCCCATAAATACCCTCCCTAAAGCTCTCCATGTACTAGTCATATTTGAGGGAGCTGGTTGAAATGGTGATTTTTGGAGTAAGCACGGATCATTTTAATATTATTATTAACACATGAGCCATCTGGCACAAGTGCAATTTCCCTGAAAAGTAAGACTCTTGCTTCCTGTTTTCTGTTTATTTTAGCTGGACCACATTTGTTTTTTCTTTGACAGTGAAACAGTTATATTTAAAAATTAAACATTAAGTCAGGTTTTTATGAAAAAGAGAAAAACAATGCTAAGTGAGGTGAAAAATATTTTCACTAATTTAATGCTTCCTCTGAAAACAGAAGGCCTTGAATTTTCAGTTTTGTTTAAAAATCTCACTTTCAAAATAATGTTATTTGACTGAAAGAAAATTCTTTGCCATAGCCTCTATTATCTTAATATTCATGTTTTGCTATTTATTTTCCTTAACCTTATTTTTTCTGCTTATTATTCAACATATACTCCACCCACATCTTATACTTTTCTAATTATATCTTTCCTACTAGATCGTCATATTAAGTTCTATGGTTTGGAGTCATTATTTAAAAAAAAAAAAAAAAAACAAACCCTGGCAGTATTTTTATAATTAGTTAAGTCTGCTCTTTGCCTAGGAGTACAACATATAGTATTCATGGGCTTATTAATTAGCTGGTTTCAAGATCCCTGATCAGGGCACTTCCAACCTACCTTCATGCAAATTTAAAAAGGGCATCCATTTCTCAAGACAACTTTATTTTTCCTCTCAGAAAATTGTCACAATATGGGGGTTTGTTGTCACAAGATATGTTGTTATCTTGAATTTTATGATAAATATACAAATCAATACAGTGTGAACAGCCTTCCCAGGGGCTGTGAATTTTAGGTGGGTTCTTCAATTCTATTTTCCAGTTTGATACTTTTTAATTCTGTTTTCTGAATGACTTTTATTCTATCACCGATTTTTCAATTATACCAGTTTCTATTTTTTCCCACTTCTATAAATTTAATTCTAACCCTCATTTTGTACTTTTGAATCTTGTCACTATTTGTTTTTTCAACATTTTTAGCATCTTGCTTTATTTTTTCTTGTATTATTTTTATTTTACAGATATTTTTATCTCTAGTACAATGTTCTAGGCACTGTCCGGAATGTTTTATGAATATTAGCCCATTTTTCTATGATAAATCTTACCTGGCCACTCAACCTGCTGACCTAACTATAAGACTCTGATGAAAGAAACTGAAGATGACACAAACAGATGGAAAGATATACCATATTCAGGGATTGGTAGAATTAATATTATTAAAATGATCACACTACCCAAGGCAATCTACAGATTCACTGCAATCCCTATCAAAATACCAATGGCATTTTTCACAGAGCTAGAACAAATTAATTTTCAAATTTTTATGGAAACATAAAATACCCCCAATAGCCAAAACAATCTTGAGAAAGAAGAACATAGCTGAAGGTATCATGCTAATTTCAGACTATGCTACAAAGCATAGAGAGCCCAGAAATAAATCCATGCACTTATGGTCAATTAATCTCTGACGAAGGAAGCAGGAATATACAATGGAGAAAAGACAGTCTCTAATCATCAGGGAAATGCAAATCAAAACCACAATGAGATATCACCTCCCACCTGTCAGAATGGCTATGATCAAGAAGAACACAAATAACAAATGTTGGTGAAGATGTGGAGAAAAGGGAACCTCGTACACTGTTGGTGGGAATGTAAACTGGTGCAGCCACTATGGAAAACAGTAGGGGGGGTGGGGTTCCTCAGAAAAAAAAAAAAAAATAGAAATACCATATGATCCAGCAATTCCACTCCTGGGTATATAGCCAAAGAAAATTAGAACACTAATTATAAAAGATACACGCACCCCAACGTTCATAGCAACATTATTAACAACAGTCAAGATATGGAAGCAAGCTAAGTGTCCATCCACAGATGAATGGATAAAGAAGATGTGATACACACACACACACACACACACACACACACACACAATGGAATGCTACTCAGCCATAAAAAGGAATGAAATTCTGTTATTTACAACAACATGGATGAACTTGGAGGGTATTATGCTTAATGAAATAAGTCAGAGCGAAAGGCAAATACTGATATATGTATAACTGAGTCACTTTGCTGTACAGCAGAAATTAACACATTGTAAATCAACTATACTTCAATAAAGTTTTTAAAAAAGATAAATACTGTATGTTATCACTTACACATGGAATCTTTAAAAAAAAAGTCATGAAAATAATAAAAATAGAAACAGGCTCCCGGATATAGAGAACTAGCAGTTACCCGTTGGAAGAGGGAAGGGGGAGGGTCAAGGAAGAGGTAGGAGATTAAGAGGTACCAACTACTATGTATAAAGGAAATAAGGTACAGGGATATACCGTACAGCAAAGGGAATACAGCCAATATTTCATAATCACTATAAATGGAGTACAATCTATAAAAATTTTGAATCTCTATGTTGTACACCTGAAACTAATATTGTAAATAAACTATAACTCAGTAAAAAAATATCATAGCTGAAAATTAGGTAGGTGAAGGTATCAGTTCCAAACTGATGTCAATTTCAGCAAAATAATAAAGTATCTATTTTATAGGTAAACACAATTCTAGTAGAGATAAATGCTAGTGATAAGAGGTACAAGTTATACTAAATTGACTTTTTATAAGTGTAAACAAATCCCAGTCGGAAAACACTGAAATTCAATTTTATCATTTTATCATATATATTTGTCAAAATAACAAAACTAAAAGTTTGTTATTTTTGACAAATATTCTAAATGTTACAGTAACATTACTGTTATTTTGGAATATCAAACTATAAGTCTCCACATGGAAGAAGACATAGTATAACAAGTTTCTTTTGGTATTATGACAGCTAATCCTCCTCAGAAAAGCTTTAAACTGGATATACTGTCTCTCAAATAATGCTGTAGGACATTTTTACATAAATACAAACTTCCCGTCAAAAATTCCACAGTATTTCCCAGAGGGTTAACATTTTAAAATAGGTAATATATCCTAAAAGGGCTGATCTGAGACATGTGATTTGATTTCATAGAAATACTTGATTAGTGTCTCAAGACGATTCAAATACTAGCCTTATGCTCATTTTCAAATGTCTCCTTGTTGTAAGCAGCATGGTGTATAGCGACAAATTGTTAAGCGACTTAATTTTTTAATATCTCCTTTTCTCATTACATCCATTAGTGTTGCTACAGCTGTTCTTTGAAATCACTAAAAATAAATGTATTTGCTTTTTTCTTGTTATTGTTGTTTGTTTTTAAAGGACAGAAAAGCAATGATGGAAAAAAGAATAATATATCAAGTAGTTATACATTCACTAATTTACTGTTATTGATATTCCATGGATGGCCATTATATGGATGAGTGGTTTAATTGGGAAGGTATAGATAAAACAACAACAGCCAGAAATTCTGTAGCAAGAAAAAACCCCATAAGGGTCAGTTAGGGTGATGATTCAAAATCCAGACACTACACACTTCCACTTCCTGCTCTGATGGAATAGCTTGTTGCTGACCAATATTCTTGCCAAACAAAACAGGAAAATAAAAATTGGGAAGAGGAACCCTACATGGCCAATGACATCTGAAAATGGTCTCAATCTTTTTAGTTTTGGGGGAAAAGTTAAGTAAACCCACAGTGATGTACCATTACCTACTATCAGAATGGGTGAAATTACAAAACGAAAATAGCAGGTATGGATGAAGATGTGGAGTAGGATTCTCATAAAATAACATGTTTATAGGCCAAACATAGTCAAATATCACTAGTTTCATGTTTTGACCTACATCAATCGTTTTGAAAACTTGCTTGGCTACAGATGTTTACACGCACTGTGTCCCAGCCATTCTACTCTTATGTTTAATATAAACTCAACAGAAGTGTGTGTATGATATACATGGGGAGGGAAGGGGGAGGGAGAGAGGTACTAGTAATTGTTGGCCAAAGCTGGGAAAACTCAAATATACTAGGTTTTTGTCACATATTCATGCAGTGCAGTACTACAAATCAACGAGAGTAAGAGACTGAATGATACACACAACAGTATGAATCGATCTCACATACAGAATACTGAGGGAAAAAGAGCCACACACAAAAAAGGACAGACTGTGTCATCCCATTTATGTAAAATTAAAAAATAGAACAACAGAACTGATGATGGTGACGGTAGGCCTAATGGCCATATGACTGACATTGGGCTCAGAGGCACTCTCCATGGTGCTAGAAATGTTATCGTTCCTGAGCTGAGTGTTAGCTACTATTGGCGCATTTACTGTATGTGCATTTCAATTAAAATATATTTTAACAAAAAAAATTAAAATTTTACACATCTGGCAAAAGCTCAGTGTTTTGCCCAGCTGTGTTAACACTATAATATTCCTAGACTAACATTTTTAATGCATTGTAGAATTGGATGCATCCACAGCTAGAAGGCTAACTGCTTAGTTTGTGTCTCTGGTTCTCAGACTTCTGAAACACTTACAGTGATGCCTGGATCAGGGAATCTTAAACTGCAAAGAAAAACAGTAAAGGAAGCTTGTCAATATTTTCTTTCCACACATTTTGTCTTGTTTTCTCTTGTTTTGTGGTTTTATCTTTATTCTTACTTTCCTCTAGTGATTTGCAATATATACATTCAAATCTCTCTGATGGCTAATCTTAAGGCCTTAAACAACATATTTGAGTATACGATAAATTACTCTAATTATAAACAGCAAGAATGAAACATTATTTGCTATGTCTCACACATGTGGGATAAATAACTCAGCTCTATTTTCTCCATCTTATCCTCTATTATTTCTGTTTCTCAAATGCTATTTTGATAAAAACTAAAAAATTTTATTGATATTGCAATGATCAAATCAATTCTATCTTTCAAAATATATGTTATTTTTTATGGTATATTTTCTTTTAAAATATTTCATTTATATTTTCTGATTGCATTTTCAAAAAAGTTTATCACTTCACAAATCTTAACCTTTTTCATTTGTACCATCTCTCAATTTATTATAATTCTATTTTCTCCTATTATGTTTAAAGTAATGGTTTTCATTAAATATCCATGGGTTGTTTACATTCTAAATCCTATGACTCAAGGTTTTTTCCCCTATTTTCTCATCCAAGAATATTAACTTAGTATATGTTGAAACTTGGGTCAAATATTTTTTACTCAGTCTCTCTAATGACAGTATTTCCTTTTATGAAATCCAAGATCTGTCACATTTTTTGTAGAAAATCTGATTCTTAAAAAGCCTGAGCATTTCTAAGATTTGTTTTAGAAATTAGAAACAATTGAATTTGAAAGAAAAATTATATAGATGTTAATTGTGTCACAGAAGTTCAAATAAGCACAAAGTGATTAGAAAATTAATGTGTGCAGAGGAGGTCGATTTGAAAAACACCAATCACAGTGTAGAAGCAACGTGTTCTATGAAAATCTGAGTAAAATAAAGAAAAATGCATGTAGTTATGAATGTAGTTTTAAAACACTAACGATCTCTTAAAAATAAAACCAGGAGTATAACATTCATATATTCAGTTTCAGTATTATTCTGAAACATATTAAGGGTGAAAAATCTTGACACAAAATCTGAAAACAAAGACTTTCAGTAATAACACATCTACTAAAACTATAGATCGGGGTATTTCATATGACACAAATTAAAAGGTATCAATAATTAAGGTGCTGTATATTTTAACTAATTATGACATTATATATTTTTTAATTTATTTAATTTATTTATTTATGGCTGCATTGGGTCCTCGTTGCTGCACGCAGGCTTTCTCTAGTTGCAGTGAGTGGGGACTACTCTTTGTTGTGGTGCGCGGGCCTCTCATTATGGTGGCTTATCTTTGTTGCAGAGCACTGGCTCTAGGCACATGGGCCTCAGTAGTTGTGGCACTTGGGACTCAGCAGTTGTGGCTCACGGGCTCCAGAGCACAGGCTCAGTAGTTGTGGAACATGGGGCTAGTTGCTCCGTGGCATGTGGGATCCTCCCGTACCAGGGCTCAAACCCATGTCCCCTGCATTGGCAGGTGGATTCTTAACCACTGTGACACCAGGGAAGTCCCATGATGTTATAATTTTTTAATGGCATACCAAGCTGGTCAAAACCGTGTGTATCATCATAAGCTCCATCCACCTACACACATAAATCTCGTTATTATGGTAAAGTGATACTCTGAGAAGAAACATATACCAATAGACATACATAATCTCCCATAATACATGGATACAAGTACACAATTTCACCCATGAATGGTCAATGCAAATCATAAAATAATTTCAAAAATATCTAAGCTTCTATGTGCCAAAACCTTTGTTCATTTATGAAAATACAAAGTTGAACATCATGCAGAAAATCTCTTCAAAAGATTTAATCTAAAGGTACATGTAAAAAGGTAACTCTAACTATATAGTGGGATAAATTTCATAATGAAAACAATAATAGTGATAATATAGGTGTTCTTTCTGTGATGGTGATAATATAGGTGTCATTTTTTAAGATGAGACAATAGAAGCACAAAGAGAGAGTTATAACTGCTTAATAGCAGCCATCCTGCAGTACTAATGTCAGGATTGAAATTGAGATAGTCTAATTCTGGATTTTAGGGTCCCACCTATTACAGTACTTTCTCTTGAAGTGCTATAATGTCAAGGGCACACAAACCTCTTAACCCATCTCCTAGATTCTGATACTTTCTAGCAAATATGATCTTGGAACTACTCAGGAAAAGTGAGGCATTAGCAAAAAATAAAGATCTCCCCATTTTTTAAAAAATATAGAAATATTTTAAACACAGTTATATGCTCAAAAGAACTAGTCACCTGGCAAGAGATTAGAGATAATGGACTTGGAGCAGTTGAAAATACAGCAGAGAAATGGGATCAAATATAAATGAAACAAGAACAGAACAACAGAACTCAGATAGGACAATTATCCTAGAGATGATGTAGTTTTTTAAAGATATGGGATATTTAGAAAAGTTCTATTTTTATCCAAGTTGTTACATTGGTACTCACAGCATTTTAAATGTTTAGTCCCTGTCCTCTTAAGAGGTGTGTCGATTTTTTTTAAGGATATCCCTTAATTCCCACCTATTGACTAAATAAGAGTGATCTAGGTTCCTATTCTTTCTCTTACATTTCCCAGGTTTTTGCCACAAATTTGCCACAAATTTTGTATTTTGCCACAAATACAGCAATTGCACATCAGTCTCCCAGCATTGACCACACTTGTTTTAGTTTTGATGTTTATTAAATGTCCATCATCTGTCCTTTTGCAGGTATATTCCCAGTCGTTGCTTGGGTGCACTAAGCTCATCCTGCGTAAGATTCTTCTCAAAGTGCTTATGGACAGAAAGTTTCCTTCAGCTCTTACATTCTAAACTTTTATTCCCTGATTCTGGCAGTATAGTGAAGTACATTTTGTTTCATTTTTGTTTTACAGCCTTAAATTCCCCTTTTTGACTCTCTTCCCCTTCACCACCCAATTGTCAAGGGATGCCTCATTTTTTCCTTTGTGCTTCTTTTTCTCCCCCAGAAAGTCTACATTTCAATGACTGCCACTTCAAATGGCAGGTCCTTTTAACTGCCTTCCCTGTAGAACATGCACTTATCTAGAGGGCACTTATTTTAGGATTTTCAGACTCAGGGTGTACTTGCTCTCTGATGATGATTTTAGACAAGCCTTCGACCCACTGCTAGCTCTTTCTCCCTTCCCCCAGTTTCTCTCAGGGCGGAGTGGGAAAGATGTAGGAGAGATCGCTTAGCTGTAATTTGATGGGCTCATTTTTGAGTATAAATAAAAGAGTTACCTTGAAGTTTAGGCATTTACTGCCTTCAAATTATGCTGACTTTTTGTGGTTTTATTATTTCTTACTGTACTTCTATTTTGTTTCTGGAGAAGTTGTCTTCTATTTACTTCAACATAGTAATCATTGTTATTTTAAAATTCCTGTCTGCTAATTCTCATGTACCTCAGTAAAGCCGGAAAAAAGGGAAGGATTTTGATTCTTCACATTGTTCTCAGACCCTCCCTATAGTAGGTCTTTGACTCCTAAACACCGTATTACTACAGGAAATTTTAATTCATTTTGCAGAAGTTGGCTGAATTTTTTAGCCTTGCATGGGAAGATTCTGAATCTAGTAAGTATATGGAGCAGGTACCTAGCCTTGTGTTTTAGAACTCTCATGTCTCTGATTTTGGTCAAAAGCTCTAATGATTTCTGTCTTAAAATAGAAGCCCTCTGCTTTGTTCAAACCCAGATTCTGAGGCCCTAGCCTGTGTCAGATCAGCAAATGATGCCATCACAGGTAACAGCTCTCTGAATCCTTTAAATACATGGTTAAAATTTTTTTTCTACCTCCTCCAGATTTTCTCCATAGAAATACTGTCTTGTTGCAAACTAGTTCACTCTTCCAGAAAGCAAATAAACCATTTTTATTTTTCAAGCCACCATTTAAACTCACCAGTTTTAACTACCAAAACAAAAAACTACAAAACATCTAGGAATAAATCTAACAAAAAGTTATGCAAGACCTATAAATAGAAAGTTATAAAGCTTTACTGAAGAACTTTAAGAAATAAATAGAACAGTTTTTGCATGTACTTGATCAGGAAAACTCAATACCATAAAGACATCAATTCTCACTAATTTTATGAATATACTAAATGAAATTTTAATCAAAACCACAACAAGGATTTTTGTTGACGTTAGCAAATCAATATCAAACTTACAATGAAAGAACAAAAGAAAAAGAAAAGCAGTAGCAGCAGAAGGAAAAGAGGGAAGAGAAGTTAAGAGCCATAGTGTTATAACAATTAAAACAGAGAGCTACTGATTGGTACAGGCATCTGCACACTGACCAAGGGAAGGTAACTGAGAAGGCTGAAGGACATATACACATGCATATGCCTCTTTGATGGATGATAAATGGGCATGGAAGAGCAGGGAGGAAGGTGGGACCTACTTTGTAAATCAAACAGTAAATTGGGTACCACTACTTCAGACCATATGTGAAAGCCACCTCCAGATGGCTTGATTTTCAACAAGGTGACCTTTAGAATAGAAAAAAGAGCAATAAATCATTGAACAAATCTCTGTAGCAAAGGAAACCATCAACAAAATGAAAAGGCAACTTATGAAATGAAAACATTTACAAACCACATATCTGAGAAGGGGTTAGTATCCAAAATATACAAGAAACTCATAAAACTCGATAGCAAAAAAACTTAATTAACCTAACTTAAAAGTGAGCAAAGGATCTAAGTAGACTTGTTTCCAAAGATGATGTACAGATGACCAACAGATATATAAAAAGATAGTCAACATCACTAATCATCAGAGAAATGCAAATCAAAACCACAATGAGATATTATTTCACACCTGTTAGGATGGCTATTGTGGAAAGGACAAGAATTAACAAGTGTTGGTGAGGATGCAGAGAAAAGGGAACCCTTGTACACTGTTGGTGAGAATGTAAATTAGTAAAGCCATTATGGAAAGCCAGTATGGTGGTTCCTCAAAAACTAAAAACAGAACTACTGTATGATCCAGCAGTCCCTTTCCTGGACATATATACAAAAGAAATGAAACATTCTTTTTAAACTGCAGAAGATTCCAAATAGCCATAGCAATCGTGAGCAGAAAGAATAAAGCTGGAGGTATCTACTACCTAATTTCAAAGTATACTACAAAGCTATAGAAATCTAAACAGAATGGAACTGGAATAAAAACAGACATACAGATCAATGGGACAAAATTGGGAGCCCTGAGATAACTCCATGTATTTACAATCAATTGATCTATGCCAATTGTTCTGAGAAGATACAATGGGGAATAATTCCTTCAACACATTCCTTCAACAAATGGTGTTGGGAAACTGGACATCCACATGTAAAAGAATAAAATTTGATCTTTATCTCACAGCAAACACAAAAACAAACTCAAAATGGATTGAAGACTTCATGTAAAATCTAAAACTGTAAAACTACAACAAAAAAATAAGGAAAAAGATTCTTGACATTGATCTGAGTGATGATTTCTTGGTTATGACCACAAAGACAGGCAACAAAAGCAGAAGCAGACAAATGGGACTGCAGGAAACTAAAAACTTCTAAACAGCAAAGGAAATGATCAACAGAGTAGAAAAACAACCTACGAAATGGGAGAAAATATTTGCAAACCATACATCTGTATGGGGTTAATATCCAAAATATATAAGGAACTCAAACAACTCAACAGCAAGAAAAGAACTCAATTAAAAAATGGGCAAGGACCTGAACAGACATTTATGAAAAAACATACAAATGGTCTACTGGTATATGATAAAATGCTCATCATCACTAATCATCAGAGCAACGCAGTTCAAAACCACAATGTGATACCACCTTATACCTTTCATAATAGTTATTACCAAAACTGCAAGAGAACATGTGTTGGCAAGGGCATGGAAAAAAGGGAAGCCTTGTATAATGTTGGTAGAAACCTCAATTGGTAGAGCCATTATGGAAAAAATTATGGAGGTTTCTTAAAAAATTAAAAAATAGAACTACCATAAAATTTGGTAATTCCTTTTCAGGGTAGGGTATGTATCCAAGGGGAATGAAATCAGGATCTGAAGGAGTTATCTGTACTTCCACGGTCATTCGAACATTGTTCACAATAGCCAAGACATGCAAAGAACCTAAGTGTCTGTTGATAAAGGGATAAAGAAAATGTGATATGTCCCTGTGTGTATGGGATTATTATTCAGCCATAAGAAAGATGGAAATCCTGCTGTTTGCAACAATGTGCATGAACCTAGAGAACATCATGTTAAATTAAATAAGCCAAACACAGAAAGACTAATTATATATTTATATATATTTATATATATATTTATATATATATATTTATATATATATTTATATATATATTTATATATATATATTTTTATATATATTTTTATATATATATTTTTATATATATTTTTATATATATTTTTATATATATTTATATATATATATATATAATATGTAGAATCTAAACTTAATATAGAATCTAAAAAAGTAGCAGCAGAGTAGAATAGTGGTTCCCAAGGTCTGGGGGTGAGGGAAATAGGGATGTTGGTGAAAGGACACATAGTTTTATTTACACAAGATGAATAAGTTCTGGAGATCTAATGTAAGGCATGGTGACCCAAGTTAATAATTATATTGTTCACCTGAAATTTACTAGGAGAGTAGATCATAAATGTTCTTATTTCACACACAGATACGTAACTATGTGAGGTGATGGATATGTTAATTAGCTTGATTGTGGTAATCATCTCACAGTGTATATCAAACATCACGTTGTATACTGTAAATATATATTGTATAAAATTGTGTTTCTGGCTGTTGCATTGAGGGAAGCAGAGAAACCAGTTAGGAGGTCATTGCAGTAACCCAGATTAGAGGTGATGGAGGCTTACAGGGGAATGGTAGGGAAAGTGAAAGGTGGTCAGATTCTGGATTATTTTGAATCCAAAAGAATTGACTGTTGATGACATGTGGGATGTGAAATAAAATGGAGAGTCAAGGAGGAAACCAAAGTTTTCTTGCCTGAAAACTTAAACAAAAAACAAGAAAAGATGATATTACCTGCTGAGATGAAGAAGCTCTGAAAAAGTGAATTTGTTTGAAGGGATATCAAGATTCCACTTTTGGATGTGTTCAATATGAGCTACCTCTAGCCGCCGCAGGAAAGATGTCAAGTATAGACTGAGTCTGGAGTTCAGGGAGAGGTTTGCTCTAAAGGGATCAATTTAGAAATCATTAACATATAGGTAATAGTTAAAGGCAAAAAGCTGACTGGGATTCCCAACGGAGTCAGTGCAGACAAGCAAGGGAGTTGAGGAAACACCCGTAAAATGTATTTAATAGGGTTGGTTAGGGCATTAGGGAGAAATCAGAGAGCTTAGTTCTCTCAAAACCAAATGCAGCAAGCATTTCAAAGGAGAATGGTTTGATCAATTATGCCAAATGCTGCTGATAGGTCAAGTGAAATGAGCTCTGAGCATTAGAAGGAGGGGAAATTGCTAGACTGATCTTCATGAACAGATCCAAACGCATGGGATCTAGTGCACAGGTGTAGGAATCAGCCCTATAAAGAAGCAAGGACATTTTACCTGGAGAAACAGGGAGAAACACTGGGTCTATGAGCAGAGGTATGGACCAGTGAGTGGATGGATTGAGGGCAGGTAGTTACCTCTCTGATAACTCCAGGTTTCTCAGAGCGATGACGTCATCAGCTGGATATGAGGATGGGAATGTCTGAACAGAGAATAGAACGCATGAAACATGAGGGTGGGTAGACCAGAGAAATCAGATTTGAAAGAGCACCCAGAGCCAAGTTGTTCAGCATGGCTGTGAGTTTGATTTTACCAAAAAAGTACACACAGAGAATAAGATCACTTTCTCCCAGAGAGAAGTCTGTCTGAAGATTGAAATTTCATGGTGCCAGGATGGTGCTGTGTGAGTGATTTTACATATATTGAAATACAGTGTCCTGTTATAAATTGCATTCCTCACTCCATAAGCCAGGAGATCATCTGTCTTCTCATCAAAGAAATCTACCACATAATTTTTAAAAGCTAGCCTCTCTTTAAAATCTCAACTCTTGCCCACATCTCCACTACGTGCAAATACAGCATTTATTTGCTGGGCATTCTCTTTTTATAATGCCACTATGATATTAAATTCTTCAATGAGCATTTCTGTAATATATCTGTATATCAATATATGTGGCTATTCCATAATTATATAAAAGTCAAAGTGAAATTGCTACATGAAGTACTTGCATATGTAACTGTACGTATAGGTTGCTGAGACATCTATATGCAACACAATAACAAAAATGATTTTGTAATCTGTACGGGTCTCTGTCTCCCAAACCACAAGGTTTCACGTATGCTATCCTCTTACAGGGCTGAAGGATGGTCGTAAGGTTTCTCTTTCTCCATACACCAGTACCTTTAAACTAAGGAACTTGAACCATCTCATTAACTCAACACCCTTTTCATCATGTTAACTATCTTTTTAGACACCATGTGGCTTCCTGTGGTTTCTCAGGAGCCACTGTAATCACCTGATTTATGACCATCCTTTCAATTAGGAATTCAAGACAAGTTTTGCTAGCTTTCTGCATAATTTGGTCTTGATAACTAACAATAAGTTGAGGATGACTAATAAAAAGTAAAAGCACTCTTAAATAAGCCATGAAAAAAAAATATGGACTTATGTTTCTACTTTGATACTTGACTGTTAAAATAACAAACCTTGTTAAACTTGTATAGTAAGTATTGATCAACCACTTTCAATATACTTTTCTCCAAAATCATGCAGAGCACTGATTTGTTTAATTTGGATGTCAACACATACAAATAAGACAATCAGCTGTTCAACAGTGATTACAGATCATATTAATCTGCCTATGGATTTTAGCAGCTGTTGTGTTAATACATCTGAGATAAAGAACCAAACGTTTCAAAATTACATGTGGGTAACAAGTACAGTTCCAACCATTCTTTGAGGCAAAAATGGGTTTTATATAATATGGTAGGGGATACTTGTAGTTGCAGGTGAGTAACTAGAAGACTGAAAAATTATAACTCTAAAGTTCCTATTTGACCATTCCCTAACCCTATGTGGTTCTTTTTGGCACAGGAATTGGAAATTTAATGAAATAAAGACCATCACAGATGAAAGCATAAGTAACAGTTATGTTTGTGCTTTTGGAGTCTTACTGAAACAAACAAAATTCACTGAAATTAGAAGAGCTGATTTGTCTAGCCACAAAGAGTTCATCTAGTCTTCCTACTGAAGAACCAGTCTCCAAGTGGCTGTTGATGGGATGGATATTATAGTTAAAGAAACATAAAAAGTATTTTCAAATACACAGAAAAAAGGATACGCATGTAGCAGTGTCTTCAGTCACATCTCCACGCACACATACACAAATGGCTCTATTAATATGAGTGCACTTTGGTACTTCTGTCAGGATAGTGTACAGAAAGTAAAACTTGAAATTACTTTAACATCTTCTGAATCTTGTATGTAAGACACAATTGGTCTCAGAGGGGTAAAAGTCTGATAGCAGACTGACAACTCAGACTGAGCCACCTACATGAGCAATATGCAAAGCCCCCTCTGAAAAGGATCTCTCTCATCCCCTGCCTTCTACATCTCTCAAATTTGATTCCTACACATCTTTTTAAATTTTTAATTGGAGTATAGCTGATTTACAATGTTGTGTTAGTGTCTGCTGTACGGCAAAGTGATTCAGTTACACATGTACATATAGCCACTCTTTTTTAGATTCTTTTCCCATGTAGGTCATTACAGAATACTGAGTAGAGTTCCCTGTGCTATACAGTAGGTCCTTATTAGTTATCTATTTTATATATAGTAGTGTGTATATGTCAATCCCAATCTCTCAATCTATCCCTCCCCCCACCTCACCCCCGCTTTCCCCCCTGGTAACCATAACTTTGTTGCTACATGTGTGACTATTTCTGTTTTGTAAGTAAGTTCATTTGTACCATTTTTTAGATTCCACATATAAGCTATATCATATGATATTCATGTTTCTCTGTCTGACTTACTTCACTCGGTATGACAATCTCTATGGTCCCTCCATGTTGGTGCAAATGGCATATTTTGTTCTTTATCTTAAAGGGCTTCCATATTGAAGACAGAGATTAGTCTTCTAATACAAAATTTAGATTTAAGTTGGAAAAATAGCATCTTTATTTATTCTACTAATTCTACTGACTACGTAACAGTCTGATTTGGGGGGATAAAAAATATGTAAGAAATTATTTCTTCCCTAAAGGATCTGAGTTTTCCTCTATGTTACACATTCTACGTTCCATGAAATAGTGATTTTATTACTAGTTACAAAGATAAATATATTTTTAAAAAATACTGTCTATACCTTTGTTTTAGGGGCGTAGACTATCAACTCTAAAACTACTTCCCTGTGTATTCTGAGATTAAGCAAATAAGTAAATATATTGTTGACATTGGGAACAGGGTTCCTCAATGTCAGAAAAACAAAATTAAAAATAGGGATACGGGGAATTCCATAATGAACTTTATTGCATTCAACTGGAATTAGAGACATTGGTATGAATTCATAGTTTTCAGTATTTATCTAGTAATAAATATAGTCTGTGTGCCTAAGCATATAAATACACAGTTAAGTGCATGTTTCTGTGTATGAATAGGCATATCTATTTGCTAGATTTGTCAGCCTTTTAAATGGCTTACAAGCAATTACACCCAAGTAGAAATTATCCACCCCAGAGCCCAGATCTTGGTTTCTAAATTCAATTCTCCACCAAAAGAACCTTGGGGAAATGACCAGTTTCAGTGAGGACGGGGAAATACACGATGATCTTAGAACATATTGTGCCAAACAGTAAAGTACTCCAAAAGTAATGGACACACGTCCAAAGGGTACAGGAGCCAAACCAAATGTGTTACCACTGGCCAAGTCTGAGACAGAGCATTAAAAATATAAGAGTAAAGGATTATACCACGTTGGTTAAAATAAGGACTTGTGATTCTACACATAATTAATGAATTAATTAGTTAATAGGTGAGGGGCTGCCATTTGCAGTCAAGGGGTGGAAGCCTCTTCCTTATACAGAAAGAATAATAAGATAATCAGTTTGGCAATCATGCTAATAATTAAAGCAAGAATCACCAATGAATAATAAAAACTGCAGAGGAAATTTGAGTAAAAGGTTATGTTCAATCACCCCACAATTTACTTACTATTTACGAAGAAAAAATATTAAATTTTCAATAGACAAACCTGACATTCACCACCTTTCCCAACAGTGACATCACCAGTAATGGAACAAAGCGACCTCATACCTCATGAAAGGAGGCACCGAAAAGAACACAATATCCCTTCTACATAGTCTTGCCAAAAGTGCAATTAAATTGAAAGATTTTCTACAAATAGATGGTCATTACCTGTACTGTTTAAAATGACTGAGGAACTGTTTCTGATTAAAGAAGACAGAAGGGATGTGAGAACATAATGCAAGGAACGATCTGGAACTTTGAGGGACACTATCAGGACAACTGATGAAATCTGTACAAGGTCTGCAGGTCAGCTAATCGTATGGTATCCATGGTGTTTTCCTGATCTGATGAGTATATAATGGTTATGGAAGAGAATATCCTTGGTTTTAGGAACTCTGAAGTATGTAAAGGCAACAGTTCTGCAACAAATTCTATAATGCCTCTCCCAGAATAAAAAATAACATTAATATAAATTGTGTGAGAGAGAGAGAGAGAAAAAAAGATAGGCCGAAGATAAATGGCACCATTTCGAGAATCAGATCAAAGAGGATGTACGAATTTCTGCTTTTCTTGAAGCCTGAAATATTGTGTCCAAATCAGAATGCAAATGAAAGTAATGCCAGCTACAGTATGGAGTCTCTTGGAGACTTCAAAAGAACACTGTAATATTGAAGGATTTGCAAATATTTTAAAAGTTTTGTTTAGCTATTATTTCTGAAACATCTGATGAATAAGCTACATGCATCCACCCAATTGTTCCCAGAAATCTCTGCATTATGGTGCACTGTGAATTTATCAGTATTTGCATGGCTGAGAAAACAAGTCATCATTTATTTCCATTCCATACTATATCTATATGCACCGTTCAGGAAAATCCTAGAAAATAGTATGCCAATCAGGGTTCAGACCTCCTATCTTGTTCCTGGCCAGGTTACTCTCCTAAAACCATTTAACCATGCTTAGAAGTGCTATATGTTAAATACCCAGTAAGTGTGAAGATGTAGGGAAACAAACACATTCTAAATACCAGTATGAGCATGTACGTTACTGCAACCAATCTGGAGGGAAATATCACAATATATAAGAAAATAAGTAATTTATCCTAAGGAAATTTAACTGCACGAAAAAATGTATAAAAGGATAGTCAACACTGTACTCTTTATACAGCAAAACTATTGAGAGCAACTTAATTGTCCCTTATTTAGCGGGCTAATCTAGGAGGACAGGACATACATGCTATGCAGGGCTGTAGAGAGTTAGGAGTCTGAGAGCTCAGGTCAGTCAGCCTGAACGCAGGTCCTGGCTTTTCTCCTACTAACTGGGGAACATTGGTCAGATCACTTACTCCACTCTCAGCCTCAGTTCTCCCCTCATAGGATTATTGAGATAAAAGAGATAATGTACACACTTCACAGGGTTTTTGTGGGAGATGGGTACATGAGGCACTGAGCACAGTCTCTGGCACGTATTGGATATGAAGTGAAATTTAGCCATTGTTTTTTATTATTAATTTATACTCCCACAATGGAACACTCAGCAACTATTACATTCCATGGTGACTAACTACACACTCTTACGTACGTTAATTTGTATACTATTTAAATGTATTGTTAAAGTGAAAAAAATGGTTTTCTAATAGCATTATAGTATGATTCTTTCTGTGTGTATATCTCTATAGAAATATCTTCTGGGCTACAATCTAAATACTGACACATAATATTCATGTTTTTCTTTAAATATTTTTTTTTCTTTTTGAGTGAACACGTAACTAATTTCATAATCAGGAAAAAAGGGTACATCTTTTATACAACAAAAATTGTCAACCCAATACTTAATCCCTCCCTTCATGTTAATCTCGTTTCTAATTTTTATTGCTCAGAGAAACAAGAGGATGCATACATCCCATCACTACACCTGCCACGGGTGAGGCCACAGCACTTGAGAATATCCTTCAATCACACACCTTGCCGGCTTCTCTCATTCTGGCCTACTACTTGATTTGTTTTAAGGCAGGCCCTGAATTTTAAATTAATCTTTTAAAAAATCTCCATGTGACTATTTGAACTTTGCATGACAGGATTTTAGTATATTGATAATGCTTGCACTTAGGGATTTTTATTAAATATGTGCTGTATTTGTAAATACCAGGATGGGAACAATTTTGACTCAAACAAGAAAATTAGGTATAATAACTTAAATCAAAAAAAAGTAATGTGGTTTTTAATGCAAGTTGTGTTTTATGTAAGAAACATTAAGCAGAAAACTATATACTATATATAAGATGCCATTAATAAGATGCAACATTGTATCCTCCAAAACAAAGTGGTTTCTTCTCACATTTATTGTAATATGCGTCATAACTTCACAGATGATAAATATGAAGAAAAAACTACCCAGTTTCAGAAAAATGAATCACCAAATTTCCATAGGGACTGTTTCTTTAACATTGTATTATGGAAGTTACTGCATCAAATCCTATGCCATACATTAAGATGAGGTTTATTTCTTGTTTTAATTATTGGCTATCAACACAGTTTGTATAAAATTGAATCAGTGTATATAATCAAAGGGGTTAAACCTCTAAGCCAAGAATATTCCATTGAGCACCATCCACAATTAAAACATGAATGGCTAATAAAAAGTTGAAGCAGTGTGTGTGTTTTTTTTTTCCTCCTCTCAGTTCACGGCTACAAAAACAATCTCTGCACAAATACTTTTTCTTCCCCATCCAACATAAATCAGTGCTTAATGGAGAGTCAATAACCTTATTATGAAAATTGATCTAAATCAATAGTATATAGACAGCGGTTAATGATGCCGGGCAGCTTTTTCAAATGCATTTACTCACAGCATCACATCCCTCTGGTCATGCGTTATTGGGAACACATCTTGAAAAGCACACGGTGATACAACGAACGCATGTAGATGCCTAGTGCTGAGACTAAATTTAATCACCTCCTGCTTGTGACCATTTGGCAGCTTTGGGAAAGTTCTCTCCTGAACCAACTCTCTGAAGCTGAGCTATTAAAGCGCTAATTAAAGAAAGTGCATGGAAAACATGAACACTAGGAGTCTGGGGTAATTGGCTACAAAAAAGACAAAGCTGAAACACATCACTTTGTCTGCTTCTCCTGATTAGACTGTAATTCGAATACCAATATTTCCCTGCACGCCAAGGTGCTCTGGGAGAGGTGTCTGCCTCTCTCTCTGTTGAACGGATGGCTCTTGTGTGAAAAGGGAAAAATAGCAATTTTGTTTTATATTTAATCCTCTCACACCCTCAGGATCAACAGGGAAGTCCACAAAACCTCTCCTGTGCATCTTGATACGATTTATTAAATATGAGGTGGAAAATTTTTTAAATATCTAATGAAACAAAGAAGTAATTCTGTGCATTAGAAATTGCTCAGCAATCCCATCAGAAAGCAACAGTAATTACATTTGAAGTGCTTATACGCTGCCTGCAAAACCAGTTCAAAACATAATGCACCTATTTCTCATCTACTTTTAGCTTTCTTCTCTCTTCACAAATGAGACACTAGAATGCGCACAGAGTAAAGAGGGAGAAGAAATTGGGGGAGGGATGTGTTTACAAAAGTTTTGAACCATCTACCGTATTCTAGACAATACTGTGAGCTCTATACCTGTGCCCCTTCATTTAATGCAATCAATTGCCCAGTGAATTTGGTATCATTTCCTTCTTGACTGATGAAGAATTTGACAGAACTTATGAATCTACCTAGGATGTCCTGTGAAATAACCAGTGAATTCCAATTTTAGTTTTGAGGAAAGTGAAGAATGGAGAGGAAGTATTTTTGTTAAAGGCACATACCAGTCAATCCTGGGCCCAGAATTTGAGCCCAGACTCTTATCATTGCAGAGTTGATATCATATGCTATATAATAACCATAACTATTATCAGTCACAAAGGCAATAGTTTTAAATTATTTGATCATTAAATTTGTGCATTAATACCTATAAAATTTAAGTAAATATGATACTATTAAATAATGCCAATTCTATTCTTTGTAGTGCTTCCTCTGCTTCCCCATCACAATATATTTCAGTCACTACAAAAGCAGCCCAAAGCCCATGTTCCAAGGATGTGAAAACACATGTCTTCATTCAGGACATATTTGTTCAACAAATTCAGTCCCATTACCTTTTCAAGACTAGTAAGTTCATGCGTCAGACTTTGGAGAAAAACTGAATGTAAGTAAATATTCGAAGCTGAACACTACCTCTGAATTTGGCTTATTGACCAGAATTCATTGTCTTGGAGATAATTTCTTAGTCTGAGATTGCAATGAAAGATGCATTCTGGAAAGCCAGGTTTTCGAGGTAGCACACAGGATGTGGAAGAGAGCGTGCTACTCTGCAAACATCTATGAAGAATCATTTAACTTTCAGAGAAAAATCCTGGAGGAGAGAGTGAGCTGTCACGCAGTCAGACCCACTGCAGAGAAAGGGCCATAGGAACAGGCTTTCAGTGCTGGGGCAGCTGAAAAGGAAATTTAGGGGAAGAGAAAGATAGGATTTTCATCTTACTAGCTGTGCTTTCCTCCCCTCCTCCACTCACCTCTGTCCAGCTCCTCTTTGACATAACCAATAAAGTCTCCACTTGTCTCTATCAGTGAACTATTTTTGAGAACTTGAAAGAGATCTTGAGAAAACACAAGTGAATGGGATCCATCCAGAGGAGGAAAGTACCATGAAAATGTAAGTCTCCAGTATTTCACAGACATCAGAGCCGGGAGATGGATAGAACGTTTAGTTACTTGAGAACATACAATCAGCAGATGACAGTCCGAGCTTCAAGTGACAAGGGGTGAGAACATAATTACATAATTAGGAGCCCAGATATCTGGAAAAAAATTTCAATATACAAACTAAAAATAGGCAAGCAATAGGGACAGCCTTACAAGAGATCTGCCATGACCATCTCAAGTTCAGCATAATGCAGGTCCTCTCTGCTTGTTTGCACATATGTTTTAAAAGTAATGGCTGCATCTGTGCATTTTTAACTCACATTTCAATGTGAGAGCTTCTCTCTCTGTCCTGGACTTTATACGGTACTTTAAATCTTAGTCCAAACAATCCACAGATAGATCTTTATGAAAACCACTCATTCAGAGGCAGACACCCCCTCCTGGTGTCCCATGGAAGCCCACGTATGCCTCCTTCATACCTCTTACACATTGCACTAAACTTGCTGCAGTGTGGCTAGAGGAAGTTAGTTTGCAGGAAAGTGGGAGGTCCCCCAGGCCAAGCAAAGAGAATAAGGTTTCCCTGGTAGACTTTCCCTAGAAAAATGCTGCCAGGGAGACAGAATTCTGTGTTAATGGGGCAGTGAGTAACAGGGCATTTCAGAACTGAGACATAGTCAATACCCTTGCCCCACTCCCAGGATACTGTAAAATCCTTGAAGACAAGGGCCTATATTTTTGTGTTTTCACACTTAGTAGAATGCCAAGTTGGTGGTACGCACTTGATATGTTTTCTTATGTTGATAAATGAATTAATCAGTAAAAGAACAAGTGAACATGCAGCCCATGTTAGTACAACATGAGGGATCTGACAGAGCTTTGAATTTGTTAAATAGATGACGCATAACAGTTCGCAAGAAAACAGAAAGATCTATTCAAAAAGAGCAAATTGTGGTTGCAGCGAGGGGCCTGGCAGTTGCCAAAAAGACGTTGGCTGAGGCTGGAAAAGCAAACGGCAGCTGCATGCAGTCAGTCTGTGCCCAATAGACTTTCCCCTGAAAAACGGCGGCAGGGAAGCAGAATCCCACAGTGAGGAATGGGGCACACAGGACGTGAGACATTAAACTGAAACGTGCGTGCGAGGATGTTGGGTGAACCCGACCATCCAGATGGCACTAGATATAAACGTGCAAAACGTGTCAGTGAAAGAGCACAAAACAAGTTGCCTCTGACAAGAAGAGGCAACAGATGGATTCGGATGCTCTAAACTTCCTGCTTTATCATCTTCAAAGGATCAGGGGCCCTGCCGCACTGGTCCCAAGAATGACATCATTACACTTAGTGTCTTACTATTTACATCACACGTGGTATCACATACATCATCAAACAGTGTATCAGGCTTGTAATCCTTTAATATTTATTTAGACCCTTGTGCTTTTCAAGTACTTTCCTGTAAATGACTGGGAACAATATGCTCAGTGAGAAGGGCAGACAGACAGGTGGGGAAACTGAGTCCCAGTGTGTTAAATGACCCCCAGGCTCCCTAAGCAATATATGGGCTAGCGCCTCCAAGTAGAATTGACATGTCCTTCTCTAGCACTTTTCCACAATATTGGAGCTATTTCTTCAAGGCAGGATACAGGCAGATGGAGCAGAGAAAGAGACTCAATCATCAACACCCTTCTCTAGAAGCCAGAATATGATACAGTTTAACCGAATGCTATTATAGCTGAGTAATGCGTTAACATGTAACACAAATATTTTACCAATAAGAGTACCTAAATTTGAAAGAATCATTAAGAAGCGTATTTGAAAGTGATTTTACAGAATAAACTACTCAAAATTATGAAAATAGGTTCATTACAAAGAGAGGCAAGGTTAACAATCACTGACATCAACCACTCAGCATCAAATTGAATTGGCTCTTGGATAATAGCAATGTCCTGGAAGTTAATCCTCCTCTATTCTGAAACGTAAGTCTATTGGCTTACTTATGCGGCCTAATAAGTTACCCTCTGTGGGTCAGGGGTCCAGGCAACACTTAGCTGGATCCTCTCAAGGTCACAACCACAGCGTTGATTGGGCTGCCTTCTCATGTGGAGGCTCAGCTGAGGACGGGTCCACTTCCCCATTTACTCAGATCATTGGCAGACTTCATCGCTTTGCAGCTATGGGACTAAGGGCGGTAGATTCTTGTTGACTGTCAGCTGGAGGTTGTACTATAGGCACCCTGCAGTTCCTAGAGGCCATTCACAGCTCCTTGACACACAGACACGTATAATAGTTCCTCGGGCCAATAAGGAAACAACTGCTGCTTGGAGCCTTTCAATTCGGGAAAACTCAGCCCATCTTTTAAGGTTTGTAGCTGATTAAGTCAGGCTCACCCAGGATAATCTCCTTTCTTAATCACCCCAACATCTACCAATTTGGGATCTTAATTACATCTGTCAAGGGCCTTCACCTTTGCCATGGGAGTGGCATTCGTTACTTTGGCTCTATTATTTTGGCTAGAAGCAAGTTATTGGTTCCACTTACACTAGGATGGATCACTGTAATTCTCAATCCCTAGTATTCATGTCTTATCTAATCCCTTTCCCTTGAGTGTATGTCCAACACAGTAGGTATCAGACATCTGTGACCAGGAGGAAAGAATCCAAGGGAGGTGTGAGTATGATTCAACTCAACTGTGTTTACTAAGATACTTTGGAATACTTCCCGAAGTAGAGATAACAGCATCTTTAAATTAGTTGCTCTCAATACGCTCTGTTACCGTTTTGTTGCTATTGCTTTTTATATGTCTGTGCAGAACCTTCAGCAGCACCGTTCTACCCCTTGGTCCCTCCGAGGTTGATCCAGCTTGCTTTCGAACTCCTTAAAGTTGTAAATATGCAAACATGAAAAACATTATTTTTTAAGGAAAAGTAAGAATACTATTTTTGAGATGAAATCAGTCAAGTTTAAGTGAAGAATTATATGCATAAGGCCACAAGGTCATCTTTATTAGCTTAAGGGAATCAGTCTGAGTAGAAGCATTAATTAGTTGTTTGTGCCATAAAAGAGACGCTCATAAAAGAGTTATTCCAAAGTAGGGTTTACTCTGCATGTGCATCTGTTTATCTTGAAACTATAACCTGAAACACTAGAGATAATTGGGCAAAATATGTCATCGTAAATTTTGTGTGCATCTCTAATTTTTAAAGCTGAAAAACTTACTAGAAGTGGAAAATGAAGATAAAAAGCATAAGAGCAATGAAAGTGAAAATAAAATGCCTTAAAATGGTGCTACTGCATATATAGCACTCTTATGACCGAATAATTCCTATGTAACAAAATACAAGTATCTTGCTTTCTAAAATGCCAAATCCATATATTTTCAAAATCCTAACAAATACGTAGTTAGGACAAAATCTGTGTAACCACAAATATAGGACATATACTCTAATTATAAAAATGAAGCATCATTTCTTATAGTTTTCTGATTTAAGTACAACCATTATGTTTCATGTCTTTATTAGTAAACATTCAGAAAGAAATTCTTTATTTTCACCTATTTCTCAGCACTGAAAAATGAGTCTTAACATGGATTAATTATTATTTCAGTTGAGGGGTGTATGGGAGGAAAATAATGACTACATCTTGTTATTTGCCAGGGTATTCGATATTATATAGCATAAGGCATTTCCTCTCTCACTGCTTAAATAAGCTTGTCCCAGAAAACCCAGTAACTATTACTTAACACTATTTACAAATGAAGTTTTTACTTCCTTTGTCTACTTTTTAACTCTCCTCTAGATTATGATAAGAAAGGACCATCTACTTCTAAGTCTTGTTTTCTACCTAGAACTTCAGTACCACAAGAGATGGTGTTTTACTCTGTTTTACTCTAACCCTAACTCACCTCTTCTGGCATCACCTGTTGTTATGAGAAAATCTGGAGAAGTGGAGAATAGTTGGTAATCTTCAGAAACATAGGTAGAGGTGCTCTAAAGAACCATATAGAAGCACGTCTTGAATAGATGGAATATTGTGTGATACCTTTATTCCTTGCTATAGAGGAAGCACTGAAAACTGTATCTGGTGAAGGGAATTCCTGCTACATAGCCTTTAGTGACGCATCATCAAAAACCATGATTTGTCTCTTATTCCTAGAGACAACACTAGGACTTCCCTACCTATCAGTGACCGAGTATCCTTCCTGGATTTCACTAGTCCAATGTCCCTATTTAAGGGACCCGATTCAAACTCCCATGAGAAATTTCTGACCAAGAAAACTTTAGAATGTTTGTTTTGTATCATCTCAGAGAAATACTGAGGAATAAGGGAATCCTGTTCTCATCTATTTTGATATATACTGTACAAACTCAAGTATTCTTTAAACAGCAGGCATATAAAATCACTCTCCTAAATGGTATTTGGTCCAATAAAGATTTTTTTCATTATTAATAGAAGCTGAATTGTATTCCAGATTCATGATATTAACTGCAGCGATATCTTGTTCTCTGTCAATTGTAAGTTTTGGTACAGTGAATTTAAGACATCACTGAACTTTTACAAGTTTCTCAAATTCCTGGCATTCATTCATTATGCTTCCCAGAAGAGGAAAAAGAGGCATAGAAAGTCAATTATGTCAATTATGTTAATGTCAATTATGTTAATGACTTTAGAAACAATATACTAAATGTGTACGTTATATGACTTGTTAATATACTGAGTCAGAAATTGGAAGTATCTAAGATTCATGTTAAATATAATCCAAACTTGAAAGATATAAATGTCCCTTAAGATGCTCATCGTTTATCATCTAAAAGATTTTAATATTTAAACTCTAATGAAACTCTGAATGAAAATAAAAATAAAAATTATGGATGAATCCATCCATCCAATATGTCTTTTATTTTCCCCAGAGAACTTCTGGAAGGGCTTTTTTTATTCAAGTGAATGTCAGAGTCATTGTTGGTAGTACAAGTTCATCTATCAAGGCCATTGCTTTGTCAATTTTGCTCAGCCAAATGGCCTTTGAATAACTATTGTTCCTATTCAAAGTATGTTCACAGATGTATTGGATTTGATTTTTTTCAAAGGTATTTCAAACTGGTACAAATTCAGTATGGTCACATTTTTTTCCCCCTCTCAAAACATGGGTTATAACAGCTAAGTTGATGGGACATATTTTTTAGATAACAGAAGATAAAAAAATATTTTTATAAAGTATGACTTTCTAACATTTATTTCTACATGTCCATGTATTTATGTACTGAGTAGTAATAAAAATATACAAATAATTGCATGTAGTCATCATTAGAATTTGCATGTAAAGTGGTTTCATATACTAAAACTCCAAGGCTATCCAGTTAAATAACAATTTATATTGAAAACAACAAAAGAATTTATATTTGTAATCTTTTATGTGTGCTTAAATGACTTTCAGGCTTTAATTAAAAACTTCCTTTGTAGAGATCTATGACAGTTCTATCATTTAGCTCACTATGGTAATTTGAGAAGAGAAAAATTATTGCTAAATTAATTTTAAAACTATTTCCATTGGTGCCTTTATTTACAACCTCTTGAGCTCAGAATTCAGAAGTTATTTTTTTCTAAGTAAGGTAGAAATGGACAGAGATATAAACCACCAGTTTTGTTTTTCTTAATAAGACTTACCTTCCACAATTGAATAGAACTGTATTTATCTAGGGAAACAAAAATGTGATCCTGACTTACTAGATATCTAAATCCTTGTTTTTACAGCATTTACCTAAACTTTGAAATTTAGTTCATCAACACCATAGCAGATTCCCCATAAAAACCTGTAAATCATAAATCATAGGACTCGATAAATGTCTAACACTATTCTTTTTGGTACAAATCATTTGCAAATCATTAAAATATCACTTAACTTTACAAATGTGTTCCAGTGAAGCAACATCACTTGAGATCTGATAATTAACATAGAAATTATATATAAGTCAAAAGTACCTAACTCCCTAGTGAAACATGGTGCTTGTGTTAATAGTACATAAGTAGAATTTATATATATTTGATAAATAAATATATATAAACATCTAGGTGATATTTGTGTGTGTTTCAAAAATATATGATGTAAAAGTCTCAAGGGACTTAACATTTTTGAGTTCTTGGGTTTTAATTTTAAGGTTTTATGCTTTGGGTAATGAAGTAGACAGACATCTATTTCATCACAGGGAACAATTTGAATACCACTTCTAAGACTACATAGATCAGTTTTTCTAGAAAGATGATTTTCCAATCAACGTGAAATACAAACAGCTATAATTCAGTTAATGTAACTGAAAGTCAAATGGAATTTAAGATAAAGCTGCATTTTAAAAATATACTTACATATATACATTTCAGTTAGAAGAGAAGGTTAAATTAAGTTACAAATGAAGAAAAGTAGAGTAAGACATAAGACTGTACTGGTAAGCAGGGTTAAAAAAAATATTTCAAAAAAAAATAATGCAGTATTTGGTTAACTGGATGTTTTTGATGTTGGAAGCCCTATGAGTATATAAATTCAAAGGTTTCGCCTACAGACTATGTATAGGGCCCAAGTACATTGTACATTAGAGAGAGTAGCTGTTTAATGTTCTATTCTGTAATTTTTAGAATTCTTTGTACAGAAGCCACATAGACCAAATCTGTCTAACTTGAATGACAGAAAATATATGTTGGATTTACATGAAGAATTGAGGGAAAAGCTGAAAAGTCTGACATCAGAAAAGACCAGAACCAAAGTCTACAAAGCAGAACTAGAGTTGAGTTCATTCACGCCACCATTAAACTGCTTTGTGCCTTGTGTCATCAGGGCAAGATTCATAACCCAGGAAGTAAAGGAAATTCACTTGGGAAGATGAGGAACATAAGGTGCCTGACAAAAGCCCCTCCCCTGCCTCCTGATCCCATGACCCGGCTACTTCTCTCTGCTTCCTCTCCCGCCTGCACAGTGCCACGTGACCAGATTCTCCCAGAGTGTGGGAGATCTGAGCCAGTTCTCAGCCCAGCCTTGATGCCTGAGTGTCCGCTCCCTCATCCTCTGTTTGCCTGCAACACAGGAGTGTCTGAAACCCAGCCTTTTCAAACAGATAAGGAAGAGGCCCCATTGCTCTTTCTAATATGCCTTTGTCTTTTTTTTTTTTTTTTATAAATTTATTTATTTATTTATGGCTGTGTTGGGTCTTTGTTTCTGCGCGAGGGCTCTCTCTAGTTGTGGCAAGCGGGGGCCACTCTTCATCGCGGTGCGCGGGCCTCTCACTGTCGCGGCCTCTCTTGTTGCGGAGCACAGGCTCCAGACGCGCAGGCTCAGTAGTCGTGGCTCACGGGCCTAGCCGTTCTGCGGCATGTGGGATCTTCCCAGACCAGGGCACGAACCCGTGTCCCCTGCATTGGCAGGCAGATTCTCAACCACTGCGCCACCAGGGAAGCCCTGTCTTTTTTTGATCTGGTATATTTCTTATGTGATCCGTTCCGTTTCTACTTCTTTGACCATTTAAACACACTAACTAGAGTCCACAGGTGCTAATTCAATGACTGGAAACTTGTGCGGTGCTCTGTTTCTGCTGTTTGTTGTTTTGCTGGCACTTGCTGGTGGAAGCTTTCTTCTCAGGTGATTTGAATTAGACTCTGAAAGCAGCTTAGTGCATCTCTGCAGAATTGCTTTTCTTTTGCCACTAGGTGTCCCAGGGTTGTTTTAAGCCTAGCACCACACATATTAATCTTTTAGCTTGATGCTTCCTTCAACACAGAGAAAATGTATATTTCAACATTAAACTGAAAAGCAAGCCTGTTGTTACCAATTCTCAGGTGTGATTCTATCCTGTTCAGCAGTCAGGTGAAGACAAACAGGACGTCATATCGTCTCTTTGACAGTGACCAGAATTATTTTTAATTCCATTTTTTTCACTGAAGTTGTAACCCTTCAATAGGACTAGCTACCTAAAAGAACTTCAATAAAACCTTTATGTTTTGCACAAGTTCAAAGTCTTGTCTTGAGTGTCCCCCACACGGTAATTAAAGGAAGCCTCCTTGATACTGAGACTGGCAATGAAGTCACAGAGACCACTCACCAGCCTTCTACCTCATCTTCATTGCTGGCCCTGAGGAATTTCTCTTACCTTCTTGCCAGTTCATCTGTATCTTTAATATTTTATATTACCCATCACTTTTTACAATTTTTCTAGATTAAGTTTTTCCATGATAGCATTACAAGGTCTTTCTACTATGAAATGCAATTGAATATATCAGGATGAAAAGAAATGTTCATTAAAATCCTATTCAATTTTTTATAGCATCATACACTAATTTTGTTTTTTAAACTGTTTTTAAACAAACGCATAGCATGGGCTTTTAAAACCTTTTTAGTTTTGAGTTGCAGTAATGAAATACTCACATGGCAGTGAAAATTAAAGAAAAATTAAATTTGTTAGACACTGAAAACACATGAAGAATATTACTGACATTCTTGGCAAATGAACACATGAAGAAAAGAGTCTTGATTTAATGTGGATGTGGGTATAAGCTATGCAAATAAAACTTTCAAAGAGTTTCTAAAGAATATATGAAAAACAAATTATTACCCAAAGCTAAAGAATGCTATTTAATAAAGGTACTGCTACTGAATGCTATTTATAGCCAAAAGGATAGAAAAGAAATGATAGAATGATAAAGAGTGGAAAAGCACAATAGGCCAAATACATCAATCTGTGAAAGAACCTGGAGCAAGTAACTAAATCATTTTGATAATCAGATTCCTTAACTGTCATAATCCCACAGTCATAAGTGCAAGGGCAATATGTTATTTATTTTCCAATGACAGTAAAGAGAAAATACTCACAACCTAGACTTAACGATGAGGTAAAGAGAAGCAGTTTCACTGGAGTCAGTGAGATAATCAGTGCATAGAAACATCAGATTACTTACCATGCAAATAGTATTTTAAGTATTGAACAACACTTGATTCTGTATTAATTTATAACCGCTATTTGTAATAATTTAGCATTATTTATTTTAAAGAAATGTAAGTCAATTTATTCTTCACTTATTTATATAATAGTTATGCCTAACATTTTTCTCAAATCCCAATACTTTACATCATCTCAAACTTCCCAAAACGTGTAATGAGAATTGAATTCTGCTTCACCAGTTGCTTTGGCCATAGCATTTTACCTCAAATAAATAGCCCTAGACTAAGCACATCTCCCTCCTAACCCTTCTTAAAAATCAGACCCCCAACAAAGCTAACTGTTTCCAAGTAATTTAACTGTGTCCAAGAACACACCTATTTCCAACATCCAACAATACAAAGTTCACAATGCTTACATGTCTGGTAATATTTGACTGGATTCCAAAGAAAAAAGAAAATATGATCCATGGTGGGTAGGGAAATCACTCAATCACAGCAGAGAATGACACAGATGTCAGAATTAATAAGTAAGGACATTAAAGCAGTAACTGTATTTTAAACAGTTGACAAATTAAGTAGAGACATAAAAAATATAGAAATACCCAAAGAGGACTTCTAGAGATGAAAACTATGTGAGATGAAAAACAACTGGATGAGGTTGATGGCAAATTGTGCATGTAGAAGAAAAGACTACTGAACTTGAAGACACAACAATATGAACTATCCAGTGTCGCCAAGGCGCATCATCCTTGTTAGCAAGTCACTTCTATATAAATAAACAACCTAACAAATCTCTGGCTTTTAAATTTTTGGAAGAACACTCCTTGGGGACAGGTGACCATCCCTTTTAGGACCCATTAAATGGCTGGAGGTCAAGGACAATACAGGTCCCTGGGCACCTGAGATAGCCAGGCTGTGGGAAGCTGAGTGGGATACCTGCTCAGAGTGCGACTCTTCTTGTCCGCTGTGAAAAGCTTTCCCAGCTCCTGCTGTCACAGTGGCTTTTCCTTACTCTTGTCAATCTCTCAGACTTTACACCTCAACTCCTAATGCTGGCCAGATCTCCTGCCTTGTTCTATCACCAGGCACCCACACTCCTGACACTGGCCCCCTCTTTGGGACATACTTTAATAGATGCCTCTAGCTCCATAAACTCAGGTGGTCATCCTGTCACTTACCCTGGTCCAGGGGACATATATGTCGGGCCTCCAAGAAAAGGACTGGATGATGGTCATTCTTAAGATGATTTTTGCACTGAAGTAGCAAACCGAAGCAGTATGAAAATGACTGTTCTGCCTAGTGTGTGTCTTTCATTCAGGATAATAGTGATAGAGAGAAAGTAAGTCACAAAATACTAGCTTTTACAATAATTTGGTCAAAGTTGCTTTTAATCACATAATAAACTGAGCAAGGCTCTTGAAGATGACTTTTCTTATCTCATGTTTTACACTACCATGAAAATGACCCAAATTCCAAGCTACAGCTAGATGCTTTATCAAATGTTCTCCATAATCTGTGTTAAGTATGTCAAATCATATGTCAATAATAAAATAATGATAAGTTAACACACACACTGGCTGCCCTATACCTTTTTTGTCTATTTTAATATGAACTGCCCCTAATTACATCTTAGAGAATAATAACAGGACAAAACAACTGTCTTTGGGTACATAGAGAGAATAAAAGACTTACTATTCATATGAAATTGTATTGGGGTGTTGTGTAGGTATGTATGACATCACCTATGAAGTGGATCTTCAAATGTATTCCCTTAAAATTATCCTTGTTCATGGACCCTTTCAAGCTCTCCATCTACCCTTTGGAAAATCTCCATGTACCCTCACAACTACAAGTACCAAAGTTTGAAAAATCATTTCTATAAAATGTCAGTATTCTAAAATGAAAATAACCAGTATACAGAAAAAAATTTCCAAGTGTAAACAAATTTAATTTAATGGCTTAATATTTTATCACTATTCTTTTTCACCTATTAGACTATTCTAGCCATTCCTGTATCTACACATCTCATAAGTTATCAATATTAGCATCTCATACTCCAAAGTTCAGTTATGCCATACGAAATCCTCTGCAACATAATTATTAACAGATCTCCTAAGATGATTTGGGGAGGAAATACTCAAAGCAGCCTGGAGAAGCATAATATAAATCCTTTTTGTGTATGTTCTTTCAAGGTCAAAATCCAGCATGTAAAAATGATATCACATTAATTCTCTTCAAGGTCATGATTAGAACATAAAAGTTTGGGGAAAAACAGCAACATTTGCATTTCACATGAAGTGTGACCAATGACAGGTGCATCCCTTACATGGCTCATAAGACTAGCAAGGATTGCTGCAGAGTTACTACCCACTTGATAAAAAAAAAAAAGAAATATTTACTGAAATGGAACACACAGTGATCTCATATCATGTTGCTAAACCAGGCAAGCATAAGTAAATGAACCCTCCAAACAGAAAAGATGCTTTAACACAGTTAATAGGGTGGTATAATTCCAAAGAAATGTAAAATCATGTTATAGGCTAAGGAAACCTACTGGCCATATTCTCATTCTAGGGATGATGGTATTCATCCTGGCGAAGAAAAACAGCTAGTTAAGGGCACAGCCCCCCAAAAAGATACTCAGCCCTTCAATGTCTAACTCATTGTTCTTTCCACATTGTTTATATATTTTAGAAATTTTATTCTGAGGATAAAATTTAAAACCAAAACAAGAATAAAAACCTCCCACTCAAGGGCTTTGAGGTAAGATCCTTAGTTGAATCTAAAGGAAAAAAAAAATCATTAGCCTGAGTTAGAAAAGGATAACCTTCCTCTTCCTGCTAACATTTCTTCACATTTTGCTTTTGATCATTGCCAACAGACCTCATTTGTACTGTTTCCTTTAATGTTCCTCTGCCTCACCCCATCACTCCTTCAACTAAGGGAGATTTTCGGGTTTTAAAATCAAGCCTTAAGCTAGCGAGGGCCAAGTAAATTGATAACTAAGCAGGAAGCCTTATTAGCAGACACTGAAAAAGCCCCAAACATTCCAGCAAAGATTTCAGTGTTCATTTCTTCTCCGAGTTACTAAGTTACCTCTACTTTGTGGCCTAAATTGCTCTCTTGCTAGCTGAAGACTCTCCTCATTAGCATGAAGCTATAAAATATTAACAGAGGAATTATTCTTTCTCTGGAACACCTTGCACAATTTGCTCAATATATTTCTGATTTATACTTCCTGGTTCATTGAAGAAATTATCTATCCAAATAGCACTGGAGAGAAGGTGGAGAATCAGGCATGGCAACATAAAATAGCCAATCATCTATCGACGAACAGGCTGTATTTCATCATGACAGCTATTTTTACTGATTCCCTTGTTCATAAACTTACCCAGGCACAATTATTCCCGAAACAGTTGGAAGACTTGCTGAAATGTTTACAAGGTTTACACAATATTATCAGTCTTGACAGATTGTTTTTCTCCTACTGAGCCGTCCAAATATGTTTTTGCATGTATAAATTATTCCAAGTATTATGAAAATAAGACATATCATGTTGTTTGAAAATATAACATTTTATCCACCCCAAATGCCAAATCTGTAAGGAAATATTTTCAATAAAATTGAACATGGCTTTTTCCCCCCAATTTTTTTTTGCAGCTCCTGTCTGAAACATAGTAGAGATGCAAAGTTGGTCTCAGTAAATATATAATGTACAAAACAGAATTTGAAAGAATAGATTGAAATTCACTCCAATATTAATTTGAAGGTTGAAGCTCATCAGATTCTAAAGTATTAACAAAAATGTTCTGCTACAGCAAGAGTATCAATTATGCATAAATATACTCTTTAGCTTCTCATTTTTAACAAGGAACGGAAATCTGTCCTGTAAAGTGTACAAAAGGCCTATAAATGCAGCCTCCTATGGGAGGAGATTACATACCAAGTAGATTGCTTAACCATGCTAGAAATCTGAATGAACATTATCACAAACTTCTTACTTTTTAGATTCTGTTTTCTATCAGACAACGCTGATGAGGTCTGTAAACATAGTCAGAGATGATTCTCCTTGAGAGCCAACATCTTCCTTTCTATGAAAAGTTAGGCACAAAAATTCATGAGACTATTTACATTCTTAAGACTTAAACATACATCCTGGTCATGGAAATGTACCCGATATTTTATGCGGAGGTTAAACCCTCCCAATTTCAAGAAGATCACACCAGGATGCCATGTACTAGTCACAAAATTCACCACTCGAAACAGCCAGTGGAAGGCAGCTAATAAAACAGCCACACAGGAAGACCAAAAACCATGACCAACATCTCTTCTTTCAAACCCAACAGAGCAAGATTCCAAAGAAGTACATCAAAGGAAATTCACTGTAATTAAAATTAAGTAAGCTGTTATAACTTCCACAGTCCTCCATGAATTCCTTTCGCAAAGAAAAAGTGTACTAGACACAAAATAAATCACAGACGTTGTCTAACTTACCACGTCGTGGCAGTTCCACGGGGGAAACTGAGGCTGAAAGCTGACACTTGTCCCCATGTTGTCATCAACCGAATCCAGTTTAGAAGGCCCAGTTCCTGAGCAAGAAAATTTCCATCTGCAAAAAAAAAAAAATTCAAACATTTACAATTATTTCTAACATGCATATATATTTCTAAGACATATGTACATAGATAATATATACATATGTACATATGTTATATATGTACACACATCAAGAATTATTCTACATGCAAGGGAAACAATGAAATGTAATAACAATTTTTATAACATGTCTTTACATTTTCTTATAACCTGCTTAATTATAACCTGCTTATAACCTCCAAGTCTTAATTAAATGTATTAAGATTTATCTAGGGAAAGAAATTGTTGTTTTAAATGCACTATTTAGGAATGTTGAAAACACAAGGGTTTTAATAAAATACAAAAATATTAAGATAAATTACATCGTTTAATATTGTCTCAATGAGTCAGCCCAGAGCCACTCCCAGGACACTGATCTCGAAAGATTGCAACAAAATTTTACAGAGCAAGTCCTGACTTTGTACAATGGGGAGCCTCTTCTGAGCAGGTTCAATGCTTATAAATCATCCTAACGAGGGAGGAAGGGACCAAGACTCACCTTCCGTCCCGCCAAGAGAGCTCTCAAGTGGGTAGAGAACACACACACACACTCGCACACACGACAGAAAAATTGGGATGGAGAGAGAGTTAGAAGTAAGTCAAGGGGCACATCGTTCCCACAGTTAAGAAGTAAAACAAGCCACCAGCCTGTTATTCTGTGTTTCAGAGAGAAGCAAAGTCCAAGGTAAAGTGAGCTTTGAACCACATTAGATTCAAACGCTAAGAACTGGACTCAAGTGAAAAACCCTTCCATCGCAGCTCTGGCAGCACAGGACCAAAAGGGCATCTACAGACCTGGGACAATTCTGAAGGCAGAAGGCTTCCAACCACAACTGAAACAGAGGCTCAACTCACTGAAGTGTGAGCCCAGCTTCTTGGAGAGGAGGAACCAGAAGTGGACACGAAAAGTCGATGACTGAGGACGTTCAAGCCTATGTTAACTATAAACTAGCTTCTAAAACGAGTTTTCATTTCACTGAGTTCAACTCTATTGTATACGTCATCTTATGCTTATGATTTGAGTTTTTAAATACCTTCCTCTCCTCCCCTTTCTTCCTCCCCATCCCCTCCCTCCCTGTCTATCCATCCCTACATACCTATTATTTCAGCATAGACTTTGCTCCTTAGAAGGTGCAAGGTAAATAAGGGATTCTTCCATGGAACATTTATCTTCTAGATGTCACACCCACGTAGGTATGCCGCTACCATGACATTAGTCATTAGGAGTCTTATTGTTTAAAGCAACAGTGTGTGAATTTTTGAAAAGGGGTGGTGAGGGTTGCCCCACATTTGGGAGCACAGGCAGGGGAGGCAGGAGGGGGCAGGGCCAGCTGCCCTTAGATGCTGCACAGCCAAGGCCATAAACATGATGCTACCTGCCGCCGCCTCTGCCCTATAGGTTGATTATCCTTGACCTAGATACAGAATCATCCTGATCTGCAAAGCTTTTTTTTTTTTTAATTTTTTATCGGAGTATAGTTGATTTAAAATGTTGTGTTAGTTTCTGTTGTACAGCAGTGAATCAATTATACATATATCCACTCTTTTTTTAGATTCTTTTCCTATGTAGGTCATTACAGAGTATTGAGAAGAGTTCCCTGTGCTCTACAATAGGTCTTTATTAGTTATCTGGTTTATACAGAGTAGTGTGTAGATGTCAATCCCTATTTACATTAGGAATATTGAATCTCTGCAAAGAGCATAAGCACGATGTCATTAATAACACTGAATTATAAACAAGAGACCTCGTTCCACTTCACTCTGCCACGGTCCAGCCTTACGTCCTTGGGCTTATGACTTCAACCTAGAGGTTAAGAGCAAGGCCACAGAGGCAGCCGTGCCCTCTTTACACCTGCTTCACACCCTCCAACTATACAACTTATTTTCCTTAAACAAAGATCAGAACACGTTTCTCATAGATTTGTTGGGAAGTTTAAATGTAACCCGTGCACACGACACCAAGTGCCCCTTGCTCAGTAAATCAGGCCTATTATTACTAAAACAAGAAGCTGTGAATCTCTAATTCTTAAACTTGATGCAGATCACTCAGGCGTCCCCAGCCTGGGAAAATTCCATGTATGTAAATGTAAATAAAGATGCTGGAGAAATGGCAGTTGTGTGTCCCAGAGGAGACACCAGAAGCCACAGTGGGATTGCTCTAAGCCTCTGCTCTCTGTCCCACAGAATCATCCCCAGGGTGGCTCTGATTTATCTCCTGTGTAGACACTGCCATAGCGACGACCCAAGTCCTCACATTAAAGAGGAAGAAACATTTTAACAGATTTTTAAAAGCATTTCAGGTCGGTTGAAACTGAGTTCTTGTCTCCATTTTGTTAATAAAATGTACTGTCCTTGTAAGTGAATTATTTGTTCTAAGACAGTTTAAAAATTTGAGGGGAAGACTCCAAAATAAATAGTACAGGAGGGTGTGTATGCTATATATCAAGAAAGATTATCTCCCTCTGTAACTGCAAAGATGAATGCTATTGTACTCCTTTCAGGCACGTTTTTGGTATTTATTAACGCTTAATTAAATATTAATCACAAGAAAAATAGAGGTTTGGGTCAGAAGAAGTTTTTTGTGCGCCATACTGAGCAGACCACGCTAATAACGCAAACAATTCGACACGACAGTCGCGAAGGCTCTACTCTTGTGAGTTGAACTCTTGTTTTACTGAACTAAACAAGGACTTAGTTCCAAAGAAATTTTGACTCTGGTGAGCCTATTTAATCCCTGAGATATTTGCTTTTATTAATGTTAGTGACATCTTTCAAAGGGCATACTATTGCCAATTATATTTACCCTCCATTTTAAGGTTCCAATTTTAAAGACAAATCCAATAACAATACTTCTTCTTGATCATTAAGTCTGCTCAGATACTTGACATAAGGTAATGCTTTGGGCTATTATAGTTAGACTTTGTGAAGTGTGGATAACTGAAAGAGTGCATTTAGTATTTTTATTTGTATTTTCAATTTCACAGGGAGGGTAAGACTGCAGGCTTTAGAGCCAACTGCCTTGATGCCAACCTTGGCTCTCCAGCTTATTAGTTACGTGAGCGAGGGCAAGTTAACATTTTTACACATCAATCTCCTTACCTATAAGATAAGGGTGATAACAAATTAGTACAAAAATTCTATTTTCAGGCTAAATATGCATTAATGACATGGAATAGAACCTTGTACATAATCATTACTGTAAAAGTGATGTTTGTTATTCATATTAATGCTCTGAATATCTGAGGACCACCTTTATGCCAGGATTTTTTTTTAGGTTGGATAAAGCATTAAACAAAGTTCACACATCCCTGTCATTGTGAAGCTTTTATTTTAATGAGGCAGATAACCAATAAGCACTGGAAATAAGAAAAATACATGGTACTTAAACAAGCAGCACTAAGGAGGAAAATAAAGCAGGACAGAGAACAGGAAATGTTGGAAGGTGGTGAAATTCTAGAAAGGGTGGGTGGTCAAGCATTAAACATTTGCCTCTCACTTTCAAAACCCACCCCCCTCTTCTGCGTGGTACTGGGCACCGCTGGCCTAGAACTTTGTAGAGCGCATCGCTGCCCAGCTGGCCGGCTCCTTGCAAGGCCCTGCCTGTAGGGGGCGCTAGAGACAAGCTGAGGAGGAGGTGGAGGAGGAAGGGGCCCTTCTACTTCCTCTTCACTTCCTGTTGGCTTCCTGGTTCCACCGGGGTCCGTGCAGCCTCCCCGTACTCCAGCATTCTGTCTCAAGCAGCCGAAGCCCGTTTTGATGTTTTCCCATCACTTTCAGAACCGACCCCAGAGAAGTACGTGCACCAACCTCCACCTCGGAGGTGGAGGTGCCCGAGCCCGTGGATCGTCTCCTCCAAGCCCAGGGACACCAGCCAGTGGAGCAGCACCTCTCCTTGATGGCCGGGACCAAGCTTGGCAGGGCTCGTCCTCCAGGCTTCTAAACTGTCATCATCCCAGTCGTCTCCCCTTTTCTCCAGCCCCAGGGACGGCAGCTGCTTCCTGCAGCGGCGGCCTCCGTGATACCTTCGTGTTCTCACTGCCCCGCTTCCAGTTACCTGGTTAACGATTCTTCATACTTAGCTAATAGCTTTTCTATTAAATTTTCTCTTTTAAACCCTCATGTGACTTCTCTCTCCTGGGAAGATTGTGACCGTAAGATGGACAGCAAAGGCTTCACTGAGTCAAAGCTTGCGAGAAGCAAGGGAGTGAACCACACAGTTATTGGGGGGGAGACCCATGCTGGGCAGAGTCAAGTGCAAAGGCCCTGGGGTCTGGGCCTGGTCTGCGTGAGGGATCACCAGAAAGCCTGTGCTTCTGGAGAGTAAGCAAGGGTGGAGCAGGCGAAGCTGAGACCTGAGAGGTTCCAGGGCCCGGATTCCGGAACATCTCACAAGTAGGGCGACCGCGACTTACCCCTCGGAGCAGGACACTTCGGAAGGTGAAAGGGGTGCTGTAAACAAGCACGCTGAAATAACAGGCCTTGATGGGGAACGTTCTGGGCATATTGATTGGAATCGCCCTCCTCTGTGTAACTCATTGCCACGACTTGGGTTTTTATTCAAAGTGAGGTATAAAGCTATTTGACCGTATTGCACAGAGAGAGGACTTGCTCTGATTTACATTTTAACTGCTCCCAAGAGGAAAACAGGTATGTATTTTCTACAAAACACTGTTTCTCAACTCAGTATGAATTATTTAACTACCATCTATAATAAATGTGGTAAAACATACGTAGGTTTTTTAGCAAATTTAATATAAATGAAAACACACATGTACCAGTACATTTACCATGAAATCCAAATGTTATGAATAATTATTGAAGCAAACTTTGGCTTTCTTTTCTATTTTCAAGAAAATCCTTAGGAGTTGTGAAACTTTGAAGTTTAATATGTTAAAAATCCTTAGGCTTTTGTCTGTTCCAGATTTTTCCTTCTGTTCTTGAAATAGTATAAAGTGTGAATTAGCTTACCTTTATTTCCAGCTGATACTCATGACAGGAAAAAGTAAAGGTTAGAAGTAAAAAATTGTAGCTAAGAATTAACAGGGCTGGGATTTGAGCCCTTACCTGTTTTCAAAGCCAGAATTTTATGTGCCTCACCAAGCTCCATGTATTAAACATCTTTTCTGGCTAATTTTATGACCTTTTAATTTCATTTTAAACATTAAACATAAAACACAAAGAAAGGTACGTGCTGTTTTTATTTGTTGAGGAAAAATTGGAACTTTTTTAAATGAGAAAAATAATTCCTTTGAAAATGAAATTTCAATGATCTTAATTCTTTTCCTCTGCCAACAAAGGCCTATTTGTACTCATACCATTTCTTTTCTCTAACATTCCCATATGTGACAAGAACAGGAAGACGGGAAGCTTCATTTATCAGACTCCACGGTCAGCAGGGTTCCCGCTGGATTCTACCACTGAGATGCACTTAGACAAATTGTTCATTACATATGAATATCAGTTCTGTGCATTGTAGAGAATAAACACTCATCCCTTATCTGGGTTATTCTGTGTCCTACCCAGGCTAGAAAGAACCTCAATTCTGTAATGTTCTCTATATCATATGTATTGAGTAAAAGAGTTTTAACCTATTCAGAGTAATAAAACAGAGACATTTCAACTTCTGTCTTATTTTTGGAGACAGTAAAAAAAAATCAGCCTCAAAGACAGAGAACATGTGTTATCAAGTTAAGTCTGTGTTTCAAACAATAGCCTTAAGTATCTCCCTAGAAACAGGATTGGTGACAAAAATAAAGGAATACAGAACTAAGTAAGACAATGGAGATGGAAAAAAATCATCAGCCAGAATTTTGCTTCTCTGGTAATGTATTCAGAGTTAGTTTGTGAATTAAATGCCATTTCTCTTTTCTAAATTATGTATTATTTATTTTCTTAGAAGCCATATATTCTGTTACATGAAACAAAATCTGTGCTTACTTAAAGAGCAGAGCAATTAAATAGTTGAATTTGAGAGGAAGGTCCACTTTGCTATTTTGAAGCAAGTTTTCAATAGCGATGTTATTGGGTTGGCCAAAAAGTTCGTTCGGGTTTTTGGTAACATCGTACCAAAAACCCGAACGAACTTTTTGGCCAATCCAATTTTTTTTTTTCTATAATCTATACAGGACTTATGAAAACCATCTCTCTGAAAGATCTGAAGGATCACTATTTGTGTCGATAGTAGATTGAATTTGTGCGCCAGGCTCAGATTCTCATCATCCTCCTCTGATGCTGAAAATGCCTGAGGGTTCTCCAGTGACATGTGAAATGATCTTCCAAACAACTGCTGCGATCCTGAAGGATCTTCTACCATATGACCCAACCTTTTAATCATCTGGCATTATTCGTCAACATGAGTATTTCTCTTTAACCAGTCTGGATTTCTTGCTACTGTCTGAAGAGGTTCTCAAATTCCCTACACTTTTTTTTTTTTTTTTTTAACATCTTTATTGGATTAATCTCCTACACTTTTTATCAGACTGATCTCCACACAGAACACGCTTCACTCTTCTTTTCTGGGAATGATGCCAGGAGCTGCCCCTCCACCAGTGGCCAGTGGCGCACTAAGATTTTTGTTTTTTTCCAAACAGAGGGTTATTCTGTCCCAAGGGGGGGTATGGGGTTTATTTTAGAACTCTAGAGGAGTGAGCTGTGACTCACACTGAGGAAGGCCACAGGTATCTCCAGCACTACTGGGCCTCCCAGATCATACCACCTTTTCTCAGAATACCTTGGACCACAGCTTGAACCGGCTATAGTACTCATTCTCCCTCCCTCTGGCTCTAGGCCTTACGTAAGACGTGAAGGCATCTGTTAATCTAATAAAAGTATCCCAGGAGTACTTTTTTCTTCAAGCAGAGAGAGACTTTATTCCAGCATCATTACAGGTAATGCACTGCACACGAGCTAACTGTCAGACGGTACAAGCCCCACCAGGCTGTAAGCAGATAAATCAGCAGAGAGAATTGTACTGAAGTACAGCAAGAGCATCACCCTAAACTTCAAACACAAGACTGAAACTCACTTTACCAAAAACAAGCAAAGGAAAACAAGCAGTCACGTTTATATTTTTAAAGTGTCAGCTCTTAAGTAGGAGAGCATCAAAAATATCAAATGATATGCCCAATTAGCTGTGTAATACTTGACTGTTTAGCTGTTCCTTCCCTCTGTGGCCCAGCCTGCCCTGTTTTATAAAGTTTAAAAGTTTCATATTTTCATCTTTGGGGATACTTTTAATATTTTCTTTCTATACTAATTTCTTAAACACACCAACATAACACTTAGCTAATATTCACCAGTTGTAAGCATTAAGACCAAAAACTTTCCCTTCCTAAGGTTTAAGTCTGGGTAAAAAAAGAAACCAAACATCTTAAAAAGTCAAACAGTGGAGCCAGTGCCAATTTTAAAAAAAGCACTCTTACTCTGCCTTAGAGTTATATTTCGGTAACTATTAACATTCAACCAGTTAGCAAAATAGTTAACCCCGTTACCAAATTAACAGTGTCATTCCGATAGTCACTCTTCTGTGCATAGTATGTGTGGGAAAGATGAACTTCATGTCTGATAAAGCAGAGCTGAAAGACAGTTTGCATGAAAGTGCGCCTCAACACCAGTTTAAGTGCAGAAAAATGAATATAGGCCTCTAGCAACTGATGTGAAATAGAAAATAGACTTAGGCTCAGGAAAAATGGAAGAGAAAGAGCTGCAGACGTGGAACGTGAGTGGAAGGAGAGAAAGAAGGAGGACTGGGGACAGAAAAAGGGAGACAGCGAGTGCCAACGGCGGGAAAATCCCTCTCATAGAAGCATTCTTAAGTGAGACATGCGTGGCCCCCAAAATGCACAGCTATTAACTAACTGCTTACCTCTGTCTTCTCAGCAGGAGTTGCAAGGTGCGGCCACTTCCTCTTTCCCTTAGAGGGGAACGTCCCAGCATGACTGAGACCCTGTAATTTTTACTATACGTTTTACTGATATGGCATTCGCCTGAATGTCCATGGAGTTCACTCCTGCTTCTGGAACATGGGCTTTGATAGAAGGCTTGGAATACTTGTAACTTCCTGATCACCGGGTCTAATTAGCATAATGTCACCCATAGAGTAAACCAGCGTGATGTTCTTTAGAATGTCACCTTGACTGTGGTCCCTATGTACTGTATTATGAAAGACAGCAGGCGAAGTAACACAGCTCTGGGGCAAGACAGGGAATGTGTGCTGCTGTTCTCACTATTTAGGGGCAAACTGTTCTTAATCTTCCCCAATGGTGGTTAGAAAGGAGAAAGCAGTTGCCAGATAAAAGGTCACATACAGAGTGCCAGAAGCTGTGTTGATGCGTTCTGTTAAAATAACAGCACATCCGACACAGCATCTGTGATGGGGCTACCACCACATTGAGAGAAGCAACCTGCCACTGGACCCGAGTGTGCCTGCCTGCCCTTGCTGAGCATGCCAAGGGGGCAAGGTCCTGACCACCCTCTCCCTGAGACATTTCTAGGGCTTGGGTTTTCAGTGAGCAACCTTGAGGGATGGGGTAATGTCTCCCTGTGGACATTATGTTCCCACACCTCTGAGTTCCTCAGCTATGATGCAAACTCACTGTTCCTGCAGAGCGTAGTCATGTGATGGTTTCCTTGGCTGCAGATAATACATCCATTGTTACACATACAACAGCTTGAGTCCCCTTATCCTTTCTTTAATTCTATGTGAAGGAAATTCTGGCATCTTTACTTCGTTTGCTTACGCATAGCTATGTCTGGATTTCAGGGGCTCTCCCAGAACACCATGTGGATGAGTTCCCACTGTCCTTGCAAAACACTGAATCCTAAATCATGGGTCAGTGTCCTGATGTTAATAATCCTCTCCTTTTGTGGTAAACAGAATAATGGCTCTCCAAAGATGGCCATGTCCTAATCCTTGAAACTTGTGAACGTGGTACCTTACATGGAAAAGAGACCTTTTAGATTAATTTTAGACATTTGTGAAGGGGAGATTACCCAGGTGGATGCAATGTTATCACAAGGTCCTTTTAAGAGGGAGTCAGGAGGGTCAGATTCAGAATAGGAGAGGCTGGTATGACACTAGGAAGAAACTGCAAGGCCAGGGAAGTGGTCAACCTCCAGAGGCTGGAAAGGCAAGTAAATAGATTTTTCCCTAAAACCTCCAGAATGAACACAGCCCTGCTGAGCCATTTTAGACTTCTGACCTACAGAACAGTCAGATAATACATACATATTTGTTATTTTGAAGCAAAGTATCTGTGGTTGTCATATCATCAGCAGTAAACTAACACACCTATTCAGCCTTCCATTTAATATTTCTCCTTCCCCTCTCAGCCTAATTCCCCGAGATCTACTGCCCCGTGTATTTTCCCACTTCTGGCCAGTAAACGTTGGCCAAATCTGAATTGCATTCTGGATAAGGCTTGAATTTCTCTGCTAGGGCTATACTACGACCTAGAGGCAATGAGGAGAGGTGAGAATGGTTCTGCAGGAAAGTAAGCATCATCTTGCTGGACGGTGAGATCACTGCACAGTCTCCATGTCAGGGGTAGGAGCTACTTCTGCTCAAGAGTTTAAAGCTATTTGGGGAGAAATATTGGGGGATTTACCCAAATATTCCTATCCAAAGTCTTAGGGTCCCATTGTCCCTTTGAGAACCCTGAGTTTGACAAAGAAAACATGCACAGTTTCAAACGGAGCCACCATTATAACATGATCCTGAACTGATTTTTAGCACAAGAGGTAAGACTATTTACTACAGCTGCCATAGAGGCTCTCTGGTTTCCAAATATGTCTTAAGTTGTCAATTATCTGCTCTGAACTCACGTATCTGAAATATTTGCAGGATTTAATTTTTATTTCAGTGTCTTGTCTTTAAGCTATCGTCCTCACCACCTTTAATTAAATCAAAGCTAGACCACTGTCAACCAAAATAACACAATATTACAAGTGAAGGTCAAATATGAGCTGTGGAGCCTGTAGACGGTATTCCAAGCCACACTTCTCACGAAGCTGAATGGCTAATGTTGATTAGGTATCTGACCACTAGAATGCACCCAAAAGGCAAACCAGAGACCGGTAAGGGGACTTTTTGTGCTACTGTTTCTTCCTCAGCCACTCCAATGACTCATTTGGTTTAGGTCAGTCAATTTTATAGTTTTTGCAGGACTGGAAGATTGCCACTTAAACTGCCCTAAATTTATCATTTTTTCACTCCAAATATATGCTATAATCTTTCTTCTGGTGGCTAGCAGCTTAGAAGCATACGGTGATGTAAGCTTAAGGGTGTGACAATACAGGTATTTTTTTTCTAGAGTCCTCCTTATTATCAACATTGGAGTGTTTTTCAGGGTCAGCATAGGAAGAGTGGGACTTCCGGGTGGAATCTGATTGCTAGGTAGGCTATGTAATGCTTTCTTGGGAAAGTAAGTCTGATGACTGGGGTAGACAGGCAAGTATTTTACCATCAAAGGTGGCTAAGTCATCTGGATGTCCTCAGGGTTGCCAGTTGCTCATACAGCACATTTATAAAAATTGCTAAAAAGCATCCCTACCTCCAGATACTTTACTTCCATCTACAGGAAAATTTTCGTAATGCATTGTTCTTCTTATGACACTTTAACACCATATTCCAGAAAAAAATGTGATAATGAATATATACATCTCTAGTGTGTACCATATGAATGACTCCTACTTAGATGTGGTGCCCTGTGCACTAGACACCTGAAGAATTCAGCATGCGTGTCCTCACAGAGTCCTAACTATTGGCTATATATGTTCCTATAAAACTCTAGTCTTACATTGGTCTTAGGGGTTATGGTTTCAGTGGTATAAGACCAAGTTGATTAGTAGTAAGGTTTAATCTAAAAGTTCACATAGTTTTCAGTTAATGAAATATAAGAGGCAAATCCAACGTTAAGTAAAATCCCTCTTCTTTCTTATAAAGTCAATTTATGGCATATTCACAGTGGATAAGTAATTGATGAATCACTGATAGTAAATGGATAATCTTAATAGATAACCACTGAGATTGTCCAAGCATCCTCTTTCTAGTCATGCAAAAACTCCAAGAGTTAGCCTGGAATAAGTGCTATCACAGTAGATTTAACCCTCTTAGACCATGGGCTCCTGAATTTTAATCCAAGGGAATATATGAAGATTTCATGTAAGCACATGATGATATTTCAATTGAAGTAGTTATAAAGGACCTCAGTCATCAGTGTTGAAACATGATATTTATTCTGCATTACTGTAGTATTATTTCCAATGCTTTTAAATTTCTGCTTATTTTCATCGCCATAAAAATAATTTCAAAGTTCTTCACTTTCTTCTAGTGGATTCCTGGCATCTTCCACGGCACCTGCCGGTAAGCATGATAAATATTCCCCAAATTATCTGAGTACCCCTTTTATCTTTATTTTTAAATGATCCCTTAAACTCTCCACCTCCAATATCTCACAAAAATACCAAAGTTACAAAAACCTAGCGTAGCAGTTATTAAAATGTATAGCATTATTTTTTAAAATACCAAAAGCATCAATAAAACCCAAAGCCCAAAATCTATATCCACAGAAAATGCTGCATACTGGGAGGTATTATGACATGTAAGTCATATAATCTAATAGTCATGTTTTAGACTTCATCATATTTTCATGCTCAGTAACATTCAGAACTACTTGTTCTTGTCTTTATCCCCATCCCTTTGTTCAAACACTCCCTTCCCTTGACTTTGGTGTTTTATTGCCCTCGCTCTGCCCAGCATTCTGTCCACTTTCAGGTTCATCATCCTCTACTTGGCCGTTAGATATTGGAATTTCTCAGGCTTTTTCTGCTCCCATTCTGCTACATTCACTCCAGGAAATATAATCCACTCTCAATGATTCACAAAAAATTACAATTTTTTTTCTCTAAGGTAAAACTTGACTACATGATATCTTTTTTGTGTCTGAGTAGATTAAATCATTGATCAACCACATTTACCCCCAACTCCACTGGAAAAGTATAATTACATTCTGATACTGAATTTTCTCTGAGATCTTGGTCTCATGATTTTCAGTGTCACAAGATCAACTGAAACTAACCACATTCAAAACCAGAATGATGATTTCACCTGTCTTCATCCACACCCATCTTAGCTGCCTAATTCTCATGATACCTCCACCTAAGAGAAAAATATCTTTTGGCGTAAAGCCAGAATCCTTTAGACCACACATGAAAGCCCTTCATGCGCATGTCAAATCCATGAACAAATCCTGTCAATTTCACTTTCAAAACATTTTATAAGAGAAATTATCTGTTATAAATATTTTAGTCCAGGCTATCATCATTTTTTACCTAAACTACTGCAGAAATACGGTAAAGTTTCTCCATCTTCACTAAAGCCAATTTACAATTTTAACCTCAACTATTACCCCAAGTATCCAGGACAAAACAGCTGAACAAATCCATTAATCATCACAGTCTACCTTAAAAAATAGGTGGTTTCTTAAGTTTCTGTATTGACCTACACCTTGACACAGGGCAATAATCAAAGTACAGCAAGATGTATTAGCGATTATACAGATTTCATCTTTGCCTGCAACCAGAAAGTCAAAGGGAAATTCTATCATCCCCAACAACCCTGGTGAAATTAGGCTCAACTGAAATTCTTTCCAGGGCTTACATAGTGTCATTGATCACTTAATCTTAGGGACAAATTTTGAATTTAAATACACACTTCTAAATAACATACCATTCAAAAGGAAAATTAGACAATATTTGGAAATAAAAACGCAACATATCAAAATGTGTAGGATGCACATAAAGCAGTGCTTAGAGGAAATCTTATACTATTAAATGCTTATATTATCAAAGAAGAGTTCTCAAGACAATAATCTAAACTTTGACGTCAAGATACTAGAAAAAGAAAATTAAGTTCACAGCCAACCAAATGAAAGGTAATTGTAAAAATAAGATAGAAATAAAATGTAATTGCAACCAGAAAAACCAATGGATATCATCAATGAAACCAAAAGGAAGTTGTTTAAAATGAGTAATAAAACAGATAACTCTCCAGCTAGACAGATGAAGGGGGATGGGGGGAGACACAAATTAACAACATTAGGAGTATAGGACATCACTAGCATCATTCTAGACCCTATAAACATAAAAAAAGGAATATAATGCAGTTTATGCCTATAAATTAGACAATTTTGATAAAAATTGAGAAATTCATTGAAGGACAGAAATTACCAAAGCTCTCTCAAGGAGAAATACATAAACTGCATAGTCTTATAACTACAAGAGAAATTGAATTTGTAGTTAAACTTTCCACAAAAAGCATTCCAGGCCTAGATGACATCTCTGTTGAATGAAATCAAACAATTAAAGAAGAAATAATGCCAATTCTACTCAAACTCTTCAACATAATAGAAGATGAAGGACCATTTCATGAAAACACTATTACCCTGTTACTAAAACCAGACACAGACATCAACAGATAATTTTCAGGCTGTATCTCTTATGAACATAGATCTAAAACCTTCAGTAAAATATTAAGAAACTGAATATTAAGAGACATACAGAGCAGTACAAAATGATCAAAAGGTCAACCTACAAAGAATACATAGCAGCCCTAAATATGTATTCAAACTGTAGAAGTGTAAAACATATAAAGCAAAAACTGATTAAAAAATAAATTCACAAGCAAATTGGAGACATCAACTCCCCTACTTCAACAACAGAACAATTAGAAAATCATCAAGGATATAGAAGAACTCAACAAGACCATCAACCAACTGACATTTACAGAAAACTCAACAACAACAGAATACAATTTTTTCAAGCACCCATAGAATATTCACCAATATAAATTATACCATGAATCACAAAATAAACCTAAGATTTTAAACGACTGAAATCATAGGTTGTCTAACCACAATGGCATCAACCTAGAAATCATTAACAAGAAAGACAGCAAAAAAAAAATCTCCAACACTTAGAAACTAAGAAACACACTTCTAAATAATCCATTGGTTAAAGAACACATCAATTCTATGAATAAGTCTCATTCCTTTGGAAATAAAAAAAAATTACAGTGAGTAGATAAAAATATAACATCTTAAAATGTGTGGAATGCAGCTAAAGCAATTCAGAGAGGAAAATGCATAGCACTAAATGCTTAAGGTAGAAAAGAAGGAATATAGCAAATCAATCTAATTTCCTGCCACAAAACACTAGGAAAAGAAAAACCCAAAGGATGTGCACGGAATAAAGATAAGATCAGAAATCAATGAAATTGTGAGCAGAAGAACAACAGAGAAGCCAATATAAGAAATAACTTTGCAGTGGTGGTTAACACAAATCTACACATGTGATAAAATGACATAGAACTATATACACGTTTTGCTAATGTCAATTTCTTGATTTTAATATGGTACTATAATTACTTAACCAATGGAGAAAAGTGGGCAAAGCATAAACAGAACCTCTCTGTATCATCTTCAACTTCCTATGAATTTATAATTATTTTAAAATAATAATGTAAAAAAAAGAATGCTCAGAAAATGACAAGACACTTCACTAAAACAGAAATATAGGTGACAGTTAAGCACGTGAAATGGTTCAACATCACTAGGCATTAGGAAAATGCAAATTAAAATTACCATGACTTGCTTCTACATATCTTTCGTAATAGCTAAAATTTTAAAAATACATGTATACAAACTAACAATAATGGACTCTGGTCAGAAAACAGAGCAACTGAAGCTCTCATTCATTGCTGGTGCAAATGCAAAATGGTACAGTCACTTGGGAAAACAGTTTGGCAATTTCTTATAAATTTAATCATTCACTATCCTGAAACTCAGCAATCCCAATCCCAGGTGTTTACTCAGGTCAGCTGAAGATGTATGTTCCCACAGAGACACGTACTTGAATGTTTAATAGTATTTCTATGCATAATTACCAAAACTTGGAAACAAACCAAATGCCTTTTAACTGGTGAATGGATAAACATACCAACAACCACCACTGCAATGGAGTGCTGGTCAGCAATAACAACGAATGAGCTGGTGATTTATACAACAAAATGAATAAATCTCAGATTAATTATGCTAATTGTAAAAGCTCAAAATGCTACATACTGTATCCTATTTATATGACCTTTGAGGACAGAAAAAACTCTAGGGAGAAAAAAACAGTCACTGCAAGGGGTAGGGCATGTGTAGGAAATGACTACAAAAGGGAGACAGGGAGTTTAAGATGAAGGAACGGCTCTCCATTTTTGTTGTGTTGGTATTACAGGTCTTTATGTCAAATATGGTGGTTTATGTCAAAAATGTTGGTATTATAGGTCTTTATGACAAAACCCATAGAACTCTACACCTGAAAGGGTAAATTTTACTGTATGTGAATTATACCTCAGTATTAAATAGGAACGAAAAGAGAATGGCTAATAGGAAACACAAATTAAGACGATAAATTTAAGTTTAAATATATCCCTTATCCCCAAAATACATATTTAACCTGAACTTTTAAAAGAAAATCTCAGATTGGATAAAATTATAAAGTCATCTAAATACTCTTAATCAGATACATATGTAAAAGATAATGGCTCAAAGAGTCTAAAAGGATGGAAATAATGTATCATACAAATACTTAGCAAGAAAAAAAAGGTTTAATAATATCAGAGTAAGTAGATTATAATGCAAAAATTGAAAACAAAATGCAAAAGTATCATTTACTTTCACAGGGGACTTTTAAATGTATCTTAAAGTCTGGTAATAGAAAACAATAACATTTGTTGCATCTGATTTTATTGGCACATAGTAGTCTTCTATGTGTTAATTAATCAAGGAGGCCATTAGGCTGAGATGGCGCTAACGCCACAGCAGCCTACAGAAGCAAACCAAAATCTAAGCCTGTAAATGCCTCAAGGTTACAAAACCAAAACCTAAGGACAACCAATCACAAACAGCCAACTACACTTTAAGCTACAGCCAGTCGATAATGTCTTTACTTTGCTTCCCCCTTTTCTGTATGAAAGTCTGACCCTGAGCTCTTGTCCAGAGAGATCCTAACCACTTCCAGTTCGGCACTGCCCAATTCAAAACCATTTTTGCTCAAACTCTTAGAAATTTTAATATGCCTCAATGTATCTTTTAAAATATATTTGAAATATTTTAAATGAAATAAGCATAAAAAGCAAATCAATGCAAGATACAGTAAAGCTCTAGAAATTTTTAACCTGGATTAATTTCCTAGGAAGTCAGCTCTACCCTTTCATTTCTTTGTCCACTTCTGGTCATCACAATCTCATTTGAGTAACCCCTTTTATGGCTGTGCACACCTTATACACACACGCATCCCACACATCTAAAATTTATATTCACAATAACTAAGGTTTTATTGAGAAAGCTATCAGCAAAGACTGACTCAGGATCATACTTTTTTTTCTAGCAACAAGTTAACAGTCCCCTGGTATTAATTAATAGCAGCAAGGGATGGGTAGGGAATTTTAAAAGGCAAAATAAAAGTGATCGCTGAATAATGAGTGATCGTTAGATACCTGGGGCCAGAAGCAGCACTAAAATAGAACAAATAAAGACGGTCAACAGGAGATTCAGACAGTGATTTGAATTAGAAAAACTAACGGGTGTGTCCTTTGTAAAAGCATGAGATGTAGTCATTCAAGTGTGAAGGCTGAGCATATTTTTATGCCAGATCTGCATATCATGGACAAGTCTGTTTAGACAGTAAGTAGTAAGGTATCAACTGGAATTTATTGTACCTCTTGATATCTGGGAGCAAGCCGTTTATTTGTCTGGCTGAAGTTTTGCTCCCACACACTAATTAAGGTAGGAAGACTTGCAATCTCCCAGAAGTATGGCCAGACGACTGCCACTGTATCCCCCTTGATGAGAAAGTACATAATAAAATTAAGGCAAGTAATTGGTGTGAAAACGTCTTAAAAAAAAAAAAATCCATGCTTAGGAAATATTTTGAGAGGTGCGAGGAGAATAGGGTACTATGTATGGAGCATTTCCTGAAAAGATTTCATGGAGGCAGAAATGTCATTTTGCTTTTTGCTGGGCCGCCAGCCTGTAGAGCAGCAGTTATGCATAATCGATGCTTAAGCAAAGTTTTTAAACGAAGGAGTGAAAAATGGGGCTCCTTCCCCTGCCGAAGGCAGATAATGCCAGTATTTTTGAAACGCTGAGAAAAGCAAGTAGGTCCAAGTTGCCTTCTCTAACCATTGTCCCCTAAACGGCATCAGCCAAAGGGAGAACCCAGGCTGTCAGATGTATGTCATGAGGCTCTGAATTCAAGAGATGAGCTAAGGTTTGGACCCCTGGTAAGAAACCAGTCCGCTCTCGAAGGGTGATTTACCGGGTTTGTTTCTGGATTAGCTTGACTGAAAGACCCAGGAGTCCACAGTAGATGGTGAGGAGTGAGGGCTGGGGTCGAGGTGGGGAGTTTAATCGAAAGGCTCATTTAGGTTCCAGGCTGGAACTTCCTTGAGTAGCCGGTGATAACGTGCAGAAAGCAGCTGTGTAGACAGGAGCGTGAGTACACATTCTGGGCAGAGAGTAGCCGAGCCGGGATCACACGTGGCCCGACGGAGAAAGCGCAAAGTTTTTCATAACTTTTCAACTCTAGTGCGACTCAAGATTATTTTCTGCACTTTGCTGTTGTTAAACGATAAGAGTTTGAGCAAAATTCAGTTTATATCGGGCAGCACCAAACAGGAAGTAGTTAGGAACGCTCCACCCACAGGAACTTGGAGAGACTTTTATAGAGAAAACAAAACAGGAAGCAAAGTAAGGACAGTATTGATTGGCTGTAGCTTAAAGCCTAGTTGGCTGTTAGTGATGGGTTACCCTCTGGTTTCCATTTTGTAAGCTTGAGGCATTTTTAGGCTTAGATTTCAGTTTTCTTCCATAGCTGCCGTGGCACTGAGTCTAAAGGCTTCCCTGAATTATTTTAACAACTATTATGATAGAACTTTTTATGCTTTCCATTGATTCATTACAAATAAATGTTGAACTCCTACTTTATGTTATGCACCACTCTTTATGCTAAGACATAAAACAATGGACAAAGAAAATCTGTGCTCTCAGGACTTATATTTGAATGGGGAAAGGAGGGGAAGCAGATAAAGGACAAGAAAATAAATTTTACATATATGTGTGTATATATATGTATATCAGTACAAGACAGTAAGTAAAGGGGGACAAGGGGAAAAGAAAAGGTTAGCAATCGGATTTGATTGCAGTTTTATGACAAGTGATCAGAGAAGGACTCACCGATAAAGTAATTAAGAAGTCATTAGCAGAGGTATTTAGGTCATGAGACTGGATGAAATAACCCAAGAAGTGTATACAAAAAGAACAAATTTAATTTTTAATTTTTTTTTCTTTTTGTACTTACTTCAAGAGATTTCTGCTCTTTGCAACCAAACAAGTTTGAATTAAAAGAAGAATTGTTACAGGAAGTAGCCAGAAGTCCCTGATGCCACTTTGTTCCCAATTCTGGATCTTAGAATGCCCAGCTATGTTTTGCCTCTCTCCTTTCATTAACTCCCCTTTATTTGAATTAGATTGGTTGGGTTTCCTTCAACTATCACCCTTTATGAAAGAAACTTAATAATAAATTTGGCTTCAAACAATACTGTACTTGTTTGGTCCTCTTAAAAACTCTTTGTATCCCTCTGCACAATTAGAACGAACATAGATATTGCCATTTGGCTAGGCCCCTAAAACTAGTTTTGCAGTAATTTAATTTTGATCTTCTTTAAAAACGATTAAGGCAGAGATGACAATAAGTCATTACAAATAAATTATTTCCTTAAGTAGTGAAATATATAATAATGTCTACTTTCAGTCTGTAGAAAATAATGTTAAAGCAAGCAGGATGTCTGCCATACTTTTAACAACCTTCTGTACTGTCTGACTGAAGAATTCTCTGAAGACAGTCTGTCAAATATATCAAACAATGACACTCAGAAATTGTTGCCTGCTGTAGCTGAAGCCTTCCGATATATTTTTCTAGTACTTTGTAGAATCAGAGACCTTTCTGTGTCCAACCAAATTATTTTCTCCCCTTCATTAAAAAATTTAGTTTTGGTTTGTTTATTCTTGAAACAGACAAAATAATACTCCTTACTTTGTTGAAACCGTTAATGATTTTCCCCCGAAGGCTTAAAAGTAGATGGCCAGGATAATGAGCAAAAACCAACTTGAATACACTTCGATTTTTTTTCTTCTCTAAAATATTAGGCATATTTTTCACCTGTTCAATGTGATAATTTTGATTGTTATTTTGATGCAGCAAAAATCTGAATTCCAGGCTAATAATCAATAAGTTCTATTGACTTGTCACTTTAAACAGATCACTGTGCTAGAGAGTTATAAAGACTCTCGTGGGAGGGGAGGTTAACACTGTACTAGCCACTGTGCCCTAGGTAAGCCTAAAATCTAATACTTGTGAAACTGTTAGATCACACTGAAGTACCAGAGATGTATCAATATAATGTTGACAGACTGTAGGAGAAGGAGAGAGCCACGTGGCCTGGAGAATTCATGGAAAGCTTCTCAAAGGAGAAAAGTCTAATAGGGCCCTTTTTAGAGGTTATGGGAAAAAAAATTGTTCTGATTCCCTTTAATGTTCCATTTAACGAACATTTATTGAGTATCCACCATGCAGAAAGTATCTTGCAACATCACAGGAAAGCACAGACTTCATAAACTCGAATAAGACCTTGCCTCTGACCTCAAATGATGGCAGAACTCCTGGGAGTAGGAACCACTGTTTATGCAAAGACCAGGTAGATGAAGGAGGAGGGCCATGAGCTTCAATGTGATTAGTCTCAGGTTTCCTTCCTAAAGCATTTTTATTAAGGGAACGCTTCCTTTAAAATCTCTTCTAATGATGCAGTTGATGAGAGAAAACTGTATGGCATTTACTAATAAGGCCAATGGGAGGGACCAATTTTTAAGCCTGTTTCCTCCCCACCTCCCCTAATTAGATAAAAAAACCTTAGCGGTGAAATACAGAGAAAATGTTAAGTGAACTATTGTACATACAATGGATTACCACGCTTTCATTTTTTTATTGTACTATGCCCATCCTATAGCAAGACAGGAGTATAAACACAGAGAAATCAATATTGACTGTTATCAGTAGGGACAGGAAACCAGACAGACAACACTTGTGTAAACCAAACAAAATCTACTTATCTACATCATATAGAAATAGTCTGGTCCTGTAAAGATACGCAGCAGAAAGTTCCGCAGTATTTTTTAGGACGATGCAAACTTCCTGGGCCCCCAAATCTCACCAGTTGGGCACACGGGAATGGATGACAATATCTAGACTGAAAATGTTACATCAGAAATTCCCAGTGAGATATCATAATGCTAAAGATCTGTAGGATTTTGTAAAGTATTTTTCATAATCTCTTAAATTCTTCTAACTTCCCTAGATGTGAGAAATTAGGGAAACAAAGAATTGGGAGAATTTTGTCAACTTTGCATTTGTTTTTGGAGAAACGATCATTTAAACAGAACATGTCTGTTTCTAATGATCTGATAACACTGCCCCGAAGGACAAGAAAGACAATTTTCCAAAAGCAAGGGCATAATTCAGGTGGTTATGGTATCTGAAAAATACTGAAAAGCATTTTATCCTGTGATAACTATGGCTAATTTTGATATGACAAAAATAAAAGCATATAACATTTAATTTTTCAGCATCCATGTATGCTTAAGTAAAAGAAGGTAAAAAGACATCATTGATGCCTGAAAAATGATTATTTTATTTAAATCTGTAACTTTCTGTGTAACATTCTGATACTCTATTAATGACATTTTTTTAAGTCTGAGATTTGTATAATCTCTCCTTTAGCTTTCTGTTTAGTTCATTTCCTAAGATTTTAAGTCCAGTGGGCAGGTTCCATTATATTTAGTTCCCAATGTACAAGAAAATTCTCTAATTCTAAAGGATTGGCAATGCTTGTTTCAAAGCTGGAAATCAAAATGTAATTTAATCATTTATTTTCAGATTGATTAGTTGTCTACTGGAACAGTCAACAAAAGATGGCTAATTACAAAAGATTGAGATAGAAAGGGTGCTATTTACACATAAATAGTGTTTCCAAAATGGGAAATCCAGGGGGAAAAAAATTACAGGGCTTAAAAGAGGATTGAGGAGGACTGAGTCAAGTCGTCCCCCCTTCATTGTGAAAGTTATGATTAAAAAAAAAAAAATTGCTCGCTACCTTAGCTGGAAAAGGTACTTGGACACAGGTAAACAGCTGCCACACAGGGATTTTTATTCTGCTGAGCCTCCTGTAGTTTAAGGGTAGGAGGCAGAGACTTGAGTAAACCCTATTTGTGTTTGGAATGCAGATACTAACAGCCTTTCTTGGTGTGCAAGGGCCAGGAGTATTTGGATTTCATGCTGATCCTGGGGAATCTTGAGAAAGAATTGAGGAAAAGGTATGAAGCCTGGTACTAAAGTAGAGTTGCAGGCAGACGGCCAGTGGATGGCGGGGGAAGATGGCTCCAGGCCAGGCACTTCCCTTGAAGGGAACTCAACCCTCACCTGCATCTCGGCAAGCAGGCTTGCACCTGGAGAGAAGGCAGGATCGTGTGTGAAAGAAAGCTCTAGTTCAGATTCCACATATAAATGATATCATATGGTATTTGTCTTTCTCTGACTTACTTGACTCGGTATGTTAATTTCTAGGTCCATCCATGTTGCTGCAAATGGCATTATTTCATTCTTTTTAATGGCTGAGTAATATTCCATTGTATAACTAATAAGGACCCTACTGTATAGCACAGGGAACTCTACTCAATACTCTGTTATGGTCTATATGGGAAAAGAATCTAAAAAGAGTGGATATATGTATTCACTTTGCTGTTTACCTGAAACTAACACAACACTGTAAATCAACTATACTCCAATAAAAATTTAAAAAAAAAAAAAAAAGCTCTAGTTCATGACCTGGTCCCCACCCTGAGAAGCATGCTCTCTGCAACCCGACTTCCTGTACAGCGATGTTCTCTGTCCACAGTGACAGAGCATGGCCACAGCTCTGCAGTGCTGGCACATGACCACAGTGCTGCAATTGCCATTACAACAAAAAGCAGATTGTCATCTCCATCAGGAATCACGGTGTGAACAGTGCAAAGAGCAGAGTTCCACCTGCTTGAGAGCAACTGAGTGCATCTGTCAGCGATGGGGCTGCAGAGCCTGGTGTACGTAGCCTCGGGGGCGAGGGAAGGAAGTGTGTCTGGTGTCATTGTCCAGTCTAACCTTTTGGAGTTGGGATGAACTTTGTGGGAGGTCCTACTCCATTTCTTCCCAGACAAGCGTATCACAGTGTTCTTCTTAATTCTCCAGAATTCTCTACAGTAGCGGCGCAGCTAGAGTTATCCTGTTGCACCGACTTTGGGTGGTTTGTCACCTCTTCATAACCCCCCATCCTAATTATTGGGCCCTAAGGGTCAGCCAGTCTTGATTGGCCCGAAAGGTAAAATCGTACAACCAAAGTTTTTAACAGATGGTGAATCTGCACAATTCTCCATGTTTTGTTTCCTTGTCGGTTTTTGTCACCTGTGCGCATAAAGCTTCATGCATAGATTTACACCAGAGAAATTCACAAGGCCCTTGTGTGTATAGATCAGTTTTTAAATCTGTATGGCTATTCAGCTATTCAAGGGCTATTTAGCCCTTTTAATGTAAATGTGGTTAGTGAAATTGAGGGATGAAATTATTTTATTTAATATAAATTTAAATAGCCCCATGTGACTATTGGCTACTGTTTAGACAACATAGGTCTACAAGATAATAGGAAAAATGATTATTTTATTTAAATCTGTAACTTAAGATTCTCATTTTTGTCAGTATAAAATGTCTTCCCCATCAAGCTACCAATGAGAGGCTAGCTTACAGTTACAGCAAACTGCTAAGTGTTGTTATGCACAAAATTCTCCACTAGGTGCTGGTATCTCCTCTCCTACTGAGCGACTGGTAAAAAAGGAAAAAAGAATGGACCCTGATGTGGGCAAAAGAAGAATAAGCAAACAGTAATGATTAAAGGCCATTTCATCTGGAAACCATTAGCCTCTGATTAACTGTGAGTTGGCTAAGTCACAACCCAAGACCCCCAAAAGTGTCATTTAGCCACTCTGAAGCAATTTATTGCTTATCCAAGTGGTGAAATATTTTTATCAAATACTGGAAAGGATGGGGAGTTAGATAATATTGATAGATTTTGTTTTGTTCTTTTCCTGTACTTTAACTTTTGTTCACATAAATTAAAGTTATCATCTACAACTATTTGCAGTTTTCTTCTAGTCTCTAATAAATGCTGATGGAGACAGATGTGTCAATAATATGTACATTCTACCATTTTGATGAGCAATGTTCTTCTCCATGACAGCTAATGTTGACCACTTTAAAAATCATGACTCTACATTTTAAATTTATGTTTGCATTATTCTTTGCAGAATGCAAAATGTGATCTCCGCTTTTAGCATCAGGACCATTTTTGATGGATGTAAATGGTGGCCAACAGAATGCGACTCGGAAGGAAAGACTGACAGTCAACATCAGTTCCCTGATTTACGGAGTCTTTCACTCTCCTGAATCAACTTGAAGAAAAAGAAGTACTTAGCACTTAAGATATTATCAATGACAACTTGCCATTTTCTACGTGGATTAAAATAGTGCGAAGGTAGTTTCATGCCTGAGTCATACTCTGATTATCACATACTCCTGACATCCTATTGGTAGGCATAGGTAAGAATGTATATTACATTTCAGGACTTGTTCAACTTTAGTTGATGAACAACAGATTATGAGACTAGCTTTAACAAGTACTGTTATGCCTTATCCACATCACCCAATTTGGAAACAGTAGTCTAAAATATGTCATTTCGAGGGCACAAGAATTATTGGCACTCTTGCATGTAAGATGGTAAAGAGCTTTCTCCCTCTCTACGCAGTAAAAAAAAAAGAATGTATTGGTTAAAAATCCAGGATAAATCACATGTACTTGCCTTTTACCTTCAGTGCTTCTTATATTTGTAATGGGCAGTAGCAACATTATAAAAAATTTATGAAAAGACCCTGGATGACTTCTGAATGATATCACCTGTGAAATCAATCTTTACACGCACCAGTCCCCAATCCTATTTAGTTGCACTTAAACCTACATCTTGTAGTTACTTAAAAATGTATTTTTTTAAAGAAAAAATAATGTTGCTACTTTCTACTGATATAAAATTGTAGTAAATTTTCCAAGAGTTTGTTTCAAATATGTACATATTTAGAAATAATGTTTATGAGCACTAAAATGTATGATTCTTATCAGATCTGTTTTACTCTTCAATGGTAAGTTATAGCTGTGATATTCACTCATCTTTCTAAAAACTCCACTATGTGAGGACAATCACTTCCCCATTGCTGTGGACAGAACTGTGTTTCCCAAGATTCATGTTGAATCCTTAATCCCTAATGCGACTGTATTTGGAGATGGGACTTTTAAAAAGGAAATTAAAGTTAAATGAAGTCATAAGGGTGAAGGGCCCTAATGCAATAGGACTGGTGTCCTCATAAGAACAGAGTACAAGTACACACCTTCTACAAGCTGGGAAAAGAGGCTTCACCAGAATCCGACCACACTGGCAACTTGATCTTGGATTTCCAGCCTCCAGATCAACCACTACAATATTCTGTAAAAATAAAGCGACTTATTGCTCATAAGAGCGAGATAAAACATGTCAGATGTCCTCGGTATACATGCATATGAGTGAATGGTGCCCTATATAGTTATATAGCATACAGTGTAAAACGGCAAGCCAAGATGGGGTTATCCTTCTAGAAACAAAGACTGGTAGAAGACATTAAACAAACGCAGGATCATGAACGAAATAGATTCTATAAGTATCAGGCTCTAGCATTACACATTGAACACATTGAGTATATGTAACACCAATAACCAATTGAGTGCAAAATTTGCTACTCAGAGTAAAAATTAGTTATTCAGTGAATGAAAATCATACACACCATATTGTTAGTGTACATGAAAGTCGAATTTGTAGATCTACAATGTTCATGTATCTAAACATCTAGAAAATCCAAAACATTCATCTGGCAAGAATATCACCTAAGGGTTTCACGTTACCATATTTCACTTAGAAATTTAACAACACTATCACTTACTTGGAAGATAAATATAAACAAATGATTTTTACCTCGGTATTCAATAACTTCTAAAGATCCTTAATCTTAATTGATGAATTCATTTTTTAGTTAAATAAATTCCCTTTAACAGCAACTGTGTGGCATTATTTATTAGTACAGTTCATACTGTAAATCTTATCCTCAATCACTGTCAAACAGATAAGATTAAAGACGTACGAAAAAAATCTGTCTGTGACCTGAGGGAGCTGCTGTTCCAGACTGAAAGCATCACTGACACAGGGTCCTGTGAGAGGCTCTTCCCCCCTGCTCTGCCCTGGAATGTTGGTGGCCACATGGTTCCAGCCTCCCCTGTATCTTCTCACTCCCCCCCTTCCCATATCACCATGACATAGAGACTCCCCTATCAGCATAGCTAAGTTTCCTCTTCCTCCCAGGATCCAGAAGGCCAGTTCTCATGCTGACCAAAAATGCAGCATTTCATAGAAATATTAATTCCAAACTGTTCCATATCAAACTCATTAACTTCCTCTTGTCTCAAAACAGCGTTCTGTTTTTTCCAGTAGAGAAGACCTGACGACCAAACAAGATAAATGACTTTGTCTGCATCGTCTTTGGTTTTCTGCTCTTTATTCTTCCACAATTCAGTTCTGAAAACTCTCTCCTTTTCATTCCCTTTGTTGCATCCCTGAGTACACTTGACCAACTTTAAACTTTTATCTTCAGTAAACCTTCCTACCTGTAACCAACTGTCCTGTTAAACAACTGAGTGTTTTCCAAGTTTTTGCAGTATTACCTTTCCACTTTCAAATGCTCAATGCCAGAAGCTTACAACTTTTTAGCCTGGCATTTAACGAATTCTTCCATCCAACATTATTCCAAGGTTTTAATATTGTCTCCTGTTTCCACCTACTCCATTCCTTCCCAATAAACCTGGTGCTTGTTCATTCCAAATATGTGCCTATGTTTGTACTGTTTTAGAAATGCCTGTCCCCTTCACTGTGAAACCTCTTCTCTAGCCCCCAAACACATGTGATTCCAGGGCACAAAAGAGTTGACAGACATCACATGCTCTCAGATCACAGTAGCTGGTACTCTAACCAGATTGGGAATTTTTAAGAATCGTATTTAGTGTTTTTCCCCCAATTCCTAATGCATGACTTAACGCAAGGTAAATGCTTTTTAAGCATGTGTTAAAACGATTTTACTTTAATTGAATATCAAACAATTTGAGTTCTAAAAAAGGACAATACATGTATTTGCAACCACTCCCTAACCTCCCAAATTCTGTATAAATATTTTTGGCTTTATTTTTGCATCTCACTGCACTGGCCTAATCGTTAAGCCTTTTGAGTTAAATATTCACAGAGACTGGTCATGGATATGGGTTGCTATGGTAACGCGGTCCTGCCAATATCTAGTGCTCTTAAAACTTCATGAGCTTTCTGAATGTAAGAACCCTGGAATAAGCATAACCTTTATACTTTAGGTGCAACTATATAATTTTGAAAGTTATGTCTAGAGGAAAAAATAAAGATAAACTCATATTCATGTAAGAATAATATTCTATGTAAGAAGCTTAGGGCCCATAGGTATCATGGGAATAGGATCTGACCCTACTGACTCTATGTACCTATTTTGAAAATACATATATGTTTGTCTGAAAATTTCTCACTGGAAAGATGCTAAGCAATGCAAAATCATTATCACTAATAAGTAAGATCTTCTGAGATTTATATAGCTACTGTGTTACATCACAGCAAAATTATATATTATCAAAGCGTTATCTTCCATTCAATACTATCTGTAGGCCAAGAACTATGCTTTCATACAGCTAACTACTAAATCACAGTACTTTTGTGGTTTACCACTTATAAACCTCATTTGATATGAGCAATCGCTAAATAAAAAATAAAGACCTAACTTAAGAAGTCTAATATGGTAAATTTCAAAGGTCTTTAACATAATTACACCTGATTATTCATACTTTTATTTAGTTGAGTGTATCTCTGTAACTATGTTTTTTAAGTTAGTGAATTCACCCAAAATATGTCTCATGAATGCTTTATTTCAAGGCTATTTTATTCTCAGGGACATACAATTTTAAGCTGCTATATATCTGTGCCTCCAGATAACAAGGTAAAGAATTAACAAGCTATTTAAATAAAGACTGTGCTTATGAGTGGTTAAAGATAGTTATTCATAAACATGCTAAAATCTGGATTTTTTTCTTACACTTTAGAGTTTTGTTTAGCTTATATTAACAGTAAAAGAACTCAATATATCTTGAAAAATGCAACAGATTTTCCCCATAGACATAATACCTCACATATAATTATGAAGTGAGTAACAATATAAACTCAAAGAATAAAAGATTTTTCTTTGTATTCATCCATTCTAATGAGAGAGTGGCAGTCATACACTGCTTTGTTTCTCATTACCCTATGGCTTTGCTCATAAACTCCTATTTTCAAGTGCAGAAGACAGTAGCAACCGACCACATCAATCTGTATGTAATTCAATTATTGCTCATTTTTCCCTAAGTAGTTGCTACCGGAAACTGCCGGTTTCATGAAGAAAGCTCAGAAGTTGCATAAGCTAAGAGAAACAATGATCTTGTGCTGTCTGTTCCAAGCTGGTTTGCAATGGTCAACAAGCTGACCAGTTAGAGAGCAAAGAAAAGATATGTGTCCCATCTGCACGAAAGTTACTCAGCTTCTTCCCTAAGGGCAAATCACAGTGTAGCCAAGTTATAGGCTCTACACCCAAAATGGTTTTTTAATCAATAAAAAGTATACTACTAAGTCACTAATTCAAATTTTCATATACTCCTTCCTTGAAAAATGTAACGAACACATACTTCATAATTACAGATTATTTAGAATTCTGAATGAGCACCTTCACTGAGTACCAAAGGCTTGAAATTTATTCTTACAAAACTACATTTGGACAAATCTCAACTCTCCTCAAATTGTTTTTCCCCTTATAGGGATCATTGATGTCTCACTTTGCTGTCCACACCTGTATCTGTATCTCTATCTTTATACCTAAACCTATGTGTGTATCTACATCTAAATCCATACCATCTCTCTGCGTACATGCATATGTATTTATTTGAAAACATGGTTTGAAACATATATGATCTGAAAATACATTTAATAAACCATGTCAGAAGCGTCTCATGAATAGTTTATGAAACATCAAATCATTATTATAAAGGTTTATAAAGTTATAAAATGAAGACTTTTAAAATGTAATGCTTTTTAAACACACATGCATGATGTAATAGTTTACACTAACAATCCGTTTAGCTAGAAATCAGCCTCTCAAATAAGGCCAAGTTGGAAAATATTCATGAAGAGAAGGTGTTCAGTTCATAACGGTTGCTGTTGTGGAACAGCAAAAGCTAAAATAAGACCACAATCCAGCGCTGAGATGACCAAAACTAAAGCAGATGTATAAGAGGCAAAGTACTTATGGAAGTGGAAGGGGGCTACCCTGCAATCCTCCTCAAACCAACCAGGCATATTTAGAGATTCAGTCTGGTAGTCATCTGGCTAGAAGTTAAATTACTCATCTTACAGCATCCTCCCAGCTCATTCTCTACATTACATGTTGGAGATCAATATCTACGAGCTAACATCATCCAGACTTAGTCTAGTCCTCTGATTCAGGCATCTTTGGCATTTTTTTTTCAGTTGTTCTCTAAAGAATGCTCCTTTTATCAGGGTCAGAGAACATGGAACAGATTTTCTGTAACAGCAACTAAGCAGATTCTCAACCAAGACACTTTGGCAATTATTACTAAGTATTTACCATTAGCTAATACCAACACAAAGGTATTTCACAGGAAGATGGTTAAATGGAATGAACCTAGAGCTTTCTGTACTCTTTGCTTTCACTTTCAACTTTTCGAAGCAGGTAAGCAAACCAAAAGCCAGAGTATCACCCTACCCCCATGAGCTCAAGCCCAGTTATAAATAAATATTGAAAATATACTTTGGCTTAGTGTAGATTTATTCATTGACCCTTGTAAAGACTCATCCATATAAAATAATGATATCACTGGCTGATGTGTGTAGATATCAGCAAGTTAACTTTCTACTAAGGAATCCTTCAAGACAACACTGCCACTACAATCAAGAGCTTATAACATCAGTGAAATCACTGCTTGGTTTTGACAAAATCACCTGCTTAAATTTTTCAACACCTAATTAACACCCTTGATCAATGCCATTTTACTATATTAGTGCATCATTCCGCAAATGCTAATGGTATATTAAATGTGTCTGATCGATATTAATGTAGTGAGTTGTAATCTATTTCAACTAAAAGTAATGGGTATTATTTTAAGTCTTTGCAGCTCTATATCCACTGCTTCATAGATTGCACTGTGTGATCTGCGAGATTCTCTGTCTTTCACAAACACTGCAAAGAATTCTCCTCAGAGAACAAAACTGCATTATATCATCAAAAATACGTGGTTTAAAAATGCCAATACTTTTACCCTTATAAATCAATATTTGGAAGACAAAGCAGAGTATCTGAAGAAGAAGAAGTGTGACCTGTGACTTAAGGATACTTTGTCCTTTTTAAAGGAGACGGTTTTGGCACTGGATGAGAAAGATCACAGAGGAGTGAGCAGGTCTATTTGAACAAGGAATCTCAGATCCCCTGGGAAGGGAAATTATGAATCCCTTATTTCTGGATTCAAATTCAGCGAAACCTTTCAGAATAGACCTGGTGGTACCAATCACGGGCCAACGGCTAAGAAGAAATGGGGTTGACATGATAAAATCACCATGAGAAGAAAAGTGATGGATCCGAAGAGCTTGCCTGCCCTGTAATGAATGAGAATGGGTGAAAGAGCACAGTGGTTTGGGGAGATCTGATAAAGCAAACGTTGCAACCTGCTTCCACTGGATCACGGCAATGGCAGGCTTGCTTCCGGCCCCGGCTCCACCTTTGCTCATAGACTGAAGCATGGTGGGCTGGTGGGAAACACGGAAAGGTCATCTTCCCTTGCCTTTAAAAACAAATGCTGCTTTGGGATGGCTACATACCAGTAAGAGACAAAGCCCTAGTCATCATTTTGCTGGAACAAGTTGTGAACCATCTTTTCAGTATTTCCAGGTTTCCAGGAAACCACAGCAAAGTGGCAACAGAAGTTTTTGTCACTTTTGATAGATTCTCCCAACCTCAAAGACGGCTGGCTTATCAGAGCTCTAATTTCAGTGGTTCAAATGGAAACAGGACTGCCCTTAAAAAAACAGAAGAAAACAACGCATTCCTAGGGGAAATATGCTGGACTCCCTTCTAATACAGTAGGGAGGGCCTAAATTGTTCTTGAATTATTGACTGGCCACTTTTTGCAAATGTAAATTATAAAGCAATGTGCTCCCGTTAAATTGATAAATCTACTGCCTGACCTAAACCCTAGCCCAGGGAGTAATTAAGATGTGCCATAGTGAGTCCCATCTAAGATATAGACTGACTTCTCTTTCCTCGCCTGTATACCAGCAACCCAATGTCCTCCAATAATTAAGATCAATTATCCCAGGCAGTAGAATGACTTCCTTCTCTGTTTGTTTGGTCAGCCACGTGAGGAGCCCAAAATGGCTGGGAAGCTGTTTCAACTTCCAGTTCAGCAGAACCATGGCTCTGTTCTTGGGTAAAAGCATGTGTCCCTTGAGCAACAGGACCTTCAAGCTGCTGAGGCCAGAGTTGCTACTACAAGGAGGAAAAGGTCCTCCTGATTTAATAGTGAGAAGGGCCACTTCCACTTCCGCTATTTCCCCCCGCATCTGTGAGTTCTGATTACGGGAAGGGAAAGCGGGAGGGAGATGGGGAAGGGGGGAAGGGAGAAAGAGGGAGAGAAGCAATAAAATCCAGTCTTTTTGTAGCCTAACCCCATGATTTATGCTGTGCAAACCCACCATGCAAATCCAATAGTTAGGAATTTACCATGTCCAGCCCACTCTGTAGAAGAGAGGATACAAGGCATGAATTCGCAGAGGAAAGGATACTTAGGAGCCGTTTTGGAGGCTGCCTACCACAGAGGGGATCACAGCAATGCAACTGCCATCTACAGACTGGTCTGCTCACAGCGAGACTTGGGATAAGCTTCTTTGCCAGGCAGGGTACCCATCAGTAGCAGCTGCCAGACCAGCTTTGATAAAAGGAAATGTTCAAGGGCCCCTTGAAAAACACCTGAATGGCTAGGGAAGGAAGTTGACTGGTATGTACAATGGGTCATCTTGTCTACCTAATATGTGAAAGCTTATTGTTACTGTCAATATCCTCTGGTAGACATTTTTGTGGGATGCAAATAGTTGCATACTCTATTTCCATTTCAAAATATATACCTTTCTCTTAGAGGTCTGCCATGAACTTCTGTCTTTTTTTTTTTTCCTAAGTCTTTGTCCAGACAGCCAATCATTGCTCCAGGATGGATGTATATAGTCTTGCCTCAGGCCATTTCTCATTCCACCCAAGGTGGACCAACGTACTACCCAAAGTTCTACTCATGGCAGTTCTCTTCATCAATGTGGTACTGGGTCAATCTGAGTGAGACTCTAATTCTATAGCATTCCAATTTTAACTGGTACCAACTTACCCTGTAAATACTTTAACTGACCATTATCAGGTTATAGAAACCTCCTTAAAGGTTCACCTCTGTAGACAGAGAGAAGCAGTAAAATAGGGTGAGCAAGTACCACGAACGTCTGAGCCACCTGCCCTTTACGTTGTTTACGAGCACCTTCCAGACCTGCCAGGAGCCAGTCTCATATACAGCATTTCCAATTTATAATGGGACGCGAATGTCTCGATATGTCACATAACTGCCAGTCCTGATAGGAAGCTTGGGTGGAGGCATGGCCCTCAGATCTCTGAGAGAGGTGCTAACATGGGGTGTGCTGTTAGCTCACAGCTTTCCAGAACACACACGCCTTGGGATCTGCTACAGCGTTCACACCAAAGCCATGCTCTCCCTGGGCTGCTCGCAGCCACTACTGAGTACAGCAGGAGTTCTACAGCTGAGCCATTTCGGTCCCATGCTGACCTCCTCTAATGAAATCTTTGCCCTGGGCCTCCTTCAGCCTGGACAACACTTTCTCAAAACTGCCCTGCACTCTGGGGCTATTCCTGCTGCCGTCTATGCCTCCTTCCAGAGCTATCATCACACTGTTACCGTGATCTAAAAGTTCTCCCTGTTTACTCCTGCACCCTCTTCCCTCTGTCCTTTATGAGTCCTTCCCCCAGTAAATCAATCATCTGTATTTCTAATTTTGTCTTGACCTCTGCTTCTCAGAGGACCTGAACTGACATTAGCAGCATAGTTACTTGGTTTCCCATGGTCAGAGCTGCTCAATCTTTACTGGTGCTCAGTAGCAAGTCAAGTGAGCTTTTCAAACAGGAGGGTGTGGCCTTACTTCAAAACGCTAGGGACCTGTACCTAATATGCTTCTACTGAGAAAACTGGGATTTGCCACGTGTTCCATACTGCTTCTCTCTCACAGTCACACCCAATAGCATCGGTACACTGTGCCATCTGGGCCACTGTACCTACACTCCAATAGCTTTGTGCCTACACCTCAGGCTGTGTGGTCTTTTCCTAATCAGCCTACTGGGTTATCTGGTAATTGGGTTATGCTGGGTGTGAATGAGCAGAATTTGCCTCTTGCCTTACAGAGGTATAACTGATGTGTCCAAGACCAGTGGACCCCTAGAAACTTCACTAATAAAGCAACATCTCAGGATGTACCTTGCACCTATCGGCATGCATGTGTCTTTTTAAGGCAACCACAGTACTTGTTATTTCCTGCTCGCTAGGCCCAAGTAGCCTAATCTTATTATATAAAAAACTATAATGTTCAGAGGGATTTCAAAATCATGAAGATATCTCTGGACTTTACGACGGCAGCGAGTAGAAGGGTGGGCTCACCTCTGCAGCTGTTAAGATAAAGCCTTGTCCCTTTCAGAAGCAAACTGCTTCTGCTTTCTTTACTGAAAACAATGGCAGAAAAGAATTTGCTAGATCAAGAGCTGAATACCAGGTGCCAGAGGCTCTATTGATTTGCTAGCACACAGACAGCACGTCCAGAAATCCGGCTACAATTGATAACACCATGATTAAGTCTGCAATAATTTCCTGTCATTCTCCCTCATCCATCTGGCTTTTGCTGTGTCCAAACAAGCAATTTAAAACTGGGACTGCGGTGGGAACGTGGTAGGAAGTGAAACCCTGCATCTCAGCAGCCTTTGACAATGACACCAATCTCTTCCTTTGCCTCAGAAACATGGTATTACTTTTGGCTTATTGCCTTGATGGAACACGGAAGGAAACACGCCCAAGGACTCCTTGTACATTTCTATCAGAATAGCTCCTATTCCAGGGGTCAGAGAACCAAGGAGGGTTTCTGTTGGTTTCTAAGTATCTTTACACAAGATACTACAGAGTCATCATGACAACACGTAACGGCAATATCTTTTCTGGTTGTACAGGTGTTCTATTCTTGGAGCAAGACTTGTACTAACTGTCTATGATCCCTACACTGGGAATTAATCCTAGTTAAGGACCTGGAGGCTATGAACGGTAGTGGAACAGGTAGCACAGACAGCTGCCACCCCTTGTGAGGAATCTGCCCCAGGTACAGCCATTACAGGAGATGTGATGTAAAAGACGGTTCCCCAGGCAGGACGTGGGGGACCTGCCTCTGCCACCAGGGGAGATGCAGGGGGTTTAGGGGAAGAGAGTCCTCAGCCTCTGTCTGTGTTCTTGACATCTGTCAGCATCCCACTTCTCCCCACCTGTGTGGGGTGTGACCATTTACTTGACTCCGACTCTGCCACTCTCACTCTCAGGTCTCTAGTTTGATGCTGGGGTGTGTGTCCTGCAGTTACAGGAGATGAAGGACTTCTCAGCAGCCATCATCCTTTCCAACAGTTGACCTGCTTCCTTCAACCCTCACAGCTCTCATTTTCTCTCTTCCCCTGTCTGTGCGTGCTCTATGCTCTATGACCCACTAGAAGTCAGGTCACTCTCCAATCTTTCCCATCAACATGGTCACCATAGCGACCAAGCATCACTGGTTCTCTGGACACCTGGCTCTCCAGCTGCATCAATACACCAACCTCAGGCCAGGACAGTGAGAATTTGAGAAATAGAGATGTCACTATGCTGGGTAATACCCTGGCTCTTTTATTCCAGTTAGAAGGTCATCCATGAGCTCTTCAAGTACGTGAAAAACCCAATCCCAGCATTCAACTTTGAGAGTCAGTTTCATGGTTTGTTCTGGCATTAATTACTGTATCAGTCAGTAGAAAAGCAGGAACACTACATGTGCTAATATAAGTCACTATTAATAAATGCACTATATTCACAGGTGTGGGTGGGATGTAGAGAACTGAAAATGGGTGATAATGCCAAAATCCATTACTCTACTGGGCCTGATGTAGTGAGGGCAGGTAGTCCTTCAGGCTACCTCGGGCCCAGGCTTCCTCATGTATAAAACAGGAATAGTGACGATTAATGGCTCATAATTAGTTTGAAGAGTAAATGAGATGATATTTTTAAAGTGTCTGGAAAGTACGTAATAAACAATATATTTTAAGGCCTCTGATAATAGTACAAATTTTAATGATTCCACTTCCTAAGGACCCAGCACTGCACTAAGGCATATAATCTCTGCTACAACCCTACGAGGTAGGTATTATTTATAACCCCATTTTTCAGAAGAAGAAACAGGCTCTAAGAGGTTAAGAAACTTGCCCAAGATCACACAGTGAGTTAACTGTCAGAGCTCGGATTTGAATCCAGGCTGTCTGCCTCCAGAACCCTTGTACCAATATGCTATATTACCTCTGATTCGGGTGAAGGACTCCCTTGCAAATTGTCTTGAGAGCCCATCCTCTTTCCAGCGTATTCTCTTTGTGGATGATGGAGCACATGTAATAGCTGAATAGAGGCCAGAGGGTTAAGTGTGAGCTCACAGAACCAAACAGCTTGGAATCATTCGACTCATTTCTCCCACAACTTCATCTAATCCATTTTTAAAATTCTGTTTTACAGCTGTGATATATCCAGAATTTTATCTATTCTTTTTTTTTTTTTTGACTTGTAACATTACTTAATTTTACTTGGCTTTTCTGTTACATACTTGCTTTAAATGAGTCCATCGCATTGTCCTGTGATGAGACAGACAATTCTAGGAGAAAGGCTATTGCATTTCTTGGAATTGCTGACTTGATACACAACCAAAGCCGCCTGCCTATGAACAAACCTAGGAAGATAACAGATTTCCATACCCACATGAGCAGGAGCAGGCAGGTTATTGCTTCTGTGTATCATTCAAGCCACACAAAGGGGAGCGAGGGGCCCAAGAACTCAATGGAGATACAGCAAGTTATTTAAAACACATAGAATCTTATCTATTCTTAACCCCTACCTCAACTACTACCTCATTCCACCTGAACCAGTCTCCCAAATAATCTCCCTGTAGTTTATTCTTCAGGTAGTACTAGTATCTCTCCTAAACTCTTAGACAAATCGTGTCACTGCTCTCTACAAAATCTTTAAATAGCTCCCTATCTCATTCTCATTACCGTTCAGAAACCTCTAGGATACATCCCTCATCTCCCTCACCCTTCTCTCACTCCCTGCAAACACACTGCCTACCTTACGGTTCATAAGACACACCAAGCATATGACCACCTTGGGATCCCTCACTGGAGTATCCCCCTGAGATGTCCATATGGTTTCCTCCTTGACGTCCCTCAGATCTGTGCTCAACTGCTGCTTTACCTGATCAACCTATCAAAACTATGATGAAAATTTTCCTCCTAATTTTTACAAACTTATGGATAAGAAATTGTATTACATTAATCTTTAGCCAGGTTAAAGAATGTGTTTGGATTTATGGCTTCAGTTCCAAAAGTTAATGTGCTTGGAAATCATCACTCCTGTCCTTACAACAAGAAAACACTAGACAAGTGATAATCAGTGACTTTTTTGGACCCATTCAAGAAGGTTACAGAGCAATCTGCCTCCCTAAATATGCAGAGAAAGGAACATCCAGAGAAACACAGCTGATATCCATGTACCTGGACTTGAAGCCACCAGAACTAAAAACCACTAGGTATGCTTAAATGGTACTTTTGACTCATCTGTGTACCAGCATGAGAGTGAAAAACTCCAGGGGTCGTCTTGGGGTGGGGGGGTGCTGCCACACTTTTATGGGCTTTACCTCCTGGTTTTCATGATGAATATTCAAGAAAAATTCCCTCATGGTTCTGATGGAAAGAGGAGAAGAGTAATCACTATTAAATAAACCCAGCACTTTGTCCACAACAAAGACCTACTTTCCAGTGGAAAGGACTTTCCCAGACCCTTATCTAGTTGGGGGAAGCTGTATAAGGCTCCCACCCCAGCCCCCTCTAGCCTTCTTGTCTAACCTAAGAGGGGGAAATAGAGTCAACAGGGTTTAGGGCTTCAAGAAAATAGATTAGGAATGTTGCAACCAGGAAAGGGAGTAGGGGGCAAGGTGGAAAACAGCTATACCATTGTAGAAATATCTCTTAGGACCACAGATCTAAAGACACAGAGCTACTAAAAGCCTAAAGACTGGAAAAATTCACAGCACTCCTCCTCTTGTACACCTTATGACCATACCAACAAGGCTTCAGCACAGTGAAAGTGAATTCCAGCTAAAGAGCTTCATTACACTGATTCTCTCTGAGGAGCAGTATTTAGGGAAACCCAGAGTCAAGAGAAGAAACAACAACAAGGACACCACCAGAATTTGAAGGCTCTGCCATCTACAGCTACAGAAACATTAAACGGGCCAACTTCTAGACAGATTAACATAAATCCTCACACTGAAGAACTATTTAAGTTCATATTACCCAATGCAAAAGGTACACCTTTCAACAAAAATATTACAAGCCATACCAAAAGAAAATACAGTCTGAAGAGACAAAGCAGTCATCAGAACCAGAACGAGATATGACACGTGTTGGAATTATCTTTCAGGGACAAATATACTATGAATACGCAAAAGACTAATGGAAAAAGTAGCAAAAGCAGGTGGATAATATCTGCAGAAAGATGGAAATTATATGAAAGACTCAAAAGGAAATGCTCCAAGTCAAAACACTATAACAGAAATGAAGAATGCCTTTGAAAGGCTCATCCTTGCTCTTGCCATGGCCAAGAATCAGAAATGTCACAAGAAATGGGAGGGAGAAATTGGGAACACGTTAAGATTCTTGTACTACACACGAAGCAGCACAACTGAAGTTGGATTCATATCAGTTTAAAATGTATATTTTAAACACTAAGGGAATCACTATTCTTTTCAAATAGGCTTAACTGGTACAGTAAGAGAGGAGATAAAATGGAATCACACTAATGCTCAATTAAAACCAGATAAGGTAGAAAATGGGGTTTAAGGCAAGTGGGAGACAAATAATAGAAAGATTTACAAATATGGTAGATATTAAACCAAGTATTTCAATAATCACTTCAAATGAGCATGGTCTAAGTGTGCCAATTAAAATATAGATTCAAAATGGACCCCAAAAGTTATGCAACAAAATGTTGTCTACAAGAAACCCACTTTATAAAAAGACTCCAATAGGTTAGCAGTTAAGAAATGGAGAAAGATATACCATCCTAACACTAATAAAAAGAAAGGTGGAGTATCTATATTAGTGTAAGACAAAATAGTCTTCAGAGCAAGAAATATAAGCAGTGAGAAAGAGGGGGGCATTGTTGTATTAGTTTGCTAGAACTGTGTATGTCTTCTAGGGCTGCCATAACACGACATAGGGTGGTTTAAACCACAGAAATTTTCTCATAGTTCTGGAGGCTGGGAAGTCCAAGATCAAGGTGCTGGCAGATTTAGTTCCTGGTAAGAGCTCTCTTCCCGGCTTGCAGGTAGACACCTTCTTGCTGTGTCCTCGCATGGTGAGGGTAGAGAGAAAGCTTGCTTGCCGCTGTCTCTTCTTATAAGGACACCAACCCTATTGGCTCAGGAGTCCACCCTTAAAACTTCATCTAACCTTCGTCATCTCCTCATAGCCCTATTTCCAACTACAGCCACGCTGAGGGTTTGAGTTTCAACATACACATTTTGGAAGACACAATTCAGTCTATAGCATATTAAGCATAACAAAATAGCACAGACAGGGTGGCTTAAACAGCAGAAATTCTGGAGGCTGGAAGACTAAGATAAAGATGTTGGCAGGTTTAGTTTCTCCTGAGGCTTTCTCTGTTTGGGCCATCTTCCCACTGTATCCTCACATGGTCTTTCCTCTGTGTGTCTGCATCCCTCATTCCTCTCTTTGGGTCCAAATTTCCTCTTCTTACAAGGACAGCAGTCAGATTGGATTAGGATCCACCTGACAGACCCCTTACGCATTAATCATCTCTTTAAAGGCCCTATCCCCCAATATAGTAACATTCTGGGGTACTGGAGGTTAGAGCTTCAACATGTGACCAAAATTACATAAGGAAAAAGGGGTCAATTCTCCAAGAAGACACAATCCTAAACTTGTATAGCCCTAACAACAGACCACCAAAATACATGTGGCAAATAAAGAACTAAAAGGAACTTTGGTTCCCTGTGACCTAAAATAATAGATTTCTTATTTTTCCTAATAATCAAATTTAAAAATTGGGTTCTGATATCAGGGCATGTTGGTGTAACATATTAACACCTAGAAGTATACAGGCGTACCTCAGAGACATTGCAGGTTCAGTTCAAGACCACCACAATAAAGTGAGCCACACAAATGTTTTGGTTTCCCAGTGTGTATAAAAGTTATGTTTACACTATATTGTAGTCTGTGAAGTATGCAGTAGCATTATGTCTACAGAAATAATGTATATAACTTACTTAAAAACACTTTATTGTTAGAAAAATGCTAACCATCATCTGAGGCTTCAGCAAGTCCTAGTAGTAACAAAGATCACTGATCACAGATCACCATAGCAAGAACAATGAAAATGTTTGAAATATTGTGAGAATTACCGAAATGTGATACTGAGATTCAAAGTGAGCAAACATTGTTGGAAAATTGGCACCAACAGACTTACTCGATGCAAGATTGTCACAAACCTTCAATTTGTAAAAAATTAGAAGCTTCTAAGTGCAATAAAGTAAAATACAATAAAAAACAGGCATGCCTGTACTACAACCACATTTCTGATATTAGCGGCATAAAGGATCTATATATGCCTCAACCCTTTAGCCTCTTGAACCAAAGGAGGGTACTCCTTCAGCTTTTCTAAATAATCCCACTCCTTGTCTCACCAAAATCACACCTCCAAATCTGGACACAGTCTGTGCTATTACGCTCAATAACACCTTCTCCCACCTCCCATCTGATCACTCTCTATCCCCTAATGCTGATTTATTTTTCTTTGATTAGACTTAACCCATGTGACACACTGCTATTTATTTTTAGTAACCCACTCTAAAAGTTAAGCTTCATGAGAACAGGCACTTGATCTATTTATTGTTATATCTGAGACCAAAATAGTGTGTGGGATAATTAAAACTGAATGAATGACTCATGAGTTTTCTACACTGTTTGGAGATATGCTTTGGTGATAGTGTTTTTCTTTTTATGTCCTATGAAGACCAGCATGCTATCTGTAATTCTATTATGTAATTGTGCTACAGGGGATTTAAAACATCACAATCTGGAAAAATCACTTCCTTGTTTGTCTTTTTAAGTAGAAAAAAAATTTTCTACTCCTGAGAATCTTCCAAAGAAAATTCATGGATGAGGTAGCACATCGTCAAATCCCCACTGATGACTTTTTATGCCTTTTTGAGAGCAAATTTTGGCACTGAATTTGTTGGAGTGGGGAAAATGTGGAAAATGAAAGCCACAGCGCCAAAGACCTAGAACAAGCTTTGAGCGTCACAAGGAGAGCTTGTTCCAGCATATGCAGAATAACTTCTAAATTTGCTTCTTAGTCCTAATTTTCCGCTGTATCTAGATTATGTAGAAGGTTTAAAGTCTCCTTTCGCTACTTCAGCGAGAACGAAATGTGCACCATGTTATTCAATTATTCACCTTCATAGCAACACAGACCACATACCGCATACGGTAATTCGGCAGACATTAAACATTTACTGCTGCCAAGCACTGGATTAGACTTTGGACATATAGAAATAGAATGATGATACGCTTGACCTTAAGGAGTTAAAGTCTAGTATGAATAGTCATGAACACAAATATAATATGCTATTGTTATAATTGAGGTATGCCTGTATATAGGACATGCTACAATGGTATTACCTAGAGATTAAATGAGAATATGAACAAGAGGGCATAACTATCCCTAATCGAACCAGAGACACCTCTCCAAAAATCACTGGAGCTCAGCTTTGAAAGCAATAGAAGTTTGCCAGGACATCAAGGCATAGTAGAGCAGAGCAAACTATGTCACTAAGCAAATTTTTTCCTTATACCAGTAGGGAAAAAATATATTTAATATCCAAATTCAACAAAATATTATTTTGCATTTTATTTCTACTGATTTTCTATAGATGCAAATGCTGATTTGCCTTCGGCATTTGTTACTAATTGTCTACATTATTGATACTGTAATTTTATTATGTCTTTGACATACTTTCTAGAAAGCAATGAGAAAAATAAGCTTTTAAGTTATTTCAAGCTCTGTATTAGTGTTACATCTAGAGATTTTTTTCCCAGCCATTTAATTTACAGAATGAATAGTTGCTTGTTATATGATTCAGAAACTCTGAAGAGTCTAAAATATAATTAATGGCCTCCCCACTGCCTTCTCCAATTCACTTTCTTGTGTTACACATTGCAAACTAGTAACTAGTAAGTAATACATCTTTGCTTCCCCTATAAAAACACGTTAAACAAATGTGAAGATATAGGATGCTTTCTGGTTTCCAATTTTATTGTATAAGAGTTTTATCATATAACGCATACCATTCTGTAACTCTTACTTTACATAACATACATCATGAATTATTCCAGAATATTTTAACAAAATTTTGTCATTTACTAAGAAATATTAAGGACCTAAAATGTGCCCAGCTTTTCGATAAGCACTGGTGATAGTGTGGGGTGTGCAGCTATGGCCTCTAGACACATGGACCTCACATCCCACCAGGATAGTAGGCAGAAGAGTGGTTGTCATGCTTACTGTAGATGCAAGGGAGCTCTGCATTCTCCTAGTGCTGAGAAAACCTAGAAAAACTAGCTCTTGGAGAGTGAAAATAAAAGTTTAACAAAGCCAGAGGAAAAAAGAGGAACAATTTCACAGTGTTTTCATTCACTCAGAAGATTTCAACTAGTATTTACTGCACACCTACTATTTACCAGGAATAAAATCCTCCTGCCATGTGGAAAGGGAATAAAATTAATATCAATATATATGTAGTTTAGTTTATTAGGAGGGAATGAATGCACAAGAGAAAAATAAAACACACAAAGATACAGGAAGAGCCAGGTTAGAGATGGGAAATTGTGTTTGTTTCTTATTGTTGTTGTTTTATATCGAGCGGGTGAGTGAAGTCCTCACTCATACGGAGATATTTAAGCAGAAAAAAGAAGAAAGTAAAGAAACAAGTCAACAGGATACTTGTGAAGAGGTGTTTGAAGGCAGAGGAATGGTCAATGCGAAAATCCCGAAGCCACAGGAGGTGAGCGTTTCGGGGGAAGTACAAAGAACACCGTGGCTATATCCAGAAGAGAGTTAGATGAATTCACAGGTCACAGAGAGACAGGAAACCACCAAGGGCTTTGACCAGAGAAACGCTCTGGCTGCTAAGTGGAGCACTGATATTACAGAGCAAGCAGGGAAGCTGGAAGACCACCAGCCTGCAGGCGATAGAGGTTGGCGATTGGACCAGACTGGCAACAGGGCAGCACGCAAAGATCACTGGTACTTCGGCTAAAGATAGTTGCAAGAACCTCTCAAGGATTTTATGTAACAATTTTCATAAAGACTCTGGTTGGGAGAGAACAAGCATAAATTTGAATATAAGGAGTCTACTTAGGAAGTCATTACGTAAATTTGGAAATTTTCTGTTTTCCTTCTTAAACAAACTTCTAAAGAAGGAAGAGAATTCATATTCATGATAGAGGCTAAGCAGATGCACATGTTGGGAAAGGATGGAGCAGGAAGCTTCCCAGGCAATCTAGAGAACTGATCAAGGGTGATAATGATTTTGAATATATGGGATTTTACACCATAAAAAAATCGACTATGCCATATTGCAAAACCCACAAATAAACATTAAGAATATTTTAAAAATCAAACCACCTTAATACCAAAGTTGTGTTTACGGATAAAAATGCCATGATTCAGCTTTATAATTTCTTTTTGATGTAAGAATTTCAAGGGTTGTTGAAGTTACTTGTGGAAATACAAAGTCATGCTTTTTTAACCCATCACAACCATGAAGCTCTATTCATTGTAATTATTTATAATTGCTGCCTTAGTTATTTTAAAGACTGGACTTTGCTAATTAGCTCTTTGTAAATGCTCTGATCCTGGGATTCTTACTTCCTCTTCATCCAGGCTTTGTTTAATCTCGCTTCTATTTGTATTGACCTTTGACATCCCAATTTTCTGTTTGCTTTTAAAATCCTAGCTAATTAGAGGATTTCAAATTCTTCATGATAAAGAAGTTCTTGTACAGAGCATGTAATTAGAATATCTGATGACAAGAATCGGGATTTTAGCACCACAGGGTTAAAAGATCATACCTCCAAGCAGCATTTTCCCACAGGATGCTTTGCGTTTCAGCAATTAACCTCCTGCTCAGGACATGGTCTGCTATTCATCTCCTAAAATTCCTTAGTCGGGATTATTTCAAAGTCTGCCCTTTTATTGCCTCTTATCAGATGCAGTGAACCCTGAGGTCAAAGTAAAAAGGCCTAGAGAGAACATCTCATCATCTTGTAGAAATGATCACAGTACCTTTTATTAGAAATGTATCATCGAAACCTTGCAAATTGCCTTTTGCCCTACATAAAACTGCTACACTTACAATTGGTTGTAACATTACAGCTACTGATATTTCCTTGGTGAATTACAGACCTTGCTGCACCACCTATGCATTTGGATGTGCGCACACACGTGCACGCTTCCTAGGGAGTCACAGAAATTGTTGGAGTGAGAATTAGTATCTGAGTAGGCAATGAGCTAGGACAGAAAGGATCTAGGCGCTCCTATTGCCACGAAATTGGATTTTCATTCCTCCTTCATTCTGTGTATGCTTAACAAGTGCCTACTCTGTGTTGGGTGCTGTAATTTATGCTCTAGACACAGATGTGATAAAACCATGTCCCTGTCTCCCAGAAGTAGAGAGAATAAATGAGCCAACTTAAAAGTGTTAATACCACCAGATGTGGTCTTAAGTGATGGTACATAAATGCTTAGTGGTTAACAGAAGAAACATCCACACCTGCTTGAGGACCTAGGGAAAACTTCAGGGATAGAGGACACATTTGCCCTGAGATTTGACAGAGAAGTAGAAGCTCTGTGGAGAGACGGTGGGAGTGGGAGGGTGTGTGTGGTGGGGCGGTACTGGTAGAGAGAGGGGATTCCGAGTATATGGAAACGCACAGAGCCCGGACAGAACATGTTCAAAACTCAGCTTAACCCCACATGGTCAGACTAAAGTACAAGAAGGGCAGGGAGAGACGACGATCTGGACAGCTAGGTAGTTAACAAGTCAAAAATATACGGTTCCTCTTCTAAAGCAGTAATAAACCAGCAAAAGCCTTGGCACAGACGCCGACGCCAAAAAAGACGCTTCAAATTTTATCCGACAGACGATGAAGAGCCACAGGAAATGTGTGTGACTGGACATGTGTTGGTATAAGATTACTTTGCTAGTAGTAGGAAGGCTATACCAGTAGGGTTGTGACCAGAGACAGGGAAGCCAGTAAGATGACCAATAAGAGTCCAGAAAACAGGAGACAAGGACTTGAAATTGGACAATGGCAGTGGAAAAGTAGAGGTGGCAAAAAATACAAGGGAGACTCTAGAAGTACTTGCTGACTGATTAAGTGTACCTGGTTTAGTCCCCCCCATCGACCCCGTTTCCTGACCTGGGAGAGCACACAAATGATGATGCAGAGGCTCAAAAGGATGCTTCATCAACCCATGGATCACGCAATGTGATGGAACATTCGAGAATGTTCCGTGGCTCCCTGAAACCCATTTCTAAACGGAGATAATACTGGCACCTGCCTCAAAGGGATGTTATGAGAACGAATGAATTAAGATTCTCTAATTCAACTGTATGGGCTCAGAACAAGCACTAAGTATTAACGAGTATTTTATAGGCATCTGGAATTTATCATGACTTTGAGGCAATCAAGTTGAAAGGTCTATATTTGGATAAGTAATAGACTATAGAGAATTTTGATTTTCAGCATAAACGTAACAGATTAAGCTCACAGACAAATCTAGAAATTTCCAGAATGAAAACAGAACAGGTGAGTACACAGTTTTGAAGGATGTCAACATGTAGGGGGAGAACACAAAAAAATGAAGCCCACAAAAATAGCTGAGGGTAAATGGGGGTCCAGGAACAGACTGAATGGAGTAATCAGGCAACGTAAGATAGACTCAGTGGACTGGAGTTAAGGGCAGGTATCCAAGCTCTGAGAGGCTCCTGAGAAGAGAAGGATGCCAATCAAACCTGTTTCACAGGGCACATGGACATTCACTTATGCATTCCTATTAAAATGCACATAATATTATAATTCATGTGTTTGTTTTTCAAGTCTGCCTTCCATTTTGAAAAAGTAATCTTCTGTATCAGTTATATATTGATCATAAGAAACTGTCCCCAAACTTGGTAACTGGAAAAAAAAAAAAAGCATTTTATTTGCTTACAAATAACGTGCCACGTCTAAGGCTGGGCTCGGCTGAGCAGTTCCGCTGCTGGTCTCTCCTGAGACGGCTCGTTGCATTCATGCAAGGGGGTGCACGTGTGGTCAGAACACTGAATATCCACCCTCTCGGCCAATGTCAAGTATCCAACATAGTGTTGTTAACTACAGTCACCACGTGGTATAGATCTTCGCAACTTATTCATCTTGCATAACTGAGTCTTTGTGCCTTGACCAATATCTCCCCATTTCCTCCACCCTCCAGCCCCTGGCAACCACCATCCTACTCTCTGTGTTTATGAATTTGACTATTTTAGGTTCCACATACAAGTGAGATCATGCAGTATCTGTCACTCTGTGTTTGGCTTATTTCTCTTAGGATAACGTCTTCCAGATTCAGCCATGTGGGCTGCCAATGTCAGAATTGCCTTCTTTAAGGCTGAATAAAAGTCCACTGTGTCTATGCTTTGCTTGTCTAGCAGCTCCACTGGGGCTTTAATAGCTAAGGCGGCTACATGTACACTGCTGGCAGTAGAGGCTGGTAGTGGTCTTGGCCACGTGTATCCCAAAGGAAACTGCCACCTGAGAGGGAGAGACACACACAACACGGAAGCTCAAGGCCTCAAGGCTCAGAACTCCCACATGATTTTCACTACCTTCTGTTGGTCAAAGCGAGTCATTAGGCAGGCCCCAAATCAAGGGGTTGCAAAATAGACTCCACTTCTCTATGAGACAAGTTGCAAATAATTCTTGGCCATTTTCATCCTACCATGTCACCTCAGGGCAAGAGCCACAGGGTTTGGATTTTGTATTCCCAATTCCTGATACACTATTATTCTTAAAGCTATATTGAAGAGCAGCATGGTTCTTTGGGGGCATACTTCCTTTCCAAACATCTGAGGTTAAGAGTTTAAAAGAAAACACAAAACTTCTGCAATAAAACAGAATGAGATTTACAAAGATTGGTGTCAAAAAAATAAACCTACGTGAGGAATGAAGCCATACCTCAAAACCGTGACTTTTCTTTTGAATTTTACCATCCCCCTGAGAGATTACTTTTCATGGCTGCCAACACCACGTACTCAAAATGACGACCCAGAAACCTTTCCTTGATATGCCCTATCTTAGACGAAACAAATCTGAAACATTACACGAGACTTAACTATGGCAATAAAGGTCAAGAGTAACATAAAACCACATATGGCTTCCTCCCAAAGGATTTAGACCCCATTCCATTTTCATCCTTCAAGCATCCACCTTGACTCTGGAAGAGCCATCACTGCGTATCTCCATGGCTACCCTCCTCACTGTCTCAACTCAGGCAAGGTTGCCTTGGAGAACAGCAGGAACTCCTTCTCCCATCTCCTTCAGCATCTTTTCTCCCTGCCTGAGGATCAAGGTCTTTTTCAGGTATTGACTCAAGGACTGAGGTCACGGAGACTCCACACCCTGCTCACAGGGATGTGACCTTAACCTACGGTCATTGTTGCTAGAGCCGTAACTGAAGAGAACTCATCACAGCCCCTATAAACGACGTAACATCAGGAGCACTCATTACAGGTGAGGGTGCTTTATCACACAGACTTAAGAAATGTTAAAGGTAAAGTGATCCAACACTTTTTTTTTTCATTCAGGCAAATAGTTCTCCTGATGTGTCAGAGCAAGAAAGGAGGATAAGAAAGGTAGGAAGAAATGTCCAACCTAATTTAAAATCTGCGAAAACGTAATAGAGTTGTTCCCTATGTCAATACATTCCATGAAGCTACTTACTTCTTGACATCCGTGGAGTAGAATTTCTGAATGTTCTAACATCATTTAATTTTCCAATAACAATTTTCACTTTTTCACACCAGTAAGGTTACTCCTAGATTCACTCAATCAATGTTAGGCAAGATTCAAAGCCTCAGACAAATGATCATTTAGTCTCAAAATAGTCCCAAGATCATTTAATTGTCAAAGAATACAGATGCTAAATAAATCTGGCTATACCATCCAGTAAATAAATCTGAAATATACTCCCACCATTTCCCACCTTAGTTTTTCAGTACTAACCATTGTGTCACTTTTGCCTGGAGTTGTACAACTTTTCATTGCATTCTCCAAACTAAAGATAACTTACATAATACAAAAGAAAATGGTGAATAGGGGACATATAGCTGCATATAGGAAAAGAATCTCCTTTCATCTACCACAAGGCTACCTTGGAGCCAAGGTTACAAGAATGCAGGAGAACCGAGTATCTTCAAATAGAAGAACCTGAATTGAAAGGAATTCTATATTTCAAACAGAAAATGTCCCAAGGGGGAAAAAATAGACGCAAGTTTGAATTTTTCTAAATGAGCAAATAACAAGAAAATATCAGAAATATTACTTTCACACGAGGAACGAAAATAAATGCAAAATTTCAGAGGCAAAGCAACAAAGCCTACTTATGGTAATAGTGGTACATAGTATTTGCATAGAGCATTACAAGTTGATTCTCTATTAAAAAAATAACTGAATGTTTCAATGGGATTATCAAATTTTTCTGATTGAAGATGTGCATCACTCGGTGTGAGAATTATTTAGCTTGAACTCAGTAATGTGGCTTATCATAGCCAACAGCAAACTCTTTCGCAAAGCAGTACAATCAGGTGTCGTTAGAGTCAATATCCAGATAAAGACAGAGGTGACTGCTCGGAGGTCTCACGTTCACACTAGTATTCGGTACCATAAACCTTTGAGAGTTGCTGCTGCACAGTGAATGGTTCTTACATAAATTGAATATAAAAGAGTAAGTCGTCCTTTTTTCTAAATTGAATATCCCAACATACGTGTTGGTACACCAGCAGGAAGAGCTAATGCCAGAAGCAACCCAAAACCCGTAATGCATAGATGCAGGTGCTTGAAACTTCAGAGAATGGGAGGATGACGTGATCATTTTGGTCCCCAAAGACCCATTGTTAGTGCATCTGTTCTTGCCAGCCTGATTCCAAGTGGGTGGGCTGCTGAAGTCACTCCCAGCATTAGTTATAAATAAACTCCGGACAAAAGCAGTGAAACAGGACTGCTTCCTTCCCACGTACTTGCTCCCTTTCCTGCCAATGCCTCTACACCCCCGCCCAAGTCTCTGACGCTCTAGGAAGGCATCCTGCTTTCAGGGCTGCACAAAGCGACACCAGACGCAGGCTGGATCTTTCCCCATCGTCATAGTCCAATTGCTTCATCATCTCACTGGTCATCAAATTTATCAAATTTATCCTTCAAATTTATCAAATTATCCTTCAAATTTATCAAATTTATCCATCAAATTTATCCTTTACCTAGTAGTAGAGTAGTAGAGTAACTAGTAGAGTTAATTGATTAACTCTACTAGTTAATCTAATTGATTTCAACAAAACATTCATGGTTTATTTGGGTTTAATTTGTTATTATTGCCAGTTACCATGTTCGCATTCAGTGAGGGACTTACTGGCTGGACCCAGTGAATGAACAGTGTGACAATTTCACGGACTGCAGGAACACCAGAGGGAAAACAACCTGGGACGCAGGTGGGGCTCTGGTTTCCACTGAAGTCACACTGAATTCGTGGCTGCCGGTCTGCATGGGTTTACAAAGAACCCAGAACTGGTATGTCTTGCTGTAAGAGCTACACCTGATTGAGATGGAATCCTCCAACTGACAGCCCTGTATTGCTCAGCTCCCATCTTCGATTTGAAGTTCAGCAGAGAACAACACATAAGCCCATAGGTTTTTTTTAATCTCTTGATGGGAATTATTGAGTTGTAGAGTTTTTTTTTTTAATACTGGGAAAAGGCCAGGTGAAAGTGACTGAAGTGTAAATTGTAAGTAAAAATGGTACTACAGAAAAGGGTTTATTTTAGATTTCGTAACAATCCAACGTGCAGTTATGAATTTTCAAGGGAAAGCAGAAGCTCCCTATTACCTGATGCTCCTGGAGGGTGGACCAAGCACAGATGATTGCTTTATTATCACCCTCCTGGGAATTCGCCAGATGTTCCAGACAACGCAACAGAAAAGTGCGCGTTTGGACTACTGCCACTGAGTTAATAGGAAACAGCAAGTGGATAGACTAAGAAGAAATGACTTCAACATTTTTCAGGACAGTAAAAGTTTAGCTTTCCATTACTTGCTGTTTTTTTTTTTTTTTTTTATTACGTTTGTAAGCCTATCAGGTATTTTAAAACTTTTTTTTTTTTAAATATCCAAAACATAAAAAGTACTTTTCCCTGGTCTGATCATCTCACACGGAGGAGATCTCTATTAGGCATTTACATTTTTGCTACACTGAAATACATTCTCTATTAGAAGTCAGTGCACTTTTTCTGTAAAGGGCAGATAAATATTTTAGTTTTTATGGGCGATATGGTCTCTGTCACAATTACTCAACTCTGTCATTGTACTGTTCAAATGGCACAGAGGACACATAAGTGAATGAGCATGCATGTGTTGCAATAAAATGTTATTTACAAAAGAGGCCATGAGCTGGATTTGGCCCACAAGCAAGAAATCTAGCGACCACTCTTCTATACGATGTTTGTGTGTATTTTTTCCACTATCGCCTAATTGCTGTATACACAGGTGGTACTCAGTGTTTGTTGTAGACTGGATGACTAAATGGCTTAAAGCAAATTATTTAGTGTTGATGATAAATGTAAATACATTTCTGCAAAGTCTTATTAGAAAAAAAAAAGCTTCCTACCCACTTTCTCTCTTCTCTCATAAAGCTCATGTCAAAATGTGCTTCCCAAGATAATCCCTTAAAAATAACTTTGCATTTTTAGGAGGAACACAAAGAACAGTGCAAGCTTTCACTCAAGAACTACTTAAAATTTATACCACAAGATCCTTAGGAATTAAGGCCTCATTTAAGTCTTTTGCTGTGCTGTTTTTCATAGAATATTAAATGACAGACGTACAAGAAAAGGATACTTTAAAAATATTGGGGAAATCATGGTTTTAAAAATAATTAATTATAAATAATGAAATCTGGCTTAGCAATTAACGTAAAATCCTTTCAAATGAAATTATAATTTAGGCTTTTTTTTTTTTTTTTACTTGTCGACTAAAATTTTTTTGATTCACGTTGGATGACAATTTCACTTCATTACATGGCCAACCAACTACACTCGTAAAATTTATCCCATACCTACCATGTTATGACATTGTAATCCTAATGACAGAAAGAATATCTAAGTCTTTGATACCCCACAGAATATGTAAGACAGTTAAGAAAATAAGATGTTCTTGAGGTTCAAGGGAGACATGACACCTCATTAAACTGGTAGGATCAGGGAAAGATTCCTGGAGTCCCATCTTTTTTGTAAGGCACATCGACCCATACATCATAATCTGGACTTGAACGATTTTTCACATTTAATTTCTTGTTTCTACCATGTTTCATAAATGTCTTGTGCATTTATATCTCCTCATGTGGTTTCCAGTTAGGTATACCAGTCTTAAACTTGGCCATCCTGGCGACCTTTCAAAGCCTACTTCAAATATCTTAACATGAAGCCTTATTAATTTTTACTTCTTCCATGCCTATCAAAATTTCTTTCTCTCTCACTCAGAGCTGTAAAGCATTTTTGATTCCTAAAAAAGTACTTACCACATGGTGAGGCTTTTCCTTGCATTGGTGTATCAAGTCTGAAGGGTCTGAGATTGTACTTATACTTATAAGCTAACAAGGTAACCTGCCACAGTTTCAGAGCTGGCAGAAGACACAAGATGCCTGTGTCAGAAACGACTTTACTATTCACAGCAATAGGAGCCAGAGTGACAATACTGCAAGCCCCAGTTTCCTCAGGTAAAGTCAAGAGGACCAGGTGATGCCTGCACACACAAGAGACTCATCACAGGAAAGGAACCCTAAGTTCAGGGGCCTGAATCTTTTCTAATGGGCCATAAGCATGCCTGACCTTCACCTCAAGGAAGGTATCTTAATTGTACTAGACGTGAAACACATCTTCCCTCTGCTCCAGGGCAGTCACTAGGCCTATCTTCCTCAAGGTCCCCTCCACAAATAGAGTTGAAATAGTAGTCCAGAACAAAGCAGTCAGTGTTTCTACTCAGACTCGCTACAATGTGAGAACCGTGGAGAATCTGGAGAATTGTCTCCCAATAAGTGACCTTCCCTCCTTTTCCCTTCAGAGCAGTCTTATTTTGTGCTCCCCCTGAGAAAGATCCTGAGATGAGGATTCAAGCAGACATGGTGTGGAGACAGACGCCAGAAAACATCAGTAGGGGAGTGAGAGTGAGAAAAGGAATAGAAGGAAGCCAGTGAAGGGCAAGTCATCCATCTGGGTACCATTGCCGATAACTAGAGGCTCATCCTTCTGGGAACTCAGGGAGACCATGTAGAAGAAGTAAGAACTCTGAATTAGCCCCCTTAAAGAGAGGGTGCTGACGTATTTATACACCAACTGTCCTTGGTTATTGTTTGAGAATTGTTCCTGGGAGGTGGCAATATATCTAGTGGCTCTGCCTACTGTTTTCAGAAACAGAATAAGCTCAGGTACAAAAAAAGAAAGAAAGAAAGAAAAAGAAAATCCTCTGGCCAAATAGGTGCATTGCATGTTAACATGAAAATGGTAAGACCCGTAGGGATGTGAACAAGGCATGGCCAGAAACTGCTACAAGGGCAAAATTTTTTTTTTTTTTTTAACAATTAGCAAAACTGAGTTTACTGTTGGCACTTAATCTTTTGTTATTGAATGGAAAAGAAGACTTGACATAGGTCTTGAGAAAAGAGTATCGATAGGCCTAAGTGGAGGAAAAAATACAGGTTTGATCTGTGAAAAGAATTTACTTTAACAAGTAAATGTCTCATCTAATGTTGTACCAAATCAGACATAACTGAAATATTTAAATCTGCTAATTTATTTCTGGGCCATAGTAAAAAAAATGGCCCTATAACTCATGAGATCGTAAGTTAAGTGTGATAAACTTTAGTGCAAATTGACTCTTCTTTCAAAATGTATTCATCTTCATTGTATAAGTGAAGACAAGAGCTCAATGAAGCATGTTTTAGATAAGGCTTAATTCATTTCTAAACATCTAAATTCTGTCAATTAGACAGTTTGAAATAAAATTTTCTTAAAGAAACTAAACTTCTAAATACAATTATGTATTCTAAGTGAAAGAATTGTATTCTAAATGTGTGCTTATATCATCTCACACCTGTCAGAATGGCCATTATCAAAAAATCTGCAAACAATAAATGCTGGAGAGGGTGTGGAGAAAAGGGAACCCTCCTGCACTGTTGGTGGGAATGTAAATTGGTATAGCCACTATGGAGAACAGTATGGAGGTTCCTTTAAAAAAACTAAAAATAGAGCTACCATATGATCCAGCAATCCCACTCTTGGGCATATATCTGGAGAAAACCACAGTTTGAAAAGCTGCATGCACCCCAATGTTCATTGCAGTGCTGTTTACAATAGCCAAGACATGGAAGCAACCTAAATATTCATCGAGAGATGAATGGCTAAAGAAGATGTGGTACATATATATGATGGAATATTACACAGCCATTAAAAAGAATGGAATAATGCCATTTGCAGCAACATTCAGGACCTGGAGACTATCATACTAAGTAAGTCAGACAGAGAAAGACAAATATGGTATCTCTAATATGCAGAATCTAAAAAAAAAAAAATGATACAAATGAACTTAGTTACAAAACAGAAGCAGACTCACAGACTTACAGAATGAATTTATAGTTACCAGAGGGGAAGGGTGGAGAGGAGGGATAGACTGGGAGTTTGGGATTGACAAGTACACACTGCTACATTTAAAATAAAATGCCTAAAAAAGTTAAAAAAATAAAGTCATTCTTACTATTCACCTTCAAAAGAAATAAATAAAAATAAGTAAATGTGTGCCTTCCCATAGACTAGGCTGAGGCTCGTAGGGAGAGTGAAACTCCCTCTGATCATGAAGGTACAAAACTGACTAAGGATGCCATTATTCTTCCTGGCATACAAGAGTCTGTTTATGGGCAGGTTTTGTCAAATGCATGCAGAGCTTCATGTACTAAAGAGTTTCTTACAGTTAAGACATTGATCAACTACTGGCTCCATAAGGGTTCCCTTTGATTTTTCTTCGAGATGCTGCAGATATTTTCTCAAATCCTGGCTCTTGCCAGTGAGTCTTTCTTCTGCCTGCCTTTGTCAAAAACAACGGTAAGATGAAACGTTCAGCTGGGGTGGCACATCTTCACCCAAATTCACTTCCTATTATACACAAACCATTTCAATTTGCTTCTTGGCCAAGTAGCCTCACCCAAGACAACAGAAAAACTCTCTGAAGAAGCCCAGTTATGCTTAAATATCCCAGTATCTGATGGTTAGAAAGGATACCAGGGTCGTCTGATGTTATTATCCCAAGCCTTTATCCTCTCTAGAGAGCGTCTGGCTGAGCCTCCTTCAGTCTCTGCTCTCCTGTCCCATAAGGTAGTGATACGGGAGGTGATAAACTTTCCTATTGTGAGCCAAAGGGTATCTTTCTTCAGCTTTTTCCATTAGCCAAGTTTAACCTCATGCAACAAAAAATAAATATCATTAAGAACCATTATATACTGGAAGACCAAGTCTTTCCTCTCTTCCCACGTTAGTTCCTTAAATCATCTGTCACATGGCATTTATCCTAAAGTTCCTCCAGACCCATCGCCAACCTTTTCAGACTCCACACAGCATTCTCTACTTTTTCAGTTATCTCTTAAATATACTCAGTTTTTTAATTCTTATATGGTAAGATGATTTACCTCAAGTATTTTTTAAGACACAAGAAATTCAACTTACATACTTTACACATATAATTACTGGTTACAAATTTAGATTTCATTAATAGGAAAAATCCATGTCTAATTATTTTAACTATCTCAGACAGCAGGGTTAAGGGCATGTTTATAGATATATCAACTAAACTATTAAATATTTATTGTTATTCCCCTTTGCACATAAACAATACAATTACCAATAAACTAAATCAATATTTCTGACCAGTATTAAGCACTAATGAGAGTGAATCTATTATCTCTATAAATGTTTTAACTTTAAAATTCATAATCAAAAACCAAAAATATTTTAAAGATGAAAGGGACACAAAAGAATAGGCTATAAAATTATCATAAATATTCATTTTCAGGGAAGAATAAGCAGTAGCATATGGTGAAAGGTATTTTTATGGGCTTCCTTCCATAGGTTAAAAAACAAAAACAAAAACGTTTAGAACGTCAGACCACAACACACTAGCTGTGGAGTCTAGTATCTTTAGCTAATGAACACCAAAGCAGACACCAAATTCTAAAATGCTTAATATATTCAAGGAATTATCAAAAAAAAGGCAACATTTTCCTAAAAACTCACATAATCTCTATACTTTTTTATACACAATGACTGCATCAATAAAAAAAAATCTAAGTACTCGCCAGCAGAATATGATTGGACATGGTGTGCACCTTCTACGTCATCAGCTTATTAGGAAATGTCTCACCCTGCTTTCCAATTCCTTTAGATCCGAACCCGCAAATGGCAGAAAACCAACCTCAACCTTGCACACTAGGGATGGCAGAGCAGCAAGATGTGGCGACTCTGGGTCCTTGAATAACTTCAAGTGGCAGAAATACCTCTGCCTGCCCTCTCTTCAGGCCACCACTTCTAGACAGTTACCTTACTTAAGCCATCAAGTATTTTTCTATGCTATAGCAGCCTAGACTTGACCCTTCCTAATTCACCAAGTATCTGGAGCCCTGAACTTCCATCACTTCTTTTTCCTTTGGTGGTGGTTGTTCAGTTTGCTTCTATTAATGTCGTGGTAAGAGGTGGAGCTTTTAACATCCAATCTCATTGTCTTTGTTTCAACACATTTTCTAGGTTCTGCTGTCTGGGTATTCCTGGAAAGGCAGAAATGCAAGAGCATTTTAAGAAGACCAACTCTTACTTTTTACATTTCACAAAGGAACACACCATACCTGATGTATGTTCTTTGAGTATAAATTTATGGCACATTTTTCAAGGCATTCACTGTAAATTCAGCTACATTGCTATTTTGAACTGTTTTATGATGTCCATTTTTCTCAGTCTGACATTTCAGTAGGTCCTAACACACACATTCACTGGGCAAGTCTAAACACTAAAGAAATACAGGGTTATCAATCAAGCAGCAAACAGTTACTGAGAGCCTACTAGGGCAAGTTCTCTGCTGGGTGAGTGATGGAGAGGCAAAACATGGTCCCGATATAAAGGAGCCTGTGATCTTGTTGGGAAGACAGAATACACACAGTGTGAACCAAATCACTAGCAAGCACATGATAAATGCCACTAAGTTCCAACGAAGGGTCGAAGGGGAATATTTTAAGGTAAAATTGATGCAAAAAACTTAAAGCTACCTAAATACGCTGTCAGCACTCTTGGCACATTTTAGCATTTTCACTCAGTTTGGGACAACTCAGCATTGCTACCAGACTCGTCTAAGGTCTTTTTTTTTAAATTGGGGTATAGTTGTTTTACAGTGTTGTGCTAGTTTCTACTGTACAGCGAAGTGAAGTAGAGTTCCCTGGGCTATACAGCAGGTTCTCATTAGTTATCTATTTTATACATATTAGTATATATATGTCAATCCCAATCTGCAATCCATCCCACCCCCGCCTTGGTATCCACATGTTTGTTCTCTACATCTGTGTCTCTATTTCTGCCTTGCAAACCGGTTCATCTGTACCATTTTTCTAGATTCCACATATATGTGTTAATATACGATACTTGTTTTTCTCTTTCTGACTTACTTCTCTCTGTACGAGTCTCTAGGTCCATCCACGTCTCTACAAATGACCCAATTTCATTCCTTTTTATGGCTATGTAATATTCCATTGTATATATTTACCACATAAGGTCTTTTTTCATCCCAGGAATTGCAAACACATCTTCCAGAATTAATTTCTCTATATGGGACTTGAGTTTGCCCATGAGAAGCATGTGTACGAGGTTTGGAAAGCATGGCCCTGGGGCCATTTTCTCTAGAGGGAGTTGCAGCCAGATGTGCAGACGAAAATGAGGCATCCCAGTGGGCTCCTGGAGGGCTCTTGAGAATCACATGCTGTCCTGTTGCAGACTGACATCGTTGGTGGTAGCTTCCCAGAGATGCTTCACAATTGCCACCATTCCTCAGGAAGCACTTGAGAACCACCTGCTGGGGAGTTTCTGGCTGAGGTCTCTACAAGGACCTTCCTGAACTTCAACGTCATCTTCCCTGACCTTTACTCTTCCAGTTCTTGCTACCTTTGTGTAAGCCTCTATTCCTTCATGAAACCCTTTATCCTCAGAGTATGTACAGTGGCTTGTATTTTCCTGTCTGAACCCTGACGGCCATAGGTGGGAATCCTTATAAAGTGAGAAGATGATAGGAGGGAGGTGCTTGTACTCCCAGACACTCTTTCTTCACCAAAACAAAACCAGACCAAACCATACACAGTGAAAAATGCTTGGGGGCAGTGGCAAAGATAAATTCTAAATCTGGTAACTCATTCACTTAAACTGAGTGAAATCGGAAGGTGGGCTGAGAGTCAAACAGGAGGCTGGACATAAACCCTGGCTCCGCAGAGTCGAGAGGAAATGCCTAAGAGGAAGGCAAACCACGGTGGAGCTCACCTGGAATGAAGACACAAGATCCAGGAAGAAGAAAACAAGGCAGGAGGAGACAGGGAGGTCAGTCCAGCTAAGGAAATCAGATGATTTTTCAGAAATCAGAGTGAAAATAATTTCAATTTCAAATACAAACGATGTTGATAGGATTTGACAAATGTTCTATTTGAGGAATTGGAGTTTCTTTTCTCCACACTCCCCATCCTAGAGGCTCGGCTCCTGCACAGCTCATGAATGCCATGGATGTCAATATAAGTCCCGTTCTTCCTTTCTTATTTCTATATGTATTTTTTTTTTAAATAGCAAAACCTAAGTTGTACTGTCATCCACTTTAAGTACTGCAGTGAGCTGAACTTTAGAGAGCTTCAGGGAAGGCGAGAGTAGCCGACTATAGTCACAGCACCTGATGCAGCACAACAAAGGAGCTACAGCACATCTGAACAGTCATGGCTCCCAGCCAAAGACCAGTCTGCTAAAATACCTACGGTGCATACATTTTCAGGAAACTTAAGATTTGTGTTTAATAGTATCAAAATTATTTTTCATTGAAAAGGCAACCTATGGAACAGGAGAAGATTGTGTACATCGTATATCTGATATGGAGTTAATATCCAGAATATGTAAGGCACTCTTACAACTCAACAGAGAAATCAAATAATCTGTTTTTAAAATGGTCAAATGACCTAAATAGACGTTTCTCCATAGATAACATACCAATAACCAACAAGGATATGAAAAGATGTTCAATATTGATAGTTAGAGAAATTAAATGCAAATTAAAACCACAGTGAGATATCACCTCACACCCATTAAAATCGCTACTATCAAAAAAAAAAAAAAAAACCCAGAAAATAAATGATAGCAAGGATATGGAGCAACTGGAAACTTTACATACTGTTGATGGAATTATAAACTAGTGCAACCACCAGAGAAAAGAGTACAGAGCTTCCTTAAAAATTTTTAAAGCTACCATATGATCCAGCAATGCCACTTCTAGGTAATTTCAAAGAATTGAAAGCAGGGTCTCAAAGAAGTATTTGCACACCCATGTTCACAGCGGCACTATTCACAACAGGCAAGAGGTAGAATCAACTCAAATGTCCAAATGAATAAATAGACAAAGTGTGATATTATGCACATAATAGAAGAATATTCAGCCTAAAAAAAAAAAAAAAAGGGAAATCCAGTCAAATGCTACAAACTGGATGAACCTTGAGTACGTTATGCTATATGGAATAAGCCAGTCACAAAAAGACAAATACTATATGATCCCATTTATATGGGGTATCTAGAATAGTGACATTTATAGAAACACCAACTAGAATGGTGGTTGCCAGGGACCCGGTGGAAGTGGAAAAGGTGAGTGGTTCTTTAATGGGTAAATAGTAAGTTTCACAAAATGAAAAAGTTCTGGAGATCTGTTTCACAATAATGCGAATATACTTAGCACTACCACTAAAATTTTTTAAATAGCTTAAAAATTAGCTTTAAAAACATTCCAAGAAATATTTTTCACAGAAAATGTGCATCGTTCCCACCAGAGTAGGAACATGTGTCTCTTCAGTTAGTCACATTTGCTGATGCCTTTTATTTCCTCGTGAAGGCTTCCTCACTGGAATGTACTTACTAAACACAAGAATTTCCAAGCACACACGTAGGGCACATAGTAATTCCATTGTGCCCCTTTGTTAGTAGTTTAGTACATTTGTGAAACTTCACTTTCACAAAGTCTCTAACTAGCTTAAGACCCCATTAGTTTACCTTTTACATGTCACACCAAAATACCAGAGACCATTAGCTCAAATGCTTACCGCATTTGCTGAGATTCTAAATTATGCTTGGTGCTCAGTACATTACTACATTCAGGACCTCACAATCCACTAAGTGAACAGATAATTAGAACACCATAAATGCAAAGCAAATGAACACATACGAGGTGAGAAGTTCAAAGATAAAAGTACATAGGCAACATGAACAGGAGATGATTAATTGTCAGAGCACACAGTGAAAGCTTTAGAGAGGACTTAAAGCTGAGAGAATTTACCAGGCAGATGGGCAAGAGAGAAGAGAGAAAGGAATTCTAACAGAAAGAAGAGCATCAATAAATAAATGATACGTATGGTGTTCAAGGAACTACAGGTCTTCCAGTATTGCTGGAACTTGTAGTGCAAGAGGTAGAAAGAAAAAAAAGATAAATTTACAGCAAAAGGCAGGAACCAGGTAATGGAGGGCCTTGTAACTCACACTAAGAAACTTGGACTCACCATTTGCAGCAACATAGATGCTACTACAGATTATCATACTAGGTAAGTCAGAAAGAGAAAGACAAATACCATATGATATCATTGTATATGTGGACTCTAAAATATGACACAAATGAACCTATCTATGAAACAAAAACAGAATCAGGGACATAGAGACCAGACTGGTGGTTGCCAAGGGGGAGGGGGTTGGGGGAGGGATGCAGTGGGAGGTTCGGATTAGCAGATGAAAACTAGTATATATAGAATGTATAAACAGCAAGGTCCTACTGTACAGCCCAGGGAATTATATTCAATATCCTGTGATAACCCATAATGGAAAAGAATATCAAAATGAATGTATATATATATATGTAACTGAGTCACTTTGCCATACAGCAGTAATTAACACACTGTAATTCAACTATACTTCAATAAAAAAATAAATTTAAAAAAATAAGAAAATAAATGACATACCTTGAAAAGAGGAGAAATTGGGATTCGTTTTAAGGGAAATCCTTTGAGGGTTCAGTGGGATACAGAATATAAGATCAGATTTTTACTTTAGAAAAATCACACAAGCAATGGTGTCAATTATAGTTTGGGGACGGTAGGACTATGAAACAGAAGGGCATCAATTAGAAAACTCTTGAAACATCTGGATTAAGATACTAAAACACCAATTTAAGGCAAATGGGCATGTAGCACAGGCAGGAAATTTTCAGAAGTATTTACAAAGTTTGCAGACTGTGATGTTTAGTTCGGTATGCTGGATAAGGAGAAATCTAGGACGCATCACTGGTTCTCAACTTTTGAACCTTCTACACACAAGAGTAAGCTAAGAGAGAAGTAACTTTGGAGAATAAGGAAGAAGAAAAAATTGGGGGTTGAGGAATAATCAAATAATATATTGAGTTGGGGCATCCTGGATCTAGATTCTTGTGGGGCATGGAGACAAAGACAGGCACAGAGCAGTTGAATATATGGCTCTAGACCTCAAGGGCGAGAAAGGGACTGGGGTAGAGGTTAAAGAGTCATCACATAAGTCATAATAATGGATGACATTCATAGGGAATAGAGGTAGCACAAGATCAAGTACAGAGAAATATACATCCCTGGATTTAAAATAATAATAATAATAAATGAGTCAAGGAAGAGAAGCCCCCGGCAAAACAGACTATAGTAATATATGGACAACATAATGCAAAGTTCCCATTATAAAAATTTCTTAATAAATGCAAGTATAATTAATTTTGCAGCACTCATCTGAATCTCTTCTCATAATTTACCTCCTCACTCAGAATGTTAAGTACATGCATAGATATAGTAGAGATATAAAGTGCTACATAATCTCGACACCATGGTATCTTCACACCATGATTTCACGTCACTCTGATGATCTTCAGCATCATCTAACCTGACCCCCATGTATGTATCTACTTACATCTGAACAGAACTTCCATGAACCTTAGTTATCATCCACTCTTTCAACGCATTTTTTCCAGTCTTCCGATATCACCACAATTACGCTCTCTCCACAGTCCTCGTCATCTGTTGACTAGCCACCCTGAAAACTATTTAAAGCTAAGGCATCCTTAGATGGCAGTGGTTTAAAACCACGTGTGTTGCGTTTTTTTTTAAACAGGAATTTTCCATCTCTTGACTGAAAGCAACGATTGATGTTGTATTGGAACTTACCAACATGCTATGTTAGCCTCCAAGTATGCTAACTGGCAAGCTATTCCACAAGCCACAAAACAGAAAGGCTCACCCATCACATTAAGATGCTTAAATCACACACAGTGAAAACAGGAGGAAAAGTATGGGCCAAGTTAACACACTCAGTAGAGGATGCAAGCCGGGTAGCAGAACCACACCACTGAATTCCTGGGTCATGTAATGTTCCTGCATGCAAATGTTCTGTTCTTTCTACCACATCTGCCTTCTCTGCTGATGATGTGGTTATGAAGACCAGAGTTGGGATTTGAGTAAGAGGGCTTAGTAGATGGAAAGTCCTGGAACCAACACACCCTTGCTCTTTGGCAAAGTATAGTGACCATTATGCCAGGTCACAGCTGTAGCTTGAAGAGGAGCTTTTGATAAGTTTCCTGTGCAGAAGACAGGTGGAGCCAGGAGGGAGTCTTAATGCTTCTCTTAATGCTTAGTGGGTGGTCAATTTAAGATTTCATGAGGGCTGAGGGCTTCGCATACATCACGTATATTTGTTTATCTTGAATATTAGCTACCTCTGGGTCCTTCCACCCCCGATCTGCATTCAGCATATAGATTTATTTTGTCCTATCTAACATGCCTTATAAGTAATTAACTTCCTTATAAACAGAATTCATAATATGAGTTAAGTTTATATTTCACATACTACTTACATATTCAGTATCTATACCTGCCATAGCTTATGAGGTTCAACTATGTTTACAATCGATTCATCATTCATGTTTAACATAAATAATGAAGCTTTTATTTTTTAGTAGTTTTCACACCACATATTTTCTCTTTCCTTACAAATGCACAATTGCAGATTCGTAATTAAGGTAGCAAAAATACATTACAACTTAATACTGGTAAAATATTCAGGCATGTGACATGTCATGGGAAGAAACTGATTTTAAAAAACGAAAACTTTAGATTTCCATGAAATCACATTTCATAGACAACTGCTTACTGTAAATTTTTAATACCCCACATACTCTGATACAATGCCTCTCAAAGATATAGCTTGAATTCATGATGCTGAGAACCCCCAAGGTTGCTAGTAGTTTATTCAATGGTAACTTCTGAATAATATTGTCAGAGAGTTACTCCAAATTTCCGAAGAACATGAAGAATGAGTAGAAATGGAGAATGATGTTTTTCTTTACTAAAATGATTTTTCAACTAACCTTTTCCATTGCTATGAGAATAAGTATCTTAATTCAGAAAAGTTGAAGTAATTAAGATGTTTCTAGAAGTTCTTATTCAAAACAATAATCACCCACTGCAGCAGTTGTGTGTAAAAGTCTACTTTGTGTCATCATTTTGCTTTGTGAATAACCATTATTTCTTTATAAAATAAAAACACATCCCCTGAAAGTCTTAAAATTCTAATAATTTGTTAATTTGTTTATTATAAGAGCCCCAAAGTGAAATAGTCAAGTACTTTGAGTCAAAGGATGTCACTTCATTAGAGAAAGAAATGTAGTAAAGTATAAACAATCCATGGTGCTCATTGATACCATTTACTGTAAAAGGTTTGGGCCTAATTAATAAAAATTTCTAGATAACAAATTTAAAACAGTATCATAACATATCCAAAATATATTTATCTAGTGGGATTAGCTAATAGTTATTTTTCACTATGACTCTGTTGATTCCAAATAAAGTAGGAATTTTTTGCCTGTGTTTTTCAACAACTATTTCATCAAATTGAAAATAAATTGAAGATCCTGCAGTTAAAACTACTAGAAGGAAGCACAGAAAAAAAAGCTTTTTGACACTGGTCTTGGCAATGACTTTTTTGTTTTGGTATATGACACCAAAAGCACAGGCAACAAAAGCAAAAAATAGACAAGTGGGAATATATCAAACTAAAAAGTTTCTTCACAGCAAAGGAAACTATCAACAAAAAGGCAACAAAAGGAATGGGAGAAAATATTTGCAAACCATATGTGTGATGCAGAATTAATATCCAAAATATATAAGGAACTCATGCAATTTAATACCAAAAATAACACAATTTTTAAAAATGGGTAAAGGGCTTGAAAAGATATTTCACAAAATACAAAATGATCAAAAGGTATATGAAAAAACGCTCAATATTATTAATCAGGGAAATGCAAATCAAAACCAAAATGAAATATCCCCTCACACTTATTAAGATGGCTATTATCAAAGAGACCAAAGGTAGCAAGTATTGGAAAGGATGTGGAAAAAAGGGAAGACTTGTGCACTGTTGGTGGGGATGAAAATTGGTACAGCTACTACAGAAAACACGGTGGAGGTTTCTCAAAAAATTAAAAGTAGAATTACTTTATGATCCAACTTCCCATTTATGGGTTTATATCCAAAGGGAATGAAATCAGTATTTCAAAGAGATTTGCACTCCCATGTTCATTGCAGTATCATTCACAATAGCCAAGATATGGAAGTGACTTAAGTGTCCATAAACAGATAAATGAGTAAAAGATATGTGGTGACACAAACACACACACACACACACACACACACACACACACACACACACACACACACACACAGTGGAATATTATTTAGTCATGAAAAAGAAAGAAATCCTGGTATTTGCAACAATGTGCATAAGCTTAGAGGACATTACGCTCTATGAAATAAGCGACAGAAAGACAGAGACGGAAAGACAAATACTGCGTCTTCTCACATGTGGCATTTACAATAGTCAAAGTCATTGAAGCAGAGCAGAATGGTGTTTTCCAGGCTGGGGGTTGAGCGCGATAGGGAGATGGTGGTTAAACAGCACAAAGTCTCAGTTATGCTGGATGGATATTGGCAGCACAGCCTGGTGACTGTAGGTAATACTTCGCTGTATGCTTGAAATCTACAGGGGGCAGATCTAAAGTGTCCTCACCACAAAAGAAAAAGAAAACGGTAACTGTGGAGTGAGGGATGTGTTAATCAGCTTGGCTGCGGTGATCATTTCACTATGTACACATTTATCAAAACATCAAACTGTACACCTTACATATATATAATTTTTGTCAGTTATAGCTGAATTAAGCTATTTTTTCAGAAAAGACAAATATATCTGAGATGCATTAAGTGGAAGAAGCAATTTCTGGCCAATACCTAAAATGTTATCCTTTTTTCATTAAAATAAAAAACCAAGTGTCCTATTGTATGTGTTTATCAATACCCATAGAACTGTACCTTAGAAAAAGCAAGTTTTACTGTACAGAGACAAAAAAGTGAATTAAAAACATTATGTGACCTCCTAAAGGTAAATTCTACAAACTTAAAAAAATAATAATCTATCAAAGCTGTGTCAAATATGGTTATACAAAAAAAAAAAAAAGAGAGTATTTGGTTTAAGTAATTTTGTCCCTGCCATAAATAAACATATTGATAATGGTTCATTTGGGGGTCAGAGATGATTTACAGCATTAAGAAATCTGGAAGAGGGCTCAAGGAGAAAGCCCAGGGGCAGCCCAGTGAGGTCAATGAGACGTGACAACTGTAGATTGTGGACATGTCATCATAAAATCAAAATGACAAGGGGAGACGAGCAATAGATGCAAACTGATAGTCATACTGCCCCAAAGCCATGTGGACATCAAGTACTGATAGGGCAAAGGTGAAAGTTCACAGGTCATCACCATCATTAACCTTACCAGTCAGTCTTTAACCCCAGTCCCAAGAAAGTCTAGAAACCAAGATTTAGGCAGGAAAAGGAAAGTACTGTGAACAATCCTCCCAAGGTCACATACAACATATCAGACAGAAGTAAAGCCATATAAACCCTTCTTCTATGACCTAGAATCAATTGTCAGTACTGTATACTCTTAATGAACACTATCCGAGGTGGGTGTGTGGTGAGGTGAACTTCATCTTCCAGTCACCATGTTACCTAGAAAGTGTAAAATAAAGCATGAAAGTATAATACAGTTTTCCAGTTCACATTTCAAAATTTACGTTTCAAAGTGGTAAGGTGTAATTTCATCCTATAACGTGTGTTGAAGATGGAAAAAATATCACACACACGACTATTTAAAGAACTTATTAATGTTGCATCTAGTGTTAGCAAAGAAGTAGGCCAGGCACAGGTGAATGCAAAGATGAGTACAGCCCTCAGAGTTTCTTATAATCCCACAGAGAAGTAGAAACATCCATGAACAGCACAAGGACACGAGAACACGCTGTCTGGATGTAGCTCTACCATCAGTGCTCTCGGCCTCCCACGTCCAAGACGGAGCATTGATGTTTTAGACATTTTCTAAGTGAAAGGCTCATCCCAAAAGTCAGGTCTGCTAAGAGTCCTAGGAGGTGAGTAAAGAAGTAGCTGAAAGTTGTGGACTAAGAATAAAGTCCAGTCTAAGTTCAGCTAAATAAAGAACAGTCTAAGTTCAACTAAATGTTTGGTTATAGGGACTTATTCCACCAGGGATATGGGCAAAACAGCAGGATAGACAGTGCACATCCAGGCACCTAAAGATTTCCTTAAGTTATGAATGTCTCGAAAATAATTTCTACCAAAAACCTAAAAAACAACTTTCTGATATGCTAGAGACTCAACAGCAAATACTCTAAATCATGGACGTGGTAGGTGCTATTTTGATGGTGAGACAAAGGAACATCTGAACATAATCCTAAATTTGTTCTAAAGAAATATTGGGTTGGCCAAAAATTTGGCTCAGATTTTCCCATACCATCTTACGGAAAACCCGAGCAAACTATTTGGCCAACCCAATAGAAATCACCAGGAGCAGAGTTAGAGAGGAATACCAGAAGTAATGAGGTGACTTCCTTACAATACAGTTCACTCTCCTATAATTTGAATCAATTAAGAGCTAAAGTGGAAATTGGAGGCTTTGTGGCCAGCAGGGAAATGTGGGAAAATGTCTTACTGATCCAACCAACGCATCTCATCCAGATGACATTAATGCGTTGATACAGAGGGGAGGATATTGTGTTTCGTTTTGGTTTGGTTTTCCCTCCATATCTCCTGTGATAAGACTGAAATGTAAAAGCTTGTTGGCAGTAGTAGTGATCAACTGTCTGTCCTCTGTTTTCTTTCAGAGTTGAGTAAAAAAAAAAGAAAGGTTTATGAACAGTAACATGTATACAACTAGTCTAACCACCACATACACAAAAGGTAAACTCTACATTCTGACATACAGCTATGTAAGGCTTTAATTTCTTCAAGAACAAGGTTAAGAATACAGATGTTTACCACCAATTTACAGTTATCTGCCTGTTCGGGTAAATGGCTTCAGTTTCCTTAGGAGAAAACGAAGCAAGGCATAGACTAGGTACACAGTCTTGGAAGCCACTTCTAATTCATGCAAGAAGAAAATGCCTCCTTTTCCACTATTTCACTTGAAGAGAATTTGTTCTGAAGTAACGATGCAGTCGTTAGACTTAATTCTTTCATGCCGCAGAATACCAAATCTTCCATCTACCAGCCATCAGGGCTCATATCCTATTTAATACAACTTGCATTATCCAGTCTTGAAATTTCCTAGTCAAATGGTACCAAAACCTAACATAAGAAAATTTTCTAGAGTGAAAGTCAAGTAGCAACCACATGAGAACTGATTTCTGCCTACGACAAAGCAAAGCCAATACAACAGAGAAGGTACTTGAATCCAGCTAGCAGGGCAGAGAAATCTTCCTAAGTGATTTAGTGAGTCAGGATGAAAAGCTATATATCAAATGTTACTTTTTATCTAATTACATCTTTTACATAATTTGTTTTGCCATTTGATGCAGAAAAATAATTTTACATACATTTGGAATTTTTTCTTCTATTATTTATTTTAAAAGAATTTTATTATTATACGCAAATAGATATTAAGCTCAAAGACTCAAGGGAAAAAAAATGGTCCTCTAACAGTAGAAAAAAATCAGGGGTGTGTTCCCACAGAATCTTTTAGCTCAGGAAAAAGGCAAATCAATATAAATCTGATATGCACACCCAGGGATATGGCACCTAATCCAGAATAATTTTGATTTGGGAAAATACACAGATCATACCACATTCTGTCTTAAAATAACTAGCTTCTTGTGATGAAAATTTCTTCATATTCTATGAACCACTAGGATGATTAACTCAGTCTTTGATGGGAAGACAGCTGTGTGAATCCATCGCTGATGATCCCTGCTTTACCAGGGGTCATATTTAGGCTATTAAGTACATCAGGGGTTCCTAGCTGTGAGCTCAGGACGTCACTGGGATTCATAGTTAGGATGGACCTTTGAAATCAGTCCTGGTGTTATCCCCTTATCTGGGGGGAGACTAAGAAAGAAATTGATTTTGCCTCTTTCCCAGGGAACCTGGCCCAGAAAGAAGCTCTGAGGAAACTAGAGAGCCCTAAAGCAGCCCTGTTTTCAGAATAAACATTGGGAAAGATAAAGTGGGGTGACAATATGGGGACAGATCAGGCGCTGCCCCAAGCAAGCACAGGGGACAGACATTCAGTTAACACTCCTCTCTGGGAAATAGAAAGGCCCTAAATTATAACTGTTACCCATGACACAACTATTTCACTTTAGGTGTCAAAATATTAGCGATAGTCATTGAATTATATTCGAAATTTACCATTTCTTAGCTTGACACTTGGAATCATCACTTGAATCCAGATTTTAGTCTCATGTCTTTCTTTGCATATTATTTAAAGTCAAAGCCTTCTATACGAACTCCATCCACAAGGGAGGGGGCAACATTTCATCAGTGAAATACGTGTAAGTTTTATCGAGGTTCTCCCAGGTAATGTGTTGCATATTATTAAGCATAATGCTGAAGTTATGAGGTCTTAGCAAATAGCATAATTAACTATCTATGTTTAAATAGAAGACAAGTGAGAATTTATAAACTAAGATAAAATATGCATTATGCAATTAAGGTATGTAACATTCTTTTCTGTAAACAAAAGCAAACAGCTTTTTTTTTTCACAGTGCTAATGTCATTTTGAAAGTACCATGTTTCTCAAGGGCCATCAATAAAGGCACTGCATCCATCTTTGTCAATTTCTTGGAGGAGTCATTAGCGAAATGTCACCTTCTGAGTTCCTCACACCTCGAGGACAGAAAGTTTTCACTTTAAAACAGCAACAATAAAAGCAACACCTGATGATGCCATCATGCCTTAGAGTTTTGCAACTAGAAACATTGCACAGTTAGAAGAAAATCTCAAATGATAACAGGATCCTTGCTGTAATTATCATTAATCAGTTATTATTATCACAAAGTTTACCTGTTTTCTTCCCCCACTTAAAACTATCTCTGAAATATTAAACCACAAGACATGTAACTTAGAGGAAAACTGTCATTAGAGTGAGATAATGCCACATTACTTTTTAAACTTTCCCTATTTAGGAATCATTTTGTCACTGACTAAAATCTGGAATCTGGGAAATGATAAAAGGTATTACAATCGTATCATTCCCCATAATTCTAAACAGTTGGAGTGTAAGGATCAAGAGCGGGTATTAAATTACTTTGTCCGAGGCAACCTTAGAAAAGCCCAGGTGTCTGGATTTTCAAACATGTTGGTGGCTGAATCACATCACCTGCCAAAGTTAATGTTAAAGAGACTATTACACGTAACAGATAGCAGAGCTGATGCCTGACATCACTTCCAAATACAGGATGCCAAGAGTATAACAATTACAGATAATAATCAAATTTAATTCTCACATTTCAAAACTCTGTACTTTCAAAATATTTAACAACGTTGCCAAATTCCAAATATTTGTTTTTAAAAAAGGTATAAAACATAGAAGAGCAAAGCTGAATCTGCTCATATTCCGGATGAAAATTTATTTATATTAAATGTTTTCCTAGTCCCTTGTAAACACCAAGTTATAATATAGCTAATTAGGAGCCCTATCACCTGTCTATTGCTTGCATGTCTCTAGGAAATTCAGAACACATAGCAGCAACCACTTAGCTCAGTTAGCAAGGTCCAGCCATGAGTTCTTCAAGGATGTCTTGAGTCCTACTAGGTGACAGGAACCTTGGACACAGATAATAGTCCTCAAGACTATTATAATCTCATTGGAGGAGACAGGATGAAAACAAAGTGATAAATGCTATGATGGATGTAAGCACTGTATTTTCTAATCGTGTAATCTAGTCTCCCTTTGAATTCTATTCCTTTCCTATTTCTGCTTTAACAAATCACTGCAAATTTAGCGGCCTAAAACAACATGAGTTCATTCTCTTACAGTCTTGAGGTCATAAATCTGAAATCAGTTTCACTAGGTTAAAATCAAAGTGTCTTCTAGGCTGGTTCTTAACGGAGGCTCTCAGGAAAATTCTGCTTCCACGCCTTTCCCAGCGTCTAGAGGCTACCTACACCCTGTTGGCTCATGGCCTCTCCCTCCACACTGAAAGCCAGCTGAGCAATCATTTCCCTCCTCTCTGGGTTCTGCTTTCCTCCTTACATCTTCTGTATCTGACCCTCCTACCTCCCTCCTCTAAGGATCCTTGTGATTACATTGGTCTGATCCAGATAACCCAAGATAATCTTCTCATCTCAACCTTAATCACCTTTGCAAAGCCCCTTTTTCCATGTGAAGCAACACATTCATAGATTTCAAGGATTAGGACACAGACATCCTGGGGGAAGGAGTGCATTATTCAGCCTACCACGTATACTATGGACAATAGCGTATCAAAATTCATGCAGTTTCAATAATCTTTTGGAATTTTACAAAGCCATATATTTTTTTTGTATGCCAGTCCTGTGCCTTTTATGTAGCAGAGTAAATTATGCTAGTTAGATAAGGATGCAAAATTTCTGTAAAAACTTGACATATTTCAATACATATAATGGACTGTACAAATTGATAACAGCATAGCTGGGGCTTAAATGACCCATATGAACTTTTTTCTAATTATACCAATAAGTTGGCTGATTCTGTTTCTATATTCCTTCTGGCTTTGAAGAGCAATTGCAGATTATTTGATTTCCAGTTGCAATTTTTTTAAAGTGTGTGTGCATAGATATATTTATATATCTTTTCCATCAAGAATATCTTTTGATGGAAGTATATATAAAGATACATTATATATATATATATATATATAATATTTATTTGTGCTTGGGCTGAAATATTTAGTTTTAACTGGTTTACAAGATTCATAATTACTGTACCAATGAGATTCAGGGTTATGAGTTTACAGTTTCTATAATTTCTTTATTATTAAGGGTGAGTAAAACAATTCTCTTGATAGTGTAAATTAATGAAATACTGTAGAGCTCTAATTGATGGCTTTCTCAAGTTTCTTCATAAACCATTATTACTATCCATCTGTGGAGGCTTGTAAACTTTGGGAGTTCCATGCCATCTTCACATCTTGAGACAGATGTTCTGAAATCATTTCTAATTACATGTCCAATTTTGTGAGTCTAAGGTAGACTGGAAAGAAAGAATGGAAATCAAATTCCAACCTACTGTCTTACTTTTAGCAGATGTCTCAGTTTGGAAGAAGGATTCTTGAGGACTTTTTTATCCATCCCCCTACCCTACCCCACTGGATGCCAGCTTGTATCACATGAGCATCTTCTTTTATCAGAAAGAGAAAAGAGTTACTATATGTGGTGTACCTACTACCACAAGGCACTGAATTAGGCATTTTGCATTTATTTATTCATTTAACAAACACTGTATTCATTTGTGAAAAATTGTATGCAAGTTGCTAAGGATACAGAGTGAAGTAAAACACTCTACCTTTCCTTAGAAAAATTAAGGTCTAGTGAGAAAGGACAATTCACTTGTGACTACATTACAGTATAGTTCCTGGCTCACCAAAACTTAGTATCTAAATCCAACTTTAAATAAGCGAATTTTTTCTTGGGAACTGAATTTTGAACAAGGAGGAATTAGCTAAATGACACAACAGAGAAAAAGGCATTCTAGGAAGAGGATACAGCACAGATAAAGCAAGGTTGGTGGAAAAGCATGACAGGACACGGCGGCTGAAGGAGTCAAAGATCGTTCCACAGATGGAGATAGGGAACTTTAGGGAGGCAAGAGTTGGGCAATAAATGATCTTGTTCTAAATTAAGAATTATGAGTTTTATCCTGAGCGCTAAAGATCTGTAGCACAGCGCTTGCATGATCCAATTTATACGTTACAAGGATACACGTGGCACCGGTGTGGGGGACATGTTATTTGATCATCAGCTCTGTTCTGACTTCTCCAGACTCCGAGCTGTCCCTGCAAGCAAAAGAGCTTTCTGGGATCTACTGTCAGTTGGGTTCCACCAGTGGGTGGTCCCCAAAAAGGAAGAGAGGAAGGAGATTAAGGTCAGTATCTTCATTCTTCTGCCTCCTGGTCTGATTGTCTCAGATTAGATGCCTCCTTCATTCAAAGTCAGGGCTCCTGTAGGAGGCTGTCTCCAGGTGGTATGTCCTGGCGGCCCTGGACTAGCGCCGGGATACAGCACTATCTCTTGGTTTCCACACACCCTGCCTGCAGCTGTTTATATGGTCCCCTAATTAAACTCTGCTGCAATTCTCCAACACGAATGGACCACCTTTTATTCTACCCAAATCCTCACTGATACCATTTCTATTCCTCATAACACAGCGAGGTCAAAATCATTTTCCAACTTTTCACAGGTGAAGAAACTTAAATTCTGAGAACCTAGGAATCAATGTTCTTCTCTGCCTAGAAAACCGGCTTTTATCCACCCCCAACCTGGCCCGTGCACTGGCACAAGCTCCTTAGCCACTAGGGGAAGGCTGGCAGGTCCTGGGGCTTGAATCTGAAAGACCCTGCCCCAGTAGTTTGTGCATTCTCACCCTTTACCATGGTAACATGGTGGATTTGCAGAAAATAGGATGCGATTTTCCATGCATTTTGTCTTGCTTCAAAAGAACCATTGAAAAAACTAAAAAAACCCATTAAATCAGCCATTACCTCCTTACCTCCAGAATGAATGAATCTTCAGTTGTGCCCTTGCCAAAGCAAGATTGTCTGTGAAAATCACTCCAATTTTCCAAGACCTATGTTTTATATACTATATTTTTATATTAAAACATACTACTATATTTTTGGTATATAGTACATAAATTTCTTCTGTAACTATTATTCCTCCAAAGGAATGGTCAACTGCACTGAAGGAAAAGAATGTAACTTTCTCTGTTTTAATATATGAATTTTAACACAGTATCTAATGTGCACATCTAATGGGAAGTATTTAACAAACGCTAAAAATATAAACAAGCCCAACGACACTGTTTAACCAAAATTCATACGGTGAGGTTTTTTTTTTTTTAACCAAAATGTTTAAGACAATTAGCTTGTCTACATAATGATTTACTCTTATAATACCATCATATGGAATAGAGCATTGATATCTTACTAAAGGAACAGATGTAAAATGCCAAAACTTTTATTTTACCATCTTATGTATTAATATACTAATACTACTGTCCTTTTTTTTTTTTCAGGGCCTAATATGCTCTTTCTCATTGTATCACAGCTCCTTCCTTCCCTATTTTTGTCTTCTATTCTGAACTACTGATAAATCACTGATAAAGTCTTCAAAAACATGATGTGTCAAAGTCACTGGCATGTACTAAAAACTGACACAATGACACCTAGTGGTAACAAGAAAATGCATTTGCTTGAAACTAAGTAAATTCAACAAATGTGCATAGAAAAGTGAGACTATTGAAGGATTTCCAGCTTAAACACTAAACCACATGCATTTGGTATATGAGTATGTATGTCCTTCACTTCTTTGACTTACAGTCCAGAAGGTACAAGTCAAATTAATTCCAAAGTGATCTGTCTTCTTACAAGTCCTTTGTTTGCAGACAGAATACACTTGAAAGTTAAATATAGACAAGGCATGCTACAAAAAGATTAATCTGAGTTAATGAAATATTATTTAATAGGTCATTCGGTGTTGATTTATAACTCCAGCAAAATTTCAAAGAGGTTCTACACATTTTTCTTTTTCTTTTAAATTCACAGCTAACACAGAACTAAATGAAGTGCTGCACAACTTTTCACTGTAATATTTACAAATAAACAAATACCCATCTTTCCCCATTCCTCAGAGAATTTAAAATGACAACAGGGGACTTCCCTGGTGGCACACTGGTTAAGAATCTGCCTGCCAACACAGAGGACACGGGTTCAAGCCCTGGTCTGGGAAGATCCCACATGCTGCGGAGCAACAAAGCCCGTGCGCCACAACTACTGAGCCTGCGCTCTAGAGCCCGCAAGCCACAACTACTGAGCCCATGTGCTTAGAGCCCGTGCTCCGCAACAAAAGAAGCCACCGCAGTGAGAAGCCCGCGCACCAAAATAAAGAGTAGTCCCTGCTCACCGCAACTAAAGAAAGCCCGCACGGAGCAACGAAGACCCAAGGCAGCCAAAAATAAATAAATAAATAAATAAATAAATAAATAAATAAATAAATAAATAAATAAATAAATTTATAAAATGACAACAGATTTGAAATGCCAAAGTCTTCAGGATAATAATTTAGATGGTGTCTGTTATTTAAATTATCAGAGTGCCATCATAAAAAGGACTTTAATTTCCTACCTGCCATATGAAAATGTAAAAGTATATTATAATAGCTGTTAAGGATGACCCCAAAATGTGATTCTGCCTTCTGTCCCAGGAGTTTGGTTCAAGGCACATGTAACACCTACCTTACTGAACTCTAAAGAAAGAATTTAAGTACAAGAGCAACTCTCAATTTTATCACATAATCGTCATATCAAATAGAGAAGACGTCCCTGCCTTTTGCTATAATATATTATTGAAATAGTAAAGCAAAGCATGGATTTAACTTGAAAACTGCCTGACCATCCGAGCTTCAGATTCCTCACTGGTAATACTAGAGTGTGTGCCTAGATTATGTTTAGAGTTTCTGTTACTACGATAACACACTGTTATGGCTGTCAAACCCACAGCTAACAAGATGTACCTGATTTGCTCCACAATTATAAAGTTTCCGAAAGTAATTTTCTTTTCACTTTGTAAGCCTATTGTGTCCATTAATCACATTTTCTCCTCCAGATAAGTAAATTCACCAGAAATAAAAAATCCTGCTGACAATTCCAGAAAACACTAAAATAAATTCATTAAATTTAAATATGCAACCTTAAAGCAATGAAACTGATTTCTGTAAGACTCTCTATATAGAAAAAATTATTTCATTCACTTCTAAATTTTTTTTGTGAATGACATCACATTACAGTTAATTATGCCACAAAAGGCTTTATTGCCTACACTGATTTATTTAGGGGAAGGGAGAGAAAAACACAAGAAAACCTTCAGTACATTTGATTTCTTCTAAGAGTGAGCTGTGAACCCCACTGCATAACATTTACAGAGTCTGATTAATAATATACCTCTGTTAAGTTTCTGGCTTCCCGTGGGAATTATAATATATATTAAACATGACCTAACTTCCTGTTTCTATATTATTATTAATTAAGATCATCTTGGGGGGGAAGCTATTTCTGCATTCTAACGCATGCGCCGTAGGAAGAAGGTATAAACACATTCTCCGGGAAGGGCAATCAATTCTCTAATTATCTAATAAAAGCAGGGGTTCCTCCTTGAGTTCGTATCATTCTCGCCCTCAATCAACAGCAATATCACAGAACCTGGACCAAAATATGTGCCAGTTTCATTTTGGAGCAGAAAGACCTTGGAAGAAATTATTAAAACCTCCACATACAGCCATAACATGATACCCTTAGATCAAGAGTTTGCACTTTGTTTTTTATAAGCTCACATCTCAGTATAAACGATATAAGCAACCTTCCATATTTCATTATAATTCAAATATAAATATTTACAAGAATGAAATTTGATTTTTTTCTCAAATATTATATTAAACCTCAAAGAATAAATCCATACAGTCCACACACATTCATGGGTTTCAAACAAGGTATCTGTTTCAATTTAATGAACATTAATATCTGCTTAAATGTATGAACACAAAACATACAAATATGTATGAATTTCAAAGCATGATGTTAAAAAGGCTCTATTTCATTGAGCTGTTAATGACAATATAAATAAGATGAACAAGGCCAGAGTATATTACATGTGGACTAAAATGCCAAAATGTGAATATCTAATAAGTTAAAATGGGAACTAGTTTATTACTTGTAATAAAGTTGCTGACAAACCTATTTACCCTACAGTAATGTTAATGAACAATACTTTGGACTGTATATTATTCAATCCATGATTTTTCCCTATATACTTTCAAAATTTTTCTTTGAAACACATACCATTATGTCCATTTTCCAGTGAGCTCAAGCAAGACTACAGTATATCAATCAGAAATCAGAGTCACTTTTTCATTTTGTTTAACTGGAAGTACAGTAACATTTATTCAATATGTTTGATCCATCTGTATTCCTCATGAACCTTTGTCTGAATCCACACAGACTTCTTATAAACTACTGCTAGGAATCTGAGTTTATTGAATAAGCTGTAAAAAGTGTGTGACATTAGAACTATTGTAGGAAAAGGGTAGAAAAAATAAAGTAAATTAAAAAGTGTAGAATGAATAAGTAATTACTGTATTATTCTACATCTGAACCCAAAACAATCTGAGAAAGTTTAAGTTACATAAAGGAACTACTTATTTTATAAAAGCCTAATAAATTATTTGATGTTAACACAACTGTGACGCAGTCATTGGTTGCTTTGCTATCAAAACAGGAGATACAGATGCTCTAACTTTAGTTTCCAGAAATGACTTAAAACCACTCAACTGTAAATTAATCCCAACCACAGAGTATTAGGATTACAAATATCCTCCCATTCATTCCTGGTCTGAAAGCTTCTGCGCCCCATGTAACCACTCCAAGAACTCTACTGCGCTTCTTCCACTGATCAACTATTGGGCCAAGACACCACTCTCTCTGGGACTAGGGATTACGCGTAGCGTGAGAATAATCTCACACAGAGTTATTTAGAAGAGTTACTGGCAATTAATTCATGACTATAAAGCAATTTTCAGCTATTCTACATTCTTCCTAGGGAATGCAGCCAGAGGCAATTTTACCTTTTCAAATAGTCTTACATAAAGCCTAAAGGATTCTGAACATAGTATTTTTCTAACAGTTTTGTTCCTTCCAAACATCTGTAATGACTGGTTGTTTTACATTTCTAAAATGCAAAATATCATACCATCAAAACTTTCTCCTGGTTTCATCAGGGCAGAAGGTTTCCAGAAACTGAGGTTGTTAAAAATCATGTGAGATCATTTTTAGTTAAATATTAAGAGCTCACTTTATTGAAACTAAAATAACACTGCCCTATGCAAGTTCGGCTTTTGCACTTTTTTTTGATGTCTGGCTCTCTGCTGATGCTTCCTTATTATAACTTATTCTCTGCTGAAAAAGCCTGAAGAGAAGAATGCTATAGCAAAAGCCAGGTTGAACTGCACGGCCTGTAACTTGTGGGACTTGGATATCAAATATCCTGAAGCTAGTAATGTTTAAGCAACGACCTCTGCGTATTTTTTTTCATTAGCAGTATGTCTCAAGATTGCCTGCTTTAAAACTTTTTGTAAGTCCACCTGAAGTAGAAATACACTAAAAAAGATAAATAATCTTGCATAGATCATTCAGTAAGGCTTTCTCTATTTCATTAAAAAAAAAAAAAAAAAAAGAAAAGACAATGAAAACATCACTTGACAATAATAGAGGTGAAATTGGGGCAAAAAATTTAAAAATAGCTGAATTTATCTGCAGGATATGTATCCTATGCAATATATTTGGCTTAATAATAAATTTATATTTATATGTGGATACGGGGATGTCTGAGATTTTCAGAATTCAGAAAAGATATTAAGAATGTAAAAAGAGAGACTGAGAATTTAAAGTCCAGTTTCTGCAGGGCAGAGATTCTGCATAACTTCTTTCTGTTTCTATTGAAGGTATTTCTATTAATAGTAGACTTGAAATGTATAGAGGTTTGAATAGGGACCGAGAAGCAAGTTTATAATTTGTAAAACTAAACATTTCTTAGATATTACTTTTGCATTAAAGGGATGATGGTATTGCCCACATGCCAAACTGGGAGAAGGGAGAAAAACAACACTAATACTCATTGAAGATCTATTCCATTGCAGACTGTTTTAGGTAGTTCAATACACATGATCACATATTGTTCTCCCTCATTTCTTTGCCCCCTTGGAGACAGAGGACTTTCTTTCTCAGGTGGAGTCTCGGAAGGTTTCTCAAAATTTTCCAGAATATTCTATCCCTCTCCTAAGTATGGCCCTTTTTGCTTAAGCAAACCATCCCCTTTATTTCTAGGCTCTAATACTGCAGGCTACCTTGTAGGAAAAGGAGTAAGCAGAGGGGGAGATGATGTCAAAAACAACAACAAAAATATTCTGTAACTTGAGTAAGCATCAATACCTTCGAATTGTAGAAATAGTTAAGGCACAGAAATGTATATATCTTCCCACCGACGCATCAGCAAGACTGATGGCTTTCACAGCCGACTTGTGGTAAAACTGCCACGTGAACGAGATGTGGTGGGCATGGGTTGAGGGAGCCCTAGGCACGATCCCAGACTCACTTTTTCATAAACACACACTTCTCAGTATACAGCTTGCCGCTGGTTGATTTTGAGTGTGGAAATAGTTGTTTTCACAATTTTACCTCGTTTAACACTTATTTGGGGGGAGTGAAGATTCACCCACTTCTTCATACAATCATAACCAGAGGTTCAACTTTTCTCTTTATCTTTGCTATATACTTTTCCTTGCCATTAAATAATCAAAATCCATAAATAAAGAAAGCTTTCTTCCCCCAAAGTTTAGGTACTCAGTAAGTTATCAAATAATGTTTATAATCTGTAAAGCATTTACCTTGTCAAAACAGTACTTTATAAACAGAATAAGCATAATAAACTAATGATTTAATGGCTGTGCAGAAGAGTAATCAGTGGCTTATTTACACAATAAGATTATTCATGCAGTTTATTTCTACTGAGTATTTATGCACATTTGATGAATATGAATCCATAAGGCCAAAGCCAGAAATTGCCCTGAATTATCTGTATTGGTCGTCTACAAACTTCTTTGTTTACACGTTATCAAAAAATTTCTATTATGATATTCTCCATTATACAATTTGGTTGTCTCTAAAAATCCTTCACTAAATTTAAATAGTTGAAATGAACAGAATTTCAATTTTATTTCAACTATTAAACTTTTTAAATAAAAATTATAAATCCTTTCTATATGTATCCAATGGAGATTTAAATACTCACATATAAAAAATTTTATGGACAAAATCTTTAAAATTTGAAATTGTCCATCATTTCTTTTTCTCCTTGAACTCTTAATTCCCCACTACTTACTCCTGAGAATTTTATCCTGATATACATACATATATATCTCCTATGCTTATTTTTAGCAGATAATATCTCTAACAAAATTTTGGGTTTTGCACCTCTTATTGCACTTTCCTAACCACCTACAATCCATGTCTTGAGTGAAAAAAATTGTAATTTTATGTAATTATTACAATATTATTACAGTAATTATACAATATTGTATATAATTACAATTTTATATAATTTATCAAAACTAAATATGAAAAATAACTATTAAACAAATGTTAAAATCTTATTAAAATTATATGTCTCAATAGATGGCTGAGGCTTTTTAAAATTTGTTTGATATGTTTTTGCAAAGCATTTAAGACTCCCTTAGTGAACACAATTTATAACTAAAGCCAGGCACAGTTAAGCATCAATTCTACTAATTCCTATGTAAATAGATGTAAGCATTAAGGTATCTTTTTTATAGAAATTAAGACATAAAGGGCTTTATTATAAGAAAAATACACAATATTTTTATTCCTTCTGAGTTAAATGTCAAAAATTACATTACAACTCTTTATAATTTTTTTTTTCTATTTTGATCTTGTACTAGATAGCTGTTAGGTGCTTGTAAAATTATTGAAAATAAAGAATTTCTTAGGATTTACTCATAAAAGTACTTAGTGCCCAGTCATTAATCTCATTCTCAATATTGAGAACAGTGGTTTCCATTACAATTGCTTTGACATTGTCAGAATAAGGCATCAGAGGGAGATTCAGGATATGCTAGAAGGATGGTTCTCTTTTGTAGGCTGGGTGAAAAGCAACGGCAAAATGAGGGGTGGAAAACTAAAACTAACGTGATGACTTGACTAAGGGACTCAGCTCAGAAATATCAGTTTAGAGAACAAGTATGTACGAAGTTTTAGGCTCTTGAAATTAATTCTCCCAACTACTAATTCCCAGGTCACTCTGTCATGTACACTCGGTGATAAGGGTAACTCAGTTTTAAGATCACTGATCTACATCAAGCTCTAATTGTAAATCAATTAAACATGCCTAACCCGAAGCTCCCTGTGAAGGATGGATGAGCGTATGCCATCCAATATATGGTGGATCTAAAAACTGTCGGCTTAATTCATTAGCATAAGGTAAACATGATTCTGGGTCAGGTGATTTGCAAACTCCAACACCCCATTTCAGTGCGTGTGAAATCACTGTGACTAAGATGATCCACTGAGATGCTTTCAGGCTCCTCTTCCTCTCAAATCCTGAAGAACGTATTTTACGATACATCAGTTCTTCTTGAAAACTAAAATAAAATTTAGAGCAGGGAGGCAATACAGGGCAAGCAGAAACATCTAGGTTATTTTGTTCCAGGACATACTTGCTCCCAGAAAAAAGAATGTGAGCCAAGTAAAATAGCTAACTTACCAAGATTAACAACTCGTCTACCAATACTTGCCTTCCAAAACTTCAGCTAAGTGAGACTAATCAGACAAAGAAAGGCAAACACTGCATGATCGCTTATTAGTGGAATCTAACAAACCCAAACTCGTAAAAACAGAGTAAAATTGTGGTTTCCAAGGGCTGGGGTGTGGGTAGGGAGGGGGTAACAGGAGAGATGATGTTTAAAGGTATAAATTTACAGCTAATAGGTGGAGATGATGTATAATATAGTGAATACAGACAAAAATGTATAATACTATAATCAAACTTGCTAAGAAACTAGATCTTAATTACCCCCACCACAAAAAAAGAAATGATGTGACATGACAGAGGTGGCACTATCACTACAATGGTAATAGTATTTCAATACCTAAATGTATCAAATCAGCATGTTGTATACTTTAATTTACAAAATGTTACATGGCAAATATATTTCAACTGAAAAATAAAAATTAAAAACCTTGGTTCACTCTGTATACCCATCGTGAGCCTTGATGAAAAGGACCAAATCAGAAGGAGCTGTTAATCCTAGTATAACATTAATCTCTCAGACCTTTAGATACACATCTCTCAATTAAAGCAATATAAGCCATCCTTGAATTACTGAAAAAAGTCCAGATGCGGGGACTGAAGTCAGCTGAGAACTTTTAGAAATCCACCAGAAGCAGAACATCTTGGAGGAGGAGATAGATTTTGAGCTAGACCTTAGGATCAGGACAATGAGTGTATGAATTAAATATACATCTTCCATCTAAGACCCAAGAGTAAGATCCAGAAAACTGGAACCTGTGCCTGTCACATTTTAACCTCAAAGTTCTCATCTTTATCTACCCAATTACGCTCACTCAACTTTGCTGGTCTAAAACAGTAAGTCCCCTACATACAAACAAGTTCCATTCTGAAAGTGCATTCGTAAGTCCAATTTGTTTGTAAGTTAAACAAAGTTAGCCTAGGTACCCAACTAACACAATTGGCTATATAGTACTGTACTGTAATAGGTTTGTAATACTTTTCACACAAATAATACATAAAAAACACACACACACACAAAATAAAACATTTTTAATCTTACAGTACAGTACCTTGAAAAGTACAGTAGTACCAGCTACATCACCGCTGCTTTTACACTTGCTTCTGGACATCCTGGGCTTGAAATAAAGATACTGTACTACTGTACTCTATACAGTACTGGACAGTAAAGTACACAAAAGCACAACCACTTGTAGAGGATGCAGGCACGTAACAACGTATGCCAACATGTGAACTAACTTAACGTGATTGGACATGTGAACTCACGGTCGCATCTCTGAAAGTTTGCAACTTAAAGGTTTGTACGTAGAGGACTTACTGTACGCTGCATTGTCTTAGGCACTTGGAACTATAAAATTACTGACCTTTTGTATTTGACTTTCTTCTTTTTTACTGGCTCTAGTTCTGAGAGCTCCTGATTCTGTTACGGGGTCTGTTCCCTTGGTTTAATTTGGGCAATTACAGCTGCATCGCTACAGACGTGAAATAGTCATCAAGTCATTCCTTTAATATTCATGTAGCCGGGCTCAACTGTATGCTCTCTGGAGCCTTAAATGCTGTCCAGCAGCCACTGTACCATCAAACGATCTGACAAATCATGTTCCATCTATAGAAAAACAAAATCTGACCCTTGTAAAGACTGGAACAACTACAATCAAAAACTCTGCATGCAACCACGACACAGCAGACAGTGACGAATATCTGGATGGATCATGTTTCCTGACAATAATATTCTGTCCTCCAGCTGAGTCTGAAGAATGCAAAACTGGAGGGCTGAAAACGGAAACCAACAAATTTCCCTGCTCCTTTGTTAAATAATACTGGAATCATATGAGCTTTTCGTCTTTAAGTAAAACAGTATTGAGAATGAGTAGAAATAATTTGGCGATTTACTCTAAGAAATACTTGCTCCTGGAAAATAATACTGTGAGTGAAACAAAATAGCTGACCAGTCGACATGAACTCTTTGCTCATCTACATTTGCGTCAGAAACCTTGCCTCGGGCTTCCCTGGTGGCGCAGTGGTTGAGAACCTGCTTGCCAATGCAGGGGACACGGGTTCGAGCCCTGGTCTGGGAAGATCCCACATGTCGTGGAGCAACTAGGCCCATGAGCCACAACTACTGAGCCTGCGCGTCTGGAGCCTGTGCTCCGCAACAGGAGAGGCCGCGACAGTGAGAGGCCCGCGCACCGCGATGAAGAGTGGCCCCCGCTCGCCGCAACTAGAGAAAGCCCTTGCACAGAAACGAAGACCCGCCACAGCCAAAAATAAATTAATAAATTAATTAATAAATTAATTTTAAAAAAAACCTTGCCTCCCTCTGCCCACTAATCTAAAGATATTCCAAAATTCTCCCCAATTCAGTCCTTCCCCCTGCCTTAAAATCACTCAATTCAGGTTCTAAAACTGTACTAATATCCTCCCTTGAATTCCTCCTCTGAGACACGACTAAGATTCTGCCAACACCATATTCCCTGTACACTGAATTAAGTCTAACAAACTTACATTTGCTTAAGAGTTTTTCATTAAAAAAAAAAAACTTATTTTTTAAATCAATGGTTTGCAATATGTACTGATACTAATGCTTTTTTATGTATAGAAGTGTAATTTACTTTGATATCATTATTCAACTATTCATATGATTTATTTTTATTTCCAGATTTTGAATGTTATTAGCAGGGCTTATACCTCATTTGGCTGTTTATACTACACATAGCACTAGATCTTAAGCATCTAATAGTCTGAGCAAGTAATTATTCAATAAATAAATGAATAGACAAATATGATTAAGGCTTTCTAATATATTATTATTAAATTCCCACTGTGTAAATGTCCAAATTGTATACACACAGAAATACATGTACGTGTATACAGTTAATACACATTAAGTATTAATTAGTAAATATAACATAATACCTAACACTGAAATATATTTTTACATGTGTTTGTGAATACACCCACATGTAACTTTGAGACTACATATACCTTATTTGTAAGACAGCGTATATTTTCCAATTTGTACTTTTGTCTTCTACCATTGTATTGATAGATATTACACACAAAAGAGTATTTATTCAAATAAACATCTGAAAAAATCTAGGCACCCGCAGTCTCACAAGACATCATTTTAATACCAAACTTACATAAAAGTAAACTTATGTATAAAAATGAGACAGCAAAATCATAATTAGTGCTTTACTCCAAAGCTTGAGTATGTGATATTAGCCACTGACAGTGAAAATGCTATTGATAACTCGTCTGATCCCTCAAAATAAAACCTGAGATAGTGTACATTCACAATTATCTTTCAAATATAAACATGTTTTCTTTTCACTATTTACCCCCATACTCAAAGCTATAAATCATCATTTGCTTTATAGCTTCTCGTGATTCTCTGCGCTATGAGACTGGTATAACAAGCCAATGACTCACATTTATATGCCCAGATTTAAGTTGGAATTTTGTTTGTTGTTCTGCACCTGTGAGTTTCAAGCCAGTTAACTTTTTGCCCTGAAAAAATAAAATATTCAATTTAAGATATCTGTGGGAAAAAAATCAGTTGAAGCCATAAGAAATTCCTGAGAGTTCTAAATATTCTGGGACCATATTTCATAGTCCCTAAGCTATGAACACAAATTAAGATATAGCAGCTTGGTAGAGGCAACATGCAACCCTTATTCACATCTGTCAGCTAATGGAAAACTAAAATGCTACAGCTGCCAGGGTAAATATTAATCACTCGAAAAAGGAAAATTATATTAATCTCTTGTGCATGATATGCTTATATGTGAGTGCTATTTATGCACCGTATGCTACACTTTTGCTAAAATAACCCTGCCCTTGATAAGCCATAGGGAAGTTTTGTGACTGGAAACAAATCATGCATTTAAGTGAGTTAAAGCATCAGCATACACTAGAGATAAGAAAAGCCGGGTTTAATATTGAATGCAGAGAATCAAACATAATTGGAAATCAAAACTGTGGCTGTCCTTAAACAGGATAATAGAAAGGAACAAATATAAAACCTAGTTTTCTCAAATAACTAACCTTTATTTTTTACTACAAACCATATGAAGTCCATTTTTGGATATTCCAGTTTTGGATATTCCAGTTTTGGATATTGGATCCAAAATATCCAATTTTGGATATTTTTGGATATTCCAGTTTTGGATATTCCAATTTCTTTTTTTAAAGGCATATAATTGGGGTACAGATTGCTTTATTTTAATTTCAGCTTGAAGTCCTGAATTACAATCTGTTTAGACAATCTTTTCAAACAAAAGTAAACAAGATCTGGTATCTTATAAATAGCATAGGCACTGCTTCTTGTTGTGACATGATTGGCAGCTGTTCCTCAAAGCACAACACAGAGAGGAAGCTGGTCTATCAGCGCAGCCTTCTGTGAATCTTCTAAGTCAATGCTATCTAGGTCCCAGATCATCTTTTCCTGCCCCTGCAGACCTAAACACAACCAGCTGCCAAGGGCCCATAAACTCTATGAGAGCAATGTTAGAAGTGCTTCTATTATGTGGGCTTCAGCATTTGGAACCAAAGTCTACTATTTCTTCTGATGGATTCAAAGTACCAGAAGCTAATTTATTTTTTTCCTTCTCATCACTGAAACACATGGGGAAGGGGTTGAGTTCTAGTTAACAAAGAATGATCTCATGATTGTCAATTCATTTTCCTACAACCTAAGAACTAAATTGCAAAGAATAAAAGCAATGATAAGACACAGTGTAAAGGTCATAAATCGAGAAGAAATTTTAATGAACAGCTGATGCAGAGTGGTAAGGAAGGATTAAGATGGGTAAAAATACTTGCATAGTGGAAGCAAATAGAGGTTGTACTGATGGAGCATTTGGCTTGAAAATGCCAGAGAATGAGGGTGAAATTTGGGACTGAAAACATGATAAATTGAAAGTCCTATACGTGGATTTTTAATAACTTCCAGTATCATACTTCCATCTCAACAAGCAGCAAGAGAACCCAGGTTTCTAAGTCCAAGTTAAAAAGTTCAGTGAAGGACTCTTCTTTGCAGAGTCTGAAAGCTATTAGAGAAAAGAAATGCTTTAGACATTTTGTTACCTTCCTGAGTGATGGGTGGTTTTTATCTGATTACCTTAAAATACAGTAGAAGATTCATCAAGCCCTCCATGACCATATGCTCCTAATTCCCAATGAGCTCTTTTGTACCTCTGTCTTAAAAGAAACAAGGACCACAGACCTCATTGGAAATGACAAATATAAACAAAAATGACCTCTGAAAAAGATATAAATTCTAAATTATGAAATATCCCCAATTAGATTCCTCAGAGGCATGTACCATTACATCACAGGCAGAAAACAAGATCAATGCTTTTAAAAAACAAGTAGAGGATAATACTGCTTAGAAAGCAAAATAATATTAAAATTAAAAAGTCAATGAAAGGTTTGGAAGATCATATTGAAAACACTTCCCAGACTTGAACAAAGGTCAGAGATGGATATACAGAAGACAGCATATATAAACAATCAAACTAGGAAGTTCAACATCTAATTAATAAAAGTTCCCAAGGGAAAAAAAGAAGGGAAGATAGAAGAGATAGGTATAAAAGTCATCCAACAAAAATTTCCCAAGCTTAAGTACAGAAGTCTCCAGATTAACAAGTGACATCAAGTGTACAAACTAATGAACAAAAGAAAGGCCAATAAAAAAGTGTGACCAAGACAGTCTAATGTTCCCCTCAGCTTGACTAAACTTTGACAGGTTTCTTCCTGGCTATAGCTCCCTGACTTCCCTTTCTTTAGAGCACCTACTGTAGAAAACGTCTAATTGTAAATCCTTTCTTTGCTTCATTGAGATAAAATTCTCCCAGGCTCTTGCCAATTTTACAACCCTGGAATGTCCTTCACTACTTCTTCACTAGCTTGCCCCAGCATTTAAAGATTCTCCCAATTCTTATTTCAGCAGAATTGAGTTCAATCTCTCAACTTGCTCTCAACTTAAGTTGTGTTTCCCTGTTTAACTCATCTGGTGCAATTTTTCTTTGGCAAGTTCATCATCAACAATTTTCAGAACATCAAGGGTAAAGAGAGAATCTAAAATAACTCCAGAGAAAAATAAAAGATGATCAATATTCCAAATTTCTAAACAGCATTATTACCTACTACAAGAAAAAGGAGCAATTTTTTCAAGTTATCAGAGAAACTTTAACCTAGAACTCCATCTTTAGCCAAACCAAAAATCAAGATAAAAGAGTATGAATAGTTTTACAGACACAGAAAAAGTTTTCTCCTTTAAATGTTTAGTTTAGTCAATAGGATTAAAATAAAAGTGTTGGTGTTGAGGTTACTGGGCCGTGCCTTTTATCAAAAGGTTTTATAAAACCAGAAACTTGAAAATAGAAATAAATTCCTATGTTTTCAAGATAGCTATCTTATATACCAGGGCTGCTGTACCAGCAAAGACCACTAACTCTCCAATCTCTGTTACATCTTTTTTGCAGTGTGGTATTTTGACACAAGATAACTGCTGGAGCTCCAGTCATTCCACGCTTATTCCAGACAATTGGATGAAGATGGGGAAGAACAGCAAATCTTCTCTATTTAGAAGCTATCCCAAAGATTTTACACAAGGCTTCTGCTTATAACTCATTGGCTAACACTTAGTCACATGGCCAGCATGATACAACAGGGTCTAGAAATTTAGCATCATGCTAAATGTAGGGCACTGATATTAAAGAACAATGGTAGAAGAATTTATATGGATAATGATGCAACTAGTATCCATTACAAGATGGCACTCAAAAAAGTTAGAGAGGATTTAGAGACTGGGAAGACTGTTAAGGTATGAAAAAGGAATAGAGTATAATAAAAAAGTGAGGACTTCCCTGGTGGTGCAGTGGTTAAGAACCTGCCTGCCGATGCAGGGGACACAGGTTCAAGCCCTGGTCTGGAAAGATCTCACATGCTGTGGAGCAACTAAGTCCGTGCACCACAACTACTGAGCCTGTGCCCTAGAGACCACGAGCCACAACTACTGAGCCCCCATGCCACAACTACTGAAGCATGCGAGCCTAGAGCCTGTACTCCACAATAAGAGAAGCCCCCGCAATGAGAAGCCCGTGCACCACAGTGAAGAGTAGCCCTCACTCGCCGCAACTGGAGAAAGCCCGCGCACAGCAACGAAGACCCAACACAGCCAAAAATAAATAAATTTTTAAAATAATAATAAAAAAATAAAATAAAAAAGTGAATTACTAATTTCAGAACATATTTTAGTAGCTCTTTCTTAAAACCAGACAGATAAAATGGACAACAAAATAGCAAATATTCTAGAGATGTAACACAAATATAAAGCATATTTTAATTGATATATAAAGATATAGGTAAAGTAATTCCTGCAACCAGAAACAGAAAAATATAAATTAGTTTCAAGCACATATGAAATATAAAAATTGATTGTATTTGACCACAAAGAAAGTTTCATTAAAGCCTCGAGGAGGTATATCATAACTATTAAATCAAAATGGAACTCTATTTAAATTCCCCACAAAAAATTTTTGACTCAGACCACTTTCTTCCATAATGAAAATAAATTAGAATTTATTGGTAATAAGGCGTCCATGTCTAATATCTTTTCATGATAAAGAAAAAATCTCAGTAAACCCCAGAATAAAGGGAAATTTCTTCAACTTGATAAAGAGTATCTACAAAAACCCTACAGCTAACATCATAATTGATAAGAAAGCCAAAGCTTTCTCACTAAGATCAGGTACAAAAGCAAGGATGTCCCCTCTCACCACTCCTTTTCAACACCATACTGCAAATTCTAGCTAGTTCAGTAAGACCGGAAAAAAAAAAACGATGTACATAGTTTGCGAAGAAAGACATAAAACTGCCTCTGTTCACAGATAACATTACTGTCTATAAAGAAAATCCTTAACAACAACAACAAAACTCATGGAACTAATGTGCTTTTAAAACAAGCTTGTAAGATACAAGGTTATTATACAAAAGTCAGTTGCTTTCCTACATACCAGCAATGAACAAGTGGAATTTGAGTTTAAAGCACAACACGTTTATATTAGCATCTCAAAAAAAAATACTTAGGTATAAATCTGACAAATATGTGAAAGATCTGTATGAGGAAAACTACAAAACTCTGATTAAGGAAATCAAAGAAGAACTAAATAAATGGAGAGAGATTCCATGTTCATGGTTAGGAAGACTCACAATTGTCAACGTGTCACTTTTTCCAAACTTGTTCAATAGATTCAGTGTAATCCCGATCAAACTCCAGCAGAGTATTTTGTGGATATTGACAAACTGACTCTAAAATTTATGTGGAGAGGCAAAAGTCCCAGAATAGCCAACACAATATTTAAGGAGAACATAGACGAAGTACTGACACTACCGGACTTCAAGACTTACTCTAAGCTACAGTAATCAAGACAGTGTGATATTGGTGAAAAAACAGACAAATAGATCAATGGAACAGAATAGAGATCCCAGAAACAGACCCACATAAATACAGTCAATTGATCTTTGACAAAGGAGCAAAGGCAATATAATGGAGCAAAAATAATCCTGTCAACAAGTGGTACTGAAACAACTGGACATCCACATGCAAAAAAAAAATGAACCTAGACGCAGGACTTACACATTTCACCAAGATAAACTCAGTATGAATCACAACCTAAATGTAAAACACAAAAACCATAAAGCTTCTAGAAGGTAACATAAGAAAAAATCTGTATGACCTTGGGTATTGCAATGACTTTTTAGATACAACACCAAAACCATGATCCATGAAGTAAATAATTGATAAGCTGGACAACATTAAAGTTAAAAACATCTGTCTGCAAAAGACAATGTCAAGAGAATGAGAAGACACACCACAGACTGAGAGAAAATATTTGCAAAAGATACATCTGATAAAGAACTATTACCCAAATTATACAAAGAACTCTTAAAATTCAACAATAAGAAAACAACCAAGCCTTTCAAAAACTGGGCCAACTACCTGAATAGACACTTCAGAGAAGATATACAGGTGAAAAATAATCATAAAAAGATGAGTTATATCTTATTTCCTCTGGGAATTGGAAATTAACCACACACCTATTAGAATGGCCAAAATCTGGAACACTGACAAAACCGAATGCTGGTGAGGAGGTAGAGCCACAAGAACTCTCATTCATTACTGGTGCAAATTCAAATGGTAGAGCAGTTTGGAAAAACATGGAGGAAACTTAAATGCTTATCACTAAGTGAAAGAAACCAATCTGAAAAGGCTACATACTGTATGATTCCAACTATGTGACATTCTGGAAAAGGCAGTATTATGAAGATGGTAAAAAGACCAAGGGTCGCTGGGGTTGGGGAGGGTGGCAAGATGAATAGGCAGAGCCCAGAAGATGTGGGGAGTGTGAAAATACTCTGTATGATGCTGTCATACGTTCGTCTATTTCCACAGAATGCACAACACTAAGTGTGAACCACAACATAAACTGCACTCTGAGTGGTTATGACATGTGAATTTCGGTTCATCAACTGTAATAAATTGACCACTCTGTGGGGATGTTCAGGAGAGGGCAGGCCGTGCATGTGGGTTGCAGGGGAGGGGAGAGGTTAGTGTAGGGGGAATCTGTTCTCAATTCTTCTGGGAAGCTGCTCTAAAAGAATTAATTCTTAAGATTTTTTAAAGAGCCAAAGCTGATGTTTTACAAATTAAAAGTCATCACATGGAGATTTAAACATTTCAGTAGATGCAGAAAAATCATTTGAGTGTTTCCAGGATTATGGCAGACTAGGTATTTTTTAAAAATTTCTGTAGCCCTGGACCAAATATCAGAAAGTTGCAAAATTAAGTACTTAAAACACAGTGAGCTCAGAACGTTGGGAATAACTCTAAAGAGGTAGGAAAATAAAATAGAACTATATAAACTTGAAATTGAAAGAAAACTGTTCATCCTTAATGGAAACGCCAGTGATGGAAACTTAAGAGACAGGGAGAGGAGAGGAGATCAGGTATCGTTACAGTAAAAGAGGGAAGGTGACACAAAACACCAGCCATAATGTTAAGAAATTCAAGAAAAACACTCAGTGAAAGGTGACTAGGGTGTAATTTGTCTCCATATAAGATGACCCACAACTGAATGCACTCCTGCCTGTGCTATCAAGAAATATTACTGGTGACGACGCTGATAACAGTAATAATGATGATGGAACATTAACAACAACACTAACTGTAGAGTCCCTTAATAATTTGTAACCACACGCCTGATAACGTTTGGGTCTGGGATTCAAATTTAAAGAGCACCTTCCTGAAGGCAGAAAATCTCCAGGTGGAGAAATTAAACTGAATTGATTGCAGCTTGGTAACATCAGCTGATACATATTGAATAAAACACCAGTCTTCTTTGGATACAATCATCCTCAATTAAGGTATTCCAGGATCCCACAGATGAAATTCATATAAGTATGAATGTAAAGGAATTATCAAAGAACCGATGATACAAAACATAAATAACAAGTATTGGCATAAGTATATCGAAAACAAGATCAGATTTAGACTTCTAAAAACTTCCGACTTTAGAATTACTAATTGGAGTAAAGCACTACAATGAATAATGTGTTGAAAAGCATAAGCGATAAAAGTACAAAATTAAGTAAGCAACAAAAAAATATCAATACAAGGCCAGAGAGATTTGAGGACTAACCAAAAACAGATACAGAGTGTGCATGCAAAAGCAAAGATTTAATTGACAGGATAAACACCAGTTAAAGACACAGTTGAAAAGATAATTGCTGAACGTACCATAGAATTGTAAGGATTATCCAGTGTTCAGAGAAATAATGAGAAAAAAATATGATTGAGGTTAAGGGACTCAGGAGCAGAAAAAGGTCTATAATATATATAATTGGATTTCTAAACAAGAGAATGAAGGAAGAATTATAAGGAGAGACAATGGATGGAAATAACCCAGAATTAATGAAAGACATAAATCCAAAGATAAGAAAGTACAATGTATATTAAGTGAAATAAGAAATGCCCACTGATATATTATTGGAATTGTTAATACCAAGAAAAAGGAAGATTTTCAAAGAAGTCAGAGAAAATGGAGAGCTCTCTAAGGAAGTTACTGTAACATTAAAAGCAGAACTCCCTCATCTCCTGCTACTCTGACCTTGTTCCCTTGGCTCACTCCAGGCCAGCTGTTTCTGGAACATTCCAGACATTTTCTTATCTAGGGACCTTTGATCCGGGTGGTCCTTCTTCCTGAAGCTTCTTCTACATGCTCTTTGTCCTACATTCCCCCGTTAATTCAAGCTTGCCCTAAAATACCTCCACCTCAAGGATCCTGACAACGGCCATACTAATTAATATTCGAAGCTTTCCACAACTTCCAACCCACCTTATGTGCTCTACCTTTTATTCCTATAGCACTCATTAATTCTAATGTATTATATTATTTACCAGTAGTGTACCACAGGTTTATTTATCAAATAATCATAAACAACTTGAAAACAACTAATGGGACTGTAAATAAATTATAGTTCCTCCATGCAATGGGAAATCATACCTTCATTAGAAAGGATCAGCTAACTCTAATTATAGTGTAGGGAACAGTGCCAAGATATATTGGCACCCAGAAATAAATATATAAATGAAAAAAGCAAAATACAGAGCTATATGCATAGCATGCTACAATTCTACATGTGTATAAACCATATACATGATCTATATCTGGAAAGAAACGGGTACCTTATAACGCTGGCATCTTCAGGGTGAGCAGACTACCTGGCTGGGGGACAGGTAAGGAAAGGAGCCTTTTTCCCACGTCTTACTTCCAAAATTTTCTTCCATGAGAATGTAATAGCTATCAAATAAGTAGATGTAACTACTAAAACGTACAGGCACAGAAGTCTCTTGCTTTTAAATTTATGTATGTGTTAGCTGGATAAATATGAAAGTTGAAAAAGAAAAATGACCTGATTATGTTCCATTTCCTGAAAAAGTAGAACTTTTAATATTTGTAGGAAAAACTGCTACTGTCATTGTCTCCAGGCTACGCTTCACATTCCCCTTGACCATGACTGAAACATGTTTTCCCTTCTAAAGATAAACAAACGACTCTCTACTACCTCTTTACTTGCTTGAGAGAGAGAAAAGTGTGTGCACCCACACAGACACACACACACACACACACACACACACTTAACCTGAGTCACAATTCTATCATATTGCTCATTTTTCTCAATTGTGTGTTTCACGGAACACTTATGATCAAATATGCCGTTAGGCTTTGATATGTGTTTTTCTCTTCCTCAATCTAGCATTTAGCCATCATCATCCAAGACTATCTTGTGAAGTTACCATCCTCATGCAAAGTGCGTTTCCACAATCTTTGTCTTTAAGTGACAGGTGAAAAATGCATCACAAAAGTCATACAGCATAGAACAGGCAGTAAGAGCAGATTGGCAATGAAACCGTGAGCCTGCGTTCAGGTCAAAAAGGTATTTGCTCTGAACCAATTAAGGCCAAGTTTATCGTGTCAATGTCAAACTCATGGTAAACAAAGTTTTTGCTTCTCTCTCATCATGAATAAATCACTTGTTCAACCCAACCGCTCAGGCCTTATCAGGCAGTATTTAATTTCAGTACAGTTGTGCTGACAGGCCTAATCACAATTCTCATGTTAGTTCTTAAATGCAGAGAAGACCCCCTGAGGATTCCCACTAGGGACAGACTCCCTGGAGCATTTCCCTAAATTTCAGAACGCCTGCCTTACACATGTGTTTTCCTTAAGGCTCTGTGCTTTGCTTTCCAAGGGGGCAGACAGACAATGTAAGTATTCACTCCCCAGTGTGAATGCGAGATGCAAGAGCATCGGGCAAACCATCAGGAAACCGGAGTTCTCATAAGAGGGCCCTAACTCTATATACCCACATGTCTTGAAGGGTCTGTAAGAACCCCGGTCTCTTTATGTGAAAATAAGTTGGTCAACTTCTAAGACTCTTGAAGTTCTAAAAGCCCATGGATATCTACATGGACACTGGTATATGAAGATATTTAGTTGGTTCTTAAAGGAGTGTATTCATTTACTAGGCTGATATAACTAGTACCATGAACTACGTGGCTTTAAAACAACAGGAATTTACTCACTGTTTTGACAGCTAGTATTTCAAATTCAAGGTGTTGGCAGGGTAACACTCTCTGAAGACTCTAAGGGAGAATCTATTCCAGACCTATCTCCTGGCTTCAGGTGTTGCCAGCCATCCTTAGTGTTCCTTGGTTTGTACATGCTTCACTCCAACCTCTGCCCCCATCATCACGTGGTGCTCTCCCTGTGCCTGTCTCTGTGTCTCTGCTATCTTACAGACAGCAGTCCTAGTGGATTAAGGACCCGTCCTACTCCAGTATGACCTAATGTTAACTTACATCTGAATTACAACAAAGGTCAGGTCACATTCACAAGTACTGGGGGCAAGGGCTTATACATATTTGGGGGGGTACACAATTCAACCAGTCACAGGTGATGTTGTACCCTTCTCTACATACACATTTTAAACCAGATGCTCAGATGATGCAATCACTTCGCCAATCTAATATTCGGAGAAACTGAAACACAGACAATTAGAACTTAGAAACCTAAAAATCCCATAGTCACGAAGAGCATCTCAAAGGACATTATCTTTCATGCCTCTGCATTTTATAAGAAAAATGTGCCTCTCAAAAATATTGCTTCTTCAGGAAAATACATTGAAATTGAAACATAAAAGTAAAGAAGATCCCATATCAGATATTATTGCAGGAAATTCAAAATCTCCCTCCCACATAAATATCTGAAGAAACAACTGACTTTAAGAAAATTACAAATTCTGTAAAGTTTAGATGTTATTGTCAAGAAGGTTTTACAGCTCCTGATAAAGTAATATACTGCTACCAGAAAGAATACAGTAGTGAAATTTAGATTTACATAAATAATTTTTACTTTACTAAAAATTTTTATTACTACATTACTGTATGCAATGTAGCATTATAATAATCCTAATTCTAATATGTATTAGAATCTAATAATTGTTAAATTAATTCATTCCCTTGTTTTCAATAGTGAATGGAATGGATAGAATGTATGGCTGATGTGCATTCAGAAATGTCCTGGTTAAACCAAAAACAAAAAGTTGCAAATGGCTTGTGAATAGTTTTCACGCTTCTTCCACAGGCTGCTCTGAATACAAGAAGAGCCATCCCTAGAGAAGTGGTTATGAAAACTGTACTTTGTTTTGTTAAGGTTCTATGCTCTGCTCTCCAAGGGGGCAGATAGGCAATATACGTATTCATGCTTAAAATCCAGGCTTAATAGTATGGGCTACCTTGTCATCTGGTAAAATCGAGAAGGCTCAAATGGTGTAACCACAAGCTCACCTCCCCATTCTGCTCCTGTGGATGAAGTCCCCTAGCCAAACCACCCAACTTATCCAACAGACCCAGCAGATGCCTGCTTATCCCTGAGTAGTGAGTTTCAATTCCCTGCCAGCCCACAGAAACAAGAATCAGAACCATTCAAACAAGCCAATCACATGCTCCAGGGGGAAGCAGGGGGAACCTCGCCCTCTTAATACTACAAGGACTGCTTCCTACAGCCGGATTATCCTTTCCACTCCCAAGTATAATCCCGGTACATCCTGCATGGCATGCAGGATCCTCCTCTCCCAGGCTGTGAGTATAGGTGACTCATGAAATTGCTGTTGATTTCATCTGTCCAAAGTCGGGGGTCATGTGTTCCACCATCCACATAACCCTACGGCAGGAACACCTTCCTCACCAACGGCCTCAAGAGGAGGCAGTCAAAACATACCTTTAGTTAAATAACTACCTAAGCAAGAAACCTGTAGAATCCTACGGCATTTCCGTAAGTATTTTGCACTTGACTGGACAGTGTTGCTAGGTCTCATGGGGCAGGAAGCAGCAGCAGTTACCTGTGCAGGACCGTCTTCTCACAAGTCACATGTTATACGAGGATACAAACAATACTGTACCACCTGGTGGGCAAAAAGGCTAACTGGGGTCCCTGATTACAGTCGTGTGAAAATAAAGAGCATTCTGGCTGAAGAGACTGAGCTGATTAGAGTTTGGATTAAAACTTAGAAGCTTTGAAAGAGATGTTTGTCATATCTACTTGTTCATAAGCCAATTTTTTGAGGAAAACCTCGTAACGTTTAACAGCATCTAGTCTTTCTGTTTGTTTGTTTTCATTTCTGGCTGTGTTGGGTCTTCATTGCTGCGCACGGGCTTTCTCTAGTTGTGGTGAGCGGGGGCTACTCTTCGTTGCGGTGTCCTGGCTTCTCATTATGGTGGCTTCTCTTGTTGCGGAGCGTGGGCTCTAGGCACGCGGACTTCAGTAGTTGTGGCACGTGGGCTCAGTAGTTGTGGCACATGGGCTTAGTTGCTCCACAACATGTGGGATCTTCCCAGACCAGGGCTCGAACCTGTGTCCCCTGCATTGGCAGGCAGATTCTCAACCACTGCACCACCAGGGAAGCCCAGCATCTAGTCTTTTGCAGAACACATTTTAGGAACACTATTTACACTCTTGGATCCTATGTACACCTTGACCACCCATCTCCATGTAGCAAACAGAGCCATCTATCTAAAATCCCAATAGGACCATGTCCTGCCCCTACTTGAATTCCTTTGGTCTCTCTCCATCCCCTAAAAAAGCACAAGCTTCTAAGTATCACATACAAGGCGTTGAATGACCTGACTCCCAGTCCCCTTCTTCAGTCTCGTCTCTCATGGCTGACAGTGGCTTTTCTTTTTGGACAAAGAAAGAATGAGTTTGTGTACAGCCCAAGGAGAAGTACTGAGTGGAGAGGAAGAAGTTAAATATATATAAGGGAGGGGATGAACAATAGAATGCTATATATATGGGAGAGGGGATGAATAACAGAATGATATTCTGGACAAGGTTGGAGGTGGGCTCGAGGACTTAAATAGAGACATAGCTCCCACTACAATCTTGACATAGTGGAGGTAACACATGGGCTGCAAGAAATGAAGGTTGGGGTGGAAAAGAAGCAAGATTGTTACTGAAAGCCCCTATATTCTCACTCAAGTAGAAGAAAGATCATCTGCTGAGGCTGAAGGGAACAGAGATTGAGCTGGTGTTTCGAAGAGCAAGGTGAAATTTGGGATTTTATCCATGCAAACAGGAGGTGGATGTTACTAAAAGCTCGCTGAGGGCCAGTCTGAGGAAAGGCTCTAATGTGTAAGGGTATGTGCTTTAGCCAAATGTAATTCAGTCCCACCCAGGGGCGGAACCATCAAAATAGGGAATGAATTATAACATATGAATGAACATATGTATATGTATAACTGATTCACTTTGTTATAAAGCAGAAACTGACACACCATTGTAAAGCAATTATACTCCAATAAAGATGTTAAAAAAAAAAAAAGAGTACCCAACAACTAGGAGGCACTCAAGTGTCTATGACTTTCCTCCCTGTCGTACTCCCATGCACCTTATGGTTCATCCTATTTCTCCCTATTCCAATTGATATTTCTATTTCTTCTCCATTGAATCATCTTTGTACTGTTTGTTTGAATCCCCAGTGCCCTAAACCTGGACCTATTCTTTACTCCTTTTATATCCCTTACCCTGCAATTCATTTAATCAAAATTTAAATCTCACTTCTATGTGAATGACTCCCAGTTCTGAATATTCAATTCAGCCTCTCTGGAGTTCCAGACACACATATCCAGTTAGTCACTGAATAGCACCATCTGATCATCTGAAGATACCTTAAACACAGTATTTCAAGGTGGAACCCATTCTTCCTCCACCCAAACCAGCGCGCGCGCACGCGCACGCGCACGCGCACACACACACACTACTCCAGCTCTATTTTCTTTGGGGGCTAATGCCACTCCTAAATACTCAAGGCAAAAGACCCAATAGAAATCTTTCAAATACTCTTCCTTCACTCCATTTAGCCAACTTTGTCCCATCAACATTGACTATGTCTCAACATATTTATCAAACTCGACCACTGCAGTAGCACCTAACTTATATTACAAACATGTCTCTTACTGCTTCTATGCATTTTACACACTATTGTAAGGTTACTCTTCCCGAAGTGTAATTTTAATAGCACTGTCCGCCTGTAATGTTAATAGCATTAATATTTTTATTTCTGCCTAGTGAATTAAAACTAAACATCCACCCTGGTATTCAGGGCTATTTCTAGTATATATCTAATCTAATGTTTTATCATTCCCTTTCTCTATACTTAATAGTCCACTCAAAAACAAAAGCAAAAAAACTCTAGTCATTCTATGTATGCTGTTGCTTCTTCTTTTGGTCTACACAACACTATTCACACTTCTTTTAGGACTCCTCTTCTATTTTACTTTCATATGCAGTAATTGGAGAACAAAAGTGGGGAATACCTTTACTGACAACACAAAAAAAGAAATAGACATATACATCTTTGAACCATACTATTTATTTTTAGGAATGGAAGATTTGATCATGCAAAAAGATTGTGATGTCCAGATTTACAGAGGCACAAAAAAAGAGTGTATTGATGAGAGTAAAGCAAACTATTAGGGCATTTCCAGAAATATCCTGAAATTTCTACTTTCTTGGATTAAATAATAATAGGGCCAAGGATTGGGTCTAAATTTACATAATCTAAGATCTCAGAGAAAAGTGTGATTGTTAATCTGTCTATATTCAGAGACTCCCTTTGGGAGTAAATGCTATTCAACCTAGGAAACGCACTGCCTGATACTTCCATCTGGACTGAGGTCCTGCTGGCTCTGGATCAGACATAGCTACTGGATCAAGGAGGAAGGACAGTGACAAAATTGTTCTTTATGCTGCTTTGTCCTTGTCTTATCCCATCTATTAAGCAGTACAATGTTGGAGAAATGAGATTCTTGAGTATATTTCTACAACTTAGAGCGAAGAGTCTTACCCAAGGTAGGTGACTGATAAGTTTGTTGAAAACGATCACTGAATTTTCTCATTTTGAAAAACAGAAATTTGACTAATCGTTTAGACAAGCTCTAATCAACACATCCCAAATATCATCTTTCTGGCAGAATTCTTCCTCATCAATCTTTCATCAGAGAGTAGTTACTGAGAAGGTCTCTGCTGATGTTTGGAATTGTGATGGCTGAGCAGGAACCCAGGACTGCTGCCAGCAACGTCCCCAAAAAATGCAGGAGAGGACATGCCTTCTACCTTCCAATATCCTGCTCGACTCCCATCAGCAGAATCTTCTTCCTCCAGTCCTTCCAGTAACTCTATAATAAACGCCTTGTACTAAAGTCTGTTTGAAAAAAATAGTTGCTAAGCCTATACAATCTCATGTGGCCAAACTATTCTCTATTTGTCAGTATAGTTACAGCATAATTTCTGATTGTCTAAAGGAACGATGATATGAGTGCACCAAGAACAGAGTCTTTGGTGTGGCTACCAAGGGGGGGAAAGGGGAGGTGGGATGAATTGGGAGATTGGGATTGACATATATACATTATTGATACTATGCATAAAATAGATAACTAACGAGAACCTACTGTATAGCACGGGGAACTTTTGGAATAAAGTAACCTACTGAAATCTCAACATATTTGGTATGATTAACGAAAGATGCTTTTGGTTTCCCCCCGTTCGGGTTTCTCTGAGGTGGCTATGCCTGATTAGCAGAGGCCCTGGTGAGATAAGTTCAGAATTTCGTAATACATCATCTCGCAAGAAGAGTCTAAAAGTGATGTGATTGAATAAATGGAGTTTGAAACAAGCTACTTACAGAGTAATAACAGAAATTTTGAACATAAAGTTGCATGGTTGCCAGGTCCCCTGTGGGATACTGTGGCTAAGAAAATTCTATTATCCAGATCATATTAATATAGGGATAAAAAAAAGGATGTATCCGGAACTTACTAAAATGAATGCCACTGTATTACTCTGGGTAAAAAAGATGATCCGGAAATTAATATTGGGTGCCTTTCCTCCTTCTCATCAAGCATCAGTCACATTTTAATGGTAGGATTTGTGTTGCACTTCCTGGTTTCGTCTTTACATTTTCTTTGTCTGTTTTATGGTGATGAAGTTTGTTGCTCTTAGGGCCTTACTGCCAGCTTCATGTCCTCCAGCAGTGCGTACAGTGGCCACCAGGGAAATTACCTGATGGGACAGCCAAGGTCATGTTCAGGAGTGAGGGAGTAACTTGAAAACTTCTGATGTCTTCTTCAAATCTTATCATTTAAAAATGTCCACTTTTAATATAGTTTCCACTATTACTTTATTAATATAGAATAGTTATATAATGTGTAAAAACCTGTATACAAAATAAATGATAGGTATATGCAACAAAAAAAACTTATGTAAATACTTGTAACTCTTACTAATGAAGTGTGTGATCAAAACAGTTGGACCCTCCTGTCCTCATAAGCCAGTTAACCACGGTCCTTGAGGTAGAGGAAAAGGGAAAACCAAGAGTGGCCGTCAATGCCGTCAGGAGGATTCTCTGAAAATAGTTCAGCAGTATGTGCTATTTGAAAGGTTTGGAGGTCATAAGGCATCAGCCACGCAGTCACCCTGACCAGGTGGTGCCGTGCTTCCTTTCACCAATGACAGCTCTGCCAGAACGAGAGAAGCATCTCAAACCATCCCCTTAGTGTCTCTTCTTTTTCTAGTACCACCAAGTTAACTAACAGTCTCCAATTCAGCCTCAGTTTCTGCCAATTTCCAATTAATTCTTGAGCAGGATAGATGGGGCTACATACTAGCTGGGCGATACAGATAAGCTGTCCAGCTCGGAGAACAAGGTGTGGCAGCCCCAGGACCATTCCTGGGCACCACAGTCTCTCCCCACCTCCAGTTCATCTGCCTGTTCCTTTGCACTGGACCTCGCTTCCCATGCTCTCACCTGCCTACAGCCTGTGCTGCACTAAGGACCCCTCCAGCCTTTGCCAGCATCCTCTTGATTGGATAAAGTATATTTCCTCAAACACATTATTGGCTCCAACTGTATTCTCAATGAGCAATGCCTCTACCCAGACTATGTATAGACTGACTGCCTAGAACTGTCAACCACCATTCCCTACCTACACAGCCCTGTGCATCTAAGCCTGTTCTAGACGCTCAACTAGGCACTGATAGTACAGCATTGAAGAAGCCAAATCTGTTCCATGGGACTTATAATTCAGAGGAACTCTCGTGAATGCTGATTCTCACTCCCCCATAGTTGCCCTAACTCACTTGACCTTAGATGTTCTTTTGTCTATGAAAGTAAGTACATGTGGTAAACATCATAATGGACTATTAAACTAGTCACCAACCATACTTCCCCCCCCCAAATATTTTTAAGCTCACAGAACTTTCCAATATATATGTATATATACAAGTACATATATAATTACAGTATATTAAATGTATTAGCCTTAAAAAGCAGAAACAAGTATATTCTATATGCATTGTTCTGTAATCTGTGTCTACTTCAACATCCCATGAAAATCTCATATCAGCATACACCAGTTTTATTTTTTCTTAATAGTTACATAATACTCCATATAGAAAGAACACCAGCTGTTTCCCTTAGGGATTTATTATACAGCTGAATTAATTCTTCTTGTTCTAAGTTCTTCCTCCACTTTCCCAGCAGTTCACCCAAAGTCTGAGTAAGCTTCAAAATCACAGCCACAGAAACTGCTAAGCACGTATACACAAACACACATATACAAAAATAAGTACTTTTGAAATAAGGAGGGAAGATAAGATAGGATATTGAAAGCTAGGGGAAAAAAAACACTTCCAAAAATCAAGTATCTGTTATTAATTCATGAATTCTATTTATAATTTTAAGAGTGTGATTTTGTGAAAGTAAATGGTTTAAATACCACTGTCATTAATTTGAAAGCACTTTGTTTTTCAAAGAGTTCAATAGAAGATAGATCTCAAGCTTAGGCTGTGTTTGGTTGGCCTATAAACTTCCAGGTCAGGACAGCATCATTCACTCTGACATTCAGGATTTGCTGCAGGCGTTCTTGTATCTAAATGGAGCATTCCGCAATGCAACTTGGGGTACAACCATTAGTTATGAGAAAATTGATTTCTGTGGGTAACAGAGTGACACAAGATGCAGCTCAGCATCCACGAATTCAGAGAATATAACCTGGTAATATACTGAATGCTTATTAAGCGAAGCAGAAAATTCTCATCTTGGTAAGCCACTGGATCTGTGGCCTTTTATTGCCCAAGAAGCACTCCCTTGCAAAAGGCCACATGAGAAAATCACTTTCAAGATAACATTCTTCAAATTTATGAGGCGGTATTTCTCCTACACTATAAAATATATTTTAATTACGATATTAGGACATCATTTTATACTAGAAACGGACCTGGATTTGGACTCAGACAGTACCCCTTGATTTTTGGCTAGGTCCCTGAACATGTTCTATTTTCTTATCTCTCAAACGGGAATAGAAAATTTGGTACACTCTTAAACTGGTGCATAATAGACATAGAAGCACTCTGCATTATGTAAAGCATAGAAATAAACTAAAGTGTCAAAAAAATGAGGACATTTGGGCAGAAACAAGGCTGAATACTGTGCATGGAACATGAATAAGTATTCTTTATTTCTGCAATAGAAAGCTGAAATGAAATTGGTGGCAATTTCCACCGTGGACAGGAAATTGGCATCGACTCCCACTGTGCTCCTGATTGGCTGGGCATATGGAGTACTTGAGACATGACAGAAGACCTAACAGTTGAAATATGCCAGGAAATCTCTCTTAGCTTTATTCTAAAGCTGATGAATCAGTTTGCAGGGCAGAAATTGAGACACAGATGTAGAGAACAAACGTATGGACACCAAAGGGGAAAGCGGCAGGGGGGGGTGGGGTGGGGTGTGATGAATTGGGAGATTGGGATTGACATATATACACTAATATGTATAAAATGGATAACTAATAAGAACCTGCTGTATAATAAATTAAAAACTCTTTAAAAATAAATGAAATATTGGTAATATTCTAGGCAATTTCCTTAAAATCTCACATGATTATATTATATATGAAGAATAAGCACTATTGTAAAGGATATTTTCCTTCACAGTCAACAACTTTTGGTTAAGATCCAAGTCATAGGTTTTACAGAAATGGAGTTGGAAGATGTGAGGAATCATGTGAAATTTGTAATAAACTAAGCTTTTATCAAAATGGTTTGTCCAATAAGCAAATTGATTGTTACCAAAAGATCTTCAAATCCTTATCAGAATTTTGCATAAAATTTTTTTCTCTGTATCCAATTACACATCTATTCATACTTGGGTCTGTGACCACATTCTTAGCAACCAAAATTTTACAGGGTGTGTAGGACACTCACCTGGAATGTAAGGAATGACAGGATTCTTTGACTGAGAAAGGGATAGCAACCCACTTACTTTCTAGATTGAAATATACCATGAAATTCGAGGAATATTATAAGCTTCATGACATCATCATGAGCCTGTTGAGATTCTTCCTGATTTTATAAGAAATGTCCATGTAAGCTATTGGCTAAGCTGAATTTCTGTTGGGAGGCTCTGGAAGGGAAAATCTGTTGCAAATTTTTTTTTTTTTTTTTTTAAACATGCAGAGCTCAATTCCTTGCAGTTATAGGATTTAGGTTCCTGTTTCCTTGCTAGCTGTCAGTAAGGGCCGATTTTAGCTCCCAGAGGTGCCCCCATTCTCCACCCTTAGCCCCCTCCATCTACAAGCCCACAACAGAGAGTCAGACCCTTCTTGCTCTTTGAAATTTTGACTTCCATTCTGTGCCCAGCCAGAGAAAGCTCTCTGCTTTTTAAGGGCTCATGAGCTTAGGGCAATCCATCTGTGTCATCTTCCTATCTTTACTTTAATTACAAGTGCAACATTTCTTCACAACAATACCTAGATTAGTATTTGATTGAATAACTGGGCAAAGATGTGTGTACAACAATGGCCAAGAATTTCAGGGTCACCTTAGAACTCAGCCTACCACACATCCCCAAACTCTACATAAAGTTATGTTCTATGTACACACACAAGTGTGCATCCCAAGAAATTCCCCTTTTCCCCTATGATCCTATGAACAAAGGAGCCCTCTGAGTTCTCACAGGACCTAAATACATCCTAATGGAAAGAGCCCAATTCTGTATCTGAGCCTCCCTGGTCTCGGGTCTGAAGGCCAGGACAAAAGTGCAATGTCCCTAAATTCTCAATAAACATGGCTCCCCAAATGCCTTTGGTGACATCTGACTCTAGGGTAAAAATACTTCGGTATAGAATATGGAGAGCCCTAAACTGCTGGCTTTCTACATGTTTATGTGTTGTCCACTGCCCATTTTTAAAACATCTGTTCTTAGAATCAGTGACTAATATTTTATAATATAAATACAGTACTTAAAACTAAACAACTAATACTCCTCAACTCCTGACCCTATATAGTTTAGGCCAAAAGTATTTGTAATATTTTTAAAAATCACAGGAAAATTCAAGGGCCTGATATTTACAATATTAACATTTAGTAATTTCCTACTGCTTTGTAATTAGAGTTGACTCCCAAGAGGTAGAACATAATTGCTCATTTTGTACACATGATACTTCTGGATCAAGAAGTGATTAAAATATTTATACTGCACAGCTTGTTCATTTCACATATATTATCCGATTAATTTACTTTGATTCTCTGTGCATCAGTATTTTTGCTTTTCTTCTCTAAAATGGCACTTCATAGAAAATAACATCATAGTCTTAACACCTAGTTGTACATTTGAAATAAAATGGTAATAGATTAATATAGAGCCTGTTCTGTGGTTATTGTAAATATATTTCCTATGTACGAGATGTAAAATACAAACGGACTTAACAGTTAAAATCACTGAGTAAAATTTCCCCAGATTTCGTAATTTGCTAGTGATATATGGTTTAAAACTTTTCATCTACGTTAGAAATATTTTAAGTATGAAAAGTTTTCCTAATTATGATGAAAAAAATTTAATAATATAAATAATTTATTGTCTTACTTTCTAGCATGGTATATACTGTCCTATTTTCTTTCACATATATCTATGTATATTTACCTTGGGGAATTTAAATATTCAAAATGGAATTTGTGCAAATACTTTTCTAGGTTTTTTAAGTTCCTTCCTGTATTTTAGCTTGCAGTTTTAAGTATCAGATGCTGTGTTTGGGGGAATACTTTAATTATTAGATCTCTGAACAGTTTAATGAAAGTAGTCCCCAAAATCACACTCAGGGAAAGATCTATATTCGGAAATTGGTTTTCAAAGGGCTGCATTTCAAATTACCTGAGTTACAAGGTCAATAGCTAGTAAGGGAAATAATTATTCAGGATTGAGAATGCACAGCCATGGTCTCATCCACAACTAAGTCAATTAGCTTTGAGCACTTCTAACTTAAGCTAAAATAAAGAAGTGAGTATGAGAGGTTTAATTAAGTGACCAAAACGCAAGCCCCCAAGTCCCCTTTTAGTCATCGGTACGAAACTGTATTACTGAAAATCAAATCTGTCCACAATCTATTTTAATATCATTTCTGAAGTACATTGAGGAAATACAGAGTTCAGCCCGGGGGCCATTGAGTTTGTATCTGGAGCCTTGCTGCCCTAAGGAGAGGTTCAAAGATGGAAGGACTGTCAGAACGCGGCACCCCATTACCGCTCAACATCCACTGCCTGTAGTGCCTGACAAAATGAAAGCAAAGCAAAGAGAAGTTTGTCTAGTTAGACCCTAATATCTCCTAGATGATATTGTTGTTAAGTCCCTTAAGCAAAATAGAAAACAAGAATTAAGTTAGGAAAAGAGACGTGCCCAAATATGAATGCACAAAATCTCTCTGGCCAGCCAAAGATCTCTGTGGTCAACATTAATGATTTCACCTGGAGGCAAAATGTTCCTTGTAACAAACTAACCAAAAGAATCATTTCCAAACAGAGGGTGGGGGGAGGAGGAGGGGAGAGTAAAAGATGGGGAAGGGAACACCTGCAAAGCATCAGGTAAATGGGGAAGGAATCCAGTAAAAAACCAACAATAGACACTGGAGCCAAGATGTGAAGCTCAATTTGTTCTCATTTTTAAGATGTAATCTCTCATTAAAAAAACACATTAATAAGTTTAAATTAAACATCACTACATATTTTGGGAGAAAGCTGAGTCCAACATGGAGGCAACTCTAGGGCAAGTTTTAGAGTTTCTCCAAATTCCTAAAGCTTGCCTTCAAGCTGAGTAAGGAGAAGGCCAGAGAATGCATCCAAACTCGTAAAGACATCCAGGTAACAGCAGTGCCTTCAGGGATAAGCCGTGTGTTGAACGGGTTTCTCTCCACACACAGCTGTGTGTGCGCACACTTCCACGAGCACCAGTTTCCAAAGAGGCTGGTCGTGAGATGCAGGTGACCTTGTTCCCCGACCAGGGCATGGACGACTGCTCTTGTCCTTTTCTGGTTCCACGTTCCCGCACTCGGAAGGTCTGCTACATGTCAGCCACTTAGACGCCATAGCCAACATGACCACCAACCGGCCCCAGCCCATTATCCCTCCATCTCTCTACCCCTCGGTCCTTACGCACCTTCAGTCCAGTCACTTCTTCCTTCCTGTTGCCACAAGTTTGTAGAAACTGACAAATGTATGACAAGATGCTGGTAAACACACTCTCACACAAACCAACCAACCCTAGTCCCTCATCAGTGAGGTTTGCTGATTTCCGAGGTCAAAACTCCCATCAGGGCTGATCGCATGCTGCCCACCTGACCTCAGGAACAGGAAGTTGGGAGGAGATGTGCACAGCTGTCTTTCAGGGGCCAGGGCAACCCACCACAGCTCACCTCTGAAGGTAAGCTGAGGAGCCCAATGAAAGGAGCTTTGTCACTTAACAGCCAAGAGGTGAGTCCTTGAAAGCCACAGAAACCACCATCCAGCCTCTGTCTTCTTCACACCCTGAGGTGCTGGATTTCAACTTAATAGATTATTTGATAAATATACCTCCCTCGGACTCTGTCCTTGCTGTCCCTGGAAGTGTATGGTTTTTATTGGGGGATACACGGACTTCAAGGAGTTCCTTTCTCATCCCTCAACAAGCATCTCTATAGAACCCTTTCCTTTACTGGAAAGACAGTGAGAGTAAGGCAAAGACCTGATCTACAAGAAGGCCATCATTGTGAGATGCAGGGCTAATTATTTTATCCCATTCATTTATTTCTTCAACATTCATTTTAACAGAATCAATGTTCCTACTGTCAGAAGTTTTTCTCATCTTTGTAGAGATCTTTGTTCTGTTTTCTATGACCCTGCAGAACGTATTTCCCACCTGCCTTAAAACATCTAACACACTGGAATTACTGTTTTACTTACAGGAGACTGTAAGCTTCTTGAGAACAGGGACATCTTTTCCTCAACGTTGTATGCCCAGAGCCTAGCACCCAGCCTGGTGCATAGGAGGAGCTAGGAAACACGGAACAAGGCTAGTGGACAATAGAACATACACTGTCCAGGAAGGCAGGCAGACTGAGGGCACGCCCAGCTCTGCTGTTAACTGGTTATGACATTTCCATCACTTATTTCATCTTTCAGGCTCCAGGGAACTATTTATAAAATGAAAAGATGAGTGGGAACTTTTTCAGGATACTTTTAATACTAAATGCTTACAAATTTAACTTATACTTCTACCAGGGATGACACTAATATCTACTAAAAAGATATCGCTTTCAAGTCCCAGGAAGAAAATAGATAATGTCAACTGAATTGAAAATAAATCCTTTTGTTCTCAACAATAAGTGATTTTCAGTATTGTGCTGCCTCTCACTGAACAGAGACGACACGTGAGGGAAACGAATGAGGCGGCCTTTACTTCCTTAGTTGGCCAACCCTTTGTGTCTGAAACGCTGCTGGTACTTTTTCACACTCTAAAGGGAAAAACAAGGGCCGAAATCCACAGATATTTTTGAATCAGCTTTTATTTTTCCATGGCCAGGAAAAGGAACCAGCTGAACCTCATTCCTGATGTTTAACAAAAAACTTGACCCAAAAGTCAAATTTCAATATTTAATGAATGTCAGCTGAAATATTTCATTTGCCATTTTATATATTTCTATAATTCTTTCAACCTGGATGAATTTCAAATTGTAAATAACCCTGAAGGAGTTAACACTAGTGGTTTGCTGCTAAACAGCCCCATGGTTCCCAGAAGAAAAAAAAAGTAAAAGTCCTGGCTTTTAGCATTTGCTGATTTCCATGGCACAAATACTTCCACAAGGGTCAGTTTCAACGTAGTAACTGTTTAACAACTGGCTCACTAAATTCTCAAGTATTTAAGATTTGGCTTTCTTGAGGGGGTAGAAGAAGACTCCAGCATACCACCAGAACACACAGATTTCACAAAAATTTATACAGTACAGCTCTGAACCTCTGCTCTAAAATGTTGCTACAGAAAAGTGTAGCCCCTGAACCGACAGCACTGGCAGAATCTCAGACAGGTATTGGCAGTCTTCAGTGCTCCTGGCCTGTCACCTTCTTTGTAAATAAAGCTTTATTAGAACAAACCGTGTCCGTTTGTTTACATATGGTCTATAACTGTTTTTGCACTGCAATAACAGAGATAAGTGGAAATCTTATGGCCCACAGAGCCTACAACAGTTACTATTTGGCATTTTAACAAGAAAGATTACCAAATCTCCCAACTAGGAGGTTGTTGGAAATGCAGACACTCAGGCCCCACCCCAGACTTACTAACAGAATCTCTATTTTAGAAGATGTTCAGGCAATTCTTATGGAAATTCAAGTGTGAAAAGCACTGCTCTGGAGCACGCTTGGATAGGAGCAGCACAGAGAGGCCCTCGCAGATCAGAAGGTGTGTGTATCAGGGCAGGCTTCTGCCAGACACACAGAGTTGGAAGGAGGTTTTCTTTAAGGTAGATACTGCGAGGAACTGGCTAAGAAGACTGCAGGGAGCTGGCAAGGCAAGGTCAAAAACCATAGGGTAGACCATCAGGAAAAGCAGGAAGGAACCCTTGGGCACGAATTGAAGCTTCTATCCAAAAGCAGAATTTCCTCTTCCTAAAGGAATCCTCAATTCTACTCCTAATCATTTCTACTCATTGAATCAGGCCCCCTCAGATTATCTAGAATAATCTCCCTTATTTAAAGTCAACTGATTATGTACTTTAATCACATCTGTAACACACCTTCACAGCAAAACCTAGATTACTGTCTGAATAGCTGGGGACTAACACTTAGCCAAAGTGACACACAAACTGGGCATCACAGCAGAGCAGGAAATAGGTGAGTGAAGGGAAGATACAGACAGGATACACCAGAGAATAAATGCAACAGGTATTACCGAGTTAAATATCTCCAATTTGTAATACTGCAGAGGGGTAGACATGACCCTATGGGTTTCAAATAGTAAAGGTAATTATCACTTAATTCTGATATCACAAAAAATATTTGGGATACGATAACTCTATAAATTCTAATAAACCTTGGTAAAATCATCTTAAGAAATTAGGTGATAAAAAAAAAAGGAAACTAGACCCCTGAAATATCTATGGTCTCCAAAAGAATCATTGCTATATAGTAATGAATGATATCAATGATCTCTCCCCATTGGATCTTAATATAAACTATGATTTAGTCAATTTAGAAGCTGGTGGCTGTTAAACTCCAAGGGATTATTCTTGGACCCAATAATCAAAAATATTTCTGAACTTCTAAAGACCAAAAAAAAAAAAAAAAAAAAACCACAAAATTTTTTTTTCAGTGAGTTAAAATGATAAAGGTTTCCAATTGTAATGAGATGCTAGTCAAAACAACTCTTTAGATATCTCCTGGGGTCTTTGCTTGCCAAAGACAGCATAATATTTTCTCATTATTAGCTCTTCAGCAGAAAAGGAAGGCAGATATCATGTTCTTTTCCACCTCACTTAGGAAAGGGCATTTCGAACCAGTAATTTAGAGCGCCAAAATGAAGGGAAGATGGCTACAGAACTTACAGTGATGCGTAATTATTCCACTGAAAGAAATGGGCTGTGACTATGTCTGTTGATTCTGCTTCAAGAGCAGCTCTCCTGAGGAATCTGATTTAAGAAGATGGAAACTAACCAAACAACTCTTGTCAAGCACAGACGCCTCATTTCCTTACTGGGTGTCATGGTGCTCTAGGAGAATATTTTTGTGACCACAAAAATGAGATATCAAACCCAGGGTATGTTTAGACTTCAGTCATCTTACTACATCAAAGCGTATGGTAATCTCTATATTTTAATATAAAAATCTATGTAGTTTGGAGGACACCAATTTCTTTAATTTAAAAGTTTGACCTCTGGGAACATCCCATGTTCATTCTAAGACATAGTTTAAGTGCTTACCCATGTGTCAAGCTCCCTAAAAGAAACTGGAGGGGCCAGAACAGGGATTCTTGACTGTGACTGCAGAACAGAATCTGCTGGGGTACTTTTTAAGATACAAACATCTGTGCTGTAACACAAACCCATGGATCCCAGAGTTAGGGTCCATGGGAGTGGAGCCCAGGGTTAGGTAAACTGAAAAAGCTCTCAGGTTGACTGCAAGGTGCAGTCAGGGTGGAGAATTACCAGGGAGAAGAATTCAGGCAACAGCCTGAAAAATACGGAACGCTCCACTTTTACTTGATAGCTATTCAAAGGGAGGAAAGGAAATCTCAAGTGCCCCTTAGTTAAGCACCCAGAGTGCGCAGTGTTTGGAAGAGAAGTTAGGGTTTCAGGAGTGTGTTGTTTATGAGCTTGGGCTTTGCCTCCAGATGACCAGGGTCCCCTTTCCTACAGCGCCACCACTGCCACCCAGCTTCTCTTGTCTGAACTCTCCCGCGGGCTCCCCCTTCCTGCTCCCACTCCATCCTGCTCCCCACTCAGTAACTGCAGTGCTCTTTCTAAGATGTGAATATGTCACAAATCACATCCCTCTAACTTCCCTCCAGCCACACGTACCTCTGTCCATTCCTCAGATCCAGCCACCCCACCTCCTGTCCCAGGGTCTTCAAAATGGTACCCTCCCATCTACAAGCTCTCGTGTACTTAACCTTGTTCAATTCTTAGGTCAACTGTTCCTTCCTGGGGGAAGGCTTCACTCAGCCTCTATACTGTTATAGCACCTTACACAGCTCACAAATGCTGTTTATTTGGGTGATACTCATGTTCATTTCTCCTGCCACATTTGAAGTCTCATGAGGACAGTGGGCATGTTGCTTTTGATCTGGCTTCCCCTCAACACTTAGCACACAGGGCCTTGCCCTCAGCAGACATGTTGGATGAATATTCCTCGTATTACACATGACAATGCATAGAAAGAGCTCAGCAGCTGTAGAACTCAGGGGCTTTATCTACCATAATTTAAGCACAACATAGTATGTTCTACCTATGGCATGTGAAGATTTTAAAATATGAAATATACCAATTAACAAATATTCATATCCTGGGCTACCATCCAAAGTAAATACCACAGATATTATATTTGGAATAGTATTTGCTAAAGATTGTTGGAAAATCCTATGGTGACAAATACAAAATCACAGGCAAAAAATAAGCTTTGTTTGAAAGAGTAGAAGAGGTACAGGATATATCACACTGTGTTTAAGTGGTACTGTTATCTGAACTCTAAGTTTTTAATATAAGAGAAGGTTTAAAACTATCTGGTGTAACATTTAATATCAGGGCAAGGAATTGAGGTCTCAACCAGGAAGACTACAAAAAAAAGGCACATGAAGTTCAAAAGAATACGTTACCTGTGAACATCTATGGGACATTCCCTTCCTCAGCTCTGAGTTTCATGAACTGACACTGCTGTCTCCAGGGGCACAGTTTCACTGAACACAGTTTTTTCAACTGGACCAAAACTGATAATTTTTTACCATAATTAAAACTTAAACTAACCACACTCAACTAAACAGCAGTCAAATGATGTAAACCTCATTAATATTTAGGCTCTTTAAAAAAACATGCCCCTAATGGTAGTGTACTAGGTAAACAAAGAGTTGCAAACACCACCTGTCCCATTCATTCATTCATCAAGATCAGAGAAACTCATGGTCCAATAATTTTTTTTTCTGCATGTGGCTGTAACAGATCCTAAGTTAATACAGTGGGGATGAGCACTTCTGGCCAGGGCCTTGACTTGGCCATTGCTCAGCTCTGACCTCAGTTCCTTATGTTATGAAGGCAAATATCAAGCATCCCCTAAGCAATCAAGATATACCCCATCACAATGTCTGCACTTTTAATGATTTTTTTTTCTCTTGAACCTATCATGTGGAACTGGAGCTTGATTCTCATTGGTTCTCATCCCCTAAGCTTGCCATTTCAGAAGTAGAAATTTCCAATCCATGGGTTCAGTCCCTCCGAAGGTGCCAACTAAAAACTGGTGCTTCCCCTATGCTCATAGATGCACTATTTACAATAACCAAGGTGTAGAAACGACCTAAATGTCCATCAACAGATGAATGGATAAAGATGTTTTATATATATATATATATATTACATATATATATATATATATATTATATACACACACACAATGGAATATTACTCGGCCACAAAAAAAAGAATGAAACAATGCCATTTGCAGCAACATGGATGGACCTAGAGATTATCATACTAAGTGAAGGAAGTCAGAAAGACAAATACCATATGATATCACTTACATGTGGAATCTAAAATACGACACAAATGAACATACCTACGAAACAGACTCACAGACATAGAGAACAGACTTGTGGTTGCCCAGGGGGTTGGGGGGTGGGGAGTGGGGAGGGAAGGATTGGGAGTTTGGGATCAGCAGATGCAAAGTAGTATACATGGAATGGATAAACAACAAGGTCCTACTGCATAGCACAAGGAACTATATTCAATATCCTGTGATAAACCATAATGGAAAAGAATATGAAAAAGAATGTATGTATAACTGAATCACTTTGCTGTACAGCAGAAATTAACACATTGTAAATCAACTATACTCCAATAAAAAATTTTTTTTAATTTAAAAAAATAAAGAATAAAACTGGTGCTTATTTCTTAGTCCCTCCCAGTCTTTTATTCTAGATCTTATTCTTGTATACACATTTCTAGGAAGTGCAAGGTTTTTCTTTCCAAAATCAAAATAATGCCCCAAATAAAATTCTCTTATGAGATTTACTTTTGTAGGTTTGGGCTGTCAGATTCTGTGCTTGAGATAAGAACAGAAGAGAGAACTCATCTATGGTCACAATGTCTATGAACCTCTAACGGTTTTGGCTAAAGACACAAAGAATGCATTATATGGCAGAAAATTCTAAAGTAGAAATGGAGTCCATTTTTCTTCTACGGAAGGGGATGGCTACTCCCAGTCATGTAGCATGAGGTGCTGTCAGTCATGTGTCTGCATTTGGGTAAACCCGCCGTGCATGTCTTCAGGGTATCCTTATTTTTATATCCCCTCTCATATGTAAAGGTGCTGGCCAAATGCTATGAGTTGCCTCAGATGCAACATTTTACAGGGGTGACCTTTTCCCATCAGTCCCCAGGCATCGACCTGAGAAAGGATGTGAGAAAAAGGTGAGCTATTCTAGGATCGTCTTCTTGGTTGACCCAGACTTGTGTTCTCAGTTGTATTTGTTGAATAAATGAATCAATTGACCATCAGCTTGAATAGAAACTTTTAGGCGAAACTACCTGGTGAATACTGCTTTTGTTTCTGGAGGAAAATATTACACTGTAGAGGCTGTGTGATTAAAAAAAAAAAAAATCAATAGTCAGTGACTTTTAAAATACATTATTCAATGTCAAGGTCTCTCTAAACAACCAATGTATATATGCACACCCACACATAATTGCATGAATACATAAAATTTGAATTGTATAAGACGTTAACTCTTTTGTTTGTGTTTCCTTTTCATTGGAATATATTATCTAATTGATTGTTGATATGTTTCAAAACACAGTAAATTTAGGGCATGTCAAAAGGGCAGAGGAGCCAATCTGAACCAATCAGAACAAAATGGTAGTAATGGGTTATACCTCATAGAACAGAACAAGAAACCAGAAGAGTATACTGATATAACAATTCAATAAACAAACAAGGAGAAAACAGTTCTCTTCTGTAGTATAATTCCAACTAACAAATGTATAAAGAATAATAAAAATAGAGAAATCATCATTTGGCAACAGCCAAGTAACACAGTAAAATAAGTATGCTAAATTCTGATGAAAACCAGGGCATTTACATGGTCCCAAAGAATGTCTTCATAAGCTATTTATTGATTACAAAAAGAAATGATAAACTTGCAGCAGAGAAACTTAGCAGACAACACCTTATCCAGGAGATTAAAGTTAACATCACCATTAACTGAACAACAACAAACATCAACCTTGTAGGTCTCCTGATATGATGCACTGAGAGGGACACATTATCACTTTCTGGTATTCTTGCCAAGAATGTGTAACATGAATTTAGTTATAAAGAAAGGTCAGAAACCAAAGGCAGGGCATATACTACCAAATAACTGGGCCAGTACTCTTCAAAACTCTGAAGGACCTAAAGAACAAAGACTGAGGTACTGTTATAGACTAAAGGATACCAAGGACACATGAAAACTAGATGTAATTCATGATATTAGTTTTGATCCTGGACCAGAAAGAGAACATTACTGACAATTGGCAAAATTTAAACAAGTCCTAGAGCTTAATAACATTTATCAAGTTATGGGTTTTTTAAGATGTTAGCATTTTAGGGACTTCTCTGGTGGCTCAGTGGTTAAGAATCCACCTGCCAATGCAGGGGACACGGGTTCGATCCCTGGTCTGGGAAGATCCCACATGCGGCGGAGCAACTAAGCCCCTGCACCACAACTACTGAGCCTGTGCGCCACAACTACTGAGCCCGCGTGCCACAACTACTGAAGCCCGCATGCCTAGAGCCCATGCTCCGCAACGAGAGAAGCCACCACAATCAGCAGCCCACGCACCACAACAAAGGGTAGCCCCCACTCACCGCAACTAGAGAAAGCCCACGTGCAGCAACAACGACCAATGCAGCCAAAAATAAATTAATTTTTAAAAAAAGATGTTAGCACTTTGTACATCTGATGAAATTTATATATTAATAATTGGTAAAGTGTTTATAATTTTGTGTAAATCTGAAATAATGTCAAAATTAAAACTTTTTAGTGATACAACTTTACAAGAAAACGTTCTGTTTTCAAAATGGGTAGAAAATCTGAATAGACACTTCACTGAAGAAGATTATAGTGTATTAAAATACACTCCACATCATCTGTCAGTATGGAATGTTAAGTTAAAACAATGAGATACCACTACATAGCTATTTGGATAAAACCCAAAAAACTGACAATACCGACTGCTGGAAAAGATGTGGAAAAACAGGTATTCTCATATTGCTGATGTGAATGCTAACTGGTACAGCCACTCTGGAAGACAGTTTGACAGTTTCTTATAGAATTAGTTACTTGCCCAACTGATCTCAAAACTCATGTCCGCACAAAAACCTGCATGAAAATGTTTATAGTAGCCTTATTCAGAATCACCCAAAACTAATCAACCAAGATGGCCTTCAACAGGTAAATGGATAAACTGTGGTATATCCATGAAGTAGATTATTATTCAGAATGTTTTGAGCTCTCCAGTCATTAAGAAGATACATACTGTGTGATTGCAATTGTATGTATCTACAGAGCGAAACTACAGAAGCAGTAAAAAGATCAGTGGTTTCCAGGTGTTTGGGGGGAAGGAAGGGATGGAATAGCACACCTGGCAAAAGAGGGCTTGATTTTCACTTCAGGGATGTATCATTCCAAGGCAGTTTCTTCTCTATCGGAACTAGACATAAAGTGTCCAACTGACTCCGAAAACGTAAGTACAATGAGAATGGTCTATTAAAATTCAAAAGTAAAATTCGAGTTAGTGATATGGTAAGAAAGAAACGATGTGCTGGTTGTTGGAATCTCTTGAAAGAAACGATGGAAAAGGACGCAAACACTGTATTGATAAGGATACACACTAAGATCTTGCCTATATTTTCCTGCTGTCTAAATTGATGTCACAGAAGTGACATGGAGATAAAAATTTGGACTGGCGTGGTCAGAAATGTCAGAGGGGGCTCTTGACGCTTACAATGCTTGTTATAAGCCAGAGGACACCTACTGCCAAAACAGGGGTGAGGTACCAAAAACTGATGGTGATCACGCATGGATTTTTAAATTCACCTGTCACATGACTTAAGATTGGTTGTGCTCTTCATCCTACATGATATCCAGAGACCTGATCAGTAGTTGTGGACTACTACGTAAAATTCTGCCACTGAATATGAAAAACACGGTAATGAAAACTAAACTACTAAATAAGCAAAATCCTCTCTCAAGTTTAATAGTCAAATCAAGAAGGAAAAAAAACCTGTGGTTTTCTTCACTTACAAGAATGAATGAGAATTCAAAGAATTCTCTATCAAGTATTTAAAATTAAAGTAAACTAGAGTCTATGTCTACCAAGTTTCCCGATTCTTTGCTGTAAACAGACATGGATTTCAATTCCAGCTTCACCACATACTAACTATGTAACCACAGGAAAACTACCTGAGTTATATTTCTGCCTTTGTACAAGAATTCTACTACTTGCTACTTTATAGATTTTTAAGGTTGAGATAATTCATGTAATTCACTAAGAGAGTCTGACCATAGAAACTACACACAAAAAATGTGAACTTATTGTTAATTATTTACTGTTTATATTGTTAAATCTCCAAATTGTGATACTGAGTCAATTAATGAGAATTACATACCTAGAAAAAACTTATTAGGTATCTAGTATCATAAAACTCCACTTTTTTCTTTTTTTTTTTAATTGAAGTATTGTTGATTTACAATGTTGTGTTAGTTTCAGATGCAGAGCAAAGTGATTCAGTTATACACATATGTTTTTCAGATTCTTTTCCCTTATAGGTTATTACAAAATATTGAGTATAGTTCCCTGTGCTACAGTAAGTCCTTGTTGGTTATCTATTTTATATACGGTAGTGCATATATATTAATCCCAAACTCCTAATTTATCCCTCTCCCCTTTATGTTCAATCAAGAATTTTTAAAGTTAATGTTTCAATATATTCCTGAAAAGATCTCCAGATAAACTCTTATAATACATGTCAATAATGAATAATATTTTGTACCAATAGGCATCTAAAGTACTAACACAGTACCTGACACAGTAGTTTATCAATAAATGGTAGTTTGATGATGATAATGATAATAACTATAACGATGATGAGACTGGGAGGAGGAAGAGGACAAGAAAAGGAACTAAGGGAGATATTTCCTCAGTTATAATTATACACATTCTGGTCCCACAAGCCACTAAAGAAATGTGAGAGGCATTATAGATCGACAATCCAGCACAAAAGGGTGAAAGAATTTGATCCTAGGAGACACTTTAAGGTGAATATTTTCTTTGTAAAGACTTTTATAACATGAGATTCTTAATTATTAATTGAGGTTTTAACATAATTTGTCCTAGTGTTAGAAAGCCCTTTTAATCCTTTCCCTAGCCTGAGCAGCGGAGCAAATATTTCTGATTCCCGACTGGGAGCATTCACTAGGAAAGCTCTTTGCTTCAGAACAAGCATTAAGTAGCTAGAAAGTCTCCCATAAATATTGCACTAACATTAAAGAAATTATGATTCTTCAGGAAAAATAGACATGCCTTTGGATGTTCGGTCAAGAATTAGAAGTTCCACCTACAGTGCAGTGTTCTATTATTTTACCAACTCACACCAACTAAGTAGATAGCAAGGCATTTGCTTCAATCCAGAAGAGCGCATGATCCAAAGTATAATACTAATCTTAACTGTGAACATGTCAAAACTTAAATAGTGTTTATTACAGAAGGCCTATGGGTCCTGTGTTGTTTGGTCTGAACCAGGCTTCTATCCTCCTTCCTTGTCAGTCTATTCTTAAAACTATATTTAATATAGTTAATGCACAAATAAGATAATCAGTCCAAATTAAGAACATTCTGAGACTATTTTTCACAAAAGTATAAAAACTAAAATAAACTACCTTATACTTTATACAAGATAAAATGGGAGAGTCCCTCTAATAGAAACCAAAGTCCATTTAAACCATCACCAGAGCAGTGTGTACAACCACTTAACGCACAGCACTTACTGTGATGCTCTATAAAGAACACGGAAGAGAATCAGAAAAAAACGCCAATCCATATTACGCAAAAGAAATAGGCAGCACATACATAACTTCGAATCCACATCCCCACACTTTGAATTTCCAGGGCCTTCAGGGAACCACCAGCAATCACATTGCTCAAAAGGTGAGCATATTTGACATTTTAGCTAACCAATCCTTAGTCCTGGTATGAGTCTGCAAAGGTAATTGAACACTGAAAATGAGTGTGAAGAATTAATTTAATTCTAAATATTTTAGAATTGAAGTATAATAAAATTATAAATCAGTTTCTACTTTCGATTTCTATTACAGATAATGGAAATAAGTTTTTAAACTAAAATTCTTACCTTATTTTATTTTTCATACCATTAGGTTTACTGTTATTTCAAAGGATAACAATTTGTATGTTTGAAAATAAATCTAAATACACGGAAAATTATTAGAGCTATATGCAGTTGTAGGTTCTGAACAACAATGCTGAAATTTTTAGGACTATCACCACAATTTATTTCTATTTCCACATTCTGGATGGTAGCTCAGAAAACATTACATAACATTCTGAAATGACAGCTACATGAGAAGCAAAATAACCTGAATAGCAAAGGCAATAACTAAAAGGAATGATCAAAATTCTCTCTCAAAAGTTTTGGCTGTGCAAAACTTTCCTATTAGTTGCTAAATCAGAGGAAAAAGAAGGGAAGACAAAGGAGCAGGAAAGAACATGCAAGATCCCAAAAAGAAGAGGTGGAGAAATGCCAGCTGCCTTGCTAGATTTGTCTTTCTTAGCACACTGGTGAAGCCTTGTGTTTCTTAAGGGATACATTTGCAGAGATCCGCATTGGAGCACTGAGGGCTTTTGACCTGTTCAAGGGTGATGTCAACTTTTCTCTCCCTGCTCCTCTAAGTACAAATATAAACTCTCAAACAGTGCACAAGACAACCAAAGGAGAACTCAAAAAGGTGGGACAAAAAAGGGAAACTAGTTAGGAACTTAGGACTAGAGAACAATGTAGCAAGAGGGTAACTTATGATGCCCCACCCAATAGAAGAAAGAGACCCAGGTCACCAACCCAAATCGTAACCCCAGAAAGCAACCAGGTGTTTTCTTCTGTGAATTGAACAGGAGTCTTTTCAACAACAGGCAAACCCTGTTGGCAAAAAGGATCAACAAGCACCCAAGGAAATGCCCTCCTTTCCCATTCACCACAGGGCCTGACCCTTCCCTTAGATGCCAAGAGACACTGGGAGGCCAGGAGCAAAAGCAAGGGGGCTCCCTGCCATCACAAATGCCTACCTGGGAAGCCCACTCCACATCTGACAGGTAGAGAGGATCCTACAACAAAAAGTACCTGGCCAGGGAAATACTTTCCCTGAGGGTCTGAGGGGTTCTCCCACCTACAGGCAATAGACACCCTGGACTGAGAAATCTTCTTTGGCCCCCATCTCATCCATCACCAGCACAGACTACAGGAGACTCAGTGGCACAAGATAAATCAAGCAGTTCAAAATACCAAAACTAACACTCTGATAATTGTCATAAGGACCATAGCCAACAAAGGCAGACTAGGACTTTCATGCCAAACTTAAACAGGTGAATGCCTGATAAAATATAAATTAAGAAAGAAAGAAAGATCTAATGTAACCTAAGAGTCAAAATGTCCAGGATACAACTGAAATTCACCTGCTATACTAAGAAGCAGGAAAATCACAAAGCGAATGAAAAAAGATCAACTGATGTGAACATTAAGGTCAGATGTTGGAGTTACCTGATGAGGATGATAAACCATCCCAAAAGTAATTCAACCACCAATAACAAATTCCTTTGAAACGAAAAAAATAGAAAATCTCAAAGAAATTGAATTATAAAAAGGAAATAAATTGAAATTGTAGACCTGAAAAGTACAGTAACAGAAATGAAAACTGAAATTCACTGGATGGGCTGGAATTAACAGTACATATAATCAGTGAACTTGAGGACAGATCAATAAAATTCACCCCGATCTTAACAGAGCAAACACTGTAGAAAAAAGAGCCCTGGGGACCTGTGGGACAATAACGAAAAGCCCAACATTCCTTGGATTCTCAGGAAGAGGGTAACAGTCAGTGGGCTTAAAGGGTATTTGAGTAAATGGTTAAAAACTTGAGTTTAGCAAAGGTCATAAACAGATTTAAGAAGTTAAGGAAACTCTCTGGAAGATAATCCCAAAGAAATCCTTGCCAAAACTCATCATAATTAAACTTCTAAAAACTGAAAAGAAAAGCATCTAGAAAGCAGCCAGAGGACAGCGACATATTTCTTCTAGGGGAACACCAGTTCAAGGTCACAGGATCTGTCATCTGAAACCATGGACAAGAGGAAGTAGCACAATTTCCAAGTGCTGAAAGAACTGTCAACCATGAATTCTATACCCAATGAAACTATCCTTCAGGAATCAAAGGAAAACAACACGAGTTCTCTGATGAAGAAAAACTTTTAAAATGTCACTAGTAGACCTACCCTAAAAAAGATGGCTAAAGCAAGTTCAGTAAACAAAAAGCCTATGAGAAAATAAAGAAGGAGGTTCAGGATGCAAAAAAAGAACAATGGAAAAAACAGAAATACAGGTAAATAGAATAGACTATCCTCATGAGTTTTCTCAATCAGTAGTGATGTTTGCTACTATTAACAACACAATCTGATACTAAAGGTGATATTTAAAAGTGGGAACATTGTAGGGGCCGAAATGGAAATAAGGTTTCCACATGTCACTCAAAGTGGTAAAACACTGACACCAGTCATGTGTATTACCATACACATGTATGTTGTAATACCCAGAGCAACCACTAAAAAGCACCACTTTCAGGGTATGCACATTTAGCCAAATCCTTAGTTTAAGATCTCCATGACAGGGACTTCCCTGGTGTCTCAGTGGTTAGAAATCCACCTGTCAGTGCAGAGGACACGGGTTCAAGCCCTGGTCCGGGAGGATTCCACATACCGCTAAGCCTGTGCACCGCAGCTACTGAGCCTGAGGCTCTAGAGCCCGTGAGCCACAACTACTGAGCCTGTGTGCCGCAACTACTGAAGCCCGCGTGCCTAGAGCCCGTGTTCCGCAGCAAGATAAGTCATTGCAGTGAGAAGCCCGCGCACCGCAAAGAGTGGCCCCCACTTGCCCCCGCTTGCCGCAGCTGGAGAAAGCCCGTGCACAGCAACAAAGACCCAACGCAGACATAAATTAATTAATTAATTAATTTAAAAAAAAGATCTCCATGACAACTTCAAGTCTCCTTCATCTGCCTAATACCTGTAGTTTCTTGATGGTCCAAATGAAGCTCTCTTCTTTTCTAAAATCTCCTCTGGTCGCCCCAGTGTTTGAAGATAAGTGAAATTCTACAGTGGACAATTCGTCCGAATCAATTCAAAGATACTGTATGATACTGCAAATTGTCTTCTATTCTTTCATATATGTCTATCTTCCCAACTATGATAATTGTAAAATTTTTTGTCATCTTTGTGAATCCTCAATCCCTGTTCAATAAACTTTTGATAACCATTGAACGCATGGATGCCAGTTCTTGAATGAAAACTAAATTTTTTTTTTAAGATTTATGATTTATTTGTTTTAATTTACTTTTGGCTGCATTGGGTCTTAGTTGCAGCACACAGGATCTTTCCCTGTGGCGCGTGGGTTTTCTCTTCTCTACTTGTGGCACACAGGTTCCAGAGTGCGTGGGCTCTGTAGTTTGCGGCACGCGGGCCCTAGTTGAGGTGCACGAGCTCAGTAGCTGTGGCTCACAAGCTTAGTTGCCCCGCAGCATGTGGGATCTTAGTTCCCTGACCAGGGATGGAACCCACATCCCCTGCATTGCAAGGTGAATTCTTTACCACTGGACCACCAGGGAAGTCCCCCAAACTAAGTATTTTCTAATAAAAACACCTCCCATTTCAGAGATGAGAAAACTGAGGTCAATGAATTATTTATAAGATCACAGAGTATAAAAAGTAAAAGAATGCAAAATGTGTAAGAACTTAATGGTAAGACAGAACTTTAGCAGGGTAGAGAATGATGGTCCAAATACCCTTAATGGTGGCAACATCAGACCCAGCAGAAGCTGAATATCAGTGGCAGCCTTTGTGTATGTTATGCCATCTGAGGCTTAGGATGGGTTGAAACACCTGAATCAGATAAACATGAAAAGACCAAACTGAAATGAGACAAGTACAAATTATAAAGTGGTCATTTCTTCTGTAACAGAGGTTGGCACATACCTCATTACATTTTAAATGCTATCTAAAGGATGTTGTAAAGATGAGATCACAGCTTACATTTGGAAACTACAGTGACAAATTTCCCAAGTTAGTTATAAAACTAGAATAGTTTTATCCACTTTTAATTGTAACTAGATGCAGTGCATTATCCTTCAAAATGTATAGCATTAATTTCATAAGTTATCAAAGGAAGAGGATTTCCCTCCACCACATCAACTGTATCTATGAATATGATGCAAATATGGATAGAAACATAATTTTAATCAAGTACCAATCACATCAAATCACTCAAGAAAGAGGTAATAAAAGGATGAGTTCATAGAAACATTCATTTACATAAAAAAGTAATGATCAATATATTAAGTAGACAAAAAAGTGAAATATTTGCTGAACGCAAAAGGAATCATTGGAGCTCATATTTAATTCTTCTGAAGTTGGAGCAGATACAGATTTCCATTTTACTTCTATTGAAGGACTGACCTAGACCCTGACTTATAAAAGATGCTGCTCACAGAGCCCATGTTTCCAGTTTCATGATGTGTCAGAGGGATACAAATCAAAGGGAAATGAGAAACCTCAAATGGAACCACGTACATATCTGCCTTTGGAAAAATAGATAAATGGTAATTGTGGATTATATTTTGCCTCACGTTTTTAGTCGAAATTAAGGGCATATAGCAATGCTCCCTGCGAAACAGCAAATGGAAAACTGAATCTGAGACATAACATAGTTTTTAATATCTTTAACCAAAAGCATTCTTTCTACATCTTTCACATGCTTTGATCTCCAAAGCATGCAAGAGAATCAATGTGCTGAAATAACCAGTACAGGCAAAGACAGTCAACTCAAAGGCTTCCTCCTTCACCTTTATGACAGATATTTAAATAAAAGTCATCTGAATGATTCTCTGCAGAAAGTTAATTTTTATTTTTAAAAAAACTATGGTGAGGGGATGACTGACAGGCAAATTTTAGATCTCTCCCCTTCTAAACAGAGATTATTACTACCGGATTTAACCCATAACTGGAATCATGTTCCTTTGGGTACATGTTGGTAGCTTAAGAAGTCTGAGATGGATGTGAAACGGAGCAGGACCCTATGGTCCTTGTCCCCCATGTCCTCAGCCTGCCTTTTGTCTGTGGAAAAACTTTAGCCAAAAAATAAGTTTAATCAGAGAAGTGAAAAAATGCAGAAACAAAGGAAAACAGTCCAACAAGACCAAATAATACTAGTTTAGTCATTAAGCAAAGTCAAGGACCTTTAGTTCCTCCTCAAGGGCTCTAGATAATATTCTGAGCCGTATCCTGTGAGCTGTCTTATAGATACTGAAAGCCCCACCAGGTGGAAGACGTTAACTACATGATGACCAGACTGTAGCCATGACGTAAGCCTCCAGAATTCTGAGACCTGGCCTCAAAAACATGGGAACAAACTGACTCTGCAACTGAAGATTAACTGTGCTTAAAACAATCAAGATGATGCTGGTCAGACCACCGCATGACCAATTTCAAGGTGACTGTCAGAGCTGACTGTGCTGTCTCTGCATGTAGCCCCCTCCCTCCGTCTATAAAAGCTCTTGCCCCCGATTGTCAGTGAGGGAGTCGGCCTTTGGACAGGAGTCTGCTCTCCCTCCCCCCAACCCGGTTGCTGGCATCCAAAATAAAGCAAACTTTCCCTTCCACCAACTCGCCTCTTTACTGGCTTCTGAGCTGCGAGCAGCCGGACGCCACTTCCGGTTACAGATGCTAGCTACCCCCTGCCCCACATTGTACCGAGTTATGAAGGATGCTACTCAGAGACACAATTCGGCAAGACAGTCATTTCACAACGAAATGCTTACTAGCAATCAAGGGCAACAGGTGGTCTTTACAGCCTACCTGTAAGCTGGATAAAGTTTCAGGTTTCTCTCCTTTTAATTGATTTAGTCACCTGTTTATTAACTTTTCATTTAGGGCAATCACCAAAATCCAGAGGCAAGATTCCTTCACCTCAAGGCTAGGATCAGGCAATCAAAAGCTGAATACGGGGCCGCTGAAGGATTTAGCCCAGAACATCAGCCCTACACATTGAAGACCAAAGCTTTAGTCCCCATCCATGCATAGGTGAGACGGTCTAAAACATTTTCAGCCAGTCCGTGTATTTAGAACTACTGTCACTGAAAAGAGCCCACTTCTGAAATTCATCTTGCTAAGTAGTAGGTCATCATTCTGAACAACAAAAGCTCATTTTGGATATTTAATCAACTAATTTGCCAAGTGGCCTAGTTGAGGGAAATACGTGGAATAAAACTGCTGAGGGGGCTTCCCTGGTGGCGGTCGTTGAGAATCTGCCTGCCAATGCAGGGGACACGGCTTCGAGCCCTGGTCTGGGAAGATCCCACATGCCGCGGAGCAACTGGGCCCGTGAGCCACAACTACTGAGCCTGCGCGTCTGGAGCCTGTGCTCTGCAACAAGAGAAGCCGCGATAGTGAGAGGCCCGCGCACCGCAATGAAGAGTGGCCCCCGCTCGCCGCAACTGGAGAAAGCCCTCGCGCAGAAACGAAGACCCAACACAGCCAAAAATAAATAAATAAATAAATTTATTTAAAAAAAAAAAAAAACTGCTGAGAGTGGCCACTTCTTAAGCATGTGCTGCCTGGTTAGAACCACCCTAAACTCTGATTTCCTGATTAGAACCTAAGTAACAAACACATAATTTTACACTATATATGCTAATGCATTTAAAGTAAGTTACAATCATGACAGCATCTTTTCCTGTTATAAAAGTAACTTATTCAAGTTGCAGAAAAACTTGAAAACACATTTATTTTTAAAAAATTAAATCTACCCAGCATTAGAATTCTACCATCAAGTACAACACATAATCACTATTAAAATTTTGACCTTCAACACACACACATACACACTCTCATACATTTTGTTGTGTGTAAGTGTACTCAGACCCAGACAAATATGAAAGTATGTATACTGAGTGACCAGAGATCCAACGTACACAAACAATCACATTACTACACATGACCGAATTCCGCTACCTGACGAGCAGCCTCTGTATGGGTAGAACCGCAAGGCTGGTTTCGAGGATTACTCTGACTTTACTTGTACAGTTTGTAGAGGTTTGTCACATGACACCCATTTTCACTGCTCTATTTTCTTGTCATTTGACTTAGACTATTAACCTTATTTCTATTAATTCTCAATTCTAGAATGTATTTCCCACCACAGGGCTACTATGGCTGACACCAGGTCTCAGAGGAGATTGACTCATTCGTTCATTCACCTGGCAAATACTTATTCAGTTCCTACTATGTTGCATACACCTTTCCAAGGCCTGGGGCTACAGCAAACAGAAAAACACCCATTATTTTACAGAGCTCAGTCTATGGAGATGGGGGGGGGCAGCCACGGGGTGCTGTTAGCAATAAATGAAGTAACCGAGTAAAAAAGCCATCATGTCATCTAGTGCTGAGTAATAAAGAGAAAAAAGTTAAAGCAAGGAAGCATAATGGGAAGTGCTAAGATTAAAGGAGGTGCATCTTCAAGTAGAGTGAAGGAAACCAAACAGATGCGATCTGAGTGGAACCTTAGGAAGTTAGGGAGTGTGGCGTAAATTTCTTGGTCTCTGGATGGAAGGTGCACACGCAAAGGCTCTGAGTGACAAGTGTGTGTGTGTTGAATTCAAGGCACAGCCAACAGGTCCATAGAGTTGGAGCAAAATGAGTGGGGATGCATAGATAAAGATGGGGTCAGGGTCCATCGGGTCCAGATTTCACAGGGCTTTGTCAGCCATGGGGGCACCGGGCTTGTACCTCCCTGAAATGGAGAGCCAGTGGAGAGTCTTCAGAGGGCTGACTTTATCTGCTTTTACCTTAAGAAGATCATTCTGGCTTCTGTGCTGAGAATACAGAGATGGGAAGAGAGGCAAAGAGGAGGAACCACTGGACTAACCAAAGCAAATGAAGATAAGGACAGACTAAGGTGATAACAGTAAAGATGGTGAATGGACAATCAATTTAGTTTGAAGGTGGAACCAATCAGGCTTACACCAGATCAAATATATGATGTGAGAAAGGAAGGAATACGTTTGATGCCAGTATTTTGGATTTGATCTAAAGACTGGCATTACCATTCACTCCAAATGCAGACTCTAAGCTATGAGACTTTGTGAGATTACCGAGGGAGAGAGGGAGTGGAGATCAATGAGAAGAGTTCCACAGACTCCATCTGGGGGACCACCAATGCTTAAAGTCAGAGAGGTGAGAAGGACCCAGCAAAAAAAAAAAAAAAAAGATTGACAGCAACCAGAGAGCTGAGAGGAAAATCAGGGGAATGCACTGCCCTCTCCCCCATACAAGCCACAGCTGAGATCAGGGTTTAATATGCCTTGTGATTTTACTACAAGCTCAAGGAAAACAAAATTCAAGCTGTAAGCAAGGGATGAAACAGGAATGGCTACACTGCCTGATGGACTTGTGTGACCCCAGGTGCAAATCCAACCTCACGTGGTGCCATGGTGTCAAGATGGCCATCATCTAGCACCAGTTCTCCCGCGTGCCCGAGGATGCTCTTCTCCCCCTTGGGGGACACCTGGAACATGTCCAGACTCACTGAAAATAAGACCAAGGAGAAGATGAAACCACAGGGAAAAAGGAATGGCACCACCACATCAGTCGAGTGCTTCACTTCCAAGACCTCATTTCTTAAAATTCAGAATGTGTGTCTCTTGGCACAGATCACCAGAAGGGTCTCTCCTTCTTTCATCTGCATCTGTGGACTACACTTTATGGGCCTACTTTTAGAATGTGCGTTCAGAGCACAAAAGACCAGCATTCGTCTAAAGGCTAAGTCTGGGGTAAGAGGGTAGAACGTTGCCTTTCCCTATTTCATTTTTCTAAATTAGGCACTAAGAGGAAGGAGAATGGCTTTGAGAACCAGCATTGCTCCAAGGCCTTATTATGCTGTGTCCAGCATCACTGCATGTGGATGGCGCCTGTCTGTCCACATCTAGGCCTCCTTCCAGCCTCACGTGACGATGACTGAACACCTGCCCTGGGGTCTTACAGGGCCTCAGCTGCTGATCTCCTGCGAGCCAGATCACAGATGCCCTCACAGGGACAAGCCAACTCCACAGCCATAAATTCATCTTTGGCAATGACGCTTTTCTCACTGGGAACAGAGTCTCCAGAGGTCCATCTTTGTATCCTTGGAAGGATCACTGCTTTGGGAGGCTCTTAGTAAAATTCCCTTTTGTAAGCTTAAGGCTTCTTAATATTTACCATATGCTTCATATTTTATCTATCCTCTTTCATTGGAAACACAGATGACAAATGGGTAGTGTTTATTATTCTTGGTAAGTCAGATAAGACTTACACACCTTTTTAAAGAAGAAAAAATTGCCTTATTGCAATAAATGAGCATATGATGCTTGGAAAGTTGCTGTGAGAAATTGCTTTCCCAAACTCACGCCAGCTGACTACTGGACGTCACCTCTAAAGTGCATCCATTTGTTCACTAACTTATGCCAGGCATCCCTCTTAGCAAAATTAGGGATAATGCAGTGAACAAAGCAGACAAAATCCTTTTTTCCTTCTGAATGACATCCTAGAGGAAGAGTGCCCAGGAATCTGTCTCCAAGGAGGTAATAGTTGTCTGAGTGGAACTCACAACAGGCACTCATTTATGCCTAAAAATAGACGAAGAAAAGTCTGTTAGGATTAGTTCCCCGCCGTCACCGAGTTAAGGAGGAAGTGAAGAGGGGACTGTGCATCCTATCAACCCTGAGGGGAAAGAGTCCTAGCCTCCCGGGGCCCAAACGGGGGGCCAGAGACCTGCCAACTGGTGCGCTGCCAGTGGATCCGTTTTCATGAGACTCGGCTTCTGTGTTCCAGCCACCGGACCTCAGCGGGCAGGAAAGAGAAAATACCTGCCCAAGGTGCTCAGCTGTCAGAGAGGGACTGACCAGCAGAAGACCCCGAATAGGGTCCTAACAGGGGAGAGTCTGCTGGAAGAAGGCAGATGCACAGACGCAGCCCACCGGGAGTACCACGCCAGCAAAGCCACGCCCAGCACAGTAACACGTTGTCACAGGGTGAAGGCCACGTGAAGACAGCAAAGACTCCATGACCCTGCCACCCACAAAACCCCAATCGAGAAAATAACTGAGAAAGCCTCTATCCAAATATCAAAAACTCATAAAGCCTGAGATCACCAAGAGAGAAAACAGTGAGAAATTGCAGTGGGTGGCATCAAAGATGATGGTATTCTGCCTGAGTTAATATAAATGCTAAATAAGGATTCCTGACATTAAAAAAAAAGACATATTGCAAATACATTCTCATAATATTTTGAAATTAAATGAACTAAAAGATCAATACTCAGATTTGTGGCCAAGGAGAAAGGGAGGGAGGGAGTTTTGCTCACAGGGTAGGAAAGGAATGAAGGGAAACTATAAGATCTCTTCTTTCTAGGCTGAGAGGGAAGAGAGTGAAGAATTACCATATAAAGAGTTATTTTCCTTCCACATCATAGTAAAGAAATACATGCATGATTATAAACATGGGGAAAGGGAAAGTAACCACTAAGTCCAAAGAGCACAGAATACATCATCCAAGCAGGAACATTTCTGAGACTGAAGAGGCTCTACTAACCATTACCTAGACGATGGGCACCAAAGGGACTGTTTGGGGGCAACCTAGGAAGTATGGCTAGTCAACCGAAAAGGGATAGAAAACTGCAGCAAAATGTATCAACAGGCAGTGTGATTTAACCAACCAAAGCAAAAGGACGGAGGCACCCAAAGACACGTAAGTGGTAAACACAAAGAATAAAAAAGTGTGTTGAGTTTTATACACGATGTGAGCAGAAAAAGAAACTCCATCCAAAGACAGACTGTAACATTGCTTTAAAACAAAGAAACGAACAACAGCTCTTTACAAGAAATACATTTAAAACAAAGTGTCAAACAAGAAGGCTGACAATAGTGGGTGGGCAAACATACCCGGAAAAAAACAAAAGAAAACAGGAGTGACAGTGTTGCAGTCCGAGGAGATGGACTTCAGGGCAGAAGCACTAAACATGATAAAGAGCCATCATGCAGTGAGGGGCAAACAGGCACCGTGACTGAAGGAAATGCAGCAGCCAGGAGACACAAAGCAAAGCAGCAGTTGCACAGATGAAGCAACAACTCGTGTAAACAAGGCACACTCGAAAAGGACACAAATCCAGCAGGAAATTTCAAGCCATGTCTTCAGAAGTCTGGAATAAATGAGGACAGAAAGGGAACTGAACAGTACAGCGAACAAACCTGAATGGGTAATGGGTAAGCAGACGTTAACAATGTGTGAGTGAGGATACACCTACTTCTGCGTCTATAGAACGTTTAAAATTTAACCCTGTATTTTGCCACAAGAACAAATTAACAAGATACATATCTTCCAGTACACTTTCTCTGATGGAATCCAAAAAAAAATGAATATGTAATATAAATACATATGTAATATATTTAGAAACTTGCTCCTAACATTGATACTGCAAGAGCTGTACTCAGAAATGTCCAGCTGTGAAGATCTCCATAATTAAATAAAGACTGAAAATAAAATACACTAGCACTTAAGGTAAGAAATAGAAAATAGCAAAAGGCAGCGAAGGGACTAAGTATAGCCAAATGTAGAAATTGATAATAGATTTTTTTGTTTTTTTAACAAACAAACAGAATAAACCATCAGGATGAAAAGTTGTTTTTTTAAAAAGTGAAAAATACATTTATTTACTTATATAAAGTCCCATAAACTGCATTAAGGGGAAAAAAAGGACTAACATTGAGTGATTAGAATGGTTAAAGGTATTAACTGGACTAATGGTCCCTAGTGAGAGAGAGTCTAAAGATGGGAAGAAAAACTCTTCAAAGTACATTGTAGACACAGATACACAGAGGGAAGATGATGTGAAGACACAAGGAGAAGATAGACATCTACAAGCCAAGGAATGAAGCCTCAGAAGGAATTAACCCTGGCAATACCTTAATCTTGGACTTCTAGCCTCCAGAACTGTGGGAAAATAAAGTTCTGTTGTTTACACCAAAAAAAAAAACCACACAAAGTACATTGTAACCGCTTTCAGTAATCATATGAGTTATAATAGTTTCAGAATATTATATAGATGTAGAGATATAATAGACTGATGCAAATAGTATCATTGAACAATTTTAACAATGTTAAAGTTATAATACTTGTTGGGTGCTTATTTTGATCCAGACTCTGTTCTCACTGCATAATTTGTATTTATCTTCACAACCACCTTACATCACTATTATCCGCATTCGACACGGAAGTAAGCTGAGGCCATGAGAGGTTGAGTAGTTGCCCAAGGTCACAAGGCACCTAAGTGGTAGAACTGGGACGGTCACTCAGATGTGCTCCGGTGGGCATGACCTCTCCACCTCCATTACAACAGGGAGAGCTTATTCTGTAAATGCACGAGTGACTCTATCAACGATTTTATAGAAATCTGTCAACAGTATTGATTTTGAAACTCTTATAACTATTTAAAAACTACAACTACTACAATGCTGGTATGAAACTCTAGTGGGGGAAGGCAGAAAGTTAAGTGTAGAGTTGACCTGCGTTTCCCATACAAACCCCTCCTTGGGGCTAAGCTGTTTCCACTCCCAGTCTCTAAAATGCCCAGCCTAGTACTCAGGACTTCTTCAGTCTCAGAGAGGGCAGTGGACGGGAGAGTAACCCACACACTCCTCCCTCGCGGTCCAGAAACAGCGGCCTCAGCATCACCTGGGCACTTGTTAGGACTGCAGAATCTCAGGCCCTACCCCTCACGTACTGAATCAGAATCTGCATTTTAACAAGGTCACCAAAGCACTAGACTGTAGCTGTGGCTTTTAAACAGGGCTCGTGGGCTTCCCTGGTGGCACAGTGGTTAGGAATCCGCCTGCCAATGCAGGGGACACGGGTTCGAGCCCTGGTCTGGGAAGATCCCACATGCCGCGGAGCAACTAGGCCCGTGAGCCACAGCTACTGAGCCTGCGCGTCTGGAGCCTGTGCTCCGCAACAAGAGAGGCCGCGACAGTGAGAGGCCCGCGCACCACGATGAAGAGTGGCCCCCACTCGCCGCAACTAGAGAAAGCCCTCGCACAGAAACGAAGACCCAACGCAGCCATAAATAAATAAATTAATTAAATTAAATTTTAAAAAAGTGAAAAAATAAACAGGGCTCACATTCACCTGGAGTATTTTCAAAAGATTAATGCCTGGATCCTGCTAGGAAGAGACTCTGATTTAATTGTGGCTTCGGCATGGGGACACTTAAAATTTCCCGAGGGGATTCTCAGGTTCAGCCACTGGTCTAGCTCTCGTCTTTCCCCCCACCCCCTTCCTGCAGTTCTCACTGGGCTTTCTGTGGCTTCTCCAGGGTTGGGGCAGTGGGCAGACAGCAGTAAGGGGAGATGCCATCCAGGGCGCGTGCCTCTAGGAGTAGTGGGATCTCAAGGGGATTCACGCTTTCATGCTGTGACATCCATCAGGTGTCCCCCCCCCCACTGAGCCGCTCTGCCCAGGTTCGCTCTGACCCAGGCAACATCACCCTCCATCTGGCCCTCACTTTTCTTCTTTAGGGAACACCTCTAACCTCCTGTGGCTGAGGGTCTCCTGACCCTTTTTGGGGAAGGTCTCTAAGGTAGCACCCAGAATGTTCCCACTGCATAGTGTAGGTCTGGCCCCGAAAACAAGCATCTGTGCTGCTCATGAAACCCAGAGGGGCCCTATGGGGCTCCCAGGCACAAAGGTCTTTTTGTCCCCATTTCTTGTAGGCAAGACTGCAGCCTCCATGACCTTCCCTGAGTTCCAAAGGGCAGATTCCAACAGTTGCTAATCAAGGGAGAAGCAACCAAGAAACCACCTAAGGCAAGATTAAAGGGACCAGAGCAGCTCTTCAGGATTAGGAGACCAAGCACCTGACACCCTGAGACACCCCCTAATCTTGTCAGCAGCCCCTCCCTTTTGAAACTCTGCAGAAGAAAGAAGAACAGGACTGTTACCGCCTTGATCCTTTATCGAATACCCCTGACCACGAGCTCTGAATGTAAGACCTCCCCCTATTCCCCAGGGAGGAGGGCACAGTTCTTGAGGTGCTAGCCTGCTGTGTTCCCCCCTTTGCCTGGCTAAGAATAAAGCCACCCTTTCCTTCTCCTCCAAAGCTCTGTGTCCTTATGTGATTTCGGCATGGCAGCACTCAGAGCGGATCCCTAGCCCTAACGCAGTCACCTTCACCCCCTGTGAGGGCAGGGCAACATTGCCCGTGGTCCCAGCTCTACTCAGCACTAGATGCCCGTGATGTCCCAGTCCCTTTGCTTAGTAGCTCTGGAGACTAACATCAGCATCTCTCACAAGGCTTTGGTTGACAGCAAGCACCCCAGCCCCCTCCAGCACGGAGGACACGGCAGTGTGTGTAGGACAGGGGTGTCAAAGCCAACCAGCACCCACCGAAAAGTCATCTCCTCTATCTTTAACTTCACAGTTTCAGATAGTCAAGGTTTGCTAAGAACACAGACCTTTTCTCATTTCTGCATTTGCATGTCGGACATAAGTGGTCAGTCACCTCTTCTTTAATATGAGGGTGCCTGGCACTGAAACGGAGCAGGACCCTGTGGGGCTCTTAGGCACAAAAGCCTTTCTGTGGCCTCCATTCTTGATCACAGGAAAGAGGCTTCATTTGGCCTCCAAGACCTTCCCTGAGTTCCAAGGAGCAGGTTTAAACAGTTGCTAATTGCGCAGGAAGACAAGGGAGGAAGGGTCTAAAGAAACAATAGTGCAGCCTTGGGGCAGGGTCCGGATTCCCCCTCAAGGGATACACAGAACAATATCACTGAGCTGTTTTGTAGATACTGAAACCCCCAGCAGGTGGGAGAAGGTAAGGGTGCTGCCCACAAGCACGGAGACCCCAGACTGGTTGGAACCAGAAGGCTGTGGCAAAGCAATAAAGCTATTCTTTTCTACTTCACCCAAAACACTGTCTCCGAGATTTAATTCAGTGTCTGGGTACAGAGGCCAGATTCGGCTTCAGCACCTATTGTTTGCCTCGGTACCCAGGCTAAAACTGAGACATCAAGACTTCCATTTTTCTCTCTCTTATAGTTACATCAAGAAATTAGAAGAGGAATGTGATATTTTATCAAATGGCTTTTTAGCATTAATGAATAATAAGATAGGAAATTGAAGAAGACAGTTTAAAAAATTTTTTTTAAAGATTTACCAAAAGGAAAATGGAACCGTAAAACCGTATTAAGGAAATGCAAATTAATACCACAGAGAGATGCTCCTACACATCTGTCACAATGGCTAAAATAAAAACAGTGACAACACCAAATGCTGGTGAGGGTGCACAGAAACCGGATTACTAAGACCCTGGTAGTAGTAATATAGAATGGTGCAGTGGGGCTTCCCTGGTGGCGCAGTGGTTGAGAATCTGCCCGCCAATGCCAGGGACACGGGTTCGAGCCCTGGTCTGGGAGGATCCCACGTGCCGCGGAGCAACTAGGCCCGTGAGCCACAACTACTGAGCCTGCGCGTCTGGAGCCTGTGCTCCACAACAAGAGGCCGTGACAGTGAGAGGCCCGCGCACCGCGATGAAGAGTGGCCCCCGCTCGCCGCAACTGGAGAAAGCCCTCGCACAGAAACGCAGATCCAACACAGCCAAAAAAAAAATAAATATAAATAAATAAATTAAAAAAGAAAAATGGTACAGCTCCTTTGAAAAACTTGGCAATTTATTTTAAAACTACACATGCAACGACAATACAGCCTAGCAATTGCACTCCTGGGCATTTAACCCAGAAACATGAAGATATAAGTTGGCACAAAAACCTTTACATGAATGTTTACAGCAGCTTTATTCTCAGTAGCCAAAAGTGGAAACAATCTAAATGTCCTTCATCGGGTAAATAGTTTAACTATAGTACATCTGCACCACGGACTATTACTCAGCATAAACAATCAACTACTAATACCCACAACAACCTGGGTGGATCTCTGGGGAATTACGCTAAGTGAAAAAATCCAAGCCTAAAAAGTTACATACTGCGTTATTCCATTTACACAACATTCTTTAAATGACAAAGCTATAGAAAGGAAGAATGGTCTGGTAGTTGTCAGAGATTAAGGACAGGTTGGGGGCAGGAGGTGAGTGCGACCACAAAAGGGCAGCAGAAGAGAGCCTGTGATGGAAATAAGTCTTTCTTTTGAATAAATCAGTGTCAGGATACTTATGTTATTGTACTATAGTTTTGCAAATGTTGCCATTGGAAACACTGGGTAAGGGGTACAAAGGATCGCTCTGTATTTCTTAACGAAAACATGTGAATCTATAGTTATCTTAAGTTGAAAAACATTGTTTTAAAAAACCTGTCCTTCCTCTTGTGTTAGCCAGATGACTTCACTAGACTCTCAACGGCCCAAACTAGATACAGGCAGACCTTGCAGATACCGCGGGTTCTGTTCCAGACCTCTGCAATAAAGAGTCACACAAAATGATGGCTTTCCCAGTGCATATAAAAGTTATGTTTACACTACACTGTAGTCTATTAAGTGTGCAATAGCATTATGTCTAAAAAAAAACCAATGCGCATTCCTTAATTAAAAAATACACTGAGCACAATGTGGGTGGACAGGTTCCTCAGCTCCACGTCTCATGAGACTGAAATCAAGGTGTCTGCCAGACTGAACTCATTTTTTTTGGTGGCTTTGGGGAAGGATGGGCTGGCAGGATCATTCAGGCTGAATTCTGCCCCCTGATGCAGGGCCAAGGTTCCTGTTTCCTTGCTGGCTGCCAGACGGGGGCCACTTGGCTCCTAGCAGCTGCACTTCACTCCCAGCGCTCCCCATGGGGCCCCTCCAGCAAAGAGTCCAGACCCTCCTCTGCTGTCACTACCTGACTCCCCCCCCCCTCAACTCTCATCTCCCCATCTGCTGGGCAGAGTTCTGTTTTTTAAACATTTCTGTTATTAGACTGATCCTGCTTGGGTGGTCTGTGGTAATTTCCCTATCTCAATGTCCAAACCTCAATTTCAGCTGCAAAGTCCCTTCTGTCTTATCATGTCACATTCACAAGTTTCCGGGATTAAGACACACGCATCTTTGGGGGGCTATTCTGCCTACCTTTCCCCAAATAGAGAGAAATTCTAATTCTATATTTTTTCTCCTCCTGAATGGAGGAAAAAAAAAAGGAAATATCAGTTTGCTAATTTTCTATTATACATTCATCTAATTCTTTATAAAATAGAATATTTAAAATTAAACTAAATACACATGAAATAATAATGAAAAATCTAAGTTTTAAAATGACCTTGAAAATGTTGTAACCAAACAGACCTGGTAAGAAAATTTGAAGTCCTAAAGCTCTGTTCAACAAGTCACCAGAAGACTGTAAACCTCACCCCAGAAACTCTAAACTATCCATCCATTGTTTGACTGGCAGAAGAGAACACATATGAAAGTTATTTTTAAGGCACACAGTAAACTTAAATATGGTTTTCCATAACACAGGACACTCCAGTTATATTATTTAGAAATATCATTCCTATTGTACAGAGTATGTAGCTAAGTACAAACGACAATAAAACAAACCTGAATCAAAATGGACGTAGGTTAAATTATACCATCTTTAAACTGGGGATTCTATTTCACTGCAAAGGCAAACCCTAAACTAGACTACTATAAATAAAGTAATTATTATAGTCTACACACAAAAATCAAACTTCCAACACCATTCATAATAGGTCAATAAATTAAAAGTGGAATATATCATGTTTTATATATTTAATTTGATTAAATATTTTAGGCATGCACCATTTGAATTTAATAACACAAATATTTGGAGGCTTATTTTGTTATCTTTCAAACCCACAGCATCTCCTAAATCACTTGGTCTGATGGAAGTTTTAGCACACAGCAACGCACATATTAACCAGAAGCAGTTTTCTTTTCTCTTTTGGGGACGATAGTGATCAATGTGGCCTGTAAGTTTCATTCAGCTCGACTCAACTGTAGAGTTCTTCCTGTCTGTAGGACCCTGACCTCTTTTTTCTTAGAGCATTTAGCTAAGAAATGTACATTGCAATTGTAAATTTCTTCTCTGCCCCTTTGAGATGTACATTCTTCAAAAGCCGTTTTCAGGTTTCACCACACAGGAATCTCTCTCTCTCTCTCTCTCAGGTACCTGGGAGCCACTCTTTTCAAATTGAGTCTTCTCCTGTTTCTGTGGGAGGGGAGGAGCCTAGCTTTGATAAGGGCCAATTAGCAAACAGACGGCCTAATCGCTGTAACCAACACGCGCCCCCCACGACTTCCTCCCCAACTCTTCCCGCTTAAAAATCCTCTCGTTTGTTTCAGCAGATTTGAGTTCAGTCTCTCTCCCTTATTGCCATAGTGTTGACTCAAGTCTTTGCCTGTTTAACTCACCCAGCACAATTCCTTTGACAATAGGAAAAATATTGTTTCAATTCCATTCCAGTTGGAACTCCAATTAACGCACTGGGTATCATGAGATGTAAAATCTTACGGGATGTAATACATTAAAAAAAAAAAAAATCCACAGAGTTAGGATTCAAAATTAAGTGCTATGGAGAACCAAAAGTTTCAAGCCTTAATATACATCAGTGAAATTGTGTCTAATTTTACAAAGGATAAAGTAAAAGGATCAAATATCTTGTGGTTAAAGGTAATTAGTGCGCGAGTACTTTCAAAAACAAAAATCCTTATTAAAAAGCAGCTTTTTAAGGTTCAAGAAAATTTAAATTATTTCTCTTGTTAACATTTTTTTTTTTGCTATTCCTCAGATGGCCTTGGGCCATCAGTGTCACAAGATACTGTTAAAAAAAAGAAAAAAACCTGACTCTAGAGAAAGGTTAGCTCAACTCCTAGGGATTTCAATTCCTAGTTTCATTACAGAATTAAGTTCAATGGAAATCGTCACTTTTCTGAATACAGAAAAAAAATGTTAAGCTAACCCAGAATTAATGCTCATCTTCAGTGTTTTGCAACCTCCTCTTTGCACCTGGAGCAAAGGTCCAGGCGTTGATATTCCAACGGGAATCTACGTGACGCTTGGTGTATCTACATGACGTTGGTGTGGGCAACTGACCTGAAAGCCCCACACAGCCCACACCCCTCTGATTAAAGCTTGGCATTTGCAGGCTTGCTCTTTAGAGCAGATGCACGCTGCCTGGAACTGGAAATATGCAAGACAGAGGACCTTCACGCTGCGCAGAGAATATTTCTCGCTCTTCTGTTTTCATGAGGCAGAGTCGCCACCAAACTTTCCTTAAAATCACGTGAATCACTCAGTTGTGAGTACAGGTCTCAGGACAGTCTTTCCAAAACCCTCCACCTCATGCTCCTGAAACTTTTCTGGCTATCACTTTCAAGTTCTAGTTAATGGAGAAATAGTTCTGTTCTCTCAAGTATTAAGGGATTTTGCTTGTTTCCTACAAAGGGTCGCTCGTGTAAATTTTATGGCTGTTCTGTGATGTGAGATAATTTGCTGTTGGTTAGAGATAACCAGGACTTCCCTGGGGGTCCAGTGATTAAGACTCCGAGCTTCCACCGCAGGGGGGCTCGGGTTCCATCCCTGGTCCACTGGGAACTAAGATTCCACAAGCAAGGCAGGCAGCGTGGCCAAAATAAACTGCGATGACTTATTAACAATATAATTAGCCCTTAACCATAGGCAGATAGAGTGGGATATAAATGCTGACTGGGCCTAACCCTGCCTATTTTTTGGTCACCAGGGATAATGAAAATAGGATGGAGTTTGTTCTTTGTGAGACAGCTCAGTTTAAGATGAATGAATTCTGAGTGTCGCACGAAGATTCTGAAGAATTCATGCTCATATTTATAACTGTACTTTTCATATAATTAGCATCATTGACTAAGTCATTTTCTCACTGATTACTAGAATAACAAGTTACTCGCACACTACAAATTCATCTGCTACATTGCTGCAGTGTTACTACCTTCTCCAGGCTCTTGGCACATTTGTGCAATTCATGGCCCCAAGCTGAGCTCAGCTTCACTCTTTGGCCCTTCCTGAACTGGATTCCAGAATTGCCCTTATATTTGACCACCTACAGGGTTCAATGGGCTTTATCCTCTAAGAGGGGGATTATCTCCTTTTTCTCTTCTTTCACATCACATGCGGATGATGGCCTTGGGTGAGAGACTCCTGTAGGTGTATCCAGATTCTGATGAAGATTCCCATGATGGAGGCTAAGTAAACCACAGAAATAATCCATAACTCTTATCAACATTTACAGCACGTTTGTAAGAGTTACTCAATATGGTTTAGTAAAATCACTACTGAGAGTGATAATATAATACATTTATTGAATGTCTTTTACAAGCCAGATACTGTGTTAAATGCTTTACATAATCACCATTTTTGTTTTTTTTATAGAAACCTTTAGGTTAGTCCTATAATTACCAGTATTCTGAAGAGAAAAGTGAAGCCATGGAACGTTAGTAATCTTGGTGAATCAAGCAGCTATTAAGGAGGGGGGTCAGGAATTGAACTCCAGCATTCCAATGCCAGAGGCCCATGCTCTTTGCTCTTAATTAGGTGGAAAGGCCTTTACCTTAAACACATTAATACTAAATGTGTTTTCGGTTTTGAAATACATGCCAACTTAAAAAGGTATATTGGAATGCAAGTAAGTTAGGGGGTAAGGCTATTTTAGAGATAGTCTTGAATTCAGTCTAATTTACGTAAACAGTAAGTCACTCCCTAGCCATAGCAGATTATTAGTAATTATGTATTCCTTACAACACAGCTCTGATTTGCGATTCTACAAATGAGAACTGATACTCATTCGTGGCCATCATTTGGATGACCGATGATTATGGTGCTGGTCACCTAAGGGGCCCTCTGGATCCTCTCATCTCTCTTCTGGCAACCACTCTGCTTCTCCTGATTAAACTTTTGATACTTATATATGGCCACATATAACTGAGTGTTCCTCAGTCATTTCTTCTACCTGTTCTGTCTTTTGTGTGTGTGTGTGTGTCTTTTATGGGAATATAGTTGATTTACAATGTTGTGTGAGTTTCAGGTGTACAGCAAAGTGAATCAGTTATACATATATCCACTTTCTTTTTGATTCTTTTCTCATGTAGGTCATTACAGAGTATTGAGTAGAGTTCCCTGTGCTATATAGTAGGTCCTTATTAGTTATCTATTTTATACATAGTAGTGTGTATATGTCAATCCCAATCTCCCAATTTCTCCTTCCCTACCTATTCTGTCTTGCATCGACCTACCTCATGCTGTCTGCATTATGACAGCCCTTGGAGAGGAAAGGCTGATCAGTCTCATGATAGCAGAATTATGGTTGAGGCCAAATGCAAGGCTATCCCACTAGGAAATCAAGCAAGCTATCTTAGTTGCTCTTTTCCTCCCAGATTTACCCCTCAAATCTGTCACCTAAGTGTCAAGATTATAACTTTGAATCCCACTTTTAAAACTGGGCTTAGCATATAAAGGACCTTAACTGTTAGTGACCTACATTTCCAACCACATAAGAAATAAAATTGCTCTTTCCAAAACTGTCATAAATAGAAAAGCCCATTTAACCTTATGATTTAATATGTGCAGAATCAAAATTGTTTCTGAACTCTGTTTTGCCTTGTATGTTAAAGAGGTCCTGAAGGAACCTGGGGGTAACAGACTTATTATTTCTTCCTGCACACTGACCCTACACCTTCTCATCAATTCCTCATTTTTGGTCAAGTTTATACAATTAGCTGTCCCATCCAGAGCCTCAATCTGGATTCATAAAAGGCCCATGGATAGGCTTCAAGTGTCTGCAACCTCTGAAATGACATGCAAAATATAAATCATATATGCATATACACGTTTTTGTAGAGATGGGTTTGCTTTTATCAGATTCTCTGAATGATTAGTGACTACAGAAGATTAAGAATCACTACAGTGCTTATGGAATAAATGAGAGAAATTGTGACTAGCACCCCACATCAGACAGCAGAAGTTGAAGTTGCACAACGTATACTGATACATTCTGTAAGCTTTCAAGAGGCTGTAACTCTTGCTTCTGGCAGTATTACTTCCTTAATATTCTGAAGGCATTCCCACTGTAAGACAGTTAGATCTCTGATTAATTGCAAAAAATATACTCTTATAGCATATCCCATATCTAAAGAAAATGTATCCCCTTCCTAAAGGAAAGGAAAGAAACAACAAAAGCAAACTAACAGAGTGGACAGGGGTTAAGTAAATGCTAAAGTGAAGGTTGTCCTTGGGCATGTATCAGTTTCAGCACCAGGGTTACAACATTAGGATTCAGGCCCATAGCAGTCCGGATGCCTTCTCTAGGAAGCCAATACTCACTCAAGATCATTTACAAAACACTAGTTAAAACACTGCCAGGGCAATAGACAACCAGGAATCACATAGAGGCCCACAAGATCTTTTCTCTGGAGAGAAAAAACAAAAAAACAAAAAACAATTTTGCCCCACAGATTTCTAAGGACTAATTCAATCAAATATGACTTAGTAGTAAAATCACCCAAAACAAAAGCAATAAACAGACTGCCTCACAAACACTGCAGACAATAAAAAGGAGGAAATGCATCATCCACATACATGGATGAGGAAATAAAAGATGGAATAAAACAAGAAGCACAGGATTCCCAAAATTATCCAGGCAGAACTGGGAAATAACTGAAAAGAACTTTAAGAAATAAAAATTGAACTGAAAGAAAAAGAGTACTAATTAATATTTCTGAAAGAAAACCACTTGGGATAAACCACAAACTGACAGAGATAAATTTGGAAGAGGAGTGGAAGAACAAAGAGGATATAATGAGAAGATGTAACTCATATCCAGTGAGAGTTTCAGAGGGAGAAAAGAGACTAGAGGAAAGGGAATTGAAAAACAGTGCTTGAGAATTTTCCAGAACTATGGGTAGACCTGAATCCATAGGTATATTAGGCACAGCATGTAACATTGAAGAATAAATGAAAAGAAACGCACGCCCAGACACTTTGTCATGAAACTCTGGAGCACAAAATGGAGACCTTAAAAGCATTAATGGAGAAAAGAACATACAAAGAAATGAGACTGGCAACAACTTCCTTCCACAATAATAGTAGAGAACAAAATACAACAGCAAGATATCTTTAAAATGTTGGTAGAGGGACTGTCCCTGGTGACACAGTGGTTAAGAATCCGCCTGCCAATGCAGGGGATACAGGTTCGAGCCCTGGTCCGGGAAGATCCCACATGCCGCAGAGCAACTAAGCCCGCGAGACACAACTACTAAGCCTGCGCTCTAGAGCCTGTGAGCCACAACTACTGAGCCCGCGCTCTAGAGCCTGTGAGCCACAACTACTGAGCCCGCGTGCCACAACTACTGAAGCCCACGTGCCTACAGCCCGTGCTCCACAACAAGAGAAGCCACCGCAATGAGAAGCCCGCGCACCACAACAAAGAGTAGCCCCCGCTCTCCACAACTAGAGAAAGCCCGCAGGCACCCAAAAATAAAAATAAATAAAATTTTTAAAAAAGGATACCTTTATTACTTTGCCAGGCAAAGGGGGACACAGCAGGCTCCTGCCTCAAAAAACTGTGTGTCCCAACTCAGGAGGATTTGATAAGACGTTTTATAACAATACTTCCCAAGGGAGGGGCTGCTGACAAGATTAGGGTGTGTGCAGGGTCTCAGGTGCTTGGTCTCCTAATCTTGATGAGCTTCTCTGGTCCCTTTAATCTTGCCTCAGGTAGTTTTTTGGCTGCTTCTCCCTTGATTAGCAACTATTTGAATCTGCCCTTTGGAACTCAGGGAAGGTCATGAAGGCTGGAGTCTTGCCTACAAGAAATGGGGGACCAAAAAGAGGCTCCGTGCCCGGGAGCCTCACAGGGCCCTACTTGGTTTCACATATAGTTCCTCGCTGGGTCAGCAACACCACCCCAGGAACAACAGCACACCTTGTACCCGGTACTTGATTTCTGATGTCATTCTCCAATCAAAGGAACCAGGGGATGCACGGAGAAATGGCTACAGGCCTGGGGCAGAAAATACCTTTCTTGGATGTGCATGCACACATGGGTTAGTATATGCGTATATATTTTTGTGTTCTATCAGCCGAGAGGCCCTAACAGAAATGATGGTGTAGCAGTAAGGAGCAGACCTTGGTTCCTAAACCATCCTCCTAGAATAAGAACCTGGTCTCTATGGAGAAATGGCTGATGCCCAACTGCAGCAGGAAACGAACAAGATGAATAAGGACTATCTTGTAGCACCAGAAAGAAAGAGCTCAAAAATAAATAAAACCCTACATTGATGGGGGTTCTATCAAAGGGACTCAGGAACCAACTGAAAGAGTTCCCAATGGTCAAAGCTGGAATAATCTGAGTAAGGAAAAAAAAAAAAAAAAAAGAAACACAATTGTTGATAACACAAAGTATAAAATATCCATGAGTCCAAAACACTGATATAAATAAATGTTTGAATAAATTGGAGTAGCAGAAATAAATGTCCCTTGCAGAAGAATTCCAAATAATTTGCTGAGCTACTGCACCTCAAGGAGGTGGGAACATAAATCCCCTTCTTAAGCATCAGCTTCCTTCCAAAGGGGACAGGAGGGACACTGGAGGGGGAGGGAGAAGGTAACTCTACAGCTGAGGACCTGGCCAGCACTATCTCAGCCAGGTGATCAAGGTGAGCACTGGTGACCACCATGCTGATAGTGTGTAGCCTGATGCGCAGTGGTGAAAACGGTCCTTCTCCTCTGTAGTCTTCCTCCCAAAAAACCCACACCCGCATCTATTCATAAGAGAAGCATACAAATCCCAATAGGGGGCATCCTTCAGGATACCCGACTAATACTCCTCAAAACTGTCAGTGTCAAACAAGGCAAGTTTAAGAAACGATCACAGTGAAAAAGACCTGAGGAGACATGACAACTATCTGTGATGCGATACCCTAGATGGGATCATGGAAAAGAAAAGACATGAGGTAAAGGTAAGAAATCTGAATCAAGTATGGACTTCAATACTGATACGTCTATTGTAACAAATGTATCATACTAAAGATGTTAATAGGGAAAGATTGGGTGTGGGGTATATGGGCACTCTCTGCACTATCTATTCAACATTTCTGTAAATCAAACCATTTTAAAAAATAAAGATTAAAAATAAATGGAGTGGTCAATTCAAAACAAACAAAAAAACGGAAAACCAGTATGTCAGAGCTCCTCCCCTCCATTTTCCTTCTTTCCTCTCGCTGCTTTTACACTGACAATGGACCCTTCAGCATCTCAGGATGTGCCGTATTGGTTTCCAGCAGTGTTGGACCATGGACTCAGCTGGTTCGGGGATTTAATTAATAGGTGTTGCTCTGGGCTTCTAGCTTTTGGCTAGGGTGCAAAATGATTCATTCCCAAGTAGGGAAGTAGAGATTTCCATATCTCAACTTTCTAAAGGATGAACTAGCATTTTACCTCAATAGAAAGGTGTGCCAAATATTTATTTAAAAAAATCATAGCTTAAGTATAGGATGATGGGTATTCTCTACATGTATTTGAATTTCAGTAAACATCAGGGTTAAAGTACTTATCACCCACATTTCGCACATGGCGAAATAGTTTTTCTGAAGTAAATTCTTCATTCTTCCTCATTATCAAAAGATGTTGGCCACTCACAAACACACACCTTTTTAGTTTATGCAAACAAGTTAAGCAAGTATGGTTCCAAGTACCTGTACATTTGTAATTAACTCATTCTCACATTAAAGTTTCCATGCTTATATTAAAATGTGTAAATGTGTATTATTCAATATAGGAAAAGACCATGTCGATTAAAAAACATCAAGAGGCAAAGCCAACCTTCAGGGAAGAAGTTTTAATTATGTTGCTTAGGTAAAAAACATGCCCTTTTTCATATACCCTGAGAAAACCATAATTCAAAAAGAGTCATGCACCACAATGTTCACTGCAACTCTATTTACAATAGCCAGGACATGGAAGCAACCTAAGTGTCCATCGACAGAGGAATGGATAAAGAAGATGTGGCACATATATACAATGGAATGTTACTCAGCCATAAAAAGAAATGAAATTGAGTTATTTGTAGTGAGGTGGATGGACCTAGAGACTCTCATATAGAGTGAAGTAAGTCAGAAAGAGAAAAACAAATACCGTATGCTAACTCATAATATGGAATCTAAAAAAAAAAATGGTTCTGAAGAACCTAGGGGCAGGGCAGGAATAAAGACGCAGACGTAGAGAATGGACTTGAGGACACAGGGAGGGGGAAGGGTAAGCTGGGACGACGTGGGAGAGTGGCATGGACATATATACACTACCAAATGTAAAATAGATAGCTAGTGGGAAGCAGCCACATAGCACAGGGAGATCAGCTGGGTGCTTTGTGACCACCTAGAGGCGTGGGATAGGGAGGGTGGGAGGGAGACACAAGAGCAAGGAGATATGGGGATATATGTATACATATAGCTGATTCACTTTGTTATTAAGCAGAAACTAACACAGCGTTGTAAAGCAATTATACTCCAATAAAGATGTTTAAAAAAAAATGCCCTTATTATCTTCCCTTGCTTAAAAATATCTTTACCTGTTAAAGCAGTCATCTTTTGCTCAACCATTTCAATTTTTTTCTTGATGATATCATTAAAATAATTCTACTTAAACTTTATGTCCTAGTTGTCGCAAACCAATAATGGGAAAACAGAAAATGAAAAGAGGTATGTCTTGAGTGTGCATAGTTTTTGTTTTTAATTCAAGATTACCAGTGTTCAATCTTACAATATATTTGTGTCCTATCATCAGAAACAAATGTCCTATCATCTGTTAAGTGTAACGGATAGTTTAGGAATGTTATTATAAAATAACCCCCTCCATGTTTTGCTTTCTGACAGGCAGCCAATCATGTATAAATTACAGTAATTCTGTCATCATAACCTCTTCAAGGAATTTCTGCAAAACATTTAGTGTTAAAACATAAAATGTATGTATCAATACCTTATAATAGAAAAACTGGAAAAGATAAATGAGATAAAAATAGGACGTAATTAACGTAGTCTTAAAAAGTATTATTAACTCATTCCTCATCCAGTGTTTTTAAATTTCTCCTTCCAGGGATTGCATTCTGACAAGGTGTTTGCCTGTGGGCGAGGACCCAAGCTGCTCAGGGCGTGTGCAGTGCAGGGAGGGGTGGAGATGCAGACACCCCGTGAAGGGTGGTCCAGGCAGAGGTGACCATGGAGAGACAGATGGGCAACACCAAGCCAGGGATTTGGAATCAAAACAAGTCATGGAGTTAGTGACAGGCAAAAGTCAGCCTTCAGAACGGAGGGGTGTTTTTGGTTTTGGTTTTGCCTTTTTACAACTCCACATCTCTAATTTTTTTAAAGAAAATTTGATTGTAAATTGATTATGTAGGGGAACAACATCTTCCACCCCAAACTGTCTCTTTTGGTTTGGGGATTATTTCAAGCTGAAAATAATCAAGAGCCAAAATAATCTTAGGAAACGTCTTTGACTTTCCCCCAGCTGCCTAAGAACTTAAAGGGCCAATTCCTGGAGCAGAGCCATCGCCAGAGCCATCAGCCAAGAGTACGGGCTGGGTGTGGTGGCGAAGCTTAGCAGGGCCTAGGGATCCGAGTCCCCTCTGCCCCACGGTCTCTGCCTGGCCCTCGAACCATTTACCAACACATCTGCTTTTCCATCTCCATGTGAATTGCCTTCCTCTCCTTTGAAGTCCCAAACATCTAACCCCGATATCCTCTTTTGTCTTTAGATATTTAAGGTGAGAATTTCGGCCATTTTGGTGAGTTACTCAGTTTTCCTGGGTCTCTCCCATGTATACATGTTTTTTAAACTTTAATTTTGTTATTCTTTCTGATGTCAATTCAGTTCTTAGACCAGCCAGAAGAACCTAAAAGGATAGAGGAAAATTTCTTCTGACAATTCACATTTATAAAGTGAATAAAATAAAGGTGTAAGTGAATCTTTCTTCTTCCCTTAAGTTTTAAGACATTTATAAATGCCCCTGAAGTTGTAATAAGATTCCAGAAGCTTCTACAAAGAATTGAGTTTGAAGTAAAGCTGTCTATCTATCCACTCCTACAATTATGAGCTTAGAAACACACAGGTCCTGGAAAATCAAGATAACGCTACAACTGTCATACATTAGGACAAGACTCATACTGGAAAGCAGGGAAAAATAAGCAATTCACAGGGCCTTCGATGACTGAGCAATGCGCAGGAAGGATACTGCCGGGATCAACTTTGCAGACAGGAAGTGCACTCCAAGTTTCCTGCCAGTGTAAGAGCAATCCTATACTCACTCCTTGACAATCTGGCCTTAGAGGGGAAGCAGAAAAGTCCACACTCAACCAGAGCAGAGAGTAGCCAGAAAGGAAGCACATTCAAAGCTTTCCCTACTCCTGTTATCACAGAATCTGTAATTCCCTCCCTCCCCTCACACAGCTAATTACAATACATGGGCCTGAGGGGCTCAACCAGATTCCTCAGGTTAGCCCTCCTTCCAATGGGAATGCAGATTCCAATTCCTTTCTTCTCAGACAAGTAAAAACTTTCCTAAAATTAAGTTCCTGGAGGATGAAAGGCAATTAGTTCATTGTGCTCTCACTACAGGATTTTTTTTTTTTTTTTTTGATCTTTACACAAAGTAAATTGAAAAATAATTTTGACGAGAACAACTCACAGAGAACTAGAACAATCCCAATTGTCCAGAAGGGCACTGAAAACAACACGTCATAGGACGGTCTCTGTGCCGGGCCAAGTGTTCACTTTTTTCCAGATAAGCTTTTTCAATTTCTAATGGACTTTCAAGATGGAAGATGGACATCGCTTGCCCTTTGCAAAAATGTATTTTGTTTTTAATGTGTCTTGTGAAATTAATCTGGCGAACTAGTGCTTATCGTGGGCAGTTAGTGTTAGCAGGTCTCCGTGGTTAGAGGCCCGAGAAGGCCGAGCCCCCTCTGCTCCCTGATTCCCAACACGGCCTCGGGGCGCGTCACTCAGGCGCTCTCTTGTTTCCAGATTTCAAGAGGAGGAGTGCAAAGTCGTCCGCTTTCTGTTCCAAAGATTCACACGTCTGGTTTCCCATCTCGTTGCCGACCAGTTTATAGGAGCTTACAGGAAACACCTTTCCATGAAGTGCACCTGCCCCATACTCTGGGGCTCACGAAGGATTCTGTGAACCTCGCAAGCTTTCATATAGTTTCTCACACCCAGTTAAGAACTAATTCATTACTTCAACAAACATTTATTGGCTCTCTGCTCTACAGGGCTCTATACTGGTAACTGTTCCTCAGAAGTGTTTAGAGTTTGGGGGAGAAAATATAAGTTAATAGACAACACAATATAATGTGATCAGTGTTTTAAAAACAGTGTCCTAAGAGTAGGGACTCTGGGAGCTCAGCCTTTCTGAGGGTTCCCAGAAAGCTTTCTGGAGAAGTCACCTCTACACTGAGGTTTACAAGTAAACAGGAATTAGCCACCACATGGAAATGATGGGAGAGACTTTCCAGGTCAGCTGAAACTTGCTGTAGCTGAGTCTGGCTCAGACATAGAATTCAACACACAGAAGTTGAGATGAGGGTAAAGAAGAGACTCCAAATGATGGGGAGCTATTTGGCCAACAGCAAAATTAAATGAACAGCAAAGAAAGAGTTCCTCCTCCCCAAATAAAAACATGAAAAGGGCACAAAATCCAGGAGGGTCGTGGTATCATAGAAGTTAATGAAAGTATGTTTCAAGAACGTGAGAAAATGATGAACAGCGGATATGAGAGTCTGAACATATTACAGGACATCAGCCAGACCACAAATAAGAGAGAACGCTGGCCCACTACCTGCAGCAACCAGCCCTGGAAGCCAAACCCCAGCTTCTGCAGCGATGGGCTCCATACGGCCAAGACTCGGTCAGTACCTGACAGCTTTCCTAGGTTCACCTTCAGTTCCAACTTGGACCAACCACAGAAAACCAGATCTGCTCCCCTAGCCAATCACATAGGAGGCCCTGCTCCTGGTCAGCCCACCGCCAGCTTCCCAGCGCCCACCACCTCCCATCAAGACACACCTGAAGCCTCACCTTTCGTTTCTCCACCGTAAAGCTTCCCCACGCCCCTGCCTGCCCTCGGGTCTCCGTCAAACACAAGGGGTGGGGGGGACCCTCGTGCTACAGCAAGTTCTGAATAAACAGCTGCCGCTGCCGCTCCTTTGGGTGGTGTTTCTCTCCCCAGGTATAACCCTGTTTTTTTTTGTTTTTTTTAAGGAGCTTGACCGGGAGGGGGACGAGAAAGAGCACAGACTCTGCCGAGATGGCGGCAGCCACTCAGTAATTCCTGTCCGATGGCATCTAATTTCTGACAATTGGAGGGAGATCAAAGGACCTAAGGAAACAGAGAAGTAGGACGTCTGAAGCAAGGAAGGAAGATTTAAGTTACGTCGCTGCTGGCTGATCACCACTACTGTGATGTAACTGTTGGAGTGACTCAGGGCACCTAGAAGGAGGACTCCTAGACCCCAGCTTGGTTTTAGACTCGACTCTTTCCTTAGACAGCAGAGCACAGTGATTAAGAGCTCGAATTTTATAGTTAGCCTGCATTCAGAATCCCAGCTCCACCACTTCCTAGCTATGTGCCTCTAAAAAGTCATTTCCCTGTGCCTCAGTTTCCCCACCTGTAAAATGGGCATAATAGCAGCACTAAACTTTTGGGGTGGTTTTGACAATTAATTGCTACTTGTAAAAGCATGTAGAACAGTGTCGGGGATGCATTCATTACTATATAATAAAATTATTTCCATGTCTTTGGAGGATTGTTAAACACCTCTCTCCAGCCCAGATAAAACGTTTAAGTCTGAGTCAGTACATCCAACTACCTAGTTGACATCCTGTCTTGAATGGCTCATAGGCAACTGTCCCAGAAGAAAAATCACAATTCCACATCTCTCTGCAGTGTGTTTAATAGAAAGTGTAGAGTAAGAGAATAAAACCAGAATCACAATGTTTCCATGAGAGCAGCTTTTCTCCAGCTCCACGGGAGTTTGCCCTCAGCTCCTCAAGCAGGGCTGGCAGAGAGAAGTTGGAGGAAACTTCTAAGGGGTAGGAGGAAGGTGATGCGGAGTCCCCAGGGGTTTATCAATTAGAAAGGTCGCACTCGCCAATGAAAACGTGTCCAGCTGTTATGGTCACTGATGTAACAATGATGCAGCTACAAGTGGCCTCCTTGGGTTTTACAATTACTAAAGTCACACACCTGTGCTGGGATGTCGTGTCCTCAGGTGACTGACAGACCCAAACCAGGCTTTTCTACGTCAGGTAAGCCTCGGTAGCCTATTCCTTCTAGTCTACACCACAGAGACAGACAACACGACAGGCTGCCCTTCATCCTGTGCCCGCCACCCGGGAAACGGCACCAGCGAAGCCCAGGGCTGCCTGTGCAGAGACCTGCCTGTCCCCCCTTCACACCCAGCTAACTCTCTCCAGGTGCTGTCAACTCGACCTTCTCAGCATTTCTCCAGTCTCCCCACTTTGTTGCATCTTCAAAGCCGCCACAGCGATCCCAGCCACCACCATCTCCCCAATATCCTGCACTAGCCCCCCGGTACCCTGGGCTCCTGCATTCATACTCCTCCAATTTTCTCCACTAGCAGTCAGAATATTTTAACTTCCAAATATATCCTTTCTCCTTCTCTGCTTAAAACCTTAAAGAGCTTCCTGCTTCTCAGAGAAGGTGCCCTCACCCTCAGCTCGTCCCGGTCACCCCTTGCATGAACTGGTCCTGACCCTCACCAGTCTCTCAGTCACCACTGTCCTCCCTGAGGTCAGATGTCTGGTCTTTGATATCCTGCCTCAAGGGCTTCTCGTAAGTGGGTCTTCATTCCTGAACTGACCACCACACCTGTGCCCCGTTAACTCTGTCCAACATCTCAGTGTCCACTGAAACATTGCTGTCATCGAGACAACTTGCCCCTCATGTTTTTTCTTAACAGGACTTATTACCAATGCAGTGAAACAACTTACTGTGCAATTTTTGTTTGATGCCCGTCTCTCCTACTAGACTATGAGCCCCATCAGAGCAACATCCAGCCTGGACCAGGTGTTTGTGAAAGGCTTGTTGTATAAATATGAGAAGGCTATGGAGAAGGAAGTAGATTTGGACAGGGAGACAATGGCAGGTCATGGAGCAATATTTAGGGTCTGCTTTAGGTTTAGGGCATAATTTAGAATGACATCTATACAGCTTAGCAGTGAAGACCAGAGGTGAAGAACGTTTTTCTGAGTATACTGGAATAACAGAACAAGGTAGTTAAAATTCTGTCAAAAAATTTTTAAGTTGATAGGATTTAAGAAGGAAGAATAGCCAAGAGAGAATTTGTTTCTGGTCTCATAAATATTTGAGTTGGTAGTAAATGTAGACTCATAAATTGAATGCAGAAATTCTGAACTTGATTTCAAGTAAGACCAGAGCAAAGTGTTGTAGGAAAGGGAATCATTTCTCTGTTTGGAGACTATGTTTTAGGCTTCTATTGATTCACGGCAGAAACAAGGACAGTAAAAATCAGTAAGAAAATAAAAATTACTAGCAAAGAAAGGCTATTAGATTACCTGTTTACCTACATAAAAGACCAAGTAGATTCATACGGCTCATTATTAAAGTTGTAGGTACAGATTTCTTTTAAGAAATTGGCATAGATAGTATAATTCACTTTCAGGTTGTCATTTCCAATAAGACACATAAAATAGTTTACTTATGAAACCACTCTGGTTGATATTAGGTTAAAATTACATCAGTTGCCTTTACAGTGATAAAATGTTAGATAAAAGATTTTTTTACAACTTTGATACTCAGAAAATGCTGAATTGGTTATCAAATTATCCTAGGCACTGATGATTAGGGAACTACTTTTACTAGAACAGCTGATAGATATTTTGCATTCATTTAAGAAGCCACAGGAGAAGTAAACAACTCTGTCAGATGTTTTGTGTCAGAGCAAGTGGGTTTTGTTTTCTCTGAGCCCAGCAACTCTTCCAGGGCGTCCTGAGAGATGACATCCTGTGCAGGGCAACATGTGAAATCAGGTGTTGAACACAGAGGGAGGACAATTTACTGTAAGTGGTCTTAACCGTTTCAGGAAAAAAAAAAAAACCTTTCATGAAGGAAAAGATATTTAACCACCTTCTCCTTGCAAAAGAGGGTGTTAATAACTTCACAAGATAAATGCTTGCCTTTCTTCAGACGTCATGCCATTTTTGCGCAGGCTTAGTGAGATTTATAAGTGAGATTTTAAAACAATTCTCTGCATCTTTGATGTTCTAACCCTAAGCCCCTCTCTCAAAGAATCACAGATCCAAGGGTATGGCTGGGGGAAGGGGTAGGGAGGGTAGGAATGAACAATCGTCATTGCATACAACTATTTTTTAATTGTCAAATACTAGTGTAAATATGCAAAATAATAATTTTGTAGATTTCCCTTTCCCAGCCCGTTTCATTGTTACAGCGCGGCTTTTCTACTGTTTCTTACTTCAATTTTTAGGAAAACCTCAGAAAACTGACATCTATCCAGACTCTGTAAGCACCTCAGGCAGTCAAGTTATCAGGCTGTTTACATGACGAAACTAACTGTCCAAATACCTCAAAAAAGCTATCATAAGTCATCATGTCATGCTGCAATTCTATTTTTTGTGAGGGCATATAGGCAGACACTAAGCAATCAGGCAAGAAAAATCACAAGAAAGATAATGCATTTATGTTACTCAGTCTGGCTCAAAATTACAGCTGGCAGTTAGTAATACTATAGCTCATTTGCGTAACTCTTTCTGGAACTCTCCAAATGCAGCACTGTACCCGAAGTGGAGTCAACACATCCACAAATTAGTTGCCTAAATATTTTGGAAGACTGGAAACTCATAGTCAAATGAGTGAGTTTTTAAAATTGTGTATTGAGTTAGTGACCATTTTTCTGTGTACCAATGCAATATTTCTCCAAATAACCGCTCTCCAAAGTTTAAATAAGAAGGAATTTTTAAACTGATTCAGAAAAAAATGAGGACATTGTTACATATTTAAACATATACTTTATCCTAACATCATTTTTTCCCTTTAGGAATTTACAGAAAGTTATCAGGAAAGAAGAACAGTCTAATCCTCTATCCGTGTAGCACAGAGGAAAGGTAACAGTTCATAGCCCTGATTTGTCATCAGTGACTTACTGAGTGTTATGGGTTGAATCGTGTCCCCCAGAAGATGTGCTGGAGTCCTAGCCCCCTGTACTTGTGAATGGGACCTTATCCGGAAACACCGTCTTAGAAGATACGATCAAGTTAAGATGAGGTCATTAGGGTACATCCTAACCCTACAACGCTGGTGCCCTTAGAAATGGCAGAGACACAGGGAGGTGGACATGGACAGAGGGAAGACAATGTGAAGCCTCACAGAGCAGAACCACGTGATAGCAACGCAGAGGTTGGAGCGATGCATCTGCAAACTCAGAACCACCAAGGGCTGATGGCAACACCAGAGCCACAGAGAAAGGCACGGAATAGATTCTCTCCTGCAGCCTTCAGAGAGAGCATAACCCTGCCGACAACTTGACTTTTGAACCCCTAGCCTCCAGGAATGTGAGAATAAATTGCTATTACTTTAAGTCACCTAGTTGGCGGTACTTCGTTATGGCAACATCTAGAAACTAACACAGGCTGTGTCCTCAGAAGCAACACCTAAAGGAAGTTAGGGCAGCAGAACTGGGCAGAGGGAGAAGAAACTGATACAGTTACGACGGGACCTCAGCTGATCCCAGAGTAACCCTGGAGCTGCAGTGGCCCTCAAAGTTGTTCCCAGCTGAGGCCACGGCTGGGCCTTTGGACTCCTGCACAGACCAGTCACTGAATGCGGGCCACCCCGGGATGTCACCTTCCAGCCAAGGATGATGCCCAAGTGCACTGGCCATGATGTTTACGACACCCTTGTACACACAGGTGAGCATTTATGTAGGACAGATTCCAACATCAGTAACATTGTTTGCTCGAAAAATGTGATTAAGCTGGATAGACATTGCCAAGTTGCTCCCACTGAAGTTATTCCTACCCCCATCACCAGCGTACGCGAACACCTATGGCCCCCCCATCCATCTATTCTTTAAGCTGTGGCCAGATGCATGACAGTATTTTAATTGATACTGCCAAGTTATTAATACAGTTAATTAATACGGTTGACTGTTTTTACAATATAATTATTGGCCACCTCTTTTCTTCTTTGAAGTTTTTAGGGGTATTTTTGCATATTTCTTATTGTTTTTTTTTAACAATAGTAAATATACATATTTAAGTCTTTGCAGAAATATAAATAGCAACTAATTTTTATCTTTATTATAGAATATCTTTACAATGCTAAAATATTCAATATTACTATTTTCAAAATTCTTAAAATTTTCTTTTGTACTTATTGTCTGTTATTGTCTTCCATAAGATTAATAAAAGTATTTGTGTATAATGTAATATTATATTTGTCTTTTAATTATCTGGAGTTTCTTATGAAATGTCAGATGGGGATTCAACTTTTTCTAAATTGATAGCATTCTATGGAAAATTGACTATTTCCAGTGTGATTAGTTGTAAGATTTTATACGTAGATGTTTCTAAACTATCTAATTCTTTCATGAAATTCTGTTTGTATCAATACACTATTATAACTTTATACTATAATTTGATATCAAAGATTTTTAACCCCTTAAACATTTTCTTGGCTTCACTTCTCCTTGCAGAGAAACTTGAATTCAACTTGTTCAATTTTATTTTCAAGAAACTCATTTGGAAATCCATTGATTGGCTTCATGATATCCGACATCCTCACAATACTGATGCTTTCCATTCAGAAACTTCTTTGATGAAATTGTATAGACTTTGTAAAGGTAATAGTGATGCTTTTGATGGTTCCTTTGTTTGCTGACTTTTTTAAAGTTTATTCCTAGGTATTAGAGTCTTCGGTTCTATGTTAAGACATGGGTTTTTGTTTTCCTTTATTACATTTATTAGCTGATTGCTATTATTTGTATATTGCTAGTTGACTTTGCAACTTTTCCAAAATATTATTTATTCGCAATTTTCTAATGGGGCTCAGATTTTCCAGAGAGAAAAATGTCATCTGCTAATTATGACGGTACATATCATTTTTTTTCAATAATTATCATCATCCTTTCAGTATTTCTGACATTAGAAATACTCTAAAAATTTTTTTAAATGCTGTGTTCATTGTGATATCTTGACACTTAAGTTTTTTCAAGGTATGAAAGTTCTTTTGCCCAGCTTACAAAGTAACTGTTATTTTTGGCTCTTAGATTTTTTAAAAAATTTCCCAGTAGTTTCATTGAGGAGTCTGGTTTCAGACCGAAACCCTATGAGTGACCCTTCATGCCCGGCCCTAGGCAATGACACAGGCTTCACTTGGCTGCCCTCCACACCAGACCTGGTGCACAGACAATGCACTGCCGTCTCTGGAGGGAGTTTCAGTCAAGGATTCAGCCCACCACCCTCCAGGCCAGCCATGTTCTTAGGAAGACCTGCACTGTATGCCCGGGCACCTCCATTCATAGGTGGCCCTTGGCCAAGACCTCTCCCAGGTGCCTCTGCTGAGACCCTCTTATGGGGAGGGCAGGGGGAGGAGGTGGGGGGACTTGAAGATGCCTTTCTCCACCATGACTCAGTAACTTGGGAATTCTCCTCCTGGTCCTTCCCCTCCCCCTTCTTCTGTCCTTTGTTCAGGACTCTTTGGGCAGTTGGGTTTGATGTTGAGGTATTTTAGTAGCATATTTGGAATATTTGATTTTGTTGTTTTCACTTATAAAACCTGTGTGTCTTGGTGTTCTAATGAGGCATTTAAAAACCATAATTATTTTGATAGCTGCGACTTTTGACATATCGTTTTCAATTTTTGCATCTACTGGATGTCATGTTAATCTTATTTCCTTTCTTCCCTTTTTTTCCTCAAAATACCATGTCTTTTGTTCATTTCTCTTTACTTACTGAAATACTGAGAAAAAAGATTTCCATTTTTCCAATGTTCTTATATTAAAACATATTTTAACTTCTATTTTTCTATTAATGTTGAGAATTTCTGTATCCATAATATTCAACTAATCAAAAGGGAACATGCTTTTTTACTCAGCACCACAGAAGTTTACTGAAATCTGGAATTTTTAATTCCAGATTTTTTTCTACTATGCTTTGGCTGTTTTAGAAAATTCTTTAAACTTCAAAACCACACAGCCTCAGCAATTACTTGTTTTGCATAAAGATTTTAAGTCTAGGTGCACCATTTTCTTTGCCAAGCATGCTTTCTTATAACCCATGGTATCTTCTTTGTCCCACTCCTTTTATGTTTGGTTGTATTCTTACAATTTTGTTTCTGTTTTGGGGCAAAGTGGATAAATGGAAGGTCAGAATTTCAGTGTCAATGTGTATTCTGTTTTCTCATACGATTTAAATGACAGTTTGCCTGGGTAGAGCATTGTAAATTGTCTATAAAGCTTAGTAAAAATTAGAAAACTGCAAAATACAGTGTGTAGGTGTGTATCATTGTGGGCAGTACGAACACTTGGGCACCATTACTGGGAGGTAGACTAGTTCAGCCATTCTGGAAAACTGTCTAGAACTACTTAGTTTTACAAGTAAATTACCAACCAGTGTATATATGTGTAATTGATATATGCAGAGAGAGTGAATTTTGCATACATCCAAACAGATATGTGTATGAGAAATTCTGTAAGGTTATCTGTTGTAGCAGCCAATTAAAGGCAAATCAGGTTATACTTCCAGGAGAGGAGACAGTTTAATACAGTGAATACACAAAGGAGTATCACAGAAGGAAAAGACAATATACACATAACAAAAAAAAATTAAGGGTTTCCTGTTAGGTAATATGCCAGAAAAGATACAGAATTCAAAAACTACGTATAAGAATTCCTAGTAGGGGGCTTCCCTGGTGGCGCAGTGGTTGAGAATCTGCCTGCCAATGCAGGGGACACAGGTTCGAGCCCTGGTCTGGGAAGATCCCACATGCCGCGGAGCAACTAGGCCCGTGAGCCACAACTACTGAGCCTGTGCGTCTGGAGCTTGTGCTCCGCAACAAGAGAGGCCGCGACAGTGAGAGGCCCGCGCACCGCGATGAAGAGTGGCCCCCGCTTGCCACAACTAGAGAAAGCCCTCACACAGAAACGAAGACCCAACACAGCCAAAAATAAAATAAATAAATAAATAAAGCAGCTTTCACTAAAAAAAAAAAAAAAATCCTAGTAACATATAGGCTACCAAGACTAAATCATAAATAGAAAATATGCAGCATCCAATAACAAGGTTGAATAGTCATCAAAAACCTCCCAATAAGGAAAAGCCCAGGACCAGATGGCTTCATTAGTGAATTCTACCAAACATTTCAAAGAGCATCAGTGCCAATCTTTCTCAAACTTTCCCACAATTTGTAGAGAAGGGAACACACCCAAACTCATTTCATATGGCCAGCATTACCCTGATACCAAAGCCAGATAATAACACTACAAGAAAACTGCAGACCAATCTCCCTGGTGAATATGGATGTAAAAATTCTCAAAATATTAGCAAACTGAATTCAACTCGTACATTAAAAGAATCTTGCACCACAGTCAAGTGGGATTTGTCTGTGGGGTGCAAGGATGGTTCAACATATACAAGCCAATAAAATGATATACCACATAAAATCATATCAACTCTTACCATAAGAATGGTCATTATAGGGGGCTTCCCTGGTGGCGCAGTGGTTGAGAATCTGCCTGCCAATGCAGGGGACACGGGTTCGAGCCCTGGTCTGGGAAGATCCCACATGCCGCGGAGCAACTGGGCCCGTGAGCCACAACTACTGAGCCTGCGCGTCTGGAGCCTGTGCTCCGCAACAAGAGAGACTGCGATAATGAGAGGCCCGCGCACCGCAATGAAGAGTGGCCCCCGCTTGCCGCAACTAGAGAAAGCCCTCGCACAGAAACGAAGACCCAACACAGCCAAAAAAAATAATAATAAATAAGTAAATAAATAAGTCAGGAGCTCTTTTTTAAAAAAAAAAGAATGGTCATTATATAATGCGAAAGAGGAACTGGCTAACACTCCAGTGGTAGTTATTTTGCTATCAAAACATGTACATCTTAAACTTACACAATGATGTCAACTCTCTCTCAATAAAACTGGAAAAATACGATTTTAAAAACAAGTTCTCAGAAGTATTTGTTAATTCTACTTTTTAAATGTCATTAACATATTGCTGTTTATTCTTTAATAATTTGTTCTCCCTTGCATAGGTCACTTAGGAAGGATATACTTCTATAATACCCATTATCAAAATCTTTGATAAAATATTAAAATTTTAAATGATTATGAATTCTTAGATAAAAGAAACACCAATACGTTGTACTTTATTTGTCTTAATTTTGTGGTTTTTAATCTTCTGTATCTAAAGGTTTGCCTAAGTATTAGTAAATAAAGAAGCTGGAGAAATGCAGAACAGAGAAGATACTATTTATGCAACAACTATAATATGCAAACAGTGACAACATTTATGGATATGGCTATTTCCCATTGAAGACCTCATTATGAACAGGCCGATGAAGAAAGGAAAGATAATTGTGACCAATTATTTCGGAATTAGGATGTGTGTTTAAAGAAAAAAATGCATATGAATAATCCTAAAATGAGCAGTTAGAGAAATATGACTACAGTTCATCCTTAGCCTTGTAAAGCCACATTCATTTCTAATAATTTTAGAATGAACGGCATGTGGTTCCTCCTGTCTGACAAGCATGGGTAGACACCAGCCAAGTGAATTCTTTTCAAATATAACTTGCCTGCCACACAAATAATTCATTTAGAAAACATACACATGAATATTAGATTTCACAAACATTCACTACTTTACCCATGGATATGTGATCAAAGAGTAAAAGAAAATTGGCCCCAACATTATGTTTTGAAAATGAAATGATTTTAAAACGGTAAAACTATTTCATTAAGAGTCAAAGGATAGAAGTGGCTGCGTGGAGCTCTCAAGTTCTGTACTGGAATCTATAGAGACAAGCATTCTCCATAAAACCACTCTAACATGGAGACCAAACTATTCCACATATTCCCCAATTCACCACCAGTTTCTATGTCTTCAGAAGATTTATCACATCTGACGTCATGTCGAGAGCTCCGTGGATCATTTGGATGCACTGTGGGTTTTACTGTAAGTGAAACGGGAAGCACTGGAGAATTTACACAGAAATGAAATGACCTGACTTACTTACATCATCAAGGGATCACCGGAGGCTCTGAGCAAAGGCAGGAGCAAAGAGACCAAGCAGAATATGGACCGAGCAAGAGATGGTGGTCGGGAGCACGGCAGCGGCAGCTCAGAGAGCACACGGGCCGCTTCATCGGCAACACCAGGAGCGTAGACGACAGCCTTCCAGAGAGGCGCCCCCAGCTCCCACAGCTACGCAAGTTCAGGTCCCCGTGACAAATCCCTTGTTAATACACGTAACGGGGCGGGGGAGGCAGGATGAGACAATTCATACGGACATACGTCCTAGGGATTCTACTTCTGATCACATCCTGACACACACAGTAAGGTAAGTAAAATCTGAGCAAAATTTAGGAAGTAAAATAAATATAACCTAATCACCAACTTGAGAGCAGTGAGGAGGTCTACAGGAGATGGAAGAAGTGAGCATGAGTGGAGGGACGGTGGCGGCATCACCAGAACTGACGACGTGAGAGAGACAGTGAGTTTACGTGGGAAGCCCAGTCCCCATGTGAATCTAATGTGCGATGTCACAGTGTATTCAGTCAGCATCTACTCCCATGTTTTTTTTTTAAATAGGTGTTTATTCACTAGATAGCCATTTTCTTTTCTAATAAATTTATTTATTTTATTTATTTATTTTTGGCTGCATTGGGTCTGTGTTGCTGCATGCAGGCTTTTCTCTAGTTGCGGTGACCCGGGGCTACTCTTCATTGCAGTGGCTTCTCTTGTTGCGGAGCACGGTCCCTAGGCACGCAGGCTTCAGTAGTTGTGGCTCATGGGCTCTAGAGCACAGGCTCAGTAGTTGTGGCGCACGGGCTTAGTTGCTCCGTGGCTTGTGGGATCTTTCCGGACCAGGGCTCAAACCCATGTCCCCTGCATTGACAGGCGGACTCTTAACCACTGCGCCACCAGGGAAGCCCTACTCCCATGTTAATTCAAGAGCGAGTTGGAAAAGGAACATTCTAAGAGCCAAGAAGAGAACCAGCAAGAGATGGTGTCCAGTAGCCCGGGGTGAAGAATTTGAAGATGGAAGGCGCAGGGAATGGGGTCAGTTGTGGCAGAGGGTTTAAATAAGGAAGAAAGTGTAGAAGAGAACATTTTCGGTTAACAATTAAGGAATTATTAATGACCCTAGTTAGCACTTTACATTTTATGTTTACATTTATTTTGTGAGCAATAGGGAATGAAAAACAGTCCCCAAAATGGGTTATCAGTGTGTCCTGTTAGTGATTTTGCGGGCATTACATAAAATCTAACTGAGAAGACTAACTTTAAGAAAAAATATGGCTTCTATTCTGCATCCGCCTTGGAGATAAGCATAATGCAAAACACCTACAATGTGCTTGAGGTTTGACTGGATACTGTTTTGTAACCCTCGTCCCTCTTGTCCGCCCCCCTCTGCAATGCTTTTGATCTTACCTTGCCGAGTCTCATTTCCCACATCTTATACTCCCGACCCTATTTACCTTTCTGTATCTGTAGGTTCTTCTCCAATTTTTAAATAATGTAGTGAACTGCTGAGTATTCCAATCCTAACAGCTCTTCAAGATCTACTGAGAACAGTCAGCCGTTTTACAAGTTTCAGCGATCACACCCCCTCCCCAGAGCTCAAAGCACTCCTTACAGAATGTTAAGCGGAGTATAGACGTACTTAAAATATATTGAAGGTAAACTTTGAAATATTCGCTTAAGGAAATGAAAGCAAATATTAAAAAAAACAACAAAATTAATATTTTAAACATGGATATTACATTCTGGAAACTGTTGCAAATATTTTATATTCATTATCTCACTTTTCATAACAACTCTGAAGATACTATTATCCCAGAATTATAGATTAGCAAACTAAAGAACAGAGAGGTTAAATAAACTTTCCCAAATTTACACTAGTAACAGTTGAAAAACAATTAAGTCCTTCCGAGTCCAGGCCCAAGATACCCTGATATGTGTGGTAGTGTTCACACCAAATAAGAGATAACCATCCTGGAATTCATGCAAATATCACAAATCACTCAAGAGCACGACATGGCACCAAAGAAATTTCTATTTTGAAAAAAGTTGGCATTTTACTGTCATTAGAAAAATCAGCTGCATTTTCTATGAACAAAAATGAACACATTCCACGTCTGAGATAAGTCCCACCACAGTCCTTGGTAACCTCATAAACAGTCATTTCAGAAGGTGAAACCTTAAGTTAGCGAAATTTTCCTGGTTATAAAAACTCTTAAATTTTTTAAATCGCCAAGATAATAATCCACTTGTGTTAGATCAAGATTATCACACCCCACAGGACGATGTGGAGGTGATGGAGAGGAAGGGCAGAGTGAGTACGTTCCTGGAAGGAAAACTGTCTAGAAAAGTAACAGGAGGTTGCAATTACTTCCTGGAAAGCAAGGGAAAATGCAAGTTCCCCGCCCCCGCCCGGGAAAATTGGAGCGAACCTGCAACACCTGCTCACAGGTTTCAGAGAAAGCAGGAAATCCAGCACTCAGTGCCTTGACTGTTACCCATGGATGCAGCCCAGGACACAGAAAGGGGACCTGGGCCTCATGACAATGACACAGGTGCTTTTTACTGAGACTACTTCACTCCTCCACCCTTCCTTCCCCATCAGCTCCCGATGGCTGCACCAGCTCACAGAAGCGAATGCAAACGCGACCAAGTAGGCACACCAAGGAGGCCACGGCCAGGAGGAGGGCCCAGTGATAAACATTTGGTTAGATGTCTAGAGATGCAACCCTTTGGGCTAATCTGGTAACTCGTAAGATGAGCAGGATCACACATTAAAGTATCTCTCATCCCTCACACCTTCCTGGTAGCTATTATTTTAGTAAAAACGCTTTCCTCCAATTGCTAAGGGAATGGGAGCTTTGAAGGAGAAGGTAAAGAAGGATTTTGGAGGACTGAACCGTATCATTTGGGAGTGAGTTAGGAACACTCGGGCTCTACCAGAGGCTTCCATCAGCCAAGGATGACCAGCAGTGTATAGAAAACATGCTGCTATAAGAAGGTTTAGAGTTTTTACAAATTTCTCAGTCAAAACTTGGCTAAAAGGAAATATGTCTAGTATAGGAAACCACCTTGGAGCTGGGTTTGACCACAATGGGCCATTCCTTTCTATCTGTAGAACCAGCAAAAAAAAAAAAAAAAAAAAAAGAGAGAGAGAGAGACATCAGTGCCGAGGACATGCCCACGACAAGGATAAGTGAGAAGACACCCCGCTCCCCGACTCCCAGGCTCCTTGATTCCACAGGGAGGTGGGTCAGAATTTCACTGAGAAACGCAGTCTTGCACGTTAAGAATCAGCTGAGGGGAGACCAGAGCCGGCCTGCCCGCATGCTTACCATTAACCGTGGAAGGGGATGGATCACCCCTCGGGCACCTTCCCTAACACCACGCAAAGACACTTCTCCTAAGCCGTCGTTCCTCTTTCCACATGCATCTTCTTTCTGGAACAAAGATCTTCTAGGATGCCCGATCCCTAGCACAGCACGAGCCATAATTACCTTGATTCAGACACTCTTACGGTCAACGTCCTGCCAACGGGCCTGTTCTGTCCTTCACAGAGAATCGCACCGGGCAGCAGCTTCTCAGAAGCTGGATTCTGCCACCAGCCAGGCCCACGTGACCGGGCTCCTGCAGATGGAAGCGACCCGAGTCACCTCCTGGTCCGGCCCCTGAAACGCCGGCCCCTGCACCGCCCTGTGCTTCTCCCGCTGCGAGGACGGCTCCGCCCCCACCCAGGGCGACCTGAGAAGCCGCTTGTTGAAGGTGCTGAAGACCCTCACACCAGCGCCAGGACGTCTGTGTGAAGGGGGCTGCCCCGCTGGCCTAGACAACCCTCCAGTATCTTAGTCTCTATTGTGTCTGAGTCCTTAATCACTTGGGGGCCAGTTTCTGATTGGATCTAGTCCCCCCACTCAGAGAAACACCTAGAACAGCAGGACATCCTGAGGCGCCGCCTGCCCCTGCGCCGTGAGGTGAGTGGGAAGCTTGCCCATCGCATTGCAGCTTCACTTCCTTTGTGATGGGGCCGCACCTGCTCGTCTCGGGCACAGGTAATTAGGGCTGATACAGCACTAAAGGAGTTTAGAAATGCTCAGGGGGCTCATTCCAGAAAGATTAAAATAGCCTAATGCACGAGCAGGGCCCTGCTCCTGCGCTGCCATGAAGGACAGTTATTAAAACCAACGATTATCGCTAAGGACAACTCTCTGACCCGGGGGGTGGGGAGAAATCAGCCGGGCTTCACTTACAACCATTTGGCTTCCCGCACCCCAGTGACTTTTCAGAAAGACCAATTAGCTCTGCGGGAAATGTAACTGGAGACAAAGATACAAGCACGAGAGAAAAATGTGAGCGATAGCTTTCATTTTCTTAAAGTTAAATGTCCCTTTTTGTTCCCAGCAATATCACGCCAGCCGTTCGGTCTCAGAGGGAGAGAGGTGATTTCACTGGCCCCTAAAAAATGCACTGATGCAGAATCACGCTGTGTGACAATGGCTTTTCTGTCACTCCCCAGCTCTTCCCTGTGTCCCTCTTCACCCCATTCAGTTTTTAATTTGCTTGTCATACAATCCCTCTAACCTCGCCTATAAACGAAAAGATAAAAAAGCTCTCAGCAAGACGGAGCACTGCTGTACACCAGAGCGCTTGACACGGGTGTGTTTCACTCCGTTTGCAAAATCCCTGCTGCGGCAGCCGCTGCAAACCACCGATCCCCGACCCAGTCAGAGATGCCCACTTCCTATGGTCCCCTTGCTCGGGTTGTCAACACACAACATCCCCTGTTTGAAGTTCAGCATGTCCCCCCAAAAATTTACCTTAGGCCACCCTGTCACAAGTCTCAGCCGCTTCAGAGGCTGACAACTCACTCAAGAGGGTTTGTTGCTTGATGAACTCATGTCTGCCTCAAAGTGAGGGCTGGGAGGCTTCTTTCCCTTGTTCTGTGCCAAAACAGTCATGCCAAGATTGATTTTAGAGTCAGAATTGTGGTGCTTCAAGGGATCTTACAAACCCTGTAGTACAACTCTCTGTGGGATCTACAGGTTAAGTGACTTGCTTGAGGGCCACCAGATTAACTAGCAGAACATCAGCCACGTTAACCCAAGGCCCCTGATTCCTAGTCCTCACTCTTTTCTGTGCTGTGTTATGAGGATTGATATTATGAAACCCTGTACCATCTAAAAGAGATTAGGGCAAAGATCAGTTCTTTGCTTGTGCTGCCCTATTCCCAAGATTAATTAGCGAGTTCCTCGCATGACTCACATCAGTGATGCTGCACAGTTCACTTTATGCCCTTTGACCGGCAAATTTCTCTCAACTTTAGCTTCCGGCTGGAAACACAGGAAAGGCTCAGCACTGGACCTTCCCGTCAACATCAGCCTACCACCATGCAAGCACATGACCAATAATGAACCAAGAGGAAACTTTATCGGTTGGACTTTAAAAAAAAAAAAAAAAAGTAAACGTAAGTATCTATTACTACAGCTAAAATCCGTAACACTCACAGCACCAAATTCTGGAGAAGACGTAGAGCAACAGGAACTCTCGTTCATTGCCAGTGGGCATGCAGAATGGCCCAGCCGCGTTGGAAGACAGTTTGGCAGGTTCTTACAAAGCCGAAGAGAGGCTTATCATCCGATCCAGGAATCATGCTCCTACGTATTTACCCAAGTAAGTTAACTTTTGTTCACACAAAAACCTGTACATGAATGTTGATAGCAGCTTTATTCATAACTGTCAAAAATTGGTAGCAACCAAGATGTCCTTCAATAGGTGAGTCAATAAACAAACTATGATACATCCAAATAATAGAATATTATTCAGTGATAAAAAATGAACAGTATCAAGCCATGAAAAGATGGAGGAACCTTCAGTATACACTGCTAAGTGAAAGAAGCCCGTCTGTAAAGACTACATACTATATGATTCTAACTATGAAATTTGGGAAAGGCAAACTTAAAGAGAAATTAGAAAGATTAGTGGCTGCCACAGTTTCAGAGGGAGGTGATGAGGTAGAACACAGGTCATTTTTAGGGTGGTGAAACTATTCTGTATGATACTGTAACATTGGATACATGACATGAACTTGCCAAAACACATAAAACTGTACAGAGTTAATCCTAATGTAAACTATAGACTTTAGATAATTATGTATTAATATTGGTTCAATATATTATAACATAATATTATATAATTATACCAAAATGCAAGATGTTAATAGGGGAAACTCTGTGTCCCCTATGAGGGAGGGGGAAAATGAGAATTCTGCTCAATTTTTCTATGAACATAAGACTGCTTTAAGAGTAAAGGCTATTTTTTAAAATGTAAACACTGCATATTCAACATGAAAAGCATTACCATGTTGATATAGTTCTTGCTGACATAATCTTCCAACTGCAAATGTTCTCACCTTTCAATCCAAGTTACTGAGGCCATCCCCAAGCCTCTTAAATCACTTATGATAAATTATTTAATCGTAAGTCGCTGCCCTTGTGGATAGTACATTCTAATGATAATAGTATCATACATTTATGTACTGCTGACATAATTGCCCGTATTGCTCTAAATTCTTCATACGTGTTAACACTCACAAAACTACAAGGAATGAGATCATTAGTATCATCCTCACACAGATGTGAGAACTCAGGCTTCTAGAGACTAAGGTACTTGCCATAGTTAGAGATAGAAAGGTTCTCAAAGAACTGAGATTTGAACCCAGACCATCTGGTTCTGAAATACTTGCTCACAACCACTGCATCAGAGCAGATAAAACTACGGTAAAACTTATGAATCTGACAAGTGATTACAGTTCTTCCCAGAGAACCCAAAACTCAGCGGCAGAAACTAAGGAGACAAAAATGAACAAAGTAAGATTAGGAGCCTCAAGAAACTCACATGATTAACTAACAAACTGTGTTAAAGGGCTGGGACAGCAAAGGGGAGACCTAAAGGAGATCATGTGGCATCAGACTTCAGAGAAGACTTCAGCTAAAAGACCCTTAAAGGCAGGAGGCGGAGCAGAGGGGCACAAAAGAGCACTGGTATTTGGGAAGTGCAAGCAGTTGGACAAACCCGCCCGAGCATGAGGAAGTGGTCCAAGATTAGGCGAGCCTGGGGCAGATCAGGGAGAACATTCTGCGCTGGTGGTTCTCCAAGCGTGGTCCCTTGGCCAGCAGCATTGGCATCACCTGGGAACTGTAGATACGCAAGTTCTCAGGCTCCATCCTCAGTTTCAGCATCTACACAGCTGACCCTTGAACAACGTGGGGGTCAGGGAGGTTGACCTTCCGAACAGTTGAAAAGCTACGCATAGTATGCCCTCCATACACAGGGTTCCTCTCTATCCGATGTTCCTCAATCTCCGCAGTTCCCCATCCGAGGAGTCAACCAACTGGGGGTTGTGTAGTACTCTATAGTATTTACTACTGAAAAATATCTGCATATAAGTGGACCCACGCAGCTCAAACCCATGTTGTTTAAGGATCAATTATTTTAAAAGCCCTCCAGGTGATTCTGATGCAAGCTAAATCCTGAGAACCACTGTCTGTCAAACATGTGGATGTCATTTGGTATCAGAAAGCTACAGAAGGATTTTATGAAGGGGAGAAACAGGTGTAGCTAGTAAAATCTACTCAGCTAGTCAAAATGGAGTCCCATGGTCATCCTAAGGTGCTTTGAAAATACAGGAGATTACACAATCAACTGATTATGTGACTTTCCAACTTCCAAAAAGTTGTCCCTGATGCTATTAGTTACTGAAATAAAGAGACTTATTGGACTTTAGTGTCTTTATTTCTTTGGCCAATAACTAATACCTCACAGCACCCCCATCTCAGACTTACATATAGATATACATTCCACTTATAAGAAATACTCTGATATGAACCCAGAGAACATATTTGAAACTAGAAAATAAAGCCTTTGAGAGTCATTGAAGAGGCCCTTGTTTTGGTCCCTTTTTTTTTTTTTTTTTTTCTTTTAAAGTCCCCATTTTAAAACTGGCTGGGGGCTACCTCCATTTTATAACGAATCCATCCCCTTTAAAATTCCAGAGAATATCACTGGTCTGTGAGGACAGAATTGGGTTTTGGCGGCGGGGGCGGGGGGGGGGACTGTGTCATTCACCTTGTTTCCTCTCCTCTTTTGGGAGAAGGGCTCTTGTTTTACCCCAGCTGGTTCAAGATTAAGAATTTGGAGGCTTTCAACAATAAAAATCACCTGAGAAGGTAAAAATCTTTAAAAATATTGGTTCATGGAGAAATGAAAATTATGACTGTACTAAGGACAGAGTTGACAATCATAAAAAGTTACCATCCTGTTGTTGGCAACTTTAGGTTATGTGAAGGGGGATTAGACATACCACTAGGGAAAAGATTTGAGGAAACTATTGTTATTGCCATAAAAAATCTGTTCCCACCTATGCTGTTCTTGGTTAGCCACTGCCTTAGGAATCTACTGGAGACCTCCTATAATTAAGTAGTTTGCTTCCATGTGTGCTCTATTCCATTTGTTTATGACTTTCCAGTTTATATGCCTACAGGATTATGGGGAAATGGAATCATTCGCTTACTATAAAGGGATTCATAATAAAAATAAATCCATCACTTTGATTTATGTGATTTCTAGGGCCACTAGAATGGAATTTGCTCTCTTCCTGGTAAGTACCACAAACTTCCCACCTGTGCCTTCATGGCCACATCTGTCCAGCACATGACACACTCCAAGCCCCTGAGAGGCATTTATCACAGTCAGCTATTCAAAGTACAATAAACTTTAGAACAGGTATTAATAATACTTAGCTCCCTTGCCTCTGGCCTGCCCACTAAAGAAACATCAATCCCACTTTCTCCTTTCCTACCTAGGATTTTAAACTATATGCACATTTTACTGGTTTTCTAGTTTAATTCATTTTCCATGTGAATAGAAAATAATCTACCATCAAAATAAATGATGTGAGTGGTCTTTAATAGTAACTACCACTTTTAAGCAACCGTAAAAGAGACTTGATATATTATGACAAAGCAAATGATTTTTTGTGGCAACAATACAGATTTTAGAACACTGTCTTGAAATCTTGACTGAATAAAAAGTCCATTATTAGGATGTCTCAAAAAAGTAATGTGTGTTCAACTTTAAATCAAATTACATTTATTGAGACAATTAACCAATTATATGAAAATATCTGTCTTTAGGACAAATTAACAAGGAATACAATAACTCTCTTCCCAAACACTGTTTTTCATTTTTCTGGTTCTAGGAAATCCAAAACAAATGCCAATCTCTTAAGATTACTTTCTTTAAATAACACAATGAAAGTTAAGGCCTTCCATTTTAGAGATTCAGAGACAAATCCATTAATTATTGAAAACATAACTTTATAAGACAATATTCTTGTTTTTATCGCCTCTTCAACCAGTTCTCATTTATGTTGCACACAGACAGGAGATTCCAATCTGGACTCACTTTGGGGTTATACCAAACATGCTCTTAAGAGATATTGAGACCGGCTGGGACCTGGGACCCTTACTGCAGGGCTCGCACCTGGACAAACGTCTCCACGAGCAACAGATACACAGAAACTCTGAGGGACTAGAAATGACCGCTGGCATGCGCAGTTGCGGCAAATTATCAACAACAAGACACAAAAAGGCCAAAAAGCAACTGCCGTTTCTGAGGTGCTGGGAGCAAAAGCAGGGTCCTGCGCGTGATGCCGACACACAGCACCGCCAAGGCGGTGGGCGGACCCCCTAAGACCCCCTCCAGCCCGACCCAACAATCCGCTCCCACCCTCATCCCACTTAAGGCACCAGCCCGCCCCACTCAGGGAGCAGCGAGGGCACCTGGTACCCGTTGTGGCCCCCTCGCGCTGCAGCAAGAGGCCCAGTAAAGCCTCGCCTGAATTTCTCCTCTGGCCTCTGATCAATTCTACTGATTAAAGAGTCCAAGAACCTGCAGCGGTAACTATTACAGAGCAGCACAGTTATACAAATCATTCAGCTTACCAAATTCCAGCCCTCATCAGAAACTCCACAGAATTTCCAAGAAAGTGGCCAAAAATTCGTTCGCTCTCACCGCACATTTTATACTTGGCCTGATTTGTTAGAAAGTTCTTCCTCATATTGACCTCAAATCACTTAAATTTCAATCTGTGTGGTTTCTAATTCTATCATTTGGGACTAAAGAGTGTATTTTTTAAGAGTATCATATTCTCTTATTTTCTTCTCTTCCAACAAGTTATTTTTTAACTGCTCTCAACATGCCAAAGTTTTAAGCCCTTTTGCATCCATTTCATTAACTTAGAGAAAAATCACATATTTTTAAAACCATGGCGTTGAGAACTGAAAGTACTTGATTTTCTGTTCACATTATGAGTAACTACTATAAACCATGCACTGGCCTTGATGCTCTGGGTGCAGTTTAACAAATTAAGGATTCAGCCTACCAGAATTAAATCTTATTATTAGAAGGCCAATATCACATTACATTTCTGGTAGTTTTTATGCACCTTTCCTCACCTAAGACTTGGAATTAACAATAATGGCTTTTTGCCTTTTTAATGTTAGTAGTTGCTAAGTCTCATCTCCCACACTCTGTTATTTTAAGATGAACTGATAGTAAAAGCCAGCTCAGGAAGCATTGTTTGTAAAGGTCAATAATAACGAGAAGGCTACAAAGCAACAGAGTGTGCTGTAAGACTGAGGTTAACTGGAACAAAGCATTTGAAAATAGATTTGTCGGTATGTGATAGGAAAAGATCAAAGTGTTTAGACCTCTTAATTTCTGAATTGAAATTTCCATTTTGGTGAATTTGTCCTCAGGAAATATTGAGAGCAAATGCATAAAGATGTGTGTAACAGCAGTATTTTTAATATTGTTTTGGTGAAAATAAAACCTAAATATTTTTTTAAACAGGAAACCACTATAATAATTACAATTGTTAAAATCAAACACAAACGGAGATCAGACCTGGAAACTTCTTGAGCAGACAAAACCACTTTACTCATACAAGCAACACTTAATTTAGCTTATTTTGCAAGACAAGTGAGACTTGACCTCGTACACCTCTTGTTAATGCCTCTGAAAATCATAAGCAAAACTTATATTTTTCCCCCCAAGTTGATAGAAGCTAACCAATTCCTTACCGTCAAAAAAAACGCTAATATTATAACCAACCAGTGTGAGGAATACACAGTCGCTGCCTCCTTACTGTATAAACTGCTTTTTAACATGCCTCTGAGGCTCAGTCCACGTTTGGTTTCAGGGCTCCCGGTTCACCAACTTTGTGTGTGTGCACAATAAATTTTCACTAATTACTTACCTCAGTGATTCAGTGTTCTTACCTCTGCTATTTCTGAACTTTTGACACAATTATGTAAAAACACAAAATTCTGGATGGAAAAACAATGACAACAAATGCATATTCTCATTACACCAGCTTGGATTTTTACTGCATTTTAAAAATATATTTTCAATTCATCCAATATATTGTAATGTCTTTACTACATTTATTATAAATTTTTGCCTTTGGAGTCATGAGACTTGAGCCAACTCCCAGCTCCTCCACTTGCTAGTTGAGGCCAAGTAACTAAACTATTTTAAGTTTTAGTTTCCTCATCTCTAAACCTGAAATAAGGACGCTTATTTTACAAGGTTCCAGTAACTAAATATTTCTCCGTAAGTCTAAAACACTATGTCAGCACTTTGCAAAACTGTGTCAGCATGACTAATGAAAATTTTCTCTTGCTTTGGTTTGGTTTTTCCCCTCAAGAAGCAACCATATTAACACTGTGAACCAAAGAAGACAACCAGTATGTCTGCTTACCTTCCGTATCTCTCAAGGGCCGGACAAAGAGCAAAAAGAAAACAAAAAGGGAAGCAGAAAACCATAACAAGGTTGGAAAACACGACATGGAAAATCTACACTCCGAGGTACTGAAAAACAGACTCATAGAAAACATAAAAACCAGGGGAAACACTCACCCAAGAGAGCAGCGGAAAGCGTGGTCCTTCCCAGAAGAGCTCCGAGCAAACTGAAGCCGAGAAGCAACCACTATAAGAATCAGGTGCGGACCTCCCGCCCACGGACAGGGTAACCACTAACAACCTTAATTCCCGACAGCTGGCCAGTGGGTGCTGCCTCTCCCCGTTCCTCGGGCCCAGGGCTGGTTAACTACTAACAAGGTCAATTCCTGACAGCTGGTCACATGGCTGCTGCTTATCCCCATTCCTGGGTTGGAAAATGGGGTGGAAAAAAGCTTTAACTTCTTGAATAAAACTTGAGAACCACTCTCAAAAGAAAGTGGTTTGTCTAGGAGCAAACCAGTGTGGGTTGTCAAGCCCAAGATAAAAGAGCAAAGCTTGAGGAAACTCTGGGCCTTGTATCAGATGCTGAAAAAAAAAAAAAGAAAAAAATCGCATGTGTAACAAAAACGTCAAAGGCAGCTTTCCCCGGGGAATAAATGCAAGTGTTCTCCCTGGAGATTAGGAGCCTTTATGTTGGCATTAGTGGGGATCTGCAGCCTGGCTCCCTCTGTGTTCTACCCACACCCAGGCCCACTTCCCAAAACCACCCCATGGGTCCTTCCATTAAAAGGAACGGACTGTTAGGAAAACGCGTCCACAGCAGCAGAGGAAAACCACCCAAGCCAGCTATATTCATCAGCCTAATTCTTCATGGTTAACAGGTTGTAAGCGGTGATCACTGAGTTTCTGAGGAAAATTAATAGAATGTGTTAAATACAAGACAGCACGCCCAAAATGGAGTCGCTTATGCTAAGCCACATGTAGTCAAACCAAGACAAACTTGATGACAGTTTCGGCTCTCCAGGAAATGGAATCTTAAACCAGTCAGTCAGGAATCAGCTGATCAGCATTAGTTACATAACCTGCCTGAGACACACCTGCCATCCACTAAAGGCAAGTAACTTTGCAATAACCAACTCACTCTTCTTGCAAAGTATAACTTCCTTGTTCCCACTCCCCTCTGCCTGTAAAACTCATTTTGTACAGCTCTTTGGAGCTTCTTTCTATCTGCTAGATTGGATGCTGCCTGACTCAAGTGGATTTTTGCTCAAATAAATTGTTAAAATGTTTCATATGCCTCAGTTTATCTTTTAACACATGAAAACAATACTGATACTTAATCAGTTCCTAATCCAACAATCATAGCTATACCCATTTTTGAAACACAAAAAAAACTAAGGTATTTTGCAGTAATTCATATACTTCTGCCAACAAGGTTCCCTGATCAATGCACTTTATCAATGAAAGAAATTTAATTAATCTAATGTGACTTGCTCATAGCAAACTGCTGTCTGGACCTGGTGTGTCTTAGTTCTACATGCAAACATTCCATTCTTTGAATAATATGCATAAAAATCCTGCCAGAGATCAAGGTTAAACACACGAATCTCTACTTTTCTAAATCTGACAATGTCCCCAATTTAAAAATCAGAATGACATTGTCTTGACATTTCTCCCATTTTCCACATGTTTCAAAAATGACCCACCTGATTCAGCAATTTCCAATTTCATTTGCAAATGCCTTTGGTAGGGTAGGAAGAAATTTGAGCCCAAAACTTGACTATTTTGAAAAATAACATTTTGTGTATCTGCACAAGAGCTTTATATTATTATTTCTTTATTATCCATAATAAATCTATGAGTCAGATATTTTTCCCCATTTTTAAGATAAGAAGGATAGAAGAATGATGCTCAAAGAAGAAAGAAATTTCCTAAAGTGCAAGAACTAGTGACAATGCCAAGTTCCAATCTATGTCTGTTTGGGGAAAAACAGTCCTCTTTTCCTTTTTATCTATACTTTTTTCACACTTTTTTTGTGTGTGAAAATAACTTAGAAGATAGAAATAGAGTAGCGGTTTAAAAGGTCAACACTTATCATTTCACAATAAACTCTAATAGCAAAACCTTCCTCTTCTGATCTTTGTAAAATTAAAAACTAATGAGATAAATAAGTAAATGAATAGACCTGTGTTGCTAGCGTTTTGGTGTCTGCTCATTTCAGGAAACAACCTTCCTTACACCATACAATTCTGTGCCAACACTTGCTATTCACCCTTGAATAGGGAGGCCCATAATCTCTTCTCTGTCTTGTATACATCCTTTCAGAAATCAGAACTAAGAAAGCTCCTACACAGCCATATTGGCATGTTTAGATACTGCGCCCTGTTCATCACAGGGAAGTTAAATAATTGCACATTGGATTGAATTCCAAGAGAAACTCAACTCTCTCAAGCGATTTCTTTTCCAGAGACTTGTGCTTTGAAATGAAGCTGACATTTCACTTAAGCTTTTGAAATCTGCTATCATAGAGGAGAGCAAAGCAGTCTGGTTATTTTCAATTTCTCCTTCCTTGACGATAATACACCCTTGGCTAAAATAGTCACATTTCCTTAAGTTCCCTCACCAACTCCTGTTAGACTGCATTCAGAGAATCAGTTCAGTCAATTGTTTCCCATGTCTTTGCAGTTCTCAAACTCTGTGTGTATGTAAGTATCACCAAGTATCACCTAGGATGCCTGGTTTTAAGAATCAGAAACTTTGGTGCCACAAGCAGAATTTATTGAATCTTTGGACTGCCCAAGAGTCTGAATTATAAAATATGTACTGTAAGATTTTTAGTGTGGGTGTTGCATATTCACATTTTGAGAAACAATGTTCTACCTTGCAAGAAATAAAATTCTCAAAAAGATGCATCAGGATTTTTCCCTGATTCTCCACCTTAGGCCAAGAAGTGATCCAGCCAATGCCCAGAGAGCAGACCCTGAGAGCTTGCCTGCATCTCTTCTGCACCTGTCATTCATGTTATCAGTTTGTCCATCTGGCTATATAGTTCAGTCACTTTCCTAGAATAACACTTGCTTTAATGTCTCTATTTAGCCACCTGAAATGTTCACTGATACCTGCAATTTTCTGTACAGTGTAGATATTTTTGATGCATAAGATTACACTGCCTTCTCCTTCACAGTTTTCATTGTACAATGTATAAGCTTTCTTTGTGGTTGAATCTCAAGGACTTGGGACAGACCCTGGCAAACAGTAATTCCGTAAGTTGAGGGAATCACCATCTTTAATCCTGAATTCCTTTCTATACAACTTCACTGATACCAGTGAGATGACATTTGCTATCCTGAGTCAAAATCTTAAGGTCTTTTTTCAGCTCACATTTTACATGTTGTAATTGGGTAGCAAAGTGTACATTGTACAGGATGTCACTATAAAATAAGGCTATAGACAGAACTAACAGAAATATTCAGGAGTGACTGTTCTCACAGCAAGTATTTCCCAAAACAATATTAATTCTCTATTTTTCTTCCACAAACTCCATTCAGTATGTGTTAGTAACTCATCACAATTTCGTGTCAATAACAAACACAATACATAAAAGGAGGGGAATTTTGAGACTATAATCATTACTAGTTGTCCCTTAAATTATTTGACGTTGGTACTATAGTATCCCTTTTATAGAAATATAGAAAAAATTAAGGAATACTACTGAATTAAGTCAAATGTATAGAAGCCATATACTTTGATGAAAATATACAAAAGCTGCATGTTTTCACACAGTGATTTCATTGAAACTTACCCTCCTGCCAGGGAAATGTTCTGTTTTCACTGATCACTTTATTTAAGAGTCAAAATGATTGAAGTTAAAGCAGCAAATGTGCCTTTGTTTGGATTTTGGAATCACATCACATCCTAACTGAGCTACTCTATTGTTCCATGAGAATTCAGAGAACTAAACGTCCAGGGAGGCTGGGCAAAGTTACATGCTGTTGACCCTCATGAAGCTTTTGCCTCAAGTTACCAATATGTCCTCTGATCATCACTGATAACCTCTGTGAAGTCTAAAGGTTGAGGAGTGAGGTGGGCTTAGCAGCCTCCTGGGTCCCTTCTCCCAGGTCTAGATAGTATTCTAATCTCCAGTCCTCTCCTAGTATCCAAAACTTCCTGCAAAACAGGATGTTAGAACTTCCAATTATAGCTATTTTTATCTAAAAATTATGGGGAAAAAATTAATTCTACTAATGTTTACCATGTGGATTGAAAACGGATGTTCGCCCGGACAAAGTCTGTCATGAATATGTAACCATTTGCACTGGTTCAAATTTGTGGAGTTATAGATTATATTTCCTAGCTTTTAATTAAAAACCACAAAATGGGAGGCTGGTTCTAAAAGATGTCTGCAAAGAAATCAAAATTGAAGATAATATTAATAATGCAAGCACAATCAAACAGCAAAAAATATTCAATGTGATCATCATATTTTCCTAGTCCAAGCTCTTTGTTTTCATGAGTTTAAAAACAACGATGGTGGGGCTTCCCTGGAGGCCCAGTGGCTAAGATTCTGCACTTTCACTGCAGGGGGCACAGGTTTGATCCCTGGTCGGGGAACTAAGATCCCACATGCTGCACGGAGTGGCCTAAATAAATAAATAAATAAATTAATTAATTAATTAATTAAATGCTTTGAAAAAATTAAAAAATAAAAGCAATGATGGTGAAGTAATTAGGTCTGATAAAAGACCAAAAAATTGTATAAGAAAACTGCTTATCACTTGCAATATGCTTCTCTTTAAATGTATATTGTGAAATATTAGCTAATAATCAGTAATTCATTTTAAAGTTAAGTATCAAGAACATGAAAACACCTCAATTTTTCAGCAAATGATAATAGAGTACCTTAAAGAATTTCAAATGCTGAGAAGGCTTTTTTGAGGTTTCTCACTCAAAAATAGAAAACAAAAACCCATAAATTTGGAAAACACTTGTTCTTTCAGATGTATTAAAAATGGCTGAAATAGTACATACATGAAGGACAGCATAATAGCAAAGTAAAATGCATTCCTTTGTCTGCAAATACTGCTAGAAGACATGGAAAACATTGCTGAAAAACTGAAAAAACAATGTTAGAAAAAAATATGTAGTGTGGGGAAACTGTTACACAGTTGCCTGAAAATACAGATGTTGCTAATGTATGAAGCTTATAGTATTTTGGTACATTATAGATTCTCTTTCAACAATGAAACACATTGAAAAGCTACTTTCTGTAAGCCAATAGAAAGAAATACCAGGAAAGATATCATCTCAATGCTAAATTAGTTCTTAGATAGAAAACAATGTTTTATGGAAAAATTGTGTAAACAACCATTGATGGAACAGCTGCTCTAGCTGAAACAAAGAGAGAATTCCAGAGTGAATCTATGAGCAAGTGAATTTTCTTCACTGCATTATTCATAAGCAAGCAAATGCAGCAAAATGCACAATGTGTTACAGGATGTCATGGATGTGGCAACTTTTACATAAATGGCACATTTAAAGTATATTAGGATCATTACAACATTTGTAGTGAGATGGGAAACGATCATGAAACCCTTTTGTATCAGAGGTGCGCTAGTTATCTTGGGATAAATTATCTAACTAGTTGTCAAAGTTCAGTGTTCCGAATTTACTAATCTTGTTTGTGAAGACAAGTGGCTATATGGATATTCTTGCCAGTTGAAGTTTAAACACACACACACACACACACATTCTTCCTTCCACGCAGAGGTGACATTTTAACCACTGAGAAAAGTAACCATTTATACAAATAAACTTATGCTGTGGAGGTGATATTTTGAAAACAATTGTTTAAGAACCACTTGGGTTCCAATCGTGTTAGCGGTTGCAATTATGGAATCTCTGTGCTTCAGGTTCTTTATCTGAGAGGGAGATAATAAAACCTACTTCATAAGATTGTGGTTACGATCTGATGAAATAATCATAAGAAGAGCTTAGCCCAGCATCTAATAAACAGAAATCATTCATTCAATACATGTCAGCTGATGTCAATGTCACTACCGCCACCACCGCCACCACCGCCATCACAGCCATCACAGATTTTACTAGCATGGTTCACTTGCAGTGTGCCAATTTGCCCAGGTGGAACGACAGTCCCCAGAACTCCCTTTCTTGTGTGTGTCTGGTTAGGATGGGCCACAGGGGAGATTCGGGGAGCTTCCGGAGGTTGGAAGAGAGGTAGCAGCCACTTTGAAGCACATGGACACTGTCGCTGATCTGCTGAATCACCCCATTAGTATACAGGAGCCCCGGGGCCAGATGTGTGTCTCAGCACCATCAGGAAGGGCCCTGGCAGCTGCTGGATACGCCCGTCAGCAAGGTCAGGGGCAGCAAGAAGGGGAATGAGTGTCAGTCTGTTCTTGTGGGATTGCAGCATCCTCACTCTCCTCCCTTCCTGCCCATCTGCCCTGAACTTCAAGCTCCAGCACCAGACGCGGAGACAGACCCCAAAGGACCACTTAACCAGCCCTCGTCATTGTGTAAGCCAATTCCACATACACTCACTTGTGTACACACACACACACACACACACACACACACACACTAATACACCAGTCAATTGGCCTGCAGAAAGAAGATGTGGCACATATGTACAACGGAATATCACTCAGCCATAAAAAGAAACAAAATTGAGTTATTTGTAGTGAGGTGGATGGATCTAGCGTCTGTCATACAGAGTGAAGTAAGCCAGAAAGAGAAACACAAATATCATATATTAACGCATATATGTGGAATCTAGAAAAATGGTACAGATGAACCTATTTGCAGGGCAGGAATAGAGATGCAGACGTAGAGAACGGACATGTGGACAGAGCAGGGGAAGGGGAGAGTGGGACGAATTGGGAGATTAAGATGGACATATATACACTAACATGCGTAAAATAGCTAGCTAGTGGGACATTAAGCACGATGAAAGCATGAGCACTTTCCCTCACACACCAAGGACCCTTCCCCCTCACTGTGGCCCCATGACTAATCCTGCCCTTGATTGCATCCATTCTTCAAGAAGGAAGGCAGGGAACTCCCTAGCTTTACCTACTGCCAAAAAATCAAACTGGACCTTTCTACTTGTTTTATTTATTTTTTATTTTTTTTAACATCTTTATTGGAGTATAATTGCTTTACAATGTTGTGTTAGTTTCTGCTGTATAACAAAGTGAATCAGCTATATGTATACATATATCCCCAAATCCCCTCCTTGTTTTACTTTTTAATTGCAAAGAGAATATACAGAGAACATTCAGCCTTATTGCTAACTACCATTGAGTATAAGATTGCCCTTTCCTGATCATTGGTCAACTATCCTACGCTATCTGCATGGCTCCTGGAACCAACCTCAAATGCACTCCATCATCAATTTTCAGAATATTCTTCCACTGTTCAGAGTCATGGGCTCCAGGGAAAGACATTGGTGGGATTGTTCACACTCCTGTTTGGTCTTGATCTCAGAGCTCAGATTTTTCATATTCCTTTTTTGGTCCAGCTGATCTCTATTTCTCCTCTTTTCCACATTTCTCTACATTAACCACATCTGCCTCTTACATTATTTCTTTTTGTCTCCCAGCATGCTTCATAATCAGCACTAGGCACATTCCTGGTAGCTAACAGCAACTTGTAGTGAATACCTGATTTATTATGGATGGATAGATAGATAGATAGATAGACAGGCAGACTTTCGAGGTACACTTTTCTTGGGCAGGAGATTTCTGATGACCATAAGGAAAATTATAAAAGGAGAGGTGAATAGAGAGTTTATCAAGGAAATATGCTACAAACTATTAAGCCAGATGGAGGAAATGAATGCTACGTTCCATAGATCACAAAATTGTCATGAGATGAAGATTTAGTAGTTTACTCCTTGCTTTTAATGAGAGCAATTTTAAAAAGAAACAACTCTGCTTCATTATAGTTAAGAACAGGAAAGATCTGGTCAGTGCTCTTGCAGGCTCTCCCTCCCTCCTTCCCCACCCTTAGGACTCTCCTACTGCCTATAATTCACTTCCAAGACTCTGATAGCATCCTCATAATGGTCTTCTCAACAGTTTTACCATTAGAGCTTATTCAAAAAGTCGGATTAGCAGAATCCCTCCAAGAATGGGAACATTCTCTCAAGCATCATAAGCACTCCTAGAAAAGATCTGCGATGTCTAGCAAGCAATTAAAGCCCCTAAAACAGACTGTGTAGCTGTTCATCCTCATTAAGAGATGGGAAAATACAGGTTGAATTACCTTATAGCAAATTATATGGGAAAGTAGAGAACATAATCATATAACAGAAGACCTCATTAACCCCTCCCATTTTTCAAAGTACGCTCTACCAATTGTCATTCTAGCTTCCAGAATAGACTAATACTCCAGAGCCAAAGCAGAGGGTTATTGCAGAATCAGAAGCAGCATTTTCTCTTTAAATCAACTCCATATGCTTCAACAAAAGCCCAGCTGAGAACATCCAGAGTGAGGTAAAAACAGTGGTCATCACTCTTGGATTTTATACTTTATAAAATATTCCTGAACCTTAAAATGTGTTTCTTCACATCAGGAGAGTTTCCTGTATTCTCTGACACTGGGTGAATTTCATATCCAGACATTCTATGTTCAGTATATGAAGGAGTTGAAGAGAAAACATAATTTCCTATTCAAAATGCTTGAAAAACTTAACTGTAATATATCAATTTCATTGTGATTAAAATATATCACAATAAAGTACAATATAATTTATTAGCCTTTTAAAGTTCACTAATTTATTTTGCATCATCCTTTGCCAGTGGGATGTGATTTATTTGTATAGTCCAATTTGAAGGTCACTGTCTACTCCTGAGAACTACATTTCAAAACTTTTTAATTAAATCTTAATGACTATATTGATATTTATATTTTATAAGAGAAAATGGTCAAAAGGGTATATGAGACATGGCCTTTGAGAAAGACTTCCTATTTATTAATTTAGAGGTTATTTTGTTCTCTTTCTTAGGATCTCATAGCTATCTGTGGCTCTGGGCTGTGGAATAAACACTTCCTTTCTCGACAGTTCTCAATTAGTTCTCAGTCATATTAGCCACCCTAGCCATCATTGCTGAATTTATTCTAGTGTTCTGTTCTACAGCTCAGTTCTGTTCAGGAATTACGTCACAAACGACGAAGCAAAGGGCATGTTATCAGCATGGTTTGCTGGCTCTCCAGAAAACAACAGGGCTGAATGATCAGCTTCATGTGTCAGCTAAGGACACTTAGCTCTTCAAATGTCGCTCTCAGATGGAGGTTTTTTCTCCTCTCCTTACCTCAAAAGCTGTAAGTGTTAAGGATGGATACGAAATAAATCCTTTAGAATCAATCACCAATCAAGCAATCAAATGAAATCCATTAGAAAGTCAACTAATACTTATAATTTAAAACTTAAACAGAAATAATGAATTACAAATAGGGTCATTTAATACATGGAGTGAGAAGAGAAGCTACATAGGACCTTTAGGGCTTTTTTTAATATATATTTTTCACTTTTTATGAAACGGTGCCAAAAACTACACAAATGAACAAAGCTGGTGTGACTGACCTATCTGGATGGAATAGGACATAAAATGGGAGTTTATTGTTTCATTTTCATTGGGGGCCCAAAGACTTAGATCAAAACAACAAATGCTAACATTTTCACATACCAAAAAGAAGAGCCAGACCATCGAGGTGAGACTTGCAGGTAAGGGGGCAGAAGCCAGTTATGCTGTTCTTCGATGACCACACACTCCCTGCCTATGAAAGAAGTTAGAGACTAGAGAAAGGGTTTATTCAGATGGATCAGTGTGCAGTTAAGCCCATCCCATATGCCAACAGATCTTCAACAGTAGGCCAATGCCCACTTTTCCCCTGGACCAGATGATGTTGGGCTGGGGGTGGCTAAGAGGACCAGCTGAGGGAGAGGCAAGATCCCAGGGGTCAAGGAAAAACTCAAAAGCAAGCCAGAGAAGATGCATTTTGTAGGATCCAGGAAATTTCTGGTGCAAGGTCTCAGCATCAGGAGGAGAGAGATGTCTAAGGAAGCCTCAAACTTGCGATGAAAGTATCTAATTAACAGCCTTCCCCATCCCTTCCTCTCATTTCCACCATCAAACATTCTTCCCTCCTTTAGATCCCAGAGCACAGGGAGCTAGATGGTAAGAAGAGAAATACATGAAAGAGAATAGAGAAGAAAAAATAAATTGATCACACCCCCATTCCTGTCTATTCGCTTCCCATCTGGACATGGCCCAAACTGAGAGCAGCCCTGGGAAGATAGATAATATAATCTCCTTTAAATCCTACAGAAAAATGAATGGCCCTCTCCCACCAAAGAAAAGATTCAATACAGGGCCCAGGGCTAGTTAATGGCAGAGCCCAAAGCGGGTCTCAGGATGCTTAGTTCAGCGTGGCTCTAGGACTGTGCCCATGTGCACAGGTGAGCTTCTGACCCAAGATGATCTTCATCAGGAAGGTGAAATCTCAGATTGAAGTGACCCTAAGTTACTGAGGAATTGTAAGTAATATATTTTTTAAATAGCATAAGCACGTTCTATGAAAAAAATTACACTAAAATATGTAAAGCATGTTCACATAGTAATAACTGCCATTTATTCAGCTCCTACTGTAAAGATAGGATTAACCTCACTTGGGTGCGATACTATGTGCCCACTGATGTACCACACTCACTCATTTGTCCCCCTTCTCAGCTGTATGAGAAAAGCGTTATTAGTTAGTCTTATTTTACATATGAGAAAAATAATATTCAAAGAAGTTAAGTCACTTTTCCAAGGCTACTCAACATGCATGAGGTTTCAGGAAAATTCAACTCACAACAAATCTCCAAGGCTGTACTCATCTCAATAAACTCCAGCGAAGAAAAAAAAAAAAAAAAGGAAGGAAGGAAAGAAGTGTGAAAATTAATGATCAGAAACCTCATTTAAAATGGAGTCAGGGGGCCACAAGGGAGCACTTTCAGCCCTACCACTTGCCATCAACTGCTGACCCAACAGGAGGAGATGTGCCTTTGCATCTCCAGCAGGAAGGAAGTTACTACTTTACTACCAAGCCGGAGGAAGGAAGAATTTCCCCTGGCTCAGCTCAGCAACAGCCCAGCCAATAAGAGACCATCACAACTCAGCCAATGAAAAGCCACTACACTTGGAACTCTCAGTTTCCTCCAATGGGCTCTTTATTTATAACAGCCCGTCCCAACCCCCACCCCCTTCTCCTCTATAAAAGAAGGTCCTCTCTTTCCTTTTCCAGGCTTGCCTGTGGTTCGCTATGGATGGCAGGTTCGTAAGTGCAAGTCTTTGGTGTTCCCGAATAAACGCCTTTTGCTGGTAACTGGCTGCTGTATTGTTTTAGGTCAAAAGAAGGAAAGAAGAGGGGAGGGAGGAAAGAAAGGAGGGGAGAGAGAAAGTGAGGACGGAAGGAAGAGAGGGAGAAGGAAGATAAAGAAGGAAGGAAAGGGGAAGAAGGGAAGAAAGAAGGAAGAGAAAGATGTCAAAGAAGGAACCGCTCAGGGTCATGAGCTCGTGGAAAACAGGTTCAGACGGGCAGCTAGGAAACACTTTCTGCTCGGGGACAAGCGTTATCATTTTAAAGTTCGGACGGTGTATAACTCCGGAAGGAAACATGAATCCCCCTTCTACCTTAAAATTAGGGAAAGGGAAATATATGAAATAGGAAATTTTAGGGATAATCAAGGTAACTTTGTGTCACTGCTTTCAAGTGGAACTGCCCAGAAAACGGAGTCTTATTGTGCATATTGAGGGTGAATCACAAGGTATAATTTTTTAAATTACCAGACATCTTCCTCTTTCATGAGCATCACCTTCATTATCTTCAGCGTCCACCAGAAAGCAGGCATTAGTGGAAAGTTAAACCCCCAAATCTTTAAGTTGTTGCAACAAAAGCAATAGAAGCGGTCTTTCTTGGGGTCTATGTCACATTCCATTTTGTCCAGACACAAACAATTCCTTAATTTTCAACCACTAAAAGACAACAGCATTACATGACTTAGTGCATGAAGTGGCATGCCATTAATAGGTAAGTTAAGCAGTATGGCTAATTAATCCCTGTTTTATATAACACACAGAGTTGAAAATACCTCTGAAATTCAGTACATCATTGATCAGAGTCTTTGAGAGCACGGGTTCAAAACCAGCCTGAACAGAGCTGTGGATTATGTGCACTACATCGCCATCTAGAGTCACAAATCCCAAACAGCAGGCAAAGCCACCCTGAAGATAGAGAAATTAGTCTAAATTGCTAAAGGAGGCACACGTTAACCACAATCTTGAGTGCATATACGAAGGCAAACCACAGAGTTAAATTTTGGTAAGTTGTAAGAAAATGAGTAAATTCTATAATCAAAAACAGTATTCATTTATAGACCACTGAATATTGATTCAGCATCCCCTGCATTGGGTGGGTTTCTCTGTTCTATGCTTACTGTCCAACTAATGCAATGTCCTACTCTTTGGAAGCTGTCTTAAAAGTACCATGACGAGCTCTGTGTGAATAATCTGGAAACAAGGTCCTGGCATGGTTTGGGGATGCAGAGAGCAAAAAGTGCCCTACACCAGACTCCAACTCTAGCATTCTGCATCATAGCAAAGCACTAGCAACTAGGACGTTCTGGAGAAACACGTGAGATTTTTTTAAAGGGGGGTAGTAGCATTATTTGAAAATAAAGAGCAAGATTCAGTCATTCTTATTTTTCTTTTTTCAAGCAAAATACCACCAAACTGCATGATTCTGATAAACGGTGATTGCACTGTGGACAGAGTTGCTAACAAGATGTGCTTTGATTTCATTACAATAAAATAACTTGCCTAATCTTGATTCCAGGAGCAATTAACCCTTAAATTATCCTACAATCAGCTGCAAAGATGTTTAGCCTAGCAGGAGAAATGTGTTATTAACACAAGGTCAAGATTGCTATTGAAAAGTGCAGCCTATCTGCATTTTTAAAAGTTAGGATCTTCAGGTTTAATTACATAAGCATTTTCATTTTAATCTGCGTAGAAAAAATGCCTTTTCTTTAAAAAGTGATGATAGCTAGTAAAAACTAGTATAGGGCTGCTGGATGCAAATACCAGAGGAAGTCTGACTGTATAAAAAAGCAAAGGAAATTACCACTTTACATAGACAATCTTGTATCTTTTAATTTGTGTTACTGAATTAGAGTTTTAATCCATGGAATCTTCATATTTCTTTATTTGTGTCATTTTCTAATATACAGAGTAGTTAGGCAAACACTACTGTCACTAAGAACCAAAAGTATGTAAAGTATTTGAACAAATATGTAAAAATGTACAAAATAATATATGAAAAAATATGTAAAATAAAAATATGTATTTATAAATATGTAGAATACATACACAGTAATATGTTGTGAGGTTTTGTTCTTAAAATAAAATGTATCTCTAAATTGTCATTTATTATATTTGATTATTATAAACCCTATTTAATAAAAATAGAATCAGCACAAAGAAAATAAACCATCTATAGACCTCCCACCTACAGATACCCTACACACACAGAGTTAAATATTGAATCATATTACATGCTGTGTTACAATCTACATTGTTCTAAAATTCTGTCTTTTAATTTATGATTACTCTAGAATAAAAGCATTAGGAAAACAATTATGAAATAATAACTTGTCTTTCTAAGGGCAAGAAATTTAAAGCAAGGGATGGTGAAGAAAACTAGAAAATGCTGATTGATTTTTCATCATTCTATTCAATCTCTTAGTTATATTTATGAATTTCATTCAGTTGGCCCAATAAAGCATAAATGACAAGAATGGAAGTGGAGAAACTTATTTAAGAGATATTTAGGACTGATAAGTGGCTGATTGGGTGTGCAGGGAAAGGAACAGGTCTTTTCTTCTTTCTGTTCAGAACTGAGTTTAGTCTTTACCTAATATGTGTGCCTCTTCTTAAGTCTGGCTGCACATCGGAATCAACTGGAGAGTGTCAAAAACGGGCCATTCATCACAAACCAGATATATCAAAATATCTGTAGTCCCTGTAAGTTTTTACAAAAGCTTCCTGGGTTAAGATGTAACGAGGGTTAATAGGCAGTAATGAACATGGAGTGAGGATTGACAACTACTGGTCTAAATGATGTTTAAACCATGAGACTAAATGAGATCATCAAGAGATTGATTATTGATTATAGATAGGAAAGAGAGAAGACATTCCAGCATTTAGGGAGGTTGGAGAGATAAGGAAACAGTCACAGGTGCTGAGAAGAAACCACAAAGGTGTTCCAGGAAAACCGGGTCCCAGTAGCCAAACGAAAGATGTCTTGCAAGGAGGAGGAGGTGGTCACCCAGGGCGAATGACAGGTCAGGAATGTAAGGACTGAGAATTGACCAAGAAATTTAGCAAAATAGAGGACGCTGGTAACCTCTACAAAAGCAGTCTTAGTAGACTGATGGGTACAACATTTGATTAGAGTATGTTTAATAAACAAAAATGGGAGAAAATGAATATTTTAAAAAATCTTTCAAGGATTCCTGTTATACATAGAGCAGAGAAATGGGATAGGAACTGAGATGCAGTGTCGAGGAAAAGATATTTTTGATGGGACATGACATCAAGCTTGCATGCTGACAAGAATGATGACGAAAAAGAGAAAAAACAAAGGTAATGTAGAAGACTGAAGGACACTGGTTGGAATAATGTCCTTGAGTATATATGGCTTTGGATGGCTCAGCGATAGCTCATACACTGGAGGAGGAATGTCAGAGTATAGGGTGTAGATGCACGTAGGTCAGGAGATTGGAGAGGATAAATGGGGAAATGCCTTTTGACTGCTTCTATTTTCTCTGGGGAGAAAGAAACAAGGTCAACATCTTAGAGTGAGGATGACAGTGGTGCTGATAGAGATTTGAGTAGAGAGAAGATGTGAAAAAGGCCCCTAACAGAGACCAGCATTAAATGATCTCCGTAAATGGACATTCTGCCACCAGGACTACCATATTTTGCACATAGTAGATGCTCAATTAATATTTAAGGAATGAATTTGTTTCTTCATGAAATATTGCTCCAACGTAGTCTACAAAACTTTTAATAATCCAGATTTTAGCTTAGTATCCACCAAAATTATCAGAATCATGCCTATTTAGACTATATTACCTTGTTGTACCTGAATGTCAATACATTATTATACACTTAGTTTTTATGGAGGAGCAATAAAAGAATAGCCCCTTCCTCATTAGCGGCTTTGGTTTTTGTGTTTTTTGAGGCCATTATCCCTAAGTTACTTAGTGCCTCTCTATAAAGCCCCAAGTGAATTTTTTATTTTGGAGATGTCAGAAAAAGCCACTCATATCACATATGCAAATAAGCAATGTGTACCTTATTAAATAGGAAGATCTATATAAATGAATATCTCCCTTTTTTGTTACGTCTGCAATGAAACTCAGAACCAAATTGATGCCTCAGCTATAACCATTATTAAGCACATGTGGCCAGCAAATTGGGATTCATTTTTCCCCTGAAATCTACTTCCTATTTTAATTCATATTTTTCTAAATTCTAATTTTATTCAAATTTACATTTTGCCATTTTCTTCTAAACCACCATGAATTTATTTATGATACAAAGCAGTGCATAAATAGAGGTAAATTGGTACAGAAACATATAAGGTTGGAATTGCAAACATAATTTGTCTATAAAATACTGATGTATTACTATATTTACGTAGTTCTTGGATACTTTTAGATTTATGATTCCATTCCAATGCTCCTCTTAATCCCCGAATTATACAGTTTCACAGCTAATAAACTAAGGTTTGTCTTTGAGTTAGTATCTTGCCTATCATTGCAGCCAGCATGTGATGAAATTTTCACTGAATCAAGATATGCAGACCAAATTCTTTACATTACACTGAATCTCTCTGGATCCTCACAAGCAAAAGAGGTCAGAAATTCTGTTCTCAAACTACAAATGGAATGTAGTTTTCCAAAAAGTTTTCGTATTTCAATTTTTTTTTCTTTCAGTAGAAGGTACTAAACAGGCAGCTGTCTCCTGCCAGCACTGACCCATCAGTATAGATTTTCTTCTTTGTACTTCTTTCTTTATATTAATAGCTAGTTTTTCCCCACCTATATTTTAAATGCTTTTATGTTTCTGGCATTTGCTCTTATTTCTAGTATTTACATTCACATTATACAAAGAGATCTACAAAAATGCTCCTCATACTGAAAAAGTATTTGCTTATTTTTGCAGAAATTTCTTGAGGAAGAATGAGAGGGCTTAGAAAAGAAAATCTCCCCCAAGTGCAGGTAGATATATAAATACCAATAGAAAACAACAGTGTCCTTTCATTTTTGTTGACATTTAAAGGACTGTAATTCTTTCAGTGACCCCCTAAAGGCTTCCAACCCACAGTTTCATGGACCTCCATCAAAAGATATTATCATGTTGTGTCAACTGACAAAAATAGCACTATCATGTATAAAATCAGGCTGCACAAATCTCCCTCAGCCTCAAAGGCACAATAAATCCAGAGCATTTTTAATATTTAAAATTCTAAACAATATTTTCATTCTAGGCTTTTAGCATATATTTTTATGGTTACTAGTTTAGCACTTCTTTTTACAGCTCACACAAAGAGGGCTGTCTTTGTAAATCCCCAAAGGAACAATTGAGAGAGAGATATCAAACTGTACCATGGTTGTTAATTCTTAATGTCTGCAGAGAAAGCGCTGCCTTCAGGGTGAGCTCTTGGACTTGACCATGGAAAATGGTAAAGGAAAAGAGTGAGAAATAGGGGACAGAGGAGACAAAAAAGAAAACAAAGCAAACATGAAAATTAGTGTCAGAAATTTCGAGCTCGAGGGAAGTTAAATTCCTTCCATAGACAGATGAATAAACCTAGGTGAGACAGTTTCCAAGATTAATCCAAAGTCATGGGGCTCATTTCTGATAAAACCAGGCCTGTTTTGTAATTCACAGGCCAACCACCTTACATCACAGAGTCGTAACAGAAAGAGTTAACTCACTGAAGGGATAAAAAATGAAAATTCAAGTGTTACCATCATTATGATAATTGACGTTTCATGATATAATTAACATTTTCTCCAAAACGCTGCTGTTGAGTGATAAGTCATTATAAGACTGCATTAAACCGACTGGATTTTTAAATGAAATGAAATTTTATTCCCAGTGAAAAAGTTCTCAGTAATGGGGAAACAATTGAGAACTACACCATAAACATCTCCAGGTAAAGCAAGGATACAATATAAAACAATACATACCAGCCAAGGAAATATCAAGATCAACAGAGACACAAAAATAAAAAAGCAATTCCTAAGGCAGGAAAAATTATAAGGAAAGTACACTATAATTAAAATGCTCTGCCATGTGTAATACCTTAATTCCAGCATTCTGTCCTTGCTTAGTTCATTCTGTTACTCATTCCTCTCCATGCTATGAATTTTAGTTTGTGTGTCAGATTCTCATCATGTCTAACAAAAAATCATATAGAAAGGAAAGGAAAGCAAAAGTGCCCTATGCGCCAATATCATAATGCGATGACATGTAATGTTTATGTAAACTTTCAAAAGGTTGAAGTATAAGAAATTTTTAGTTTCTTTAAACTTATTCACTTTAGAATATGTATGACAACGAAAGCTCAAAAATGAAAATTAAGTAATAAATGAACAGTGTTGCATTGTGAAAAAAACATGATTACCCATGAAAATGAAAATCTGTAATGAAAATCCAATATTGCACTGACTTGAATAAAGCTAGCAGTCACCTCAGCTTCACAATAAAGGAATCTCATAAAATGATGAAATGGCACTATAGTTTTTAGCTACTCATATGCAATAACAATTTTCTGGAAGCTAAGATATTTATATTCTTTGATATTATTAATAATAACAGTAAAAGGGTTTAGCTCATGTTTAGCGTATATATTCCCCTTTCTAAAAAGAAAATAAAGGATTTCACACAGGCACAGTTTCATTTGTATAACAAACAATTATTGAGTACACAATGATAAGATATAATAATATATAGGTGTGACTTTGTTCCTGCCATAAAATCTTTGGCATAGAGAAAGCACTTAAAACGGTACCTACTATTAGGCTTTCTCATCACTTTCACCGCATGGAACAGGATTTCCTATTCATTAGAATAATGAGAATAAAGGAAATTATACCATCATCGTACATGACACGAATTCTCTCTTATGGAAACTAGATATCACCACATTTTACTACTAATATGCTGATCTTCAAAGTAACCCAGGAAGTTAATTCTATGTATTCTTTAAATAGAAGGATCAAAATAAGTTCAACTTAATTAGAGTCCTGAAGAATCCAGTGATAAACAGACAATAAAAATTAGACAGTAAATTAAGAGTGCTTTGCCCATTTTATTCTACTCCTTCCTTGTGGATTCCTTCACTGACTTCCACAGTTTTAACTGCAAACTATATGCAAAGATACCCACATGTTTGCCCCGGGACTTGATGCTGACTTTCTCCAGGTTCTTAGGGCCAGTCGCAGCTGGGTATACCTTCCACGATACCCACAAGCATCCCAAGCTTTATGTGTTGAAAATAAAGCCACATGCCTCCTACACCTGCTGCCTCTCATGCCTGCACTTCCTGTCACAGCATCGCTGTCTGGTCTGTCAATCAAGCTAGAAATCTCGCTCTAACCTCCGACTTTATTCTCTGCCTCAAGCCCATACACAAGCAATCAGCCAGTCCTAAAAGCTTTTCCTCCTAAATATTTCTCCAAAGCCTTCCTTCTGCTACATCCCTAGTGCCATCTTCCTGGGTCAGGCCCTCGCCATGTCTCTTGTGTGCTACTCCAATGGCTTCCTCTCCAGTCCTCCTGCATCCCCTCAAAATAGCATCCTGAGGGTCTCCACCTTGTTCTCTCTGCAACTGTGGGCATGTTTCCCTGCTATAAACGTCCCTCTCACAAGGCGGCCAGAGCCAGGCCCCTCAATGGCCCATGCTTTTCACCATCCGGCCCTGTCTTGTTTTATTAACTTTATCTCTTGTCACTCCCAGTGACACTATCCTTCACAGAATTTTTTAAACTTTTTCACGCTCTTTTTATCCACCTGTGCCCTCCTGGTAATCAACCTCTGCTCAGCTTTTAGACTCAACTCTTCAAAAAAGCCTCTTCTGAAACCACAGACTCACACAAATGCCTCAGCAAACACAGGATAATATTGTCATTTCAGACTCAAGTGAACCAAAGACCTTATTCGTTAACAGGTATTACTTAACAATTTCAAAGATACAGATAATCAAGAGGATTATGTAAAACATCTGGGGCTTTAAGGGTAGTTCCCAAGTCCTTCCTGCCACAAACAAGTGTTCTATGTCCCAAAGTAAGCAAGGTGCTTAGAAGTTGTTTCCTCACAGTGGGGTTGTTTAGTTTATGAAACATATCCATTTTATACCCCAGCTTACGTGACATTATTTCAAGGAACTTATTTACTTTAAGCAGTCTTGAAATAGAGACAACCTGTTAAGAACATTCCACAGATAAGGATATTCTAGTAAATCTCATTGATCTATTATACTTCCCAGGAGGTCCAGTTATCATATTGACAAAGTCATCTGTCTTTTCTTTCTTTTTTCTTTTTCCACCAACATCCAACCCCACTGTAGAAAAAGTGTGAATAAAGATAGTAAGCCAGCTGATTTAACTCATTCCTGTCCAATGGCCCTATCTTATATTCCAACAGGAATGCCTGAAATTTTGCCAGAGCTGTTTTGATGTGACTATATTCACAGAGCTGTTCACACTGGGAGAGCGGATATCTTCACACAATCTTTTTTTTTAATGTAAACCCTTAGCTCTTAAAAAAAAAAACAACTCATTACCTTGTAAATGTATATATCAAGACACCTCTATCCCATCCCACACTTCAACCCAATATACCTCAATGGTTATATTCCTGGATGGGACAAGGCTTAGAGAAGAGGGCAAAGTTAGGACTGAAATGGTCAGAGATGTCTGTTGTACCCCCTGACAATTAAAAAAAAGTCAACACAGTAAATATCAAAAGAGAGAGGTCAAATTGCTTTTTTATTCAAACACAGCATTTCCATGTCACAATCTTTAAAAACCTGAATTGAAATTTTCTAATAATATGTGTATTCATAACTAACCTATAAGTTTCTGAATCTCAGGTATTTCCAAAAATCCTAAATTTCTCCAATAACGTTTCTCTCTAACCCCTTTCCTTAAATGAAATAGAACTTTTCTCTATTAGCACAAATTCCCTGCTGCTCTATGTAATAAAAGCTATTTATATGTTCACACCTCAGAGCCCTCAAGTTCCAGAGGTGGTATTATCTTAGTATCATCATCCTAAGTGAAGTAAGCCGGAAAGAGAATGACAAATATCATATGATATTGCTTATATGTGGAATCTAAAAAAAAAAAAAATGATGCAAATGAACTTATATACAAAACAGAAATAGAAAATATACTTATGAAAATCTCTCTGAGACATACAGCAAGGTTAAAAGGAAGTTGCATATCAATATTTAGAGGTCTATTTATGTTAAAATAAAACAAAATCATAGGAGCTCCCCTACATACATATATGTGTAATATAAGTGTGTATAAAATGGTCCCATAGGACCGATGACAGAATATTACCAGTGTGATGAACAGGATTGGATGAGAGTTAAGAGGAACTTTTATTTCATCAATATTGTTGAATATTTCAGAGTAATTGAGTAGTTGTGTATTTATATAATAATATGCTAAATAATATTAAAAAATATAAACTCAGTAAGACATTCTCAAAAATAACCAGATTGTTTTCACGTTTATAGAATTATTTATACTCCAAGTATTTTCAAGTGATTTTTCATGTTCTATCAAGAAATATATGTTCATAATAATAAATCAGGTGGTAGAGAAGGATTCATGATGAAAAGTAGTATTCCTTTTCCCCATCTTTTCCCAAAGCTCACCATCCCAACACTCATCAGAGACAAACTCTTAACTCGTTCTGTTTCAAATCTTCTAATAGTACAAAAAATGAAGGAATATATTTACACCATCGTTTCCCAATTTTAACAATATTTTTGACATCCCATTAAAAAAGTAAGTATACTGCTCATTATACTGACTCAGATAGCTCTCTTTTTTATAAAGTTGTGAAGTTATAATTATATAAAATTGTCTATTAATTACCTGAGTAGTTTTGAATAATATATTTAAATATTTCTCGTTCATCAATTCTTGACAATATCAGTCAACTTTCACTCTGTAAGGTGAGAATATTAGCACCCTCACCATACTTTCCACCATCCATACAACTCCTTCTCACATCTGCTCGCTGCAGAGTTGGACTTTCAGACTTTCAGAGCTGAAAACATGGATATTTTGTTCTTTAACCATGATCAAGCTTTCTGTGCTTTCTTTATAGGTGGATTCTAAAATTTGAAAGGCCACTAAACAGAATTACATTATTATGACTGTATGAATATTCACTATTCAGGTCACTTAGTATGTGAGGATGCCACTTCCTTTTCTACATTCCAATGTCATGACCTTGGGACACTTGAAAGACAAAGTTCCTAGTGAAAATGTCAAATGAATTACTCTTTTTCTATCCTCCATCAAGGAGCTATTACTGTGACACGTTTAAATTTGCTTTGTACTTGGACCATAGCTTTTGGTTTGCCATTTATTTTTTCCTGGAGTTTTGTGTTGCTCTAATTTTTCTGACCCTCAATCATATCATTTCTTGAGTGGAGTCCTCTGTCCTTTCTCCCTGGAGGCCCCATCTTCTTGCTCCAGTCTGGAATCCAGTACTGCTATGTGCTATCATTCTGGAAACTACCTCACTAACTCATCTGGGATGAATCCATTCCTTCCTAGATCCCATGCCCACATCTTGATTTATATCTCATTTTGCTGGAGTACTTAATTAACATTCTAAGCAAAAGCATGGGGGGAATAAATGTTTTGAGTACTCAAATGTCTGAAATTATGTTTTCTCTGGCCTCACACTTGATTGATAATTTATCTCCATTTGGAATCTGGGTTCCAAAGAATTTCTCCTCAGAATTTTGAAGGTATTCCTCTATTATCTTCTAGCACTGCATTTTGGAGATAAAAGTCTGCTATCAGTCTGATTCTAATTTCTCTAGTTAATCTGATTTGTTTTGTTTGTTTTTTCTTCCTAAGATTTTAGAAACTTCTCTTTATCCTTGTTATTCTAAAAACCTTGAGGACATGCTTAGTCTGGGCTTACATTCACGTTCTTCATCCTTTAGACTCTCAGTATGAAGATTTGAATCCATCTCCAGCACTAAGAAATCATTATTATTTCTAATTCCTTTGTGAATGTGCTCTTATCCGTGTTCTCTTCCCTATCATTTTGGAATTCTTGTAGTCAGATGTCCTGCACTTCCTGGTCATCAATGTCTCTGAGGAGAGACACCTAAATGACCCTGGAGGCCTACTTCCTCTGCCTTGATAGCTTTGCAGAGAACAGGCTCAGGATGTCAGAGTTAGTTCCACAGAGAAACAGGGTGACAACATCCAGTGGGCTCCTGATGACCCTCATTCCTAGCAAGACCCCTTACATGACCAGAGAGATCCCCCTGTTACAAAGTCACACAGATGTCCCCTTGCTGCACCCATAAGTGCATGGGGTGTTAGGGGTCAGCCCCTCTCGCCAGACTCCTGACCGTCATCATGCAGACCACCTATACCTGGCCTAGGTGTGAACAATGAGACCTAGGGGGGTGCATACTCTCTGCTACTTCTCACATGGTAAAATTCCCCTCAATAAATTCCATTCCACATCTGCACTGCACAATGGTCTGATAGTTCCATTTATTATCTTGTTGTCCTACATTCTGGGAAGTTACTCAAATTTAATTTTTTACATTTCTTTGAACTGAAGTTCTTGAATTATTCACGTTCCATATCATTCTGTCCTTTTTACATTCATTGTGGTACCTTCTTACATCTCTCTGGATACGTTAGTGAAAGAAATGTTTAAGTTGGTTTGTTTTATTTGAGCTGTCTTTCATTCTCTATATTATTTCCATCTCCCCGGTATCAGCTCTGTTGTTCATTTCTCTTCAGTTTTCTCTTTCCTGTTTTTGGTTTCCCTAGTGTGTCTGATGATCCTTGAGGTCTGACATGGATTTCCTCTGCTGATTTGTAAACAGGTCTGTTTCCACTTGAGCTCTTTCTCCTGAGAGAGGGTTCTAACGGGAGCTCTGGGTAAGAATATGCACAGCTGATTCCCAAGCTGTAGGTCTGTCACACGTTTTTCTTAAGAATAAGCAGGTTAGCAACAACATAGGAGAAGGGGCCTAACAGTAGTATAGCCAACATACAAACTCATGGGATGACTGGCCGGCCAGGCATAACCCAAAGGCCCCCATGCGCAAGTGGACTACACCGGGGGCTAAGAAACTGGCGGCAAAGCCATTCAGCTGGAGGACGCTGCTCTAGGGATGCTTTCTTCTCACAGAGGCATCAAGCGCTGTACCCGCATCCACCCCGAGGGGGAGCCTCTTCTAATTTATTCAAAGATGTCTTAAAGACTAGCCACGGACCTACAGTCTCGCTGGAGTCTCAGGGGAATAGATGACAGAGAGGGGAGCTAAAGGCTCAAATCCTAAATGCAGCTAAAAGATAAAGTGGGTCCCTAATCAGACTGAGTAAATTGATATCAACTATTTCTTCTCTTTATTTTGCACATGAATAATATCTTTTCTTTCCCATGTAAAATGAGATCTCAGAATTTTAAAAGAGACACTCACAAAACCTGAGGAATTGGGTCAGTTCTTTTCTAGACATCTTCAGTTTGCGACAGCACCATGAAAATTGAAATCTGCTCTTCCTTCTCTTCTCTGGCACTAAAACAGTGAGGCTCATAGAGTGATTTTATTCTATAAAATTCTCAATTTTTAAATCTTATTTTTTTTAAAAAAAGAGACCTTTTTGGCCACATCACACACTTTCTTTTTTGAAAATTACAAACTGAAATCTACAAAGTAAATGGGAAGTTTAATTAGCCACTATACTTTCCTCTTCTTAACAATCTTAAAAACCTATTTGCTGAGCATGTATTAATAATCTGCAAGTAATGAATTAATTCTCATATCAGTGGGATGTCCACAAAACTTCCTTTATATAACTCCCAAAGTATTAATTTACCACTGCATGGCAAGGCAAAGAGAGCTCCCTGCTTCCCTGCTCAGCAGCCTTGACCTCTGGAGCCGTCCATAAATCACTGCAGGGATCTGTGTAGGAGGAGATTGTTCACAGCGTGGAAGACTTATCGTCCAGGTACCTTGTAACCTGGAGGCTGGACTTGAGGGCATGTCTCCACAGCTCTCCAAGACCAATCTTCAGCTTGACAAAAAAAAGATAAATTCATAACTTTGCAAACTAAGAAAATGGTGGAAAAACAAGTATACAGACATGGACTCTCTTTTTTCAAAAAATAATGCATTTTCTCCATAACGATTTTGACACAACTTGAGATTTGAAAAAAATCAGGAACCAATAAAGCTTAAAAGGACTGTGTTCAATCATTTCTCATAAAAGGCAAAGTACTGAAATCAGATGTCACTAAAAGACTATGCTCTTAAAGCGCAACACTGGTCCACACACACCCAGCCATGCACAAGCACACACACGGAGGGACCTTTATTAGCATTCTATAATGTCAAAGATGGGGGCATGAAACTGGCTTCCTGACGTAAAAGACGTTCTATGTGCTTCAAAAGATGTGTCTCAGGTTTATGGTAAGAGAGAAATACATTCAGGCATGGAGGAAATGCAAAAGGGTCATGTGTAAGTGTGTGGGTTAGTGACTTGAAAATAACAGCCAATTTGACAGAGAGAGAAGAGGAAAAACAGGAAATTACTGGGCTTAGAATACAAGGCAAAAAATGTAAAATGTTAGAAGCATTTAAAAATCAATGTGGAAAAAAAAACAAGGTACAGGTATTAAGAAAAAACAGTCACTCTGAAAAGCCTCTAAACAAATAAATTAAAAACAAAAAACTTCACAAATACTGTTCAATCTTATAAACATATAGGTCTGTACCTATATGTAATTTGATTTCCTATAGAGTATTAAATGCAACCTAAAACAGTGGAGTAGTTTTTCTATACATCTAATCCTTTTAAAAACATGAAAAACTAACCCTAAGAAGCAGTTCTCTTTTTCTTTTTTTGACCCATAATTGACCAATATAACAATCTTGCACTGTACTCAATAGGCTTTGAAATATCAAATAAAATTAATCTTGCTTTTTAATCCACATAAATAATGATAATAATAGAAGATAAAATTCTCATTTGGACTTTGGCAGATATTTACTTCAAACCCCATAATATCCAGGGGTTCCCTAAGCCTCCTGGATTTTCAGTCGCAGATGATATAGAAGACAGAACACCATTCTCCCACTTGATAACTTAAAGCTTATTTTTATAACCTTAATTCCATCTACAAAGCCTCTTCTGCCACATGACAGAGTATAGGCATAGGTCTGGGCAGTAGGGTGTGGACATCTTTGGGAGGTCATCCTGCCTAACACACATATAGTTATGGCAGCAACTTGAAAAGAGATTTTTAAAAATTGTGTATTGGTTTCCTAGGGCTGCCACAACAAAGCACCACAAACGGTGGCTTAAACAACAGAAATGTCAAAGTTTTGGAGGCTAGAAGTCCAAATCAAGGTGTTGCAGGGTTGGTTCCTTCTGAGGGATGTGAGGACAGGAGCCGTTCCAGGCCATCTTCATGTTCACATGGCATTGTCTCCCTGCATGTGTGCCTGTGTCTAAAACTCCCCGTCTTATGACGACACCAGTCATACTGAATTAAGGGCCCACCCCACTCCAAGGTGACATCATCTTAACTAATTACATTTGCAATGACCCTTTTTCCAAATAAGGTCACTTTTTGAGGTATTGGGAGGTTAGAACTTCCACATATAATTTTTGATGGGGGCACAGTTCAGCCCATAACAAAAACTTTTTACAGGAGGTCCATAACAAATTGATAAATGATATTTCTTTCAAATTTAAAAAATTAGGTTAAATATTTTCATAACGTAATTCTTTTAAGATACATATTCTTAAGCTTTCTGGGTTAGAATGAGAAAGAACCATAAATAAAGAATATGGAAGATAGAAGATAATTCTTATCTAACCATCCAAGGGAGTCTCTCCTTTACTCCCTGAAGAAAGCTACTCTGGTAAAATCAAAAAGCCCAATTTCGCAGTTTATTATTCCCAGAATATTAGAACTCTGGCTTCAGATTTTTCCAAAAGAAATATCTATTTCCTTAATCTCAGGAAACCTTAACATAATGTGTATGTTCCAGAATTAAATTATTCCTGTGCAAAGAAATGCATTGTGCATCCTTGCTAGCTCTTGAGCTGGTAGGATTCTTTGGTTTTACAGATCTATCACCCTGGTTATCTCGGGGCACAGCTTATGCGTTAGATGTCCTGAGAGCACAAGCCCAGGGCAAGTCTCCCTGCGGTGGCAAATCACTGTACCTCTCCACAACCTGGGAGACGGCTGCTCAAAGAGTCACTGCTCCCTCGGCTATAGAATAAATCCTGCACTTCAGAGGTCTGTGCATTGTTTGCAGAGAAGGAGCAGAAGCAGGTTTCTAAGGGTGAGAAATACAGGACCGCCGCCCTCCTGTGATGTACAGATACGGTGCTCCAAATGACACTAGCTATTATATGCGCTTGCGGGCTGCTGCAAGTTTATGGGGAAATTCTTGCATAAAAATTGGACTTCAGCAGTCAGTGACATAGCCCCCCAAACTTACAATATAATGACTGTCATGATTCATTCATTCTACAAACCTTTACTGAGCACTGCGAATTCAAAGTACAATAAGGAGGAGGGGGCACTCGTGGGTCATATGCACCTAATCTTAAAGATAGCTCTGTTCGGCCCCGTGGGATTGCAAGGAAATCTGGCCAAAGAATCCCTCTCTTCTCTGCAGCTCTGTTTTAAATAAAAAGGACCGATTCAGAAAAACAGTAATCCTTTTTGTCAACAGCCTGCCTCTTGTTATACTTCCACTGAACAAAATACTCAAGGGCAAAATCTGTCGCGGAGATAATAAGAGCACAGGACCGGTGCAGCAGCAGGTGTTAAATGAATGGAAGCATGACAGGGTTACCTACGGCTCCCAATTTTCCAGGGAGGGTTTTTCTGCCTGGTTAGGCAAGAAAGTAAAGGCAAAGATGGAAGGACACGTCTTGCCAAGTTTAAAACTGTCTCGGAATATATTTCTTCAAGATTTTCAACAGAGTTCAAAGCGTTTAGTTTCTAAGGTTCTGGTTTTTTTGGTTTTTTTTTTTTCCACTGAGAGATTACAACATTTTGTAGAAAATGAACCCTGGAAACAACAAGATATGTGGATGGATGTTTTCCATAAAATATTTTATACATCGATACATTGAATCAGACACCTAATCCATTAAATCTTAAAATGGCAAGAATACTGTGTTTAATTAATCAAGGAGGCCCTTGGGCTCAGGTGGCTCTAATGTCGGGGTGGCCTGTGTAAGGAGACAAAAATCTAAGCCTGTAAATGGCTCAAGGTTGCAAAATCAAAATGCGAAGGGCAACCAATCACAAACAGCCAGCTAAGCTTTAAGTTCCAGCCAGTCAACAATTTCATTACTTTGTTTCTGCACTTTCTCTATAGAAGTCTTTCCCCTGGCTCCTGTCCGCTTTTGCACGGCCTTATTCCAATCTATCTGTGCTCAAATAAACTCTTAAAATCTTTAATACACCTCAGTGTATCTTGTAACATGCACTGGCTTTCTATTGCCACCCTAACTGCCACGAATTTAGTGGCGTAAAACAGCATCCGGTTTTATCTCCCAGTTTCATCAGCAATATGTCCTGGTCCAGCGCGGTCCTCTGCTGGAGTCTCTCAAGGCCAAAGTCAAGGTGTGGTCAGGGTTGCGTTCTCTCTGAGGCTCTGGGGAGGATCTTAAAGATGTTAAGAGTTGATTTGAGCTGACGCAGGGTGTTGGCAGAATTGAGTTTCTAGAAGCTCTAGCGCTAAGTTCCTCGTTTCATGGCTGGCTTCCACCAGGAGTCTCTCCTACATTCCTTGACACGCTGCTCCCTCATTTTTAAAGCAGCAACGGTAGGGTCCAGTGCTTCTCGTACTTCAGATTTCCCCTCCACATCTTACCACCCTCTCCTTCTGCCACATCTGTCGTTTGATTCCAGGAAGAGAAAACACTGTGCTTTTAGGAGGTCGTGGGATCAGATTGGGCCCACCCAAACAATCCAAGAAAATCTCCCTATTTTAAGGTCCATAAACTTTATTGTACCTGTAAAGTCCCTTTCGCCATGTAACGTAACATATTCATACGTTCTGGACATTAGGTTGTAGACATCTTTGACAAACCATTCTGCTTACGACAAACATAGTTATTGGGGCAAGCTGGTAAGTGATGTTTCTTTCAGACTTGAAAAATTAGGTATAAAAATATCTCCATAATACAATATTTTTCAGATACATAGTCTCAAGCATTCCGGGTCTTGAGAAAAAAAAAAAAAACATAAGTAAAGCCAACAATCTTGCTTTGGGAACATTTTCACTCACTAAACTCAAAAAATTTCTCATGAGCTGTCTTTATATGAATTATTACCCTCCAATGAAGGATGTAGAATGTACCATGAGCCACATTCTTGAAGCTGATAGGGTTTCAGTCATCCATCATGACCCCATGACTTGGTCACATGATAGATTAGTTCATACTGATTAATGTGAGAATGGACTCATGCCATTTTTCTTGGTAACCTAAGCAAATGTTAAAAGCAGCAGAACTAGCTTCCATTAATAAAACGTTATCCACGGGAAAATAGTGGATGGTAGCAATGCTGTGATTAGGTTTTATTCCACAGATTGGACATTCACTGACAACAAGTGAAAGCGAGATTCTCTGTCCTGATATTTGTTTTCCCACCTCTGGGCTTAGCATGTGATGCTATTATGGAAGGATCCAGATGGTTGAAACGCCAGGCATGACATAATCAAGTGACATGTAACAATGTGTTACCTCACTGCTAGTAAGTGTGGTATTGGCAGTAAATTACCAGCCCCCCATGGGTTACAAACGTGTGTGTTTGTGAGTGTTACCTGAGGCCAAAAGAATAGGCTTAAATATATTAGCATACTGTCAGGAAATTCATTAACCGTTTTGTTTTCAGATAGAACCATGTGAAGCATTCCTACATATTAGAAACCATGGGAACAAATATAAATTGGATTCCTTGGATATTTAGCTTTCTATTTTTTTGTCATATTGAAAAATAAGGAGCACCACAGGATTCCCAATACCCACCTCTCTCCACTTGATGCAGAAGGCACTTTGATCCATAATTAAATTTGTGCTCTTTCTTGCTAAGAGAATTGAAATTTCCTACAGTGTTTTATAAGAAGTTTTGACATTATCTTTCCATTTAGAGCCATGTTTCGACAGTTCACAATTTTCCCTCTAAAAGGGCATGAAAAACACATCACACACTAATGGAGGCCCTGCCTAATTAGGCAAAAATCAGATCTTTCAGCCAAACTAGAGCTTATAATAACTCTAGATGTATAACGAAACAAAGCTGAACTACCTCCAAAATAATACAGTAAGGAAATAAAATTTGTTCTGCTGTAAATATTTCTCATTATGAAAGCTGCTTCCTCCTTCTCCTCCTCCTCCTTCTCCTTCACTAACGAAATAGTCTGAGCTCTCAGAGCAGCAAGATCTGATGGTTACCTGATTATAAGTATTCACAAACCTAAAAAGAAAATGCTTCCATATGAGGGCGACCTGAAATACCCAGTAAGTTCCATCACCCAGTGTGAAGACACTTCTGCTTCTGCTAGAGAGACAATGCAGAAACGTGGAGTTTAGATATTTGAAATCTTCTGGTCCCATCGGTGAAATCATTCCTGCCTACTTTTATGAACGAATTAATTCCTATTACTTCGTTCATTTCATTCTCTTAATCTTTCAAGAAACACTTTACCAAGAGGCTACAACACACCAAGCTCCGCGGTTAGCGGCAGGAGAGAAAATGGTTGCAAATCCAATCCAGTCCTTGCCCTTGGGAATCTTATAGTTTTTTAGAGAAGAAAGATAATAATCAAATAGTCACTGAAAGGCAAGTGCAAATTAGCATATGTGTCATAAGGAAAAGAGCACATAATGGGGGATCAGGGAGGTGGCTTTTCTAAGGATATGACCTTTTCGATCCTGAGATCTGAAGAATGAGTAGGAGTTAATTCAGCAAGGCAGAGCGGAGGCAACCAAGAGAGCCTTCCGGGCAGACCCTGAGGTTCTGGGAGGGGTGTGTATGTGCATGTGCATGTGCTGCTTTGAAGAAGGAAGAGAGAGATATCATAAAATTTTAAAAAGAGGGGACCACTGAATTTCAGTTTGTTTCAGGAATGGTTCATCGAAGACGGGACCCAGAAGAGAAAGGAATTATCTTTGTAATTTGAGAGATTTTGATTGAGCAATTTAGGTTTATCAACATGCCTGGGCACTAAGTTCATGTGAGGACTGACAAAAAAGAGAGAAGGAGTGGTTGTGGGGACTAAAGTCATATGAGGGTCAAAGTGGAAGCTTTCAGACATGCGAGGTTTCTCACAGCCTCCCTTCTGGGTCCATGGGGATTCCGAGTCCCAACATTTGACCATACCTTGTTTTTTGGCTTTTGTTTTTTTTAATGAAGTATAGTTGACTTACGATATTATGTTTCAGGTGTACAATATAGTGATTCAATATTTTTATACATTACCCACCATACAAAGTTATAATATTGGTAATTGCAATCATTGTTGCTTTTGTTGTGGTCATCCATTTACAATGCTTGGTGTCAGTTTATTTATCTCTTGTAAAAATAAAATACAGTGTGTGTGTGTGTGTGTGTGTGTGTGAAAGAAAAAAAAAGAAGCACAAAAAAACCCCCAAAAAACCAAAAAGTCTTACTGTATAGGACAGGGAACTATATTCAATATCCTGTGATAAACCGTAATGGAAAAGAATATGAAAAAGAATGTATATAAATGTATAACTGAGTCACTTTCCTGTACAGCAGTAATCAACACAACACTGTAATTCTACTATACGTCAATTAAAAATAAAATTTAAAAAAAATTGCCATAAAAAAGTTATAACATAATTGACTATATTCCTTGTGCTGTACATTACATCCCTGTGACTCATTTATTATATAACTGATAGTTTGGACCTCTTGATCCGTTTCACCTATTTCACCCACCTCCCACACTCTCCCAACCACTAGTTTATTCTCTGTATCTGTGTTGTTCTGTTTTTTTCCCGGGATTCCTGATCTACACCACTGGTCAACAGCAGTCTTAACCTCTTTGCTGATGACTGCCATCAGGGCTTCTTGTGACTTTTTCTTTGCAGTCGAATTCCAATTATTTGTTGAGTGAGTGGTTGCACAAAAGCCTTAAAGCTGCTGCAGAAAACAGAGCAATGAGGATAGAGAGGGACTTTTTTTTTTTTTAAACTCGCACTTTTTTATACAATTCATTCTACCTTTCCATCCATGTAAGAAATAGCTCATCTATTCTACAGCAATTAGTTGGAGCAAAAGAAAAGTCATTTTGCATATTTATGGCCATATGAGATTATTTTTGCCTTGAGGAGATAAAATCAGATCTCTGTTTTGCACTCAGGAAGATTAAAATATTTTCCTGCTTTTTTGTGGGTAAAAGAGGCCTCTTAGAATTCACATGAGCCCTCTGTGCCTTTGGGCTTTTGTAATCACCTCCTGTTAACATTTCTTCAACAACCTCAGAGGCAGGGTCAATATTGCTTTCATTATTTTACACGAAGAGGTCTGTTCACACAGTCCTTCAACCTACATCCAATCAATTAATTTAAAAGAAAAAAAAACCTCTTCATCCCTGGGATGAGGTCCAAGCCCTGAGATACCTTGTGGGCTGAGAACTAGAAAGTTTAAACCAAAATACTGATTTAAGCTTATAATCCATTGATTTCATTCAGCTGGGGGCCTGGATGGGACACCATCTCATTGGTTGTGATGACTTGAGAAAGAAAGAAAAAAACTTGATTACATCTTCACCACAAGGTACTCATCAGGTACTTCCTGCTGGTGCCTGAGGGAGAGCTGTGTGTGGTTCAGGTGAGAAGATGGGGTGGGTCCATTTCTTCCTCCTAGCAGGCAGTTTTGCAAATCTTAGAATTCATTTTTTTGTAGAGCTTTCTGAGTGTACATCCAATTCCAACTTAAATTGATGTTACAAATCTGATCTCACATTCCTTTAGCTTATCTCAGCCCCATTTCTACCAGATCTTAAATTTCTTTTTTTTTTATGATTTTATTTAGTTTTTTTTTGAATTTTTAAATTTTATTTTATTTACTTTTTTATACAGCAGGTTTTCATTAGTTATCCATTTTATACATATTAGTGTATATATGTCAATCCCAGTCTCCCAGAGAGGGACATTAACATAAGATTACCAGTAAGGCTTGGACATTGCCTTTTAACCAAGATCCTTTTTGAACTGGGATACTGATTTACCCAAAATGGCACAAATAGGGGAATAAAGTTAAAGAATCTCACTTTTACAAACAAAATCCTTAAACCAACAGAGAAGGAAAATGAGAGTTAGGAATAGAAAAAAAGGGGGAAAGAGATGAGAAGGAGATGGCCATCAACTGCTCCCAGCATTAATGGGTTTTGATCTGAAGTTCTTGAGAAAGACATCTACTTTGCGATGCCATTTGCTTCTGGAGAACCCCAAGAGATTCTCAGCATTTGAGCTTACATTGGCATGGATGTCTGGGAGGTGGGTGTATGCTGCCTTTTTGACAGAGACATGAATTCAAGGGCAGTTCCTAGGAGTTTCACTGCGGTGTTTTTCGTTAAGAGTTTAAGAGCAATCTTCATTGGTCTCCTTTTTAGTAGAAGAGGTCTTCAAGCTGAACATCATGCAGTGCTGCACATGATTTATCTCTGGGTAAAGCCATGTGGGCTTCATGGAAATAAGCTTGTCCTTAAGGTTCTACAACATTTGGCTGCAGTGGCCTGTGAACAAGCACAGTCAAGGATGGAGGTGATATCCCCATATGCATAGGCTTCCAACCACACGGGGATACTAAGTTCCCGTGACAATGGGCCTAATAGCCAAAGGAGCTAAGAGTAAAAGCTTTGACCATAGCAACAGAGAGTTTTGCAAGTTTCCCTTTTAATGGGTCATTCATTGCTCCTGATGTCCCTAAGGACTGGTGGTGAGTCTTCCGGGCGACAGGCAAAGCCTTAGAGTCTTTTAATTACTGTTCTGGTTACGTGGCTGTAGATGAGTATTACTCCAGTGGGAAACATAGAATCTTTAAGTTGCTCTGCTACTGTCAGAAAAGTTACTTTATGGAAAGGAAATGATTCCAGGTAACCAGAAAATAGACAATATCTTGTGATTAAGAATGTATTCATAATCACATTGCGAGCAACTGAATGAAATCCATTTGCAGATGGATTTGATATTAATAGATTTGTTTTAAATGGTCTAAAAGTTTTGGCTCATGGCCTTGGCCCACCTTCACAGTTTTCAAAACCATTTGGGGTTTGACAGCTGAAACGTGCACCAAAGACGTGTCATCTCACTGAGATTTCCCTGTTAATACTTACTTAGGATATTTTTAAATTTTCTTTTCTCTGGACAGTTATAGCTTATTTTTGAGACACTCTATTTCAGAATCCCAATGCAGACCAAATAATCTTGGTGCCACCAGATGTCATCTGGGTGAAGCAAACAATCTGATTTTTACCAATGTGCTATTTCAGAATCAGGTGCTGGATTCTGGAACTGGCTGAAGGCCTGATGCCAATACTCAGGAGGGCATCTTGGCTTTGAATTTTGGACATGGTGGGCAGCCTGGATGTGTTCACACAGCTTGTTCAGTATATAAATCTGTTAAAAGGTGAACCTTTGCTTCTTGAAACTGCTTTTGTATGATGGCTTGTTTAATTGGAGTAGACCAGCTACAATTAAGAAGTGCTTTTTCTTCCAAAGCAAACTGAAATCTTGAACCACTCCAAAAGCATTTCTGTATAGACATTTGCTCTCTTTTCTCTAGCTAACTGGCAGGCCTTAGTAAGGGCTACAGTTTTGGCGACTTGTACGGATTTCATGTCTCGGAGAGGGTTGGATTTGAACGAGTCTTAGGGGGTTCTGACAGCATATCCAGATTGATAGCTTCGGTTCTCAAACAGGACTCACCCACAGGTAATTCACAATCAGGGCTGTCCAAAGGGGGTTCAAGGAGGTCATACAAAACCAAAGGACACTCCCAAATAAATTCGTAACAATCATGAGTTTCTTGCTCTTCTGCGAGAAGAGTGGCAGGTTTTAGGGTGTTTCAGCAATGGTAGAAATACATGCAGGTAAGAGATAAAGGATTTCAAAGGAAGTCAGTCTAGAAACAGAAAAAGGCCCTGTGTTTTCAATCAAAAGGCAGCTCTGAATGGTGCGAGGGGCCAGGGGTTAAGTGGAGATCTTAAGACTAAGTCAGCAGGACCCTCTGTTGACCTTGAGCTGCTGCCACTGTGTGCAAACAAGAAGGGCAGGCTTTTGTCATGAAATCAATGTGAAGCTATAATAGTCATGGGTTTCAGATATCCATTGTCTTGTTAAGGTAGACTCCGCAAAACTTGTCTCAATATACAAATAGAAAGAAAGATTTATGATCACTGGAGAGTCCTTTAAGCTGTAAAAATCATCCTCTAGTGAGTCTCTGTAAGGCAAGGGCTCAGGGGTGTCAGCTTTCATTAGCTTCTAGGAAGGAGCAGCTGATCCAGAAAAGTCAGGAATCCAATGTCTACAATACCCTATGGGACCGAGGTAATCCTCTAAGTCATCGCTTGTTAGTTGGCCAGGAAAGTCATGGATAGGTTCCAGTCTTTAAGGGGAAAGGGACTCCTAGTCTTTGTTTGATGTCATGGCCAAGAAAATACACTTGGTTCTGGTAAAATTGGAGTCTGTCCTTAGAGACTTTGTGTCCCTGTACACTGATAGTGTCAGCAAGCGGAAGAAATCAATTCTGCAAGACTCTCAACCTGGAGAACAAGCAGAAGATCATCCATTTGTTGTATAAAAGTGTAGTCCTCAGGAAATGGGACGTCTCTAACGATTCAGGTAAAGTTGAGTACTTGCAAGAAGTAAGAGGATGCTTCTGTAGACCCTTGGGCACAACTGTCCATGTGTATTATTGATCTTCCCAAGTGAATGCAAATAGTAGATACAGTGAGTCGGAAAGGAAGGATATACTAAAGACTGCTGAGCGCAGTTCTATGGCTGTGGAGGAGTAAGCAGCAGTCTCCAGGACTGAGGATAGGATGCTGTTAGAAGTGAAGACACCCAGAGAAGCAGGGAAGTAAAACCTCACTAACGGCCCTTAAATCTTGTACAGAGTGACACCCATGGCCATTTGTCTCTGTGATGGAAAGAACAGGGGTATTACAAGGGCCAGTACAGGATATAAGCCCTTCCTGGAGGCACATGGATATAATGGGCCGTCATCCTGCAATAGACTCCTCTTACTCCATAGGTATCGGGCAGTTTCAGCAAAACCATAGCTAGCTTTATTGAAATATTTACAGGTTCCGCTTCTTTTATGTGTCCTGCATCTGAACCATTTTTGGTCAAGGACACATTCAAAGTCTGGGATGTCCCAAATGAGCCTATCTACGAAACAGAAACAGACTCACAGACATAGAGAAGAGACTTGTGGTTGCCAAGGGGGAGGGGTTTGGGGGAGGGATAGATGGGGAGGCTGGGATTAGCAGATGCAAACTATTATATAGAGAATGGATAAACAGCAAGGTCCTACCGTACAACACAGGGAGCTATATTCAATATCCTATGATAAAACATAATGGAAAAGAATATTTTTAAAAGAATGTATAAGTTAATTAATTAATTAATTAAATTTAAAAAAAAGAAACAAAACAAAGTCTGGGATGTCCACACCAGAGGCATCAGGGGGTGGTAATCAAGCTATGCCATTTCCAGGTTATAAGCCAGGGACTCTTCTGCTTCTAGAGCTCCAGAAATACTCCATCCGGTGCACATGTAGTAACAGAACCCCGTTCACAAGTAAATCTCATCACAACAGATTCACCACCCGGCTTCTATGGCTCCAGAGCGCCAGCATGCCTGTGGATGGTACTGACCCATTTCTACGGGTCTGCAGAGGAGGACCACCACTGACCTTGGTGCTGCTGGTCCCCTACTGCCAGTGAGTCATCAATGCCTTCCTGAGTGTTGTGCCCCCCCGGGCCCTCTTGGGGGTCTCTTGGCCTTACCTAAAATATCCATGACTGCTGTCCACTCCCCCTCAGCCTCTTTAGCCCTTCCTCTGCTGTCTGCCAGAGTAACTCAGGCATTTCCCCTTCCTTGGGGACTGGCCATCACTTTTTTCCAGGATTCTAAGAGCTATTCTAGCAATAAGTTCATCCCATGGCCTGGGATCCTTGCCAGGGTGTTAAATGCCAAGGCTTGAGAATGTGCCCTTAAGTCAATGAATTCTTGCTCATTCAACGTTACATTCGAGCCCCTTGATCAAACAGCCTCAAGATCCAAGCCCAGGCTGCTCCCCTGGCTTCTGCAATACCACCAGCTGAACTCGTTCTTGCAGCTCCTGTGGCGTAGAGTCTCCTGTCTCCCTTTTCAGACTCTGTACATCTCCAGCTGGTCATGCTGCGATTTACCTTAGCCACTGGCCAGACACTGATTTAAAATACAAATTTTCTATTAATAGAAAAAAAATTTAATTTTCTATTAATAGAAAATTTGAGGTATAGTAAGGCCAACAGATCAGGAAATGACTGCCATTGAAAAGACACATTATTACTCATATTGCCAAGAGGAGGGGACACGCCCTGATGTTGGGGGTGACGGGGAAGTGCACACGGGGAAGCTCTGGGGTCCCTCATGCGGCAGAGGAGAGGGAGGAATTGTGGGCAAGAGCTTTTATTGTGGTTTCTCCAGGAAGGAACAGGCAGAGCAGGGTAAGGATATGCTGCTTTGAATCATTTCAGGGGGTTCTGGGGCTGAGGGGCTGTCCCTAGTTGTCTGGTACCTGGCCCTGGGGTGATTAGGGCAGGTGGATAGTGGCCCTGAGCGTGAGAGCCCCGTAGAGGAGGTGGTGGCGAGTGTGGATGCTGGATTGTTCGGTTTGTATGAGAAGAAGACTCCTCCTAAGGGGTAGAGAGGGGGAAGATGAGGGAGGCTGGAAGCCAAGGCAGGTGCCCAGAAGAAGGTGCATTTAACTTATGCATGTAGAGCAGATGCTAAAGCATCAGGGTTACGGAAGTCAGAAGCATGGCTCACACAGGCACTCATGAGAGGCGGTAAGGACAGCTCCTAAGGTAGACACTTACTTCCTTACAGGGGAGAGGCATCTGCAGCATCTCGCCACAGGTCTTAACAGGGAAGGATGGGCCCCCTGCAAGCTCTGAGGTTCACGGCGTCTATAGAGCCAGACCTACAGAGGCGTCCATCCAGATATCCCCACCCCGTATTTCAAGGTCCCACATTTTCCCAATTCTGCACCTCACCCTAGTGTTACAGACCTATGTTGGCTGAGCATTCAAACATGTCTGAAGCTCTGGGATTCTATCAATTCTTTAGTCATCTCTTCCACTGCAGGAGAAACAACTTTGTTGTAAGTCACCTTGGAGGCTCTCAGGAAGTAACAAGTCTTCACCTGCTACTAAACGGCCCCTGAGTCTTCATTATCCCTCTGCAGGGCGTGTCCACCCAAGTTAGCCTGAACCTGTTGTCTCTGCTGTCCTTGAAGCACTTAGTCTCCCCCTCCACCCCTGCCTTTCAAATGCCTGAGCCATGGCACCTGCGAGGCACCACTGCAGGGGGGCTGCCACGGAGTCCCAGGAATAACCCAGGCCCCATCCCCCACTCAGGATAACGTGTTCTTCACCCACTGTGCGGTGAGTGAGCCAACCCCAAATCTCCATCTTCTGCTAGGCTTTTGGACCATTCTTGGTACCATCTGCATCACTTTGAGTCTGCCAAGAAGCAGACACCAAGATGAGATGAGATATTCAAGAAATTTATTGAAGGAGGAGGCAGGAGAAAGCAAGAAGATGATTCAGATCACAGTGCAAGTCTGCTACCTGCAGAAGGAGAGAAGGAAGGAAGGAAGGAGCATTGAACAGAAGCACTACTGGGCCGCAGAGCAGCTCAAGAATGTTCAGCCAAGTTGACGGGCACTCCTCAAGTCAAAGTCACCCTCAGGATAAGCCCTGCCTCCCACCTGTCTCAGTATTCCTGCCATACTTAGTCACTGGCTTGGTGCAGCCGGTAGGAAGCATGGGCTTGACGTGAATGTGATGGAGAATTCAGAAGGCATCAGCTAAGGCCATTCTTAACTGAATCATCAAACGTACTCTAACAAATGCAGAAAGATGACATACAACCTAATTAGCTTATGCAAGTTCAAATCAACCTGTACAAAATGAAACGTAAAATGATCCTTGAATATCTTGTATGATGCTAGACATACTTAATAATAATTATTACCTTACCTTTGTACAAAAAAACATCTTTCAGGGTTACTATCACATCTACACCTGTAGTTGAATAGATGGGCATGTCAGAAAAGATTCCCTCTACATACTTCGCTCTGTGTCTTTTCTCTGAACATTGTGTCTTATGTTTCCTTCTCAGATATCCTCAGACATGCAGTCATCCAAAAGCCTGCGCTCAGAAATAGTAGACATTTTACAAATCATGTGAGCTACAATATTATGAAGTTTCATCCATTCATTTATTCATTCTTCTACATTTTCATTTCAGGCAATACCACCATTAATCATTCTTCTATGTACCAGGCACTGCTAAGCTCTGAGAGCCCATAAAGCTGATAGCACATAACTATTGAAAACACAGAAGGAGCAACTACTTCTCAGAGTCTTTTCCCCACCCACAGTTCACCACTGATAGGCCTATATCCTCTACAAATGATGTAAGCTAGGCTACACCAAGAAGCACATCAGACATATCAGAAGTAAACAATTTCCAACGGTTTTTCCTGCAAAGAACACACATGTATATTTTGTCATCAAACTCCCAGCAAATGAATGAAAACCTTCTATATCTCAGGAAAGATTTTCTAAACTACTTACTGAGTCAACTTTGGATGGAGTCACAGCATATTGCAAACCAAGAAGAGAAGGTTTCTTATCAGAATAACCTCAGGGCAATTAAAAAGGTAAAAACTATTTCTGAAATGATTCAATGGGTAGTCAAAGAAACTGGCTACAATTAATCCTCACCTCCTACAGGGACAGGCTGAAAACCACAGAATATAGATACCATGTTAGTATAACGGAACTGCAAGCTCACTGATGTTTTGACATTAATTGAAAAGGAACGTTGTGTTTGCTAGAGCTGAAATTTCTGAGACTGTCAACACACTTACTGAAAATTCATTTGAGAATTCCCTTCTGATGTGGGTTTAACCTGAGTTTCAAACCCCCAGGAAAACCAGGATCTCTTCATCTGTATCTTATACAGCAGGAGGCAAGACACAATAAACTGAACAAGAATTTAGAAAGACAGGAAGTCTTAAATTTGAATTCAACCCATGGCTTACTTGCTACAGACACTCTTTTCCTGGAGAAACCTCGGGCTGTTACAAATGAGAAGCAGAGGTGGTAGCCTCCCTAGCACATACAAATGTTTCCTATCTGTTTGAGGGCTGCGGCTGATTGATTTGTTTCCCCTAAGGCAGACCACGAGCAGTATCTTTCCATAAAGCAGTTGGATGCAAAGTGGTGATGGGTCAGAATGATGACACCACCACCACCAAAGGACAGAAGAGGGCCAGTTAGCAGGAGAACCAATTACTATAAAATAAACGAGTGATTTAATTTTGTAACAAGTCGCTAAAATTTTCAGGAGAGGTATATTTTTATTTTGTCTTTTATTTAGTATTTTTAAATAATCTTGGAACTTTTGGACACATTTTAATAACAATAGTTTTAAATGGTCACTGTTCAAAGACGTTTATTCGATTTTTTAAAACACAAACTAAATTAGCTATTCTATTTGAAAAGTCATTATTATCTCACTCATCTTTGAGTTTCCTTTTTATTCATCTTTGTTTATAATCACACACACACACACACACACACATACGCCCCTACCTCACATCCAAACCATCAGCAAATTCTGCCATCTCTACCTCCGAGTATACACAGAATCCAACCACCTCACCCCAAGTCCATCACCAACATTCTACATCAGGCCACTATCATTCTTCCGGGTACTTCTATGACAGCCTCCTCTCTGGTCTTCTTCCAGGAGAGGTATTTTTTTAATGGAGGTGTCACCAAACAAATCCATGAAACAAGGTTTTCTCTAACTCATGATCATTAATTTCATGATCCCTTAAACTTCCATTTATACAAATGAGTTGGTTTATATATTCACTCATTCACTCATGCATTTATTCATTGTGTTCTTTGGATGTGTAACTCATAAAAGATGGTACTCATTTTTTTTTTTTTTTTTTGGCGGCATTGGGTGTTTGTTGCTGCTCTCAGGCTTTCTCTAGTTGCGGCGAGTGGGGGCTACTCTTCATTGTGGTGCGCGGGTTTCTCTTGTTGTGGAGCACAGGCTCTAGGTGCACGGGCTTCAGTAGTTGTGGCGTGCGGGCTTCAGTAGTTGTGGCTCACGGGCTCTAGAGCACAGGCTCAGTAGTTGTGACGCACGGGCTCCGTTGCTCTGCGGCATGTGGGATCTTCCCGGACCAGGGCTCGAACCCGTGTCCCCTGCATTGGTAGGTGGATTCTTAACCACTGCGCCACCAGGGAAGCCCCAAGAATGGTATTCTTGAATGATTGCCACATTTTAATGCTCAAAAGGCAATGAGATTTGCAGCTGTTCTTTGCGTGTGCAAATATAGGCAGATGCTGAAATAAGTTTTTGAAACAATAGGACCAAAACCAGCCCATTTTACTCTCTCAACCCTACTGACAACATAAATCTATGCTATGATTTCGGGTCAGGCAGTTTGTCTCTATGGAGTAACAATAGATTAGAAACGCTTACCAGGACTTTAATTGAGCCAGTGGTCTACAAATAACCCATAACATTTGCTACCTGTAAACGATGTGTGAACATGAACACTTAATGCCCCAAATCTGCTACAGGAAGACTGGAAAACTACACTTCACTCTATATCATCAAGGTCAAAGAATAAATCAAATCCAAATAAAATTTTTTTCTAAAATCCATATGCACCCAGAAAGTCTAAAAATCCCTGGGGTAAAAAGAACTCTTTCTAGTCTGGGTTTGTACTTCCTCTCTGTCCCTAACTGTTCAGAAACATACCCAAACGATTCAATATCATCACAGGCTCCTGGCCTCCTCATTTCCACCTTTCAAATAGTTTACACCGTGAAATCACAAAGGCACTGATTGTCATTCTCAAAAGACAGAATCACTCTACTATCACATCAAAAGCATATGAATAGTTCCTCTATTTATGGAGAAGATTAAAGCTAAAATGTTGAAACTGTTGCATTATTATTTTGAAATGAAATAGCAAACCACATCACACAGCTCAGTAGGCAACAAATCCTGCATGCCCAGAAAACTAAAGACAAATGCTCAGACTATGCTAAGTCTTACACTTGATTTATGCTTATTTTCCATGTGCAAGTCTCCATATGTTCTAGTTTTCCATTAAGAAACAATAGGAGAGTCCTTCCGAAGCTAATTTAACACCTGTGAATTCCCATCGGCTGTAACCCGGAGAAAGTCATCTGTTTGATGAAGTGACTGCCTTAACTTTCAAAGGTACTAAGTTCAACTTCTGTGCTGGGATTCTATTTTCATTAGAAGTTCATTTTTAATTTTAGTGATTATATGCAATGGGACAGAATTGCAGAGGCTAACAGATGTACCTTTTAAATTTTCCAATAACAGAACGATGAAAAGTTCCTCAACTTTGACATCAATCCAGTTTTTTGAAATTTGTACATCACCACAAGAGTCAAAGAACCAAGCAATACTTGGTTAAAGATGAAAAGACCTTGTATCACAAGGCTTCCTCATGGGTCGTTCACACCTTGGGCACCTTGTACACATGGATTATACACAAAATACAACAAACTCCGTTTTTTGGATCTATCTTCCAGCTAAGTAAGAGTTGGGCTATTTTCCCCAAGCTTTTAACAAATTCCAACAAAAGGCTTCTAGAGCAAACTCCCAAATAAGGTAGGCCACTATGAGTCTCTTTTTCTGAAAATACAGATTACTTTATGCATACCGTGAAAATATATCAATTTTTCTCCAAGTAATTCAGCACTGCACAGGGCTGGCTTGGCTGCTACAGAGGAACTTAAAGAATTTACACAGTTGCAATAAAATACTAATGTTTCCAACAGTATAATTCATCCAAGGGAGTGCTCATTGGTCTAGGATTTTTTCATGAAATGAAACTAAGAGAATGATGATCTGTCCGAGGGGGACTATTACATTGTTTCTCGGCGCTTTTAACCCATTGCCACTTCTGCAAAACCAATCATTAATCCATGTCTGGCTTTGTGATTAATTCCGATTTGGAAATAAATTAAAAGCTTTGTGATGTGAGCCCACGCCTTTTCCACCTTACACATCTGCCCACCACAGTGTCCGTTCCTACCTTTCATGGCAAGCCATCCTCCCAGAAAATGAAATCACAGACGTTATAACAAGAGTAAATATAACCCACCATCAAAACCAGAGAGAAATCTGCAAGCTGCAATCCAAGGAATTTGCTATCAACATAATATAAGCTAACAGTAGAGGTCCCCAAAATGATTCACAGAAGCACAAAATACAGACTCATGAGAAAGTAGGGAAAGAACATTAGAGGTAGGGTACGGTTGTGAGCTCTTAGGTGAAGCCACGTGAAGCTAATCTTCTGAGAAGATTCATTCCCGGATCTTCGCACAACATTCCTTCCCTCCCTCCAGTTCCGTGTTTCAACACCAGAGAAGCCTGCCCTGAAAATGGGATCAAACATAACGCCTCTCCCCACTGCATCACTCTCTAGACTCTGCGTTTTCTTCCTAGCTCTGATTATTACCTGACTTTACATCACGTATTTATTTGCTTTCTGATTGTTTCTCTCTCTCACTAGAATGCAAGCTCCATAAGGGCTTAGTCTGTTGTATTCATCTTTTTTTTTTTTTCCGGCTGCTTTGAGTCTTCGTTGCTGCGCACCGGCTTTCTCTAGCTGCGGCGAACGGGGCTACTCTTCGTTGTGGTGCGTGGGCTTCTCGTTGCAGTAGCTTCTCTTGTTGCGGAGCATGGGCTCTAGGTGCGCCAGCTTCAGTAGCTGTGGCACGTGGGTTCAGCAGTTGTGGCTCACAGGCTCTAGAGTGCAGGCTCAGTAGTTGTGGCCCACGGGCTTAGTTGCTCCGCGGCATGTGGGATCTTTCCAAAGGAGGGATCGAACCCGTGTCCCCTGCATTGGCAAGTAGATTCTTAACCACTGCGCCACCAGGGAAGTCCCGGTTGCCTTCATCTTTAACCCCCAGTCCCGAAAAGAGTGGCATTGGTAGACACTCCATAAATGGACATTAAAGGAATGAATGAATGAATTCCAATTGTAAAAGCCCTCACACCATTAGTGCAATCACCACAGCGGGTAAAACAAATTAGAAAGAAAAGTCCTAATGTAGTATTTCTTGAAGAAATGAACAAATATTACCGCAAGGATTATGCCTCAAAATCTAGAGAAGTAAATAAAATTAAACTTTGCAGCTTCTAAAACATACATAGATCTATTCACTTGTATTCATATTTTCCTACAAGCATAGCAATCCATAGTTTCAAAATCACTAGCATCATTTTATAGCACATAATTATTTTACAAAGAAAACTTAAAACATGAATAGGCTGGTTGCAACAATTAAGCACTCAAGATCTTAGAACCTCTAGCTTAGAGTATGCATCTGAGTCTTTTTGTCATACTGATTATCAGGTTGATTTTAGGCTTCCAAGAAAGGAAACTAGGAGCCTGGGAATGAAACCAACTTAGGCCAGGGACCAAGCTGTAGGATTCCTAGCTGTTTCTCTATGCTTTGAGAGTAAAGGCACCTGAGTCATCCTCTATAGCAAACCTGCCAAGGCTTTCTGCCTTAGATGTATGGGCTATGCTGATCAATACCGCCTTGGCCAAGCAGAAGCTTACCCTCAGAAGACATGCCCTCTTTCAGTCCTCCCAGGGGGCAGCACCCACAGTTCTCTTTGACCAGGAGATACGCCCCCTATTTCATAACTTCCTACATGAGCATTCCCAGCTTTTAGTGTAGGATGGGAACACAACTGGGAGAGCTATGGACAGTAGCTTTTGTCTCTTTTGCTTACTGTTTTCTACCAAAAAAATAAAAGGTAGAATGCCAGCACACTTCGTATTTTCCTTTTACATCTCAATATTACATAGAATCTCAACATTGTTGAGTAAATAAAATCATTAGCAGCAATTGTAAGTTACTTCTTAGTCTCTGATTGGATGCATCACAGGTTATAGTTATCACTAGAAGTGATGTTAAAATATTCTAAAGGATACTTCTTAACACAGCCCTTAGGAAGGACTTTCCTTCCTCCCAATTTATGTCTTCCCCTAAACACCCAATTTGTGCATAATGGCACCCTTGCCCTGTCTCGTGGTTATTCTTGTCCTCATTTTTCTTCATCAATTGGTCAGGTTAACCTTTAGCGAGGGTCTTAGCTCATCTGGATTGCTCTTCCATCATTCCCCAAGTGCTGTCTTTAATATTTCCACCTTTATCACCTAATTTTATTATTTGGTGTTAAAGATAATCCTGCCCGCCAGCACCTGGTAAGTGGTCGCTCTGATGACTGTCACTCACACCGCTCCGCAAAGCAGAGTCTGTGCCCCCGCTTGAAATAGTCTCCAGCCTCATTTACAGACCTAACATCCCACATGTAGATTCACAGAGAGGCCACTCATCCCTTCAGATCCCGGATGTGGGCATTTATGGAATAGGGCACTTGAAACTTCAGCTGCCAAAACCTAGGTAGGAGGAATCCTCAATTTCCCAGAGCAAATTCTTGAGAAAATGAGTCATTGACTAATTTTTTTATGAAGGAGAAGGAGGGAAATGCAAAACAAGTAGAGTGGTAATGAAGTTGGAGACCGTTAACCTAGGGATAACCTGTTTCCATTGTTTAATTAAAAATATCCATTTTTACAGGTTCTACATAAATGATACGGCTGTATAAACACAATAGAATCTTCGTGAAAAGGTTCTAATTATACTGCAGAATTACCTAGGGTTTCTACAGGCAAAATGAACGTATTCTTACCTTTTTGACACCATATAAGCGAAGATGGTTTTCTTGCTTTAAAATATCCCTTTGCATTATTTGCTACCTTAGCAGTAAAAGCCAGACCTGCCTGCTGTATAAACATGCATCCTCGTTTCTAAGTCCCCTGTGTTAAAGCACATATGAGCATTATTAATGAAATAAAATAGAACACCATTCATACCAAGAAGGCAAAGAAACAACAAGCATGCAGCAAATGATTCTTGACAAATAGACAAATAATTAATGACCGACTACCAACAAGGTACAATTATCTGGAGCAGTGTCATGACTCTAAGTCATGCTGGTGAAAGGGTTTTTTTTTTCTTTCTTGACCCCTGGGCAAGTACACAAAGGCAAATGAGAAAAAAAGCATCTTTAACATGATTCTCTTCCATCTGCCCATCACCGCATCTCCCATTGTCACTTCTTGTTGGTCCTCAGGAGAACAGCCTCATGGAAGCAAGGCAAGATTTCTAAATAATGTATCACAACTGGCCTCATCATTTACCTTCATCTTTATCTTTCTATGTCACCAAGTCAGAATTCTATTTTCACGTTCTTTTCAAATTTCCATAGTCATCCTGTGTTGCAAGGTAGGGGAAGAATAAAGGGCTTGGTGAGACAGAATGTCATGTGGGAAGAATTGTTTGGGATCAACAGGCAAACAAAGAACTGCAGTGAAAATTGCAGGTGGAAAGAAAGATGCTCATTACCCCCTCTGACACAAAAATATATGTCTTTCCTGTCTGTGCACCAGCGTGGTCCACAGGGACTTGGAGACTATCAGAACAGTCTGACACCGTGTTCTGTCACAGCTGCAGAGAAACGGCTGCAATACGGAAACCGCATAGGGAATGGCATCTCATAGATGGAAATGAAAAACCCTATGAAATAACACCCGGAAAGCCAAGCCCTGTCAGTGATGGCTCTGGGTGTCGTTTGCATCCCAAACCCTGTATTAGTATTTTCCAACAGTTATTTTTAACTAGTCATGAAGTATTTACTTGACAAGAAAATCATTTGACTCTCTATGGAACAAAGGTTTTGATAAATCTTTGAAATCACACTGTTCTTCTTGTGGACGGTATTCTGTCAAGAACAGTGATACCATCAGGAAATTGAGAATCTAATGAAATGCTCAAAACAATAATTTTCACTCTTTTTAACACACTGAATATTTTCCAGTAATGGTGCTCCCATCAGGAAATCTGGAGTATAATCAAAACAATGATTTATTTACTGAAAAGTTTTTATGTTAGCACTCTTTAATGCCAAACTTGTTTTCTGCTAAAAGGGCTTAAATACTATATTTATCACTATTAATCCTCACTAGGATATAGGGAAGAGAAAATGAGAAAAATCTGCTACTATTTGGCAAACCTAATATTTGGATAATAGTTGCTTTTTGCTTCTCCTAGAAAACATCGCAACCTCTGGCTTAGGTGGTTGCACAATTTCAACAATTAATTTCAACCAACATTAATTGCAAAGGGTACAAAATCCACCAATAACAAAATTATAGTAAGAATTAAGCAGGAGTTATTTAAGAATTTCAACATTTTTAAGTTGTCTCTCCATTTTAACTACCCTGTACTCTCACTCTGTAATATCTAAATCAGAAGAACTGCCCTAGAAAACACTTTGAAAAAAGTAAAGGAATTTTGCCAGCCAAAGTATTGATAAATAACTGCTTGGGTGCCTCTCACTCTCTTATGCTCTCAAATGCTTAGCGTCTCCCAGAGTATAAATACACTGGTCCCAACCAACCGAAAACACCAATGTTCTTCCCCAGCCGTCAAAATGTCTGTTGATGTCTCTCTTTATAATTTAACTCAAAATCTAAACAGGTAATCATTTAAGTAACAGCTTAGTCGATCTGAATTTACTATTCCAAGTTAAAGTGATATTGGTGGGTAATGACTGCCTATGATGATGAGATACACAAATATTATTATCATGCACTGACCATCAGTCCATCAGAGGAGATCATGTCTTGCAAAGTTATACAGGAAATGCATGTATTATCTCATTAATTTAATGCAAAATGATATATATGTCAGATTCTAGAGTCTTTAACAACCTTAAAGGTAAATCCATATATTAAATTCTCTTTCATTACCCGCCCCCATGTCTGAGAGCATAATGGAATTGTCTAGAACCTTGAGGAAAACATATCATCAATAAACATTTGCTGAATTGACTTATATTTGATGTTTAGTTCTCAAGTGGGTCAGAGATGGATTTAGCCTGGGTTTAAAACCTGGTACAATCAGCTACTCTGTGTGTGGCCTGGGCAACTTACCTACCTCTCTGTGCTTTGGTTTCCACCTCTGTAAAATGGACCAAATACTGGAGTCTGGTTTGGTTAGTTGGTGTGGTGATCAAATGAGATCAGGTGTAAACTGTGCTGAGAGTGAGGCCTGGCCAATGAATCTGGCCTATGGTTCTTCTTTTTATATTATATGCTGGCTTTTATTTTAAATAGGATATTAGTATATTTAGCTTTTAGTATGCCGCACACATTTACTTCGAGGTGATCTTGCTCTGACATTTTCCTTTAAAAATAAAAGTCTCTCTATCTTATGCAATAAGGATAAATACTGCAATGAAAATAAGTGAGAGAAATTTTCAGTAGGCTTCAAATTTCATAACTTCATAACTGAAATCATTAAACAGTATGTGAAGTAGTACTAGATTAGCATAATTTCCCCTATTGAGAAAATACCAAGTTTTCTATGACACTGCATGATTATAGAAAAATAACAAGTGTAGCAGACATACATTGTGTTTTCAACATCTATTGAGTGGATTGAAGTACAGTTTAGCACCTTGCCTAAGGTCACATAGCTAGTTAGATCTAGACCCTGTATTAAAACCTAAGCAATCTGACCCTAGGTGTCTTATTATTGATCATTATCATTCCTGGTTACCTCTACTGCCCTGGTGCCTTGGGCACTGCCATGCTAAAAATGTCCCCTTGTAAATGAACTATCAATACATCCACCTGTTCCCACTAGCTGCAAAGAAAACCAGGGAACCTTAAGACATTTAATATGATGATAAACCATCATTCCCAGGAAAATAAATGCAACTATTCTGATAAGAATTGCATTAAAATTCCTAAAAGCTTTCAATTATCCAATCTTTTTGGAAATTTTTAAACACAAAAAAGAATTTGTACATAGAGTAACATAAACATATCATTAGACCTTAACTTTAAGAAACAGCCTTGAGGAAGAAAATAGTTGCTGATATAAGAGAAAATATCAAATTTAAAACCTACTCCCATGATAAGGAGTACTAATAGTCAGGTTATGAAATATTGCTATTCCAAATCTTTAAAGGAAAAATGGAAATGTCAGAAAGCTAGCTAGCTTTGGTTCTGGGGGAATCTTTTTTAGCCATGGAAATAGAAAGTCACTGTGTCAGTGGCCCCGAATGTGTTTTCATCCCCAGAATTGGTTCTCTGTTCATCCAAAGCAGATATATCAACTCATTTTACTGTCATATTAAAATTAAAATTTTAAAGTCGGCCAGAAGAGCAGACTCAAAATTGTACTTCCTCCCCCTGGAAATAGTCATTTAGGCCCCTTCACATACACATGGCATTTCAGGTGAGCACAGATTTCTCAGGGGTGTTGGAACAACGCTTGATGTGATATAACAGTTATTATAAAGAGAGAATGGCAGAGGGGGAAAACGAGAGAGCCTCCAGGATCCTGTTTTTTTCCAATTGTCATTTTTGCTTCAAAGTAAATTTTGGTCTCTAACAACAACACTATGAAATAAAGAGTAAAACGCAATGCTAGAGCTTGGTCTATCCCCACTCAAGGGGTCAGAATGTGTATACATTGTGCATATATATGCTCCTTTATATGTTCAACTGTCCACATCTATGTACACAGCAAAAAATATTTTTGTATCCAAGTGCCATGAAAAGACTGCCTTTAGCATGGCTTCTATAAGACCAGGGTATTTTAATAAGTTTTGGGGTTTTTAAAAATTTATTTATTTGTTTTTATTTTTGGCTGTGTTGGGTCTTCGTTGCTGTGCATGGGATTTCTCTAGTTGAGGCGAGCGGGGGCCACTCTTCATTGCAGTGCGCGGGCTTCTCATTGTCATGGCTTCCCCCATTGCAGAGCACAGGCTCTAGAGCGCAGGCTCAGCAGTTGCGGCACATGGGCTCAGCCACTCCGCGGCATGTGGGATCCTCCCGGGCCAGGGCTCGAACCCATGTGCCCTACACTGGCAGGCGGATTCTTAACCACTGCGCCACCAGGGGAGCCCTTTTAATAAGTTTGTATTACTCAGATAGAGTAAGGCCAGCAGCTCAGCAGACAGCGGCCATTGCAGAGGTTACTGAGGGGTGATGTCAGCAAGACGGCCAAGTAGGAGACACCAGCCTTCAACCCCCAACAGAAAAACAGCAATGAGACAGCGATCCACAAAGGAAAACAGCCCTGGAAGGGTTCAAGAGTCTAATTAAGAACTTGCAGCAACACGGTGGGACAAACAATGGAGACTATCTGCACAGAAAACATTGCAGGGAAGGTCGGCGTGGCCGAGGTGACTGGAGATGGCTGAGGACAAGAAGCTCGGGCGTCAGTATTGGCCGTGCGGCAGGTACTACTGTGGTCCCCAGGGTCCTGTTTGCAGAGACAGGGCGGGGCAGCCTGTGCTGCCTAGGACCTCCACAGCCTCTACGACAGCCACAGCTCCCTGCGGCTTTCACGGCAGACGCCCTTAGCGTTCGCTGGCGTGGGCCACAGTGCCCGCCCCACAGAGGTCACCAGCTGCTTCGCTTACCACATGTTGCCAGAGGCAACCAACAGCCTTGGCTGCTGCAGACCACCCCCCCCAGGGGGCACGCTGCTGCACCAGCCCAGGAAGGAGTCGCTGCTGCATCGCTCCAGGACCGTGGGTGGCCTCCGAGCTCCCCTAACCTCTGCACGCCCCGACCCGAGAGCCGCGGCCACCCCCCAGGGTGCCTGTGCCTCACAACAATTAGCAACGCTGCCGTGGAGGTGCCTGCACCCTGGTGCCATGGTCCCCCCACGTGCACCCGCCCATCAGACCCAGCCTCGCGGCCACTTCAAGGTCATCCACCCGTCAGACACCAGTGCTACCAGCACCATGAGCCTGACCTAGCATCAAAGGGAATCCTTTGATGCCACAAGTTCCCCTGTGGGGAAGAGAGAACACGAGGGTCCCAGCAGCCTGTGCCACCCAAGACCCCAGGAGCCCTTGCAAATGCCCAGGACCTGATGGTTTCAAGGGCGAATGCTACCGAACACTTAAAGTATTAATACCAATCCTTCTTAAACTCTTCCAAATATCTGACTTCCAAACTCATTGTACAAGGCCAGCATTACCCTGATACCAAAACCAGACAAGGACTTGATCCAGCACGCCGCTTCTGGGTGTAAATCCAAAGGAAATAAAATCACTGTTTCCCAGCGCTATCGGCTCTCCCATCGCATTGCAGCATCATTCACAGCAGCCAAGATGTGGAAGCAACCGAGGTGTCTATTGACATATGAATGGATTACGAAAGTGTGGTATGTATATGCGATGGATTATTCTGTCTTAAAAAAGAAGGAAATCCTGCCATATATGACCACATGGATGAACCTGGAGGACATTATGCTCAGTGAAATAAGCCAGACACAGAAGGACAAACACTATGTGCTCTCACTCATATGTGGAGCTTTAAAAAGTCAAACCCGCAGTAACAGAGGGTGGAATGGTGGTGACTGGGGGACGGGCGATGGGGGGAAGCGAGGAGATGTTGGTCAAAGGGCACAAACTTTCAGTTATAAGATGAACAGTTTCTGGACCTAGAGATTATCACATTAAGTAAGTCAGACAGAGAAAGACAAATATCATATGATATCACTTTTATGTGGAATCTAAAATATGACACAAATGAACTTATGAAACAGACTCACAGACACAGAAAACAAACTTACGGTTACCACAGAGGAAAAGGGAAGGGGGAGGGATAAATTAGGAGTTTGGGATTAACAGATACACACTACTATGTATAAAACAGATAAACAACAAGGACCTACTGTATAGCACAGGGAAGATATATTCAATATCTTGTAATAACCTACAACGAAAAAGAATCTGAATCTGAAAAAAAATACTGTGCTCTACACCTGAAACTAACACAACATCGTAGATTAACTATACTTCAATTAAAAAATATATATATATACGAAAGACGAATAGTTTCTGAAGACCTAATGTACAGTATGGTGACTATAGTTAATAATAATGGACCATATACTTCAACTTTGCTAAGAGAGTAGATCTCAAGTGTTCTCATCACACCAAAAATAATAATAATAATAATAGTAACCATGGGAGGTGATAGACATGTTAATTAGCAAGATTGTGGTCATCATTTCACTATATATAAACATGTTTATATATATATATATAAACATCACATTGTACACTTTAAATATATGGAGTTTGTATTTGCCAAGTACACCTCAATAAAACTGGGGAAAAAAGATAATTTATTTCCCTGGGAGAGGGAATCCATGTCACTCCAGAAGAAGCCAGACAGGGGATCGCTGGGGTAAGACACGAGGCTGGGGGCAGGGGTAGGGGGAGCTACGGGAACAAGCGTTTACAGTGGTCTCCACTGGAAGGAACAGGAGAGGCAGGAGGTGCAGGCTAAGCATGGGCTGCCATGAACACGGTCAGTGGGCTCTGAACAAACAGGCTGTCCCTGCTGGTCTGGCACCTGGCCCTGGGGTGATCTGGGCGGGGCCATCAAGCCTGGGGTGTGAGAGCCCAATAAGAGACCTTCCTGGGATGGACTTAATCGGCCGTCAAGAAGGGGCACTGAAATAGATAACTAATTAGGACCTACTGTATGGCACAGGGAACTCTACTCAATACTCTGTAGTGACCTATATAGGAAAAGAATCTAAAAAAAGAGTGGATATAGGTATATGTATAACTGATCCACTTTGCTGTACAGCAGAAACCAACACAACATTGCAAATGAACTGTACTCCAATAGAAATTTAAAAAACAGGTAAAGTTAATGTTAATGATATACTTTAACCCAATATATTAAAAGTATTATTGTTTCAACAAGTTAAAAGAAAAATTAAAAAAAAGAAGGGGCACTGACCAGCCTCTATCCAGGGTCTCAAAACTGGGTCAAGACAGCATTTAAAAAAATTATATAACACATTGTTTAAGGAATTCAGGAACAGGCAATCTAGTTCACTGTAGTCCATGAGAACGCTTGAAAGTCTTTTTTTTAAAAGGGGGGAAAAGACATTTTAGCATCCAGCCTACAGATTCCCTCTTGAACTACTCACATCCAACATGGCAAAGTTCCTTCCCAGCTCCTCCCAAAACTCATCTGTTCTGATAAGCAATGAATGCAATTGAATCTATTTTATCTTTTGCTCAAGGTTTCACTCGACACATAAACATTTTTCTATAATCAAAATTTGTGTAATGAATATTTGACAATATAAGAAAGTTCAGTCATCCTAACAGAATGATGCTATTAAAATAACGGTTACTATATTTTTATTCCCTTCCACGGGTCAAATGCTGTGCTGGGTGCCTTACAAAGATCGAATCGAATCTATTATTGTCTCCATTTTACAGATGAGAACCAGTGCTCAGAGATGTCAAGTGGAATCAATTATTAACACAACTTGTTCACTACAAGCATCGTATTTTACAAATTGGGGTCACTGTCTAGTTGCTAAATATCATACTTAGCGGGTAATTCCAAAAACTGGGTCTATTTGTCATAAAACATCTGGCATACCCAGTAAACAGAAGAAATTAGACCTTTTCCAAGTATCATATGGACACGGACACCAAGTAAACTATTTATAGGAGGTCATAAATTTTAACAGCAGTTAGTCTTTTGTGAAAGATTCAATGTTGGAGGCATGAGTGAGGTAGGGTCTGCATATTTAATAATGCATATTCAGGCATTTATTTAGTAATATTGTTGGATACTATGAAGTCACAATGTTGAAAGCTGGAATTTTACTTAAGTAAAAGAAAAGCTCCTACCTTTTTTTTCTTTTCTTTTTTAATTTTAATCCTCATCTCTATCAAAAATATGTTTTGGTTGTGCTGTTGTTTGGCGCCCTGACCAGTTTCGCCCTGTTCACCTGGGTGCTAATCATTTACATCTGTAAAAGCCTTCTTCCCCCACCTCAATTCTCTCTCACAGGATCTTTCAAAACTTTACCTTACAAAACAGCTTTCTCTGGAATTCTTACCTGTTTTTATTTTTTCCCCGGTCCTTACCTTTTTCCCAGGTCCTTCGACACTCAGGACAGGCCCAGGTGCCCTGGCCAACGTGGGAATGAGAACAAGAGCCTCCTTTCCCTTCACTTGAAAATTTTCTCAAGTCAGAGCAACCTCCATCCTCCACCTGATGCTGGAAACCCAACTTCAAGCACAGGTGCCCTCATCGCTCTCCTGGGATTGGCGTTCAACAGCGAGTTGTAAGATAGAATTGCTCCCAATGGTCTATCCATCTATCGTTCTACCTGTCTGCTTCTCAAAGCGTGTCAAGGGCAAGTCTTGAGACAGAATGTAGGCATCTTTAAACATTTATATGTTGGATATATTGATTCATAGTTTAGGATACCAGAGCAATGGAAAAATAAAAACAAACGCACACTCACGGTATTTGTCCCCAAGCTTGCCTTCTAAGGTGGTGTTCACTACCCTCCTCCAAGCACTCGGCTTCCTGTTTTGGGTCCCACTTTCTGAAGAGCCTGCTTTTACAGAAGCCTATCCGGGCCTTAGTTAAGGACAGAACTAGTCAGGATGCATTTGCGGGGATATGGACCCTGACCTCCTTCACAGGTGATTTATAGGAGATGGAGCCTCTGTGAACATAAAAACCTGGTCCCTGGAGCAGACTGCAAGAAGTAGAACCAATGTCCTATTTGACACTGTTAGTATATGACAACATGACCTAAACCACATAGATCAGAACCATTACAATATTCAGATGATGCCAAGCACATTTAATTACCAGAGGAAAAATGATTCTTAGTAACATTTTCACAATAGAAGAACTAACGTGGAGGGGATGTTAGTCTTTTTTTTATAGAGATCTACAAAGTCTATGAATGTTGAACTGATCATTTGGTTTCTTATGAATAAATATTTTTAATACCACCAAGAATTGGGCCTTCTGAATACCCTGGTCAGTAACTTCCTTCTGGAAAAATAAAAGATATGTATATTTCTATACCAAAAACTAGTGGAAAACTTAGCCCACAACATAAAAGAGCTGCTTTGTGGGTGTCTCTTGACCCCCAGAGAGATGTTAATAAATTCACATCTGAAGAATATTATGTTCTATTCTATTTTTCTAAAGTTGCCTTCAGTGCAGTCTGCCCCAGGGGAAAATGTGACAAGCTACATAAAAATTTGAAATATTGTCATTCTCACCTGCTAGTTCGCTTCAACTTCTATAGGCATATTCTTACATCCTTAAAAGACCAGGAAGTTATTTTCGGGTGTTGTTGATAATAGTGCCGAGGGTAATGAGAGCTCTTAGTGATTCACCTGATGTAAAATCTCTTCACAGGAACTTCACGGCCTAGCCTTGTATGCCGATAGACCGGTATCACAATGATGTACACATTTTTAAAATGCTGAAGATTGATGGATAAATAACAACACACCAAGAATCAGTGGCAGCATCAGAGGTTAGGAGCCTACAGGACAGTGTACTAGTCCTGCCACCAGTAAGCTAGCACGTGACGTGGTTATAGATGTAACACCTTTGCTCCTTTGCAGCCATTGTCACACTAGTGCGGACGCCCATCCTCTCTCACAGGTACTAACGCGATAACTGCCACCTCCACCCTATAACATCATGCCTCTTCCTACTTGAAACCCTTCAATGGATTTTCCGTGCTCTTAAGATAAAATCCAACATAAGCTCCTGGGTTTACTGCACGGCCTACGCCTCCAGATTCCTCTCCAGATTCAACTCTGGATATCCTAACACATACTTTATTCCCAAAATATACTGAAATTCTTTCACTTCCTCTATCTCACTAAGCTGTCCGTGTTCTTTGCCAATGATCTTCTTTCTGCCAAGAACGTTTTTTCCCCTAAAACCTTCTTCTGGCTAATTCCACCGCTCCTCCACGTCTCAACTTAAGCATCAGTTTCTCAGGGAGGACGTTTCTGGCCCATTGATCAGCACAGATGCCTCTTGGAGGCCTGCTTACCACCCTGCATGCCCCCATTAGAACACGCACCCCGGTTCATTATAATTACTTTAGCGTCTGTTTCCTCACTCTAACGCAACTTTACGAGTAAAGGGATGATGGTTAGATTCACACTGGGGTTTACCAAAGACCATCCTCACCCCCTGACACAAAGTAGGCACTCAAAAAATAGTTAATGATTAAGTGATCTAATAAGTATGGCAAATCATATATATCCTAAGGCTTTCTAGCTCTTTATTCCTTAAAGCATAGCCTAGACCCAGGGAATCAATGAATTACACTAAAGGAAAGTGTAAGCATAAATCACAAGGCATATAACTGAGATTCTGGATTGCTGGAGGGGAGTGGAGGGCTGATGGAATACAGACTCTCCTTCCTTGTCCTCAGAATGAGAGTTTGATGTTTGCTTTTCTAGTGTCTTTACCTGTTCTTATTGACCAGTGTGATACTTAACTAGTCAACATTAATCATTTTGAAAGTCTTTGGAAATCAGAAAGCTGAGCTTATGTATGAAGGATTTTGTTTAAATTCTTTCCAGATGATCAGGCTAAAAAACCCACCTATTTTAAGGAGAATCAACTATGAGTAATGTGAGAATTAAACTGAGGAAATGGAGTCGTAAGCTAAACACAGAGAAGGAGATTTAAAAGGAAATTAAGGTAAAATGCATTAGTCTGGTACAAGAGTTTTAGGTGTTTATTTTTGGGTTTTTTTTTCCTGGTAAATTTAAAGGCAGCCTGACAATCAACATTTTAAATGGCTCTAAGTATATCATTGAGGATACTGGTGCTGTTTATCCCATTTCTCTAACCACTGTCTGAGCAGTTTCCCAAGTAGGGAAGCGCTAATGGATTTAAATCGGTGTATCTGAAACTTAAGTTTTATGGTTTCTGGTCCTACCTTCACTCCCCTTTACGTTCCATTCTCCTCCGCACTAAAGAACGTTCAATAGGCCAAGCAGTTATTGCTCATTTCCTCCTGAGTTACCTGTGCTTCCGTGTTTCCTACACAGTGTACCGCCTGCCCCTTTGATATTCTCCACCCCCAACCCTATTCGACCTTATAAATTCATTGATGATCCTTGGGAGAGTCAATGCCCCATACTGACCATAACTGCCCCTGCTCAGGAACGCATCCCGAACGCCAACTTGTCCCCCCTCTGTGACATTAGGATCCACGCTACGCACACATGCCTATAACCCTCCTTGTAAGCCCTTAGACCCAACTGTAATTATGTAATTGCTCTTGAGTATCTGTCTTTCTCATCAGACTGAGAGCACAGTGAGTAAAAAGACCATTACAAATGCTGGTCAAGCAACCTCAGTTCTAAAGAATACATGTCCACCATTTCATAAAAATAATTAGGCAATTTCTTGGTACGCAGAGGGGCAGTTCAAACTAATTGTTTCTGCCTTTTAATTTTTATTTACAAAACAGAAGAAAATCCTCAGGATTTAAATTTGACTAATGGGAAGACAAGAGTTCTCTTCATAGCTAGAATAGCCATATCTACTTTCTTCTTAACATTCTTTTTTTTTTAAAGTTCCTTTACTCTTTTTTTAAAATTAATTAATTAATTTATATATTTTTGGCTGTGTTGGGTCTTTGTTTCTGCGTGCGGGCTTTCTCTAGTTGCGGCGAGCGGGGGCTATTCTTCTTTGCAGTGCGCGGGCTTCTCATTGCGGTGGCTTCTCTTGTCGAGGAGCATGGGATCTAGGCGCGCGGGCTTCAGTAGTTGTGGCACACTGACTCAGTAGTTGTGGCTCACGGGCTCTAGAGCTCAGACTCAGTAGTTGTGGTGCACGGGCTTAGTTGCTCCGCAGCATGTGGGATCTTCCCGGACCAGGGCTCAAACCCGTGTCCCCTGCATTGGCAATCAGATTCTTAACCACTGCACCACCAGGGAAGTCCATTAACATTCTTGATCTTAGTAACTCACATAAAACTAGTTCTGGATTCTCTTACTCGGACTTCTAGGAAAAGTTCATTTTGGCCTCAAACTATGTTCACAAGATTGATCTTCTTAGAATACTACTTTATTGTGCCAGTAAAATTTTCATTTTTTTATATATATATTTTTTACATTTTCATATATATATGTGTATATATATATATTGCCAACGTTATGAAATCAAAATATTTATCCAACTATTAAAGGTCTTCCAAAACCTGGCTCAATCCTATTATCCATGCTTTGAACTACTCTTAAAATCCTTTTACTTTGCCCAAACTGATTTGTTTATAGCCTTTCCAAACCTATTTGCACAAAAAGTTCTCCTTGATTTTTGTTTTGTATTATCATATATCTTGAATATCCACCCCTACTTCAGCCAATTCATATCCTACCCTGTCTTTCAAGATCCAGTTAAAATCCACATCTTCCAAAAAGGTGTACTTTAGAATATCCAGCCTGAAATAAACTCTTACTGTGGTACTGTATCAACCAGGTAAGCTATCAACTGTAACAGTTCTAATGGAAAGTTTGTTTCTTACTCAGTGAACAGTACTGACCAGACACAGGTGGGGATAGGCCACCTCAGCACTGTGATTCATTGACCAGGAAGACAAAGGGTTTCAGTGAATCTTTTCCAAGGTGACCTTGGTGGTGGTCTCCATTCTAGCCCACCAAAAAGGGATAGCACTAATAGGAGACCTAGCCAGAATTTAAGGTAAGGGACATCATATTTACTTACAATTTCATTGGAATTGTGAGCTCAGTCACATGCCATTCCTAACCTCATGGGAAACTACAAAATGTAGTCTAGCCATGTGGCCAGAAAGAAGAAGATATGGACTTTTATAAACAGCTAGGTTTCTCTGCCACAGAAATAGTGTAATGGTGCTTCTTCAGATACGTGTAACATTTCTCCTTTAATTACTAGTTATATCATTTTTATGATTTAACATTTTCTATTGCTTATTTACTTAAAAACACAGATCTTTACAAATATTAAAGATCTTAGGTAAGATTTTGCCACATCCTGGCTTGTTGTCAATCCTTACTGAATTCACTAACGGGGGCTTCTAAGTGCAGATATTCTGAGATGTGGTGAAGAGCCAGAACTGTACCCTTTATGCACCAGATGTAAGGAGATAGAGTTGCCATGACGTTGTGAAAGTTGAATAGAGAGATCTGTGTTCTCAGCCAAACAGGAGGCTTGCCCACTCCAGCAAAGAGATGGAATTTAAGGGAAGAGGTAGACAGAATTGCCCTTGAGATCTCTCTCATGAATAGAAAAAATAACACTCAATACCCATCAAAAGCGTCCATTTTTAAGAAAAATGATGTATCCTTACATGATACCGGTAACATGTCAGCAGTTCTGAAGAGCTGCATGAATTGAGGCAACTTGATGGGGATATTTGTTTAGACTGGTAGTAACATAATTGTTGATTATCTGTTACTTATCCTGAGCAAGGATTCATTTAGATCAGGGATGCCTGATGATGAAGAGTCAGACCGAGAAGCAAGAAAGAACCACTAGAGTTAAACAGGAGGATGGGCTAACCAGGAAGCAACTGGAAGGTAGTTAAAAGGCACGTGAAACATAATTGAAATCTGATGGGTAATGGTATGTGGAGATTTAAGTATACATGGTAGTTAACTTGAGGAGGTGTACGGAAATAAAGAGCAAAATCCCAGAAGTGGACATGTGTTCAGAGGCAAAATGTTCTTCCCCCGCAAATGTTGGAAAAGCCAATGCTAAGAGCCATTGTGGTAGCAGACATGGGTCCCAAGGTAGCAAAAGGGGCAACTATTACAGGCAGGAAATTAATCTAAATATTTCCCCACTCAATATGCAATCAATTTTGTACTGTAGATTCCAGCTCTAGAATTTGCCCATGCCCAGCCACAATCCTTGCCTAAACCACTGGCATCTTTCTCCTGAATGACTAATACTTTCCTTACTGGTCTCTCCACATTCTCTCTGGTTCAGTCAACCCCCTCCAGTGCACATCCCATATTGCAACTAGAATGACTTTTTAAAATTCTGTGTTAGGATGGATACCTCAACTAGACCCTGAAACAAGGACTTGAGTCTAGGTAAGCTGTCTGGGAGGTGACCACCAGAAGCACAGGTGAGGGAGTGGGGAAAGGAGACAGCAAATGGCAATGAGCCCTGAGTAGACGACTACAAAGGGCAACTGGTGGGCACTTCTGAGCAACCAAAGAGAGCACATCTCAGAATCACAGAGCACATCTAAAGCAGAACACGTCCCAGTGAGGGATGGGAGAGCCAGCACTTGTTGATAATTACTCCAGTGGACATTAAATCCCAGCCATTTCCAAGTCTATCCATGGGTATGGTGAGCTTTCGTGTCACTGAAGGCAGCTGCCAGGTAGAAATAAGAGAGATGAGGATGCGAGAGATTGGAAACTGTCAACATGACTGGGTTAGGGTTAAGGTTAGGGTTCATTACACTACAGGTGAACTGTTCAAATGAGAATTTGGGGGTTCAAGGTTATCATGACTCCACCCAAAAGTCCCCATCCCGTGTCTCAGGGTCCTATTACTTTATTATTAGGACCCTGACTTTTACATGAGAGAACTACCAGGCTGTGCATTCCATTTCCTTCAGATTTTCATCTCCTGTCAGATTTGTAATACAATCTGTCCTGTGGCTGTAGGAGTATTCCACTTTTCAGAGCGTTCCGTAAATGACAGCTGTTGATCTGAGCCTGTTATTTTCTTTCTTTAGGCTTCAAGGGATGTTAACAAATAGAAGACAACTCTACAATCCATGTAATTACCATTGCCCCCATACTGGACTCAAATACAGAAGTCATTGCATAAGGTACTTGTTCTGCTTCAGCCTTTACCTCAACCAATGCACAGGGGTGACTGGGTAATTATGATGATACGACATCCTGGGGATTATCACTATCCCATTTACTACTGTCAGAAATGGTAAATATCACCAGTGAAAGGTTCAGTTTCCAGAACCCTATTCTTAGAGTCTGCTTTTTATTGTAACTTCAGTACTAACCCTCATTTGAGTTCCCTAAATAGAAAACACTGAGATAAGGACTTTCATGCAGGCAGTTTATTTAGTATGTGATTCTGGAAATACAATTGAAGCAGTAGAGAATGGAGAAATCTAATAAGTAGGTTACTCAGAGGAGTAACTGGAGCTCAGTCCCTTTAGGGCTTTTTAAAGGATCGTGGAGTGATTCCTCAGTATTTTCCCTCTGAAGGATGAAAAACTCTGCTCTCTCTCTTTTGTTGAGAATTGATGGTTATGGCATGAAACGCCCAATGCTTTGCTGACTCATACACCAGCTGAACACATACTGTGCACTACCAAAGAAGTTCCCAGGGAGAAGAGCTCATTGAGAGGGTGCACCAGGGAGCCTGGGAACTCTCCAACACAGAGGGCTGCACGTGAACTTAGAGCAGGCAAGGGGGCAGTACTGCCTCACTGATTGCGCTCTCCTCTTAAAAGCATTCAGTGACTTCTCATGGCCAAGTCAAAAACCTTGTTCTGAGTTATGAATCCTCTACCCCGTGACTCCCTTGTCTCTGCCCTTCAATCATGCTTTTCTTCCTTCTGTTCTTCCAGTAAGTTCCTCTAACATGCACTGCTGTAGCTAAAGCACTCTGGCCCTTCTCTTCACTTTGCTGTTTCCATACCCCTCAGATTTCTGGAATGCCATTTCCCTTGGAATGGCTTCCCCGAAGCTTCAGGTAAGACGAGCTCCTATTGTAATTTACCTCCATGGCATCCTGCGTATCCACTTTTATAACACTTGGCATCCTTATTATTACATATTCGATGTCTGACCTTGCTCACTTGGTTAGACATTCCATGAGAAGAGGAACTGTATTTGTTTTGTATCTCGAGCATCTTAACTAATATATGTTGACTAAATAAAAAAAGAACGTAGAGCTGAGCTATTCTGACCTGAAATACGGAGCTAGCGACTAGGGGCTGATTTCAAAGCCACATGACACTTAGACAGCAGGAAAGAGTAAGAGGGCCAGATATGGAGATAGGAGACATCAGACCTGGGCAAATAGGTTTAACACACCTTCTGGCAACTGCCAGCTGATATGTGCAATTGTTCATTACAATTCCTCTTTGGAAGAGACAATATCAACATGTCATTAACGTAAGAAAACACATCTTCCCACTCACTATAACATTAATTCAACATATGATCACTGAAGTCCTATCTAATGGGATCAAAGCTCTTCAAGAAAACTTGATAGTCATCAAATAGTTTATAATCTCCTAAAAGCACTCAACCATTTTATCACATAATTTGGATACAGACAAAATTAGGCAGTATTAGGACATAATCCTCCTTGTAATAATTCAACATAATTACAGTACCTGCTATTTTTCCGTATATCTTTTATAGCAATAGAATGACAATAAATGCATCAAAGAATTATTATAGGCCTAAGATGTAGAGTTGAATTTGCTCATAGGCATTTATAAACTGTATATTTAAAGGCTTATGTAATTTTGATGAATGAGACAAACAAAACACTGCTCTTGTTTTAACAATGAAATAGAATTGGGTACAAATGAGATCCTTGGTAGAACAGTTGCTTCTGAAACCTTGCATCTCATCAGGCATTCAGTGCTCCAGGCTAGTAACAGAGATTTTGATTGCCTTCCCCTTTTAATAGCAAATTCTTATGGCTTAGGTATTTATAAATCCAAAAATATGGTTATTTAGAAGAACTGAAACCTACAGAAAGGTTATATTCTATTTACTAGCTATTCAGTCAAGTAGGCAAATACATAGAAAAGAACCCAATATAAATACATGCGCTGTGTGGTTACTCTGCATTCCTCCTCACATGAGTGCTTGTGAACGCTTAGCTAAGACTGGTTACTAGAGAGACTGTTGTAGTCCTTGGCTGCATCCTTTCCTGTTACTCTAAGTCTCTGATCTCCCCTCACCACGTACCCACAGGTGCAGCTCCAGTATCAAAGATGATATGATGACTTTGACAGCTCTGATGGATTTTGGCTGCCACCAAATACATATCTGTTGTTCTATTAGTTCTACTTGTGTCTTTGTTACTACACCAAATCAAGAGAGACTGACAAAGAACATCTAGAAAAGAATATATGCTTTGGCCACACACAGTACAGAATCCAAATTTTTGACCAGACACCGATTTGCTCAATTAACCCTCTAAAGTCTCTGAATTTCAGTTCCTCACCTGGATGGTTGGGAGGAACATATGGGAAACGTCCTTACTTACACGTAACAGCCACTCTTCACATATCCTGGTATCTTTACCATGCTTTCAGCATTAAGTGGCACTAGTGCTACTTCTGAATGCTTGCACATGCCTGTGAATGCCATCTGAGTTGTGTCTATGGAGTAGAAAAACTGATTCTGATGAAAAAAAAAATTTAGAAAACCCAACCTTATTTTTTATATGTAGAAAGAAAATATACAACTAATATGCGAAGAAACTGAAATAGGATAGAGCACCTATTGATTCTTTCCTGGAGGGCAATATATCTACAAAGATAATTCAGCCAAATAGTGTAGAAAAGATTTAGGAGCACCACTCAGAACAGAACCTCAACAATTTTCATTACACACGTCTTTTTTCCCCAATTTTGTGTGTTTCAGAACACATATAACAGGGAATGGAGAAAATGAATCATGGATGAGATCTGGCCCATATGAGATCAACTTCATTTCTCCCCTCTGCTGAGTGTGCAGGATGACTGCAGCCGTGCTCAATTCAGGGACAGGGGATGAGATCTGGCTGCAGTTCTGCCATTACTTGTTGTAGTGGGTTGAATGGTGGACCCCAAAAGTATGTCTACCAGGAACCTCAAAATGCGACCTTATTTGGAAAAAGGGTCTTTACAGATGCAATTAAGGATCTCATAGTGAGATCATCCTGGACTTAGAGTCAGTCTTAAAGGCAATAACATGTATCCTTATTAGAGACAGAGGGGTAAAAACATGGGGACAAAGGCCATGGAAGATGCAGACAGATTGGAGTGATGATGCCATAATCCAAGGAAAGGCTAGAGCCATGAGAACCTGGAAGAGACACAGAAGGATTCTCTGCTAGAATCTTAAGAGAGATCTTGGCCCTGCCAACATCTTGATCTTGATCTTGGAACCTCTAGAACTGAGAGAATAAGTTTCTGTTGTTGTAAGCCATCAAGTTTGTGGTCATTTGTTATGGCAGCCCTAGGAAACTTGTCCAGTGGGGCTCAGTTTCCTCATATATAAAAATAATGGTGTTGGAACAGGTGATTCCCAAAGCATCTTCCAACTTTGATTCAGTGACTATGATTAGCTGGCATATAGGCAGACAGCAAAAATCTCCTGAAGCTATAGAAAGGTTACTAGGGAATTTGAAAGCTTCTCATTCTTTTTCAACTCCGATTTCTGTATAATTTCACCACACTAGGTGTATGCAAATTCCAACTCAGAACTAAATAAGGGTGAAAAAAATCTGTCTCATCATGACACAGAATGCACATCTACAAGATATTTATACAAACACTTGTTCATAGCTGAGAAGATTTATTCTAAGCACTGCTACTTCACACTCTATAGTTGTAGTGAAAATGAGTTTAATCTGTTATTTTCTCTTTGGTTAAGTAGAAACTTGAAATTCATTCAATTGGTCAAATAGCATTTATTGAACATTTACTCTGACATGACATTGTAGGATGAGCTGGAGGCACAGAAATAAACAACAGAGAGACCTGCTGTGTCTCAGAGTTTAGTGGGGACAACAGGCAAGTAAACCAAAAGCTACACTGAATTGTAGTAAGTGTGATAACTTCTATTTTAGGGGTATCTCAGAAGATGTGTAACACAGGAGATGAGCATTAGGCTCAACACAGGAATCAGGGAAAGCTGCTTAGATGAGGAAACATGAACTATCTCATAAGATGAATAGATGTAATCAGGAACAGTAGAGGGGAAACATATGATAGTTAAATGCATAGTTATATGGAAAGATGCTCAGAAAACTGGACATTAGTGGGCTTAGCTGGGACACAGTGTGCATGTAACTACGTGGTAGGAAATAGGTTTACCGAGATGGTCAAAGATCATCACATAAGGACCAGATATCCTGAACTGGGTAAACGCAAGGGGGGTGGACAGAAAGTAGAGAGTTGACAGAGCTTCATAACTGATCTTATTGGAGCTAAGGCACCCGGTAATATCTATCGCTGACATGGTGACGAGGAGGAAAGCAGCATCATTTACCACAAGGGCAGGGACAGATTTGGCAGAGAATATGGGGAGATGAGGAGTTCTAGTTAAAGGCACACACAGGATATCTTCATGGAGCTGTCTAGCAGTGCAATACATTTGAAATAAGAAAATAAACCCATGGTTAAATATTGACTTTCACATCATCTGTAGGTGAGGTCTTTCAGGGATACGCATGGTGTTAAAGAAGAGAGAACCAGCACAGTAATTCCAGGGAACATGAGCACGTGAAGAGTGATCTGAAGAAGGGGGTCCATGAACCAAAGAGAAGATACTGATAGAAATGAGGGAAATGCAGCTGGAAACGGTGTTGACCTATGAGCCACTGGAGGAAGTGATTCAAAAAAGAGGAGATTCCAGCAGCATCAAATGCTCTGAAAGATAAGAAGAAAAGGCATCCATTAGATATAGCCATTGGAAGATGACAGGCAAACTTAGGATGAGTAGTCCAATGGAAATGTGAAAGAAAAAAAAAAATCCAGATGACAAAGTGATTTAGTTAGAAATTAAACCCAGGAAACACAATTGGCAAAAGCTTGGTTCTAAAAATAAATATACAGGGATTTCCCTGGCGGTCCAGTGGTTAAGACTCCATGCTTCCAATGCAGGCAGCGCAGGTTTAAACCCTGGCTGGGGACTAAGATCCCACATGCCACGCAGGGTGGCCAAAAAAAAAGAGAGAGAAAAATAAATAAATAAATATACATAGAAATGGGGTGTCTAGAGATGGGAAGGAGAAAATAAGAGAGGGACAATGCCTTCGAAAATGACAGAGGAGCTGGGATACAGAATACAGAGGGAGGAATTAGCTACAAACAGGGAAGGGCATCAGGCAATAAAACGGAAGTCCTTTATGGAGGTATAGTTGGTATACGAAAAACTGCACATAGTTAATGTATACAATTTGATGAGTTTGGACATATGCACATACCCATGTAACCACTGCCACAATCAAGGGAAAAAACTAAGGCAACAGTGGCCAGAGATGATGGTATATTTATAGTGACAGTAATAATAGACTCCATGAGGAGAAAGCCCTTTCTGTTCTTCAACTTCCTTTTTTGTAAAAAGAAATAATAATAGTACCTACACCTCATAGGTTGATGGTGAAAATTAAACTAGAGAATACATGTCATTCAGTAAACTTTTACTTTAGCACATATTAAGTAAGCTCACAAATGTGGATGATTCTCATTATTATTATTATTATTGTTGCTATTGGTATTATTCGTTTCTTATTAGAAAGAGGAAGAGTATGAATGGCAGTATTTTCTGGGAATGTGGTGTTTCAGGGGGAAGTAGCAGCCTGAGAAGATGATGCAACCTTGAAACAGTAGTTACATAAATAAGAAAAGCAGCTATCTTAGAGAAACACTGAAGGATGGGCTAGAAATGTGACACCCACGTTGGTGATTGGAGGCCACAAATTTGTGATCTTCTAAAGTGGAGAAAAATAGGGGCATGGAAGGAAGTGGGTTGGAATGATCTAGAGCTGGAATCAGGAAGTACAGACTCAGAGGAAGGACCAAAAGGTAGAGAACTCGGAGGCTGGCAAGAGGGTTTGTAGTTCATGAAGTTCCCAGATAGTAAGGAGCAAATTGGGCCCCTGGTGGGTGTGGGTTGAATTTGTTTTATGGGGTTTTAAACATATACAAACATATACATTAGAAAAGTAAATTACACATAATGTATAATATATTATCTAACAATTATTAATATGTTTATGTACTTAAATCTATAAGTATACACGTACATTCTCAGTGCATGAGTGGTAAAGATGTGCTAAAAACACAATGGTTAACCTCATATAGTTGGCATAAGTTCAATGGATTTTTTAGACACTGTTACTTGTATCTAGAAGAAAGATTTTTTTCAATGAATATTTCAAAACTGGATCTGCATTTTAAAATTGATGAAGAAAACCAGAACAGATGAATATAAGAAATAACAGCATATATGGTAATGAATATACATGTGCTTTCCCCCGGTGTTTCTCATCCTTGGAGCTTCTATTTTTCATCATTATACCCCTCACTCATACTCTGAACATATTGTCTTTCCTGGATTTTGGCTTATCTCTATCTTCAGTGAAATACATAGTTGTTCCTGACACATCATACAGGTTGAATAATGGGAGACTGGGTTTTGATTAAGTCTTAAGACCTGAATCTAAGAATAGTAAGACGGCCATGAATCTATTCTTAGTTGTCATAATGAATTATCTTATTGCCTAAACCAGGCAATTTGATATAGTATATTTGACTTCACCAGAGGTTGAAAAATAGGAAATGATATTCTCATGTTTCATGACTAGTTCAGTTATATCTTACATAAGATAAGTCAAATTGGCATTTCATTGCTCATCTACTTCCTTTAGGCTGAAATAACCCTCTATTATCCCAAATAAAGCACTTTATCAGAAGATCACAATTTGTCTCGGTAATAAAGCTAATTGCGTAATCAATCACAATCATATTGTTTGAATATGGTGATTCTAAGTCTGGGCAACAGCTCAGTCTTTCACATGAAAATGAGACAAATTATGTAACACATTAACAAAATTTGTTTTGTCTTCCTAACTTCCAACCATCTACTGATTAAACCATTATGCTGCCTGAGAGAATGGATTAAATATATATAATGACGTTTATGATTTCTCTTTAATTTCAGAATCATTACAACTGGTTTTCTGGGTAAATACTATTGCTGAATTGAAACATCTATTAAAATAATAGACGAGTTGTCATCACTAGACTTACTTAAGCTTAGAAACCCATGTTTATATTTTCTTGTACTTTTACAAGGAGCCATAGCTCACCAGTTCAAGTATGTTTAATGCAACCTTACAAATAATATAACAAAATGATAATACTAACCAAAAGTTTCACAGGCCTGAACATTGGCATAGGCTATGCTCATTTTAACGTGTTTCTGTACAAGAGTCACCAACAATCTCATATAGAGACACATTTATTTATTCAACAACGATTTATTCAATTAATTACGTCCTAGGCACCCTGCTGAGCATTAAGAAAACAACATTAAACGAGATACCCATGTTCCATGTCCTTCTGGAGCTTAAATTCATAAACACACTGGTGTTAGAGGAGTTTTCTCAGCAGTAGGACTAATTTGCTGAATTCACCAATTTACTGATTTGCCAAGAACATACAGACATATATTCAGTATTTAGTAAATAAATCAAAAATTCTTACTAAAGTTGTTAAAACCTTGTTTTTAAGTTGGTAACAATCTTGTCAAAACTATTAAAAATAACCTTTTGGTAAGTCAGTACATTTTGTAAATTTGGTGATTTGGCCATTGCACAAGTTAATCATTCAGTGAGTGGAGAGTTGGGTGTCACTGAATGTTTCTTCCTACCCTTGCTGATGTCCAAATCCCAGGACTAGCTTGGTTGTCCTTTACTAATTCTCATTGAATCTCACCAAAAACTGTGTGTAGCTATTGCAGGAGGAACTTAGATCTGCCTGGTAGATGGTGATACAGGGTCTCAGAACAGTGTCATGCCTTACAGCCAGCCCCTAAGGTTGGAAATTCAGAGCTGAAACCTGACACTATCTGGGTACTTATGCCATGTTTAGATTCATAAATCAGCACCACAGCAAATCAAATGAAGAAGGGCAGAAGGTTCTTTGGAGGCATGACACATTCTGGCAAAATCAGGTGTGAAGCTGTCACAGTAGCAATGCTCACTGACTTTATAAAGTTGTGAGGGTGAAGCCGCTATCAGATAACATGTTATGGGTAAACTTTTCATTTCCCCAGCAAACATTAGAGCTACACTTGTTAATTATTAAACTTGAACAGGACACTGTCTCTGCCTTCAAAATTTCAGCTCTAGTGGAGATGGAATGCCATATGACCACAGGCAAGTTTTAAACTTTTGTGCCTGTGTCTCCTCAGTAACAAGCTAGGAATTATAGTAATAATTATCCCAACCAGTAGTGATGAGGATGAAATGAGATAAAGAAGATTAAGTGCTTAGAAGCTACTTCTCAGAGCTGATACCTGGATTTCTTCCAGAACAGGTAAAAAGGTAAACAGATATTGTCAATGACACATGTCCAGATCACAGATGTACATCCAGGGAGCTTCTCAGCTTTGGGACCTCTGTGTCCCTGTAGAGGAGACAAGAGAATTCAGCAAGAATCAGATCAATGGCCATCCAGACACTCCAAGCGTTCTGGATTTTATCTTCTAGACTCTGAAGAGATACTTGAGTGTTTTAAATCAGAGAAGTGTCATAGTGAAATGTACATTTTAAACGGAGTGTCAAAAACCCAACAATAGCAAAATTGAAACCACCAGATTCTGGGCTTATACCCTGAGAAAACCATAATTCAAAAAAGAGACATGTACCACAATGTTCATTGCAGCTCTATTTACAATAGCCAGGACATGGAAGCAACCTAAGTGTCCATCAACAGATGAATGGATAAAGAAGATGTGGCACATATATACAATGGAATATTTCTCAGCCATAAAAAGAAACGAAATTGAGTTATTTGTAGTGAGGTGGATGGACCTAGAGTCTGTCATACAGAGTGAAGTAAGTCAGAAAGAGAAAAACAAATACCATATGCTAACACATATATATGGAATCTAAAAAAAAAAAAAAAAAGTACTGATGAACCTAGTTGCAGGGCAGGAATAAAGAAGTAGACATAGGGCTTCCCTGGTGGCGCAGTGGTTAAGAATCCGCCTGCCAATGCAGGTGACATGGGTTCGAGCCCTGGTCCGAGAAGATCCCACGTGCCGCGGAGCAACTAAGCCCATGTGCCACAACTATTGAGCCTGCGCTCTAGAGCCCGTGAGCCACAACTACTGAAGCCTAGAGCCCGTGCTCCACGACAAAAGAAGCCACCGCAATGAGAAGCCCGCGCACCGCAACAATGAGCAGCCACAGCTCGCCGCAACTAGAGAAAGCCCGCGCGCAGCAACGAAGACCCAACGCAGCCAAAAATAAAATAAATTAATTATCAAAAAAAAAAAAAAAAGAAGTAGACATAGAAAATAGACTTGAGGACATGGGGTGGGAGGGCGAAGCGAGAGTAGCATCGACATATATACACAACGGAATGTAAAATAGTTGGCTGGTGGGAAGCAGCAGCATAGCACAGGGAGATCGGCTCAGTGCCTTGCGATGACCTAGAGGGGTGGGATAGGCAGGATGGGAGGGAGGCTCAAGAGGGAGGGCATATGGGGACATGTGTATGCAAATGGTTGATTCGCTTTGCTGTGCAACAGAAACTAACGCAGTATTGTGAAGCAATTATACCCCAATAAAGATCTATTAAAAAATATTAATAATTAGTAAGAGTTTATTGTGCAGATAAGGATAGTTCTAGAACTGGGAGCTTTGACAGGCACAACTGACATGAAGCTCAGGGCATCACATTCCAGGACGGCTTATGAAGTGAAAATAAGGGTTGTTCAACCTTAACACTGATTGGTTATTAAGACAGGATTTCCACACAGCAGGGAACTGGTTAAAAGTGATTATCTTATACCATTTTCAGGAAGAGGACTTAAGTTTCTTTTACCATTACCAGAGGTATTTACAAGAAACAAGCTAAGTTTCGCTTATGTTCATGAAATAAGCTAGATTCCGTTTTGTTTATGTGGCTTAAATGGTTTTGTCTGCTTGGGAGATTTCTAAGCCTGGTCTCCGTGTTATATTATTTTAACAGGATCATTCTCCTAATGGTGTAGATGACGGGATTTAGATATGGATAGAGATAGATACAGATACAGGTGTAGGTATAAACAGATAACGGTATAGTATAGATATACATAGGTGTAGGGGTACATGCAGATGTAGGTGTAGACATGGCATTTAACCAATGAATGAAGTTTCTTCCTAGAATCAGGCTCAGGGCTAAGTGCTCCACACATATTATTTCAGAAATTAACAAGACAGCCTTTTGGCCTCCAAGGAGTTCATATTCAGGAGTGAGGGAGGGTTTTGCCATGAGAAGTTTCGAAGAGGAATAATACTGAAACCCAGCCTGCAGGGAGTAGTAGGGGAACCATTGCTGTCTCTGCAGAGCAGTGTGGCAAAGACCTGAGGGCAAGGGGTTGGGGGCTTTGCCACATTAATAACAACATACTTTTATTACAGGACAGGCATTATATCCATCATCTCATATAATGCCCACAATGAGTAGGTAGGACAGCTTCTACTGCTAGATAAGTTTCCTTATCTATTTTATAGATAAGGAAACTGCAGTCAGTGGGAGGTATTTCATGAACTCACACTGCAGAATCACATATCCTGATTTTCTTTTTAGAAGAATAACTCTGGCAAGAGTAATGTGAGTATAAATTATATCTCATTCTCTTTTCTTTAAAAAGAACAGGGACAGATTGTAGGACTATGAACTTGAAAGCACAGAGATCAAACTCAAAACTATCGTTGTGGTTCAATGCCAAATGATAGGGGGCCGGAAGAACGCCATTGACATGATAAAGGTCAATGAGAAAGGGAAGGAGAAGGCCAGAGAGAAAAAGTCTGGGGTGACTCCCAGACAGCTCTTTGTAGACTGGGGGAAGAGGTAAACATGGGATTTGGAAGACCCAGCAGGTTTAGTGGGGGTCATGGTAGAGCTGATTTCAGTTTTGAATGTTTTGAGAATAAGGCACAACTGGTCATCCTCACAGAAATGCCACTTGGAGAAGTTTGTCTGGAGCACCGGAGCAAGATCTGTAAATCGTCATCATACGGGTGGTAGGTGAAGCTGCAGTGGGGCTCCTTGTAAAGAAGCCATTGAAAAGTAAGTGATAAGAAGCATGTCTACTTATGACTCCACAGCTGTGCCACCTCCTCCCTGAAGCATGCCATGAGACATAGCTCAGCAGGACTGGACCTGTTCAAGGAGTGAGAGACCACCCGGTGTACAAGCATCAGCTAACATGACGCCATCACAGGGTCCAGCAAGTTATCATGATAGGCAGCTTCACACAGTTCCCTGACACCAGGTACCAACAGGAAGTATTGCCATTGCCATGAGACTGAAACCTAGGGGGGTAAGTTACGCTACGAAAGAAAGGCTTAAAGACTCAGGAGTGGGAGAGGCTGCTTTACCACAGCCATGAAGTCTTCCTGGAGGGCACCCACATGACCACAGGCAGCTAAAGTCGGTGAGTAAAAGAGAACCACCGTGAAGGAGATGTTGCTGTCTTTCCACGTCATCCTTGGAAAAAAGCATCAGCAGAGACAGCTTTTAAAGTAAAGGTCTCAACAGTTTTACACAATATTTTATTGTCCTGTCTTCTCCAAATGATCCAAATAATATGCTTTACTAAGACAGAGCTTGATACTACCTCATTTTGCCTTATTCTAAAGATACAGCATCTGTGACCATTCTGCCTTTAAAAATCATTAAATAAAAAATATTCTAAACCCATTATCATAAAGTCTGTTAAATTAAGACAAACTATGTTCAAATGAGAACAGCAGTTGATGACTGCTGTTTTATTTAAGAAGTTAACATTTTTTTCCCTTTGAGTTCAAAACACTCGGAAAACAAAACGAGCCTGCTGTCCAAATAGGCGCCTCCCGGTGCTGAGTGTATATTATGAACTTCTGAGGGTAGATTATTACTCTGTTTTGGATCCTTAATTCAAAGCATGTCTAAGTGCTTTGAGGCTTACAGGCAGATTTTCATGATTATGTGGAGAACTGTATATAAAAGATAAAAAATGTGAAATAAACAAAACCACCTCTGTGAGTAAAGAGCAACACACGACAACCCTCAGGAAGCTAGTCGGTAAAAACAGAGGATGATAGCTAAATGGCCTCAAGTCTAGCAGAAATGAAAAATGGTTTTAATTCCCCCTGCTATGAAACTCCCAATTCCATTTTAGTTAGTCATCATTAAAGCCATTTAGAATTTAGCTTAAAATTTTTTTTAAAACATTTATTAACCTTATCTTTTCAATGTGTGTCCTTAATATGTCTGTATATATCATTATGATATTATATTGAAAGCTGAGAGGGGACATTTTTAATAACATCAATCTATATCCTGTTAACAACTGCTTTCTATTTTTGAAGATACTTTCTTGTATACCATATACTTCTCTATGCAAACTCTCCATTCCTAAACACGCACTTATGCACATGTACAAACATATAAGCAAACACATACACAATATTTTATGCTTTGCTAACAGGTCCTGGCCGAGTCTTTCAAAGCTGATAGAAATATAACTTGAGAGTCCCACTAAGAGTAATACTGATTCTACTCCACATATCTTGCCCTGATAAATAATTCAGTAATATTAATCATATTATAAATATTAATATATATTTATAATATAATTAATAAATAATTCAGTAATATTAGAAAGATATCTTTAAATGATAGGGATGTTTTTGGTGTAGAAAAATGTAGAGCACAACAAGTATACAAATGTTCTTTTGGTCATGTAACTTGATCTATTCTCCTAGACATTATAGTTGGCATAATGAAATTTTAAAAATTAAAATTTTAAGTGGCTCACAGGTTACATCCACAAATCCAGCACTTACTCAAGATGTGGCTCAGTTCCAGAAACTTTTCTTTTTTTGCTCTCTTATACAGCTCTCTGAAACAATGTGTCATCCAAGAAGTTGACATCTCTAGAAGTTGACAGTCTTTTGACCACAAGGTGGCTGTGATTTCTTCAGATTTCCATATTTGGGTTGGTTATTTGGGTTGGGTTGGTTATCAAATAAGGTATTCACTGTGTTTTTAGTAAACATCTTTCAGGTCTGCTACTCAGTGCTAGATCAATATGGGAAAAATCTAAATATTGTGATTATATGAATACCAACCTCAAAGCAAATATACTCCTCTAATTCTAGTTGTTGGGTCTAGAAAAGCTTTTAAATAAAAAGTGTAATTACATATTACCATTAGTCTGAGTTCTTAAGGGAGCTATGGATCTCACAACCAGGTTGCATCATATCTGTTCATGCAATTCAACAAATCAACAGATCCAAGCAAATAATACATATGTTAAGAAATAACAGAATGTCATTTGATGGCGATACATGCCAGGAAATAATCGTTAAACACACACAAAGAATGATGCTGACAAAAATTTTTTAATGCTTCAAGTATTCTACATTAATAAATTTTAAAGTATTTAACAACTCATGAAACTGGAAAGTTCAACAAAAGTGTATTCACTTGCATATACATATACATATATAACTAAGTATGTAAAGTACATATTTATATAGCTAAGCATATGTTTATATAACTGAGTATATATAACTAGGTATATATAAAACTTTCAACCTTTAGTCACAGTTATTAGGCATTTTGTAACCAAAACAAAGAAACAAGTAGGTTTGAGACCTGGTTCAAGTCAGATTACGATTCCCATGAGAACTCCATCTGTCACTCCTTTTTTTCTTCCTTCTTGTATTTGTCTGCTCAGATAGCTTTAACAAAATGCAATAGACCAAGTGGCTTAAACAGCACACATTTATTTCCCACAGTTCTGAGGGTGGGAAGTCCAAGATCAAGGCTCCAGCGCATTCCGTTCCTGGTGAGAGTTCTCTTCCTGGCCAGCAGGCGGTCACTTTTTCTCTGTGTCCTCACATGGCAGAGAGAGCGGTCTCTCTCTTTTCTTCTTCTTATAAGGCCACTAATCCCATCGTGCGGGTCTCACCCTCATGACCTCATCTAACCCTAATTAACTCCCAAAGGCCCCATCTCCAAATACCACCACATTGAAGATTAAGGCTTCAATATATGAACTTGGGTGGGGGGGGACACAATTCTGTCCACAGCAGTTCTTATCTCTTCATCCATAACTTCTTTAATCTTCAAAAGAAAATTATACAAGAGCTGTGAAAACCTTGGGTTTTCATGCAAACGTATGTGCCCAATGATGCCCGAGGTAAGTGTATTTAGGCAGAGAGGTAGAAGATTCTGTGGGTGACAGACATCATAAATTAATAGTGATTATCTGAGAAAAGTGTTTTTATATCCAGTTAAAGTTGGTTTTGCAATACAAATACTCCTATATGTCTTTTTATATGTTCTATATTAAACTAGTAAAATTATATGCACAAACGGTATTAAAAGGCATTTACGAAATGAACATTCCTGGTAGCAGTTACAAGCACAGTTTCCAGAGCCAGATGGTTTAGGTTTGAACACCTGTTCTGCCACTTACTAGCTGACTTTGGGCAAGTTAATAGACCTGTCTGTGCACCAGTTTCCTTGTCTGTAAAAGAGGAATAACAATGCTATCCATCTCATATGATGGTTGTGAAGATTAAATGAGCTAATTTATATAAAACATCAATATATATATTATATAAAGAACAATTTCTGGTAGATAGTGAGCACTACATGTTTGTTATTATTGGCAATAAATAAAAGGATTGTTAAATATGAATATAAGACCCAAACATGCTCTCAGAGGAGTTTCGATTACAAATAAGACTGGAAATAAATATGGAGTTCAATACCAAGTCATGGAACAGTAACCCCCAAAATGTAGGGAGTTTCTGAATTGATTAAATCACGTCGTTGTGTACCAAGCCTAAAAGTTTTTGAGGATAACCAGAGCAGCCATCAAATCAAATGTAAAGTATATGAAGACATATTTGGTTCATTGCTGAATCCCCAGAACTCAACCAACATCTGTTCAACGTACAAATGAAGAAATATAAGCACCAATGGAATCATGTCTGCGTGAGGAACATTCAACATAAACAGTGGCAATGAATTGGGCCAGTCAAGACTTCAGGGAAGCCCACCAGACATCTGGTCAACAATAAGAAGGGAAATGTTAGTCTGCTCATTTGTGAAGTCTTTATGTAGCATTAAAGAGAGTAACAAACTCAAATGCTGGCTAAATATATCTAAGAATTTATTACCTAAAGGCCTTGAACTCACCTACACAGAACTACCTAGAAGCCAGCTGTCAAAGACAATATGAGAAGTCTAGTAACAGGCAATAATTAACCACTTACTCCAACAACGTAGACAAGAGAGCTGATACAGATAGGCCTTCTGCTTGTTCAGCCATTGAAGCCACTTCTTTTAGAAACACCACATGATTCACCTTGGAATAAAGTCCTCGAAAATAAGAGATTCCCAGCTTGAAAAGATATTAGCCCAAAATTTGGACCTGTAATGGAAGCTCTATAGAAAGACAGCTTTGCTCTATTAAGAAGTAGCTCTGTCTTTCATTGTTGCAAATCACAACCTATGACTTGCAGCTATAGGTCTGGCTTGCAGAGGGTTTTGTCACAGTGTGATTTTAATGTATAAATAGCTAAAATTTCCAAATCCACAGCTGTTTGAGTATGCCATTAAAGTCTCCAATAGCCTTTTAAAGTTCTTTTTCTAGAGCAGTTAAGTGACAGAAAGTTTAGTAAGCATTTCTGTGTGGCTCTATTCTTTTGGCTACTTTAAAGTCTTCCAAATATCCATCTTTTCTACATGTTAATATTTCCAAGTTTTCATATGTTAATATGTTTTTAGTGTGCCGAATAATGTGATAAATGGCTAAAAACAATCCCCTGTTTATTGTCTCAGGAAAGCTGCTTAATTCCTAAAGAGAGACACAAGTAGTATTGAGCAGGTGAGCCAAGGAATGAATGGGAATTGAAAAGCAGAGATAGTGGGGCTTCCCTGGTGGCACAGTGGTTAAGAATCCACCTGCCAAGCAGTGGACACAGGTTTGAGCCCTGGTCCGGGAAGATCCCACATGCCACGGAGCACCTAAGCCTGTGTGCCACAACTACTGAGCCTGTGCTCTACAGCCCATGAGCCACAACTACTGAGCCCACGCGTCACAGCTACTGAAGCCCGTGCGCCTAGAGCCGGTGCTCCGCAACAAGAGAAGCCACTGCAATGAGAAGCCCGCACACCGCAACGAAGAGTAGCCCCCGCTCGCTGCAACTAAAAACAGAAAGCCCACGTGCAGCAACGAGGACCCAATGCAGCCAAAAATAAATAAATAAATAAATTTATAAAAAAAAAAGCATAGATAGTGAAAGCTGATATTTTAAGTATATTATATATACATTATATATATTATGACTATTCCCTTAGTCAGTAAAGGATTTTCAAACAGACACAATGTGATTTGAACTCATAAGGTCTCTACTAACAGTATTTTATGTCATAAAACATGTAATTTTTCATTTCTTTGACCATTTTGTCCAACAGCAGAGTGTAACACAATGTACAGCATAAATGAAAAATGAGACTTTGATATTTACATGGAATTTGCTTGCTCACTAAAAATAAAGTAACGGATTAAGGAAATAAAATAAAAGGCAAGTTACTAATACTTACAGAATACCTACTGAATCTGAATTTCTCATAATAGAGTATAAATGCATTTTGAAGAATCTTCCCAGACGGTGCTGATGTGCAGCTTGGTTTGTGAAAAGCTAGTGCAGACAACCCTGGGAGGTAAGTTAAGGAAGGAAAAACATCTGAGCAGGTTTAAATACTGTTTGGGAAGAGCAAGTTGAAGAGAGATAATGAGAAAAAGAGATAAAGGGGTAATCATCGCAAACAAGTTCTCTACAGGGATAGGGTGACACAATGATAAGCACGGAAGAACCACTCGACTGACACAGGAAAAGAAACCCACGTCTGCACTGGAGAAGAAGGCATGGAGGAAGCATGGACACACAACTCAATCCACAGACTGAGTGTCAGAAAATCGATATTTCCAGGCTTTTCTCAAAGCCAAGCCACCTCCTGAGAGTGAGGAAAGATGCCATGAGGTTGGACATTCAATACAAGTGCAGAAAGCTTGAAGTAGCTGATTGCTTTGTAAATTAAGACACTGTGTTCTTTGTTCTGGAGAGGTCAATGAAGAAACCTCTCATTAGTATTTTGTATGTGCCTTAAACTATTACAATGACCATCCATTCAAATATGAACTCTAGGATTGATGAATTGGGCTGGGCAATTAGAATAGCTGAAAAGCCATGCTGAAAGAAATGTATCAAGTTCCAAGGCAGGGCTGGTTGTGACAGCCTTTGTTAGTTGTGGGTGTCATATCATCTGTGATTACCAACCTCTATAATGAATCATTACGATTTCCACATCACAGCTTATTTTCAAAACATTCATTCTGGGGGAGGATGAAAAATTATTCTCTCTATAAACAACGTATTTCTGTTGAATCAACCCAGCTCTTTCATTTGTTTTTGGAGGCTCTAGCAAAGGATGCCTTTTCTCACCTTGCCCAGATTCCAGAATCTGCCCACATTCCTAGGCTTATGTTCTCCTACCTGCATGTTCAAAGCCAGGAACAGTGCATATCTCTGGCAGTTCTTCCTTGGTCATGTCTCTCTCTGCTTTGATGGATTCCCATGATTAGATTGAGCCCACCCTGATAATCCAAGGTAACCTTCTCCCATCTCCAAATTCTTAACATAATTACATCTGCAAAGTCCTTTTTGGTACACAATCTAACATATTTACAGGTTCTGGAGGTTAAGATATGGACAAATTTGGGGGAAGGGAGCATTATGTTGTCCACCACACTTACTTATCATTTCTTTTCTTTTATGGTAGGTACTTTTAGTGTGCTTTCTAAGAAATTTTTACCTAATCTGAGTTTGGAAAGATTTTATCTTCTGTTTACTAGAATATGTTTTATAGTTTTAGCGTTTATGCTTAGATCTATATCTGTTTCAAGTTAAAACTTGTCTATTGTGTGAGGTACAGGCTGATGTTTATTTGTCCTATACATAATTAGCTGTTATAACATCATCTGTAGAAGTGATTATAATTTCCTACTTGAGTTACCTTGGCAAGTTTGTCAAAAATTAATTAACTATATTTGCCTGGGTATATTTCTGTATTCTCTACTCTGTTCTATTGATTTGTATGTCTTTTGATTACACTATCTTGATTACTGTAACTTTTCAGTAAGTCTTGGAATCTCTGGAGCTTTCCCTGGAACTGTTGCTTAAATATAAAAATTTTCTGTGAATTAAAAATTAATGACAGATTTTATTAGGTAATGGTAATAATGAATTGCTGAAAATCTGGCACTTTATCTCCACTTAAACAAAAACTGTTCTTTTTTCAGGATCCAGCTGAAAACATTCCCCATCTGAGACCATATACAACAATTGCTCCTTACTAGGACATCATAGTATTTACCATCTGTACCGACCATGACATATATTTTATATACTACCTTGTACTTTAAAATAATATATGTAATAATTCCCATTCTAAATGGAAATATCCTCAAATGGATGAAACATACATTTGTATCTCTAGCGATTTGCATTTAGCAGGTGTTCAGTAAATAATAGTCAGTAACATAGAAGGCTATCTGATAACAGAAAAAGAACTCTTTCTGGGAAGTAGAAGTAGTATACTAACATTTGTCGTTAATAAAAGATGCTTCCTGTACATAACAATATTCTGTAGCACTCACCAAAGCAGAATTGAACAAGAATGGAAAAAATCAGCAGAATGCTATTTAAATACTGGAGAATAACTGAATCACTTTGCTGTACACCTGAAACTAACAACATTGTAAATCAACTATACTTCAATTTAAAAAAAAAAGATCTAAAAACTTACAGGCTGCCGTCAAACACCGGTCCTTGAGGAATCAGTATCGTTCATCTAAGATACCGACTGCTTTTCTTGCTATCCCATTATAATAATTATCCTCATTCCTTGTCCATTAAGTGTTCCATTATTCTTTGAATAGAGTTTTTCAAACTTCTTGAAATATACCTAACAAAACTATTTATGCTGCCAAAATTTCTCTGTCTTCACTAAGAGGATTTTAGTTCAACATTTCAAAAATGTGTAGAATGTGCCCACTCCGATCCCGGGTGTGGTGCTTTGGAAAGATAAGGCATGTGCACAGCCTGGTGAAAAGACAGACACACGTGGACAGAAGGGTCACCGTTGCAGCAGACTTGTGTACGGAGCACAGCCCTCCTTTGCATCAGTGACAGCCCTGCAGGGGACAAAGCCGAAAGCTGGGTGACCTCAAAGACAAGTTGGATTTCCCAGCAGAAATCCAAGGAAAGGAAATTACATTTGAGGTGGGACTCCTGGCACTTTCCTTTGGAATACAGTTGTAGTTTTTCATATTCTTCCCTATTCGATTTAACATCATCTGTTTTGGATGATCTTTCAGCCTGTTGAGTGTTTTTTGAAGATTCTTAATGAATTACCTACCAAATTAGTATGAGCTCATTTGTGAAGGTGATATGGGTGACATGCACTTGTTCTTATGTCAATTGGACAAGCCAAGGGCACTCAGGAGGCACGTCTGTGTTAAAGTATGACCCCAGGAACCAAGAGGTACTGACTGGGGGCTGATTAGGTACAGATGACACTGAGAGTGTCATGAACACAAACACTGAAACAAGTTTCCGGGTGCTGGGAGAGCTAATTATCGTCTGTAGGTAGTTGGGATGGGAGGGCTGCAAAAAAAGTAAGATTGCCATGTAACAAGGGGGTCGAAGACTCTGATGTCATGACCTTGCTGTATGCTGTGTCAGTTTCCTAGAGCTGCCATAACAAAACACCAACAAGAGAGTAGCTTAAAACACCAAAATGTATTGTCTCACAGTTCTGGAGATTAGAAGTCCAAAATGAAGGTATCAGGAAGGGCATGCTCCCTCTGGCAGCTCTAGGGAAGAAACTTCTTTGCCTCTTGTAGTGTCTGGGGCTTGTTGACAGTCCTTGGCGTTCCTTAGCTTGTAGATACATCACTCCAGTCACGTGGCACTCTTCTCCCTGTGTGCCTTTATTTCATCTTCTCTGTGTTCATGCCTGTCCCTGTGTCTAAATTTCCCCTGTGTATAAGGACACCAATCATACTGGATGCGGGCCCTCCCTAATGACCTCATTTTAACTTGATAACCTCTATAAAGATTCTATTTTCAAAAAAGGTCATATTCTGATGTTCTAGGAGTTAAGACTTCAACACATCTTTCTGGGGGGGAGAGACAATTCAGTCCATAACATATGCCTTACTGAAATCCAGATATACAATGTTTACGAGAATTTATTGATCTATATAGGACATAAGTTTCATTTGGAGTAATTAGTACTTATTTAGCTCCAACATGCCTAAGAGTGGTTATCTTTTTCAATAAATAACAGAAATCCTGTTTAATAGTATGCTTAAGGTCGTATTTACAGCTCCATGTTTGATTATTATTCATATTCTATTTGTTGGTGTAGAAACATCTGACAGTTTCCAAAGATAGTGAAGATAGTGTGCCTTTTGATTCCTCATTGCCATTTCCTGATAGTTAATAATTTTTCTAAATTATATCTTCTGTACTTCATGATGCCTGGTTTTACATAGTAGTTTTAATCTTTTCTCATTCCTGAAAAAATTTCCATTTCAAGCTCTCTTCATAGGGATGGTGGTTCTTCATTCCTAAACCACTGTTTGGAATTTTTATATTTTGTAAGTTTTATAAATCTCTGGTCAAATAGAATAAATTGTGTTTTAGGGCGTATTTATCCTAAGACACTTCAGTCTTTTGTACACTAACGTGTATTGAAAAGTTTGAAGAGAAGGATAAAACACACAATGTTTGCCATATATATTAGCTCATGGAAACCTTTCACTATATAACATCACACAGGAAACATACTTAGGAATTACTGTCCTAAGCCATATACCTACTATAAATAAATTTTTAAACCCTATTCCATAAAATCATCTCTATAATCAGATACTCAGTTTTCACATTGTCCTCTCCTATTTCTTTAGTGTTATGACCTTCGATCCCTAAGAAGAAATTAAAATATTACCTTGTTTTCTGTTCATCCCATCTTCTACTTAGTTAAAAAACAAAACAAAACAAAACAAAAAAGCCCCACCAGTTTTTTCCATCTCTTTCTCCTGAGTAGTCGTCTAAACTTGGTGAACTTAAGAAGACACGTGTCTGTACCTAGAATGACTTCCTTTGGTGAATCTCCTTTCTCTCACTTGAAAAAAATACTTCTCAGAAGAGCCAACGCAGCCAAAAATAAATAAATAAATCCATAAAAAAAAAAAAAATACTTCTCAGTCTATTAGGTTTGGTTGGGGCCAACCCTGCCCAGGAGTGAGTCAGACTAAAGTATTCCACCTTCCTTGGATGGGGGTTGTACACATGACACAAAGCAAGACAGACAGATTTATCCCTGGAGGTTTTACAGTCAAAAGAAAAAGAAAGAAAAGAGAAAAGAAAAAAGAAAAGTAAAGAAGATCCTTGGTTTGCTTGAAAACAGCAAGCTGTGAAAATAATGTAGATATTTCATGTTCAGCAATCAATATGTGCATATCCTTTCCTCCTTGGGAAGTTTGAGTTAATTTTCTAAGTCGGGCAACGGAGAAAGTCGTAACACATGTGTTTCAGGTATTAGCAAGGCATCAATGATTCCTACAGTTCATACTTACCCAAACAGTACTCAATATAATTGAATATTTCTCCATTTGGAAGAGGTCCTAAATTCACACAGAAATAACAATAACTAGCTTTCCTGTTTAGTTCAATTTCTGTTTCTTTTAGGAACTGCATTTGCAAGTACAACCAGGCTTTTTCTTCAGAAAGAAAGTCACCTAAGAGCAGAGACGATATGTGGCCTCATTTGCATCTTCTATAAATCTTAGCAGTGTTCAATAACTATTTGTTACACTAAATTATTTCTTTGATATCTTAGTAGATAATTATAATCAATAGACTCTATGATACATTAACTGCTCCATCTCCAATTAAAATGTATCCACCGTATCTCAAACACCATACCCATCTTAAGATATTTTACATAAATTGTGCTCACAATTGAATATCATGTTGAGGGATTTCCTGTGCCTTTGTGTCTGGCAGCCTGTTTTCCCTTGGTTTGAAATATTAGTCTCTAAAGACTAGTTTCCCTTGAGCAGATTATCAAGATTAACAACCTGCTGCACTTCCTATTCCACAAGGAAAGCTTTTTTACTCAATTTCTCCAGGGAAACAAATGCAGTCTCTACCCTTCCTCATTTGTTTGGCTAACTTATGTTATTTCCAGTTGCCTCTGCTGCTGCCGTTATTGTTATAATGTCCAAATTTTGGAGTTGTCTGAGTAACAATGAGAACATCCCAAGAAAGCTTTTTTTTTTTTTCTTAAAATACTGGGAACAGTATTCCTACAGGAACTTTAGGAACAAGAGGTCCTTTTGATCCCTCTTTATTTCCACTCTATGGGGTTATTAAGATCTTCCTACCCCACCCCTGCCCAGGGTTTCACTTAACATAAGCTTCAGCAAACATTGTTCGAGCACCTGCTTTCCACCAGTGTCTGCCTTTGACATTGTGGAAACAGCTGAAAAACACACCTTGTTTTCCTTTCACCAAATGTTTTTTCTTCCCTGAACATCAACCCCCGTGGTCTAACTGACTATCTCATGATGCTTCTGCTATTTTATTTTTTGGCCTGGATTTCTTACAACTTTCTGTGTTGGTTAAGATTAGATTTGGCTGCTAGAACAGAGAATTGTAATGGTAGCTTAAACATAATTGAATTTTTTCTCACTCATCCAGTAGTCTGGGTAAAAGTTGTCCAGGGCTTGTAGGGCGGCTCCTGGGGTCTGGTACATGGGCACCTTCCTCGGCCTGGTTGTTCGGCCATCCCAAGAGGGTTGCTTCATCCTCGGGGTCTAAGAGGACTCACTCACACCTGCGATCCTGCAGGTAAGAAGGGAAAAGGGGGATGGAGGGCGGGCCTCGTACCCTCCACTCAAATCCCACCTGGCCAGAACATGGCTACATTCTTTGCAGTAAGAGTATAGAAAATATCATTCTTATTCTTGGCTGCTAAGAACCAGATGTTGTACAATTATAGGAAAAATGAGAAAAGTTATTGGGACAATTAGTAACTCAGCAGAGTTTATCTACTCTCATCTTCTCAACACAATTCACCAGGTGCTTGGCTATTAACAAGACCCTGATTGAAATTATAAGGTATTTCACCTGTAACAGAAGTTTATCCATGGTTACAAGATAGGTCATTAGTTGTTAAGAACCGTACATTAAAATAAGGTTTTGCAGTTAAATTTCCTTTAATCACTAGCCAATAGCTTCAATAGAAGCTGAACTCTGCTACGCATCTTAACCAACCACCCAAGAACTCCCCGGAGGTGCAGACTCTCTATATTTTTCTCATTAACTGAGCAGACCATCACATGGTGAGTAATCCCAGTCTTTGGAATCCAGAGATAACAGACACCCGAAAATTCCATATAAGTTTTATCTTCCTTGCTTCTACAAATCGTTATATATGCCTCTATGGGAAAATAGAAGAAACACACTTGTGTGATAACAACGTAATTGTAGCACAATTGGCCCTGCTCATTTCAATCCTGTCTTTATTATGAATGCCTTCTCATTACTTTTCGTTTAACACCTGATAAGAATAAAGGAAAAGAAATTAGTGCGGGATACGATTGAGATTTTTTTTCATATACTCATACAAAGGTGATATCACAGAGAGACCACTTGTTCAAAAGATCTTAGCATTGACTTTGGGGAGAGAAAGTGAAATAATTATCAGCAGCTGAGAAAAAAGAAAGCTAGGAATTGTTCAATGTTCAGAGGCCATCCCAAATAGCAATGAAAAATCAGGATGTAAAAATGAGTTTTGCATAGTAAGTGTGTTTTATGGTATGAAAGCACTGCTTTGAAATGAAGGTACAAGGTACATCAACTCTAAGTGCCCTGTTCATTACACGCAAGGCTTCCGCAGTCGGGTGGCATTAAGTCTACAGTTTTGTACTGCAGGTCAGACCACAGGATACATATTATTTTACAAGGAAATATTGCAGGTGGTCGGAGGTGCCTGCAAACATACACTCGAGATAGAATAATGATGCCTGTCACATTTATTCTACGCACAGAATTTAGAGACAGGAAGGAGAATCCTTGCTCATCTTAAAGAATCAGCCCACTGGTCCTCAAGTAAGGTTGATGCACTGGTTCAATACAGTCACATATGGGGAGGAGGGAGATGTGCACCAAACAATTAATTCAAAACCTTGAGGAACACAAGCATCCCGTGAATGGCCCATCCACAAGAAGCCCACTTCTCACCACAGAAACCAGGAAGAGCTGTCAGAATTTTCATAGTTCGGGCCTCTGTCATTGCTCAAGGGGAAGCCATGGATGCCTTCATGTCCTCTGCTTCTAGACATCTTTTCCAAAAGTGAAGGAACTTCTTTTTTTTTCTGTCTTTTTTTTTTTCTTGGCTGCGTTGGGTCTTTGTTGCTGCGCGTGGGCTTTCTCTAGTTGCGGCGAGCGGGGGCTACTCTTCTTTGCGATGCGCGGGCTTCTCATTGCGGTGGCTTCTCTTGTTGCGGAGCACGGGCTCTAGGCGCAGGGGCTTCAGTAGTTGTGGCTCACGGGCTTCAGTAGTTGCGGCTCGCGGGCTCAGCAGTTGTGGCTCACGAGCTTAGTTGCTCTGCAGCATGTGGGATCTTCCCAGACCAGGACTTGAACCCATGTTCCCTACATTGGCAGGCGGGTTCTTAACCACTGCGCCACCAGGGAAATCCTGAAGGCACTTTTTAAGGGTCATGTTTAAAGTTCTTTTTTAGTATCGAGAATAAAATCAAACACAGCAGACCTAACTGAAAACTCTGTGCAACACGTTAGAACTTACTACACAGGGTTAGGTTCTACAGCCCATAACTCCAGTGAAAAGTGAGGAAAAACAGCATGGTGCCCTGGAAGGCAAGAATGGGTCAGAAGATTGGTGCAGGAGGACTCTGGGGAGCCCGGAGCTGAGCTTGCTACACAGGCATCATTTTCACTATCTGGGTGAAAAGATGTTGAGGAATTGAAAGTACTTCGTGATTCTAATGGAGAAGCCATTTCAAAGAGAATGTGCAGATGTTCAATTGCAGCCCAAATGGATAATGGATCATAATAGCTTGTCCATCAAAGAAAGGTTAGGTCACGGCTATGCACGGCCCACATCTTGACGGCAGTGAAATGGCAAGGAGATGGCTGCTCGCATGATCTACTTATAAATACATTTTCTGCCTCAAAAAGATCTGCTCTCCCTCCCACCCCTGCTTTTCTGGCTGTCTGTGAATAACTGTGGCTCACGGACTCCTTGTGTTTATCTTCTCATTTATTAATCCTTAAGCCTTACATGTTTCGGTACATGTTTTCTGCTTGGGCAGTTGATACTTTCAAATGTCTACCACAGTGACAGTTGGAGCCAGTGGTCTTATATCTAAAGGGTCCACAGTGATACGCTCTAGATGCAAATGAGAGATGATTCCTGGTCCCCCAAGGAGGAAAGATGTGTCTTCCAGGGCCCATTATCCCAGACTCCTCTCTTTACTATCTTTATGATAACTAACCCTATAGGTGCAAGATTTGAACATACAGTATTATAGACATACTGTATCTTGATTCCAACAGGACACTTTTTTTAAAAGACAAGATGTCTTTGGAGATGTATTGATAAATACAGACTAGAAAACAATGTGATTACATATACACATAGTTGAGTAGACATCCTATCATAAAAAATCTTGGTCAATGGGCTGATGCAGAAATTTTTTAAATGGGAGAAGTGTTTCTAAAATATTTCAAAGTTCCACCCTTGGCTTTTCCTATTTAACACAGAGATATAAAAGGATATTTATTTCTAAAATTTCAGTGTAACATAGATTTTAGAGCAGTCGTTAATTGGTCAGATGATGTAATTCTCATTTAATATTATTCTTTTAATTTAGAATAACAGCTTGAAATTTGTAACATTAAGCTCCTGACATACAGGGAGAGACAAAGTTGACATCAGTCCATACGGAAAGGGCCAACACAAGTCAACAGAGGAGTATGATACCCAAATAGCAAACGTGAAATAAGGCTAGGTTCGTGGAAACGAAGCACTGAAATCAAGAAAGATGATTCAGTAGAGATTACAGAAGGGAATGATAAACTTTGAGAGATCACAAATATGTCCATTACCCTGTTTTTGGCAAGGATTTCATGGGCATATACACATATATGTCAAAACTTAAACGGTATACTTTAACTATCTACGGTCTAATGTGTGTCCATTTTACCTCAATAGAGTTGTTCTTTAAAAACAAACAAAAAATTTTTTTTAAAGAAAGATGATTCATTCACTCAAATTCAATGAGCATTTTAGGCACCCGTGTACTCTGAACGTGACTGGGAGTCAAAGCGTGAACAGGGCCGAGACATCAGGGAACTTTCAGTGTGACGTGTGTGATGCTGGAGACAGATCCGTAAACACAAGCGTCAGAGGGTGTGATGCTCAGAGCTGCCGCCAGCCTCACGTTAGCTCCGCCTCGTGACAGACACACTGACTAATACACGTTCTGAACACCACCTGGGCCTGGTGATAAGGTTCTACAACACCACTGTGCCTAAAGATAGGCTGAGTTTCTAAGAAAGCAAGAGCCGGGAAGCGACACTGAAGACTAAGGGGGCGCTGTGAACACAGGCCGAGAGATGTTACGAGTGACGGATTAGCCGCAGGTGGATGTGACGGGTCCACGGAAGGGCCCTGATGGAACGCAGGCCTGGAGGGGGAGGGAGTGAGCCCAGGCATGGATTCCGGTACCATAGTTACGCTAAGAGTGAGTACAATCTCCAAGGAAGAGAATGCAAAAGGGAAAGAGCGGAAGACCCCATTAGATGAAAATATGATTTGTATTCTAAGAAAAGCAGTAAGAAATTAGGAATCACTGAAGATCAATAACGTAGCATATAGTGGGAAGCAGCTGCATAGCACAGGGAGATCAGCTCGGTGCTTTGTGACCACCTAGAGGGGTGGGATAGGGAGGGTGGGAGGGAGGGAGACGCAAGAGGGAAGAGATATGGGAACATATGTATATGTATAACTGGTTCACTTTGTTATAAAGCAGAAACTAACACACCATTGTAAAGCAATTATACTCCAATAAAGATGTTAAAAAAATAATAATAACGTAGCATAAGTTCCTTTTGTGGAAAGCAGAGGATAAAAAGCTCTGAAAGCACAGTCCTACCTACAACCCACTTCTGTAGACTGGAGCAGATCTCTGAAGGATGACGTAACAACAGAACATAAAGCAAAAGGGGCTTTAATTTTAGTTGTCCCCCACATGACCCCAAATATTCCACTGAAAAATTTAAAACTTCAGTTTGCTATTGACACGTCTCCAAATCACAAATTAGCTGAATTTATTCCTTCCAAGGGCTCCTGGGGCTTCATGAAGGCAACCTCAACATGTGAGTTTTCTCACTCTGGTGTTCCCAACCTTCTTTTTTCCCAGTAACCTCCTTGGTAACCATGGCAATGTCTGAAGGGTGGTGAGGGGGGAGGGGGGATGAATAAACATCTTCTACAGCATTTACCTCAGCGGTGGCCAGAATTATAAATTATGATTTTCATGGACATGCACAACAGTCATCTGATTGGAGCCTCGCGCTTGGAAAATGAAAGGTTCACTTCTGCTACGCCCACCCCACCCCGCCCCGTGCTGTCCCAAGGCCCCCACTGATGTCCTACGTTTGGGCTCCCGCAGCAGCCTCTGTCACCTAATTTAATGCCGAGCCCTGAGAAGACCCACGTCTCCCTTCCGCAGACAGAGCATCAGCAAGAATGGGAACTGCAGCGCTGGCAGGAGGTCGCAGCCAGGAACCTTTACTGTTATTACTGAAGACAGGGATCAGAGGCTCCGCCGTGAGCATGACCCTTGACAGAGATCACTGTGAACAACTAGAGTTCCATCTTATGGCTCCTCTTTAAAAAAAGATGCATATACTTGGGAAATGGCCCTTCTGAAATCCAGTCCTATCTTGAGTCAATGCTTCTGTATTGTGTGACTGCCTCTGATTGCTGTGTGGTATAGTGGCAGAAGCTGAAAATAGCCTTACATCAAACTTAGTGATGCCAGTTGCAATTTTTAAGTTGAAACAGGAAGCAACGCTTCCCAAGAACAATCCCTTATGCCAAACCAACTGTTAGAGCAGGGATGACCACCCTCGCCGCAGCTGCCGTCTGCTGAGTCACAGCTGCCCTGCCCTCCGAGGCTGCTGGGAGCCTCGCCTTGACCTTGCACGTCTGGCTGCGGTGGCTCACGTCTTATCAAGGTTCACGTACACTGAGGTGCATGCTGCCCAGGTGCTCGGCTTTTTGCTGGTGGTACGTCATGTGAGACCCAGTCACACCTGCGTGACAGCCCTCAGGTTGAAAATGCAGGCTGTGCTATTTGCAGAGGGTTTATATTGTAAATAGATTTCGCCTTCTCTAAAGGCACTGCTCGGGCATTAGGTAAAGTCAGAATGTCCTTTGATCCAGGGCCACAGAACCCTGAGGCCACAGAGACACGCAGAAACTTTCATCCAGAACAATCCCCAGTTCTCACTTTATGAAAGGGATCACCTGTGTATAGCTTGTGACAGTTATTATTGAATTCATGGTAGTTAAACCTAAAGTTCTAGACCTTCCTTCTGGTGGTTCTTCTACCCACCTCTCCACTGGACGGTTTTACAGCCTATATCACTGCTGGGGAGCTGAGGAGTGTAAAATTATAAAACATTAGGCAGAGAAGCTGGTTCAACGTTCTCACTCCATTTAAAGGTGAAGAAGCGGAGTGAATACTTCACTGTTTTTGTTTATATCTTTTTCCAGCCCATTGATTTGTTTTTTCAAAACCTCACTGTCTTTTTCTGGCTCCCTGTTTGCCTGGAACATTCAATCTTTCTGTACTATTTCAAAAAATAAGTCAGCTTCCTTCTCATAGATATTCTTCTGATGATGTTCCTTCTGTATCTACTCTGTAACCTGAGAAAGGCATAAAGGAAATGCTAACTCTTCTTTCTCTCGTACATCACATCATTTTAAATTGGAGAAGGGACGCAACGGGGGATAGCACAGTTTGAAATTTATGTCATCTTCCACTTTATTTTACCTGCCAGGAAGAACTAGAAAGACCAGCATTCAGGGGCAGATTTTAGAAGCATCAAGTCCTCCAGATCACTATCTGAAATTTAGGATTTTTGAAATCTCTAATTTACATATACGATTAGAACTAAGCAATGAACTAGTGAAGGCATGACCGGCTGGAAGAGGACTTCTTGGATGAAAGTGTTATAAATGCTCTAGGAATTGCTCCATGAGCTTGGACAGGGTCTGAAATGAAAAACGTCGGAGTCAGAAGCCAGGGTAGATTCAGCATATTCAGCCAGGACCTGGATCTAATCCCAGAGCAGTCAGACGAATACGGGGAAGTCCTTTAACAATGTGAAGCACACTGTTCATTTTTGAATAAATAGAATTGTGCCTGGTTGTTGAAAATGGTATCTGGAGGACTCACAGTCATCGATGTAGCCGAGGCCTTTGGCACCTGACTAGGCTAGGCTCCAGGCGGGGTTAGAAACACTCCTCTCCCTGGTTCAGCTGAACAGCAAGGGACAAGGGCGTCCTTCACCTAGGGATTGTGTTGAAAGCATCTGTCACTTTAAATTCATGGTGCCGTTTTAAGGTTTCTCTGTCATTCAAATCTGTGCGTCTTAAATACTCATCCAGGGAGAGGCACTCCCTGGCACATGGAGTAGAGGAGTGCTATACTGAAGGTGTTCTTTCTATTACATAAAATTCCCTCCATGGGTGGAGCTCTGGGAGTGTGCCTGGTGACTTTAGCAGTGGCCTTGATCTTGTTTGTCCTCTGTCTTCATAAACAGAACGCCACATCGCAAGTAATTTAGGGACAGAGGCTCTTCTTAGCTCTGGTTCCAACGAGATCATTATTTCCATCCTATTTCCTTTTCAGAGCAACAGAGACAACAAAGCCTTGACTTCTGGGCATTTTTCAAGAGCAATTAATGGAACAGTGAAGCTTGAATGCAGTCCAACTTAGGGATAAAAAACAATATTTGTTAAAGTTCCATCAATGAATGTATTCAGTGTCTCAGATAGATATCTAGTAGACGGGTCACTGCAGACATGAAGACACGTAAATGAATGCTTCCTGCATGCCAGGCCCCATGCCAAGGGTTTTACTGACGCAATTTTATTTAATTCTTAAAATATATCTTGAGATAAGCAAAGCTATGAAAGAACAACTAATTGTCCCCAAGTCACAAACCTAGTAAAAGGTAGATTTAAAAATTCTAACTCAAATTTGTCTCACTTGAAACCTTATCTTTTCATTACGCCACTACTTCAAAACAAGTATTTTTAAAAATTCTGAAAACTAGTTACTAAACTTGCAAGAGATTTCACATTTTCTTACAGACACTATCATATATTTGAAAAAGTATACAGAAAAAGCTTAATAGAAGTAATAGAAGATAATTACGAGAAAATATTTAGGGAAAAAAGGACTAGAATACCAAAAGATGTTGAAGTCATTGCCATCAACACTAACAACTGTATATATGCAGCCACATAGAAAAATTATCAGAGCATTCCATTTTTCTACCAGTTTTGGTTTTGTCTTGTTTTTGCTTTTAATAACTGAATCCTTAGGAACAAACTACTAGGTATAAAATAAATAAGATACAAGGATATAATGTACAGCACAGGGACTATACCAACCTTTACAGTAACCTTCAAGTGGAGTATAATTTATAAAAATATTGAATCACTATGTAGCACACCTGAAACTAATATAACATTATAAATCAACTGTACTTCAACAAAAAATATAAAAAATAACTGACCTCTTGCTCATGAAATGTTACAGAGAGTTCTCATTAAATTTCTAGACAAACTTTCTAGAAATAAATAAATCACTGGGATCTCAGAAAACAGATTCCTCTGCAGTTCTAGGCTGTTAGACTCTGTACTAACTCTGAGAATTTGGAACAGTTATCAGCACAGATTTTCCGTAGTTGTGATGCCTGGGAAGTCTGACAAGAGAGCTACAGGGGCCCCACACACTTGTTCTCAATAGATCAGGGTCTGTCGGAAAGATAAGACACCTTCACAGGAGAGTTCCAGAAAGGGAGTGTTTATATAGTAGGGGGACCCGGCAAGCAAGAATGGGGCATCTGTCACCAGGAAGAGGCAAGGCTGTGAGGGAGGGAGCCCTTATGTTCTTTACGTAAGGAAAACTCTCATATGAAATGGACTTGTTCAACCCTTTTTGATGAGTCTATATGGTCAAGTTGGAAACTATTCTGAAAGGAAATGAACGTAATTGGTATTTTGTAGTAATTTTGATGGAAGCACCACCGTGGAAACTTCGTTCTACTCTGACTTATGGGGAAGGTTACCTACTGAAAGTCATGTACATGTATAAATTTGCCTAGGAATTACACAAGTTGACTATCTTGTTGGTCATTACACAATCGTAAATTTTGGTTTGATTCTGTTGTCTTCCTATAGTCATGAAGGATCAACATGGGTACATAATACCTACTGGGCAACAGACATACATTAAAATGCTGTGTCACCGGGCTCTTGAGGGAGAGCTGTGGCCAGGAGCCCAGGCGCTGCCCCTCCTGTTCCTGGCATGGAGGAGTCCTCTGACCTCGCTCTCCTGCTCCCAGCTCTGCCGACGCCACCTACTGGCCAAGAAGGACCAGAAGCCAGAGGACAATAGCATCCCTTGATGCAGCCAATGAAGGTCAGACTCTGACAGGACACCGCAAGGAGCAACTGGAAATTATCCAGGGCAACCCCCAGCAAGAGCAGGTGACAGTCGGAGACGCTCCCCTAGAACAGGTTTGGGAAAGGTGTGAGGAGAACAACAAAAACACGGCCAAGAATGACCGAGATGTGAACACGGGAACATGGCCAGGTGACACTTCCCCTAACTTGACATGAACATCGTGCTCTGTGTTCTGCATAGACATGATTATCCCAATATTACAGATGAGAACACCGAGGCACAGGAAATGTAAGTAAATTGCCGAAATTCATTCAGCTGGCAAGTGGCAGAATTGGGATTTGAAATAAGGTCTCCTGATTTCAAATCATATGCTTTTCTACTAGGAAGCCCTCACCCCTGGCAATATGTGCGGAGCTGTTTGACTTCCCACTGGCCCAAGACGTAGCCCTAGTAAGGAAGACTAGATTTTCATCAACTCTATTTGCATCTACATTAGAAACAGCTGAAGGTCCTTGAGACTTGGGTATCCAAGAAATTCTTTAAATAACGTGAAGAACAGGACTAGTCGTTGAGAGTTTGTTTTTCCTTTTCCTTTTAGTCTATTGAAGACACACATACAGGAAGAAAATCTGCCCCCCAGGCATTTTTTCTCTTTGCCAGAGGCATTTCCGCCACTTGAGAGAAGAGATGGTCATTTATATAATACTAGAGTGGTTAATATTTATGCTCAGTTGTCTGCTACTATCTGCCCCAAGACAATCTGAGCTAATTTTTAGAGTATAACTAGCAATGTGCTTTGTAAAACTCAGATAAAAAGATACACGTCACCAAGTTTTGGGTTTGGCCTCAATAAACTCCTCTTCCATTAATCTCCTTCAATCGTCCAACAATTCCCAAGAGGAAAGATAATTTCCCATATGTTCCTTATCTTAAGGAAAACACTCACATGAAATGGACTTGTTCATCACTTGTAATGAGTCCATATAATCTTTTTTTAATTTTTTACTGAAATATATTTGACATATAAAATTGTGTAAATTTAACACATACAATATGTAATTTGACATATTTATATATGTAATGTGATTGCCATTGTAGTGATAATTAGCACCTCTATCACAATACATAATCATCATTTGTGTTTAGTGGCTGGAATAATTAACTTCTAGTCTCTTAGAAAGTTTGATGATTATAATGCAGTATTATTGTCTATATTCACTATTCTATGCATTAGGTCTCCAAGGCTTAAATACCACCCTTGGAAAATTTATACCCTTAAACATCTATTCTTTTCCTCCCACTGGCCATCTCCTGGTAACTGCCATTTTACTCTGGGTTTTTTTGGGGTTTTTTTTTTTTTTTGAGTTTGGCTTTTTTAGATTCCACATATAAGTGATACCATACAGTATTTGTCTTTCTCTGTCTGACTTATCTCACTTAGCGTAATGTGCTGAAGGCCAATGTTGCCACAGTGAATAATGTTCCAGTGTGTATGTATATGTATATGTATATATGAATAAAATTCCAGTGAGATATATGTATCTCACATCTTTTTTATCCATTCATCTACTGATTGGCACTTAGGTTATTTCCATATCTTGGCTATTGTGAATAGTGCTGCTACGAGCATTCGGGTGCATATGTCTCCTCAGTACCCTGTTTCCATTTCCTTTGGGTTCATACCCAGGAGTGGAATTGATGGGTCATGTGATACATCTGTTTTTTATGTTTTGAGGATCCTCCATACAGTTCACATAATATTAATTAGGAAACTATCCTGAAGGAAAATGAATACAATTGGTATTTTGTAGTAACTGTGATGGAAGTATCACTGTGGAAACTTCTTTCTACTCTAACTTATGAAGAGGGCTGCTGACTGAAATTCCAGTGCATACATGTCATTTGCCTAGAATTACACACATTAAATATGTTATTTGTCACTACTCAGTCTTAAATTTTAGTTTGCTTTATGTCTTTCTGTAGAAATGAAGGAGCAACATGGATACATTAATACTTAATAGGTAAAGACATATATTAAACTATTAACTACGCAATGGTCATCATCTAAGCACTGTTGGGAGGAGTGGACAAAAAGGTGCAAGGGATAAAATGAAACACACACGTATGAACACACACACACACACACACACAGATCACCTTTGAACCAAAAGTTGTCACCATCTGATGGGATGGGTGGAACTCTCCTACAGGTTAATAGATAAGACAAATATGCAAAGAAATCATCAGTTTGCAGAACAACACATGCATTGTTGGGTTTTTTTTTTTTAAGACGAGCTGCAATTATTTATTTATTTATCTTTGTTCTTCAGCAAACATCTAAGAGGGATGGAGAAACCAAAGAATAAGTAGTCAGTCAAATAATAAGGTTTGAACTTAGTCTGATAACAGGCAGGCTATGTATGGAGGTCAGATTCTTCTTGCTTGATGCAGATGGTAGCCAGGACAATTGCAAAGTACAGTGAAACTGGTGAGGCAAGACTCCTAGTGTCTCTGAAGATTCAGTTTCCACCCATGACTGGGGAGCATCATAAGTTCAAAGGAGCCTTGTCGGCCCCATGTTCCACTTATTCTGATTTTCAATTTTGTGGTCTCCGCTTTTATGGATGAGTTAAAAGGCAGATAACCATTCAGTAATAATGAAGTACAACATGGCTGAGGGCTGAGATCATATATTTCCATTGGAGTTTATTTTTGTCCAAATTTCTTTCTTTTTTCTTTTTTAACGTCTTTATGGGAGTATAACTGCTTTACAATGGTGTGTTAGCTTCTGCTGTATAACAAAGTGAGTCAGCTATACATATACATATGTTCCCATATCCCCTCCCTCTTGTGTCTCCCTCCCACCCTCCCTCTCCCACCCCTCTAGGTGGCCACAGAGCACCAAGCTGATCTCCCTGTGCTATTCGGCTGCTTCCCACTAGCTATCTATTTTACATTTGGTACTGTATATATGTCCAAGCCACTCTCTCACTTTGTCACAGCTTACCCTTCCCCCTCCCCGTGTCCTCAAGTCCATTCTCTACATCTGTGTCTTTATTCCTGTCCTGTCCCTAGAGTCTTCAGAACCATTTTTTTTTAGTTTCTATATGTGTGTGTTAGCATACGGTATTTGTTTTTCTCTTTCTGAGTTACTTCACTCTGTATGACAGCCTCTAGGTCCATCCACCTCACTACAAATAACTCAATTTTGTTTCTTTTTATGGCTGAGTAATATTCCATTGTATTTATGTGCCACATCTTCTTTATCCATTCATCTGTCGATGAACACTTAGGTTGCTTCCATGTCCTGGCTATTGTAAATAGAGCTGCAATGACTATTGTGGTACATGACTCTTTTTGAATTATGGTTTTCTCAGGGTATATGCCCAGTAGTGGGATTGCTGGGTGATATGGTAGTTCTATTTTTAGTTTTTTGAGGAATCTCCATACCGTTCTCCATAGTGGCTGTATCAATTTACATTCCCACCAACAGTGCAAGAGGGTTCCCTTTTCTCCACACCCTCTCCAGCATTTATTGTTTCTAGATTTTTTGATGATGGCCATTCTGACCAGTGTGAGATGATATTTCATTGTAGTTTTGATTTACATTTCTCTAATAATCAGTGATGTTGAGCATCTTTTCATGTGTTTGATGGCAATTTGTAAATCTTCTTTGGAGAAATGTCTACTTAGGTCTTCTGCCCATTTTTGGATTGGGTTGTTTGTTTTTCTGCTATTGAACTGCATGAGCTGCTTGTATATTTTGGAGATTAATCCTTTGTCAGTTGCTTCATTTGCAAATATTTTCTCCCATTCTGAGGGTTGTCTTTACGTCTTGTTTATGGTTCCCTTTGCTGTGCAAAAGCTTTTAAGTTTCATTAGGTCCCATTTGTTTATTTTTGTTTTTATTTCCATTTGTCTAGGAAGTGGGTCAAAAAGGATCTTGCTGTGATTTATGTCATAGAGTGTTCTGCCTATGTTTTCCTCTAAGAGTTTTATAGTATCTGGCCTTACATTTAGGTCTTTAATCCATTTTGAGTTTATTTTTGTGTATGGTGTTAGGGAGTGTTCTAATTTCATTCTTTTACATGTAGCTGTCCAGTTTTCCCAGCACCACTTATTGAAGAGACTGTCTTTTCTCCACTGTATATTCTTGCCTCCTTTATCAAAGATAAGGTGACCATATGTGTGCGGGTTTATCTCTGGGCTTTCTATCCTGTTTCATTTATCTATATTTCTGTTTTTGTGCCAGTACCAGACTGTCTTGATTACTGTTGCTTTGTAGTATAGTCTGAAGTCAGGGAGTCTGATTCCTCCAGCTCCGTTTTTCTTTCTCAAGATTGCTTTTGCTATTCAGGATCTTTTGTGTTTCCATACAAATTGTAAAATTTTTCCTCTACTTCTGTGAAAAATGCCATTGGTAATTTGATAGGGATTGTGCTGAATCTGTAGATTGCTTTGGGTAGTATAGTTATTTTCAAAATATTGATTCTTCCAATCCAAGAACGTGGTATATCTCCCCATCTGTTTGTATTATCTTTAATTTCTTTCACCAGCATCTTATACTTTTCTGCATACAAGTCTTTTCTCTCCTTAGGTAGGTTAATTCCTAGGTATTTTACACATTTTTTTGCAATGGTAAATGGGAGTTTTTCCTTAATTTCTCTTTCAGATTTTTCATCATTAGTGTATAGGAATGCAAGAAATTTCTGTGCATTAATTTTGTATCCTGCTACTTTACCAAACTCATTGATTAGCTCTAGTAGTTTTCTGGAAGCATCTTTAGGATTCTCTATGCACAGTATCATGTCATCTGCAAACAGGGACAGTTTTACTTCTTTTCCAATTTGGATTCCTTTTATTTCTTTTTCTTCTCTGATTGCCGTGGCTCAGACTTCCAAAACTATGTTGAATAATAGTGGTGAGAGTGGGCAACCTTGTCTTGTTCCTGATCTTAGTGGAAATGGTTTCAATTTTTCACCATTGAGAGCAATGTTGGCTGTGGGTTTGTAATATATGGCCTTTATTATGTTGAGGTAGGTTCCCTCTATGCCCACATTCTGGAGAGTTTTTATCATAAATGGATGTTGAATTTTGTGAAAAGCTTTTTCTGCATCTATTGAGGTGATCATATGGTTTTTCTCCTTCAATTTGTTAACATGGTGTATCACATGGATTGATTTGCATGTATTGAAGAATCTTTGCATTCCTGGGATAAACCCCACTTGATCATGGTGTATGATCCTTTTAATGTGCTGTTGGATTCTGTTTGCTAGTATTTTGTTGATGATTTTTGCATCTATGTTCATCAGTGATATTGGCCTGTAGTTTTCTTGTTTTGTGACATCTTTGTCTGGTTTTGCTATCAGGGTGATGGTGGTCTCATAGAATGAGTTTGGGAGTGTTCCTCCCTCTGCTATATTTTGGAACAGTTTGAGAAGGTTAGGTGTTAGCTCTTCTCTAAATGTTTGATAGAATTTGCCTGTGAAGCCATCTGGTCCTGGGCTTTTCTTTGTTGGAAGATTTTTAATCACACTTTCAATTTCAGTGCTTGTGATTGGTCTGTTTATATTTTCTATTTCTTCCTGGTTCAGTCTCAGAGGGTTGTGCTTTTCTAAGAATTTGTCCATTTCTTCCAGGTTGTCCATTTTATTGGCATAGAGTTGCTTGTAGTAATCTCTCATGATCCTTTGTATTTCTGCAGTGTCAGTTGTTACTTCTCCTTTTTCATTTCTAATTCTATTGATTTGAGTTTTCTCCCTGTCTTTCTTGATGAGTCTGGCTAATGGTTTATCAATTTTGTTTATCTTCTCAAAGAACCAGCTTTTAGTTTAATTGATCTTTGCTATCATTTCCTTCATTTCTTTTTCATTTATTTCTGACCTGATCTTTATGATTTCTTTCCTTCTACTAACTTTGGGGGGTTTTGTTCTTCTTTCTCTGATTGCTTTAGGTATAAGGTTAGGTTGTTTATTTGAGGTGTTTCTTGTTTCTTGAGGTAGGATTGTATTGCTATAAACTTCCCTCTTAGAACTGCTTTTGTTTCATCCTGTAGGTTTTGGGTTGTCGTGTTTTCATTGTCATTTGTTTCTACGTATTTTTTGATTTCCTCTTTGATTTCTTCAGTGATCTCTTGGTTATTTAGTAGTGTCTTGTTTAGCCCCCATATGTTTGTATTCTTTACAGACTTTTTCCTGTAATTGATATCTAGTCTCATAGCATTCTGGTTGGAAAAGATACTTGATATGATTTCAATTTTCTTAAATTTACCAAGGCTTAATTTGTGACCCAAGATACGACCTATCCTGGAGAATGTTCCATGAGCACTTGAGAAGAAAGTGTATTCTGTTGTTTTTGGATGGAATGTGCTATAAATATCAATTAAGTCCATCTTGTTTAATGTATCATTTAAAGCTTGTGTTTCCTTATTTATTTTCATTTTGGAAGATCTGTCCGTTGGTGAAAGTGGGGTGTTAAAGTCCCCGACTATGATTGTGTTACTGTCACTTTCCCCTTTTATGGCTGTTAGCATTTGCCTTATGTATTGAGGTGCTCCTATGTTGGGTGCATAAATATTTACAATTGTTATTTCTTCTTCTTGGATTGATCCCTTGATCATTATGTAGTGTCCTTCTTTGCCTCTTGTAATAGTCTTTATTTTAGTCTATTTTTTCTGATATGAGAATTGCTACTCCAGCTTTCTTTTGATTTCCATTTGCATGGAGTATCTTTTTCCTTCCCCTCACTTTCAGTTTGTATGTGTCCCAGGGTCTGAAGTGGTCTCTTATAGACAGCATATGTACAGGACTTGTTTTTGTATCCATTCAGCCAGTCTATGTCTTTTGGTTGGACCATTTAATCCATTACATTTAAGGTAGTTATTGATATGTATGTTCCTGTTATCATTTCCTTAATTGTTTTGGGTTTGTTATTGTAGGTCTTTTCCTTCTCTTGTGTTTCCTGCCTAGAGAAGTTCCTTTAGCATTTGTTGTAAAGCTGGTTTGGTGGTGCTGAATTCTCTTAGCTTTTGCCTGTCTGTAAAAGTTTCAATTTCTCCGTTGAATCTGAATGAGATCCTTGCTGGGTAGAGTAATCTTGGTTGTAGGTTTTTCCCTTTCATCACTTTAAATATGTCCTGCAACTCCCTTCTGGCTTGAAGAGTGTCTGCTGAAAGATCAGCTGTTAACCTTATGGGGATTCCCTTGTATGTTATTTTTTGCTTTCCCTTGCTGCTTTTAATATTTTTTCTTTGTTTTTAATTTTTGATAGTTTGATTAATATGTGTCTTGGCATGTTTCTCCTTGGGTTTATTTTGTATGGGACTCTCTGCACTTCCTGGACTTGATTGACTATTTCCTTTCCCATATTAGGGAAGTTTTCAACTATAATCTCTTCAAATATTTTCTCAGTCCCTTTTTCTTCTCCTTCCACTGGGACCCGTATAATTTGAATGTTGGTGCATTTAATGTTGTCCCAGAAGCCTCTGAGTCTGTCCTCAATTCTTTTCATTCTTTTTTCTTTATTCTGCTCTGCGATAGTTATTTCCACTATTTTATCTTCCAGGTCACTTATCCGTACTTCTGCCTCAGTTATTCTGCTATTGATTCCTTCTAGAGAATTTTTAATTTCATTTATTGTGTTGTTCATCATTGTTTGTTTACTCTTTAGTTCTTCTAGGTCCTTGTTAAACGTTTTTTGTATTTTCTCCACTCTATTTCCAAGATTTCAGATCATCTTTACTATCATTACTCTGAATTCTTTTTCAGGTAGACTGCCTATTTCCTCTTCATTTGTTTGGTCTGGTGGGTTTTTACCTTGCTCCTTCATCTGCTGTGTATTTCTCTGTCTTCTCGTTTTGCTTAACTTACTGTGTTTGGGGTCTCCTTTTTGCAGGCTGCAGGTTCGTAGTTCCCGTCATTTTTGGTGTCTGCTCCCAGTGGCTAAGGTTGGTTCAGTGGGTTGTGTAGGCTTCCTGGTGGAGGGGACTAGTGCCTGTGTTCTGGTGGATGAGGCTGGATCTTGTCTTTCTGGTGGGCAGGACTGCATCTGGTGATGTGTTTTGGGGTGTCTGTGACCTTATTATGATTTTAGGCAGCCTCTCTGCTAATGGGTGGGGTTGTGTTCCTGTCTTGCTAGTTGTTTGGCATAGGGTGTCCAGCACTGTAGCTTGCGGTATGTTGAGTGGAGTTGGGTCTTAGTGTTGATATGGAGATCTCTCTGAGAGCTTTTGCTGTTTGATATTATGTGGAGCTGGGAGGTCTCTGGTTGACCAATGTCCTGAACTCTGATCTCCCACTCAGAGGCTCAGGCCTGACACCCAGCCAGAGCACCAAGACCCTGTCAGCCACATGGCCAGGTACGTGGGGAGTTTCTTGCCTTTCGGGAAGTCTGAGGTCTTCTGCCAGCGTTCAGTAGGTGTTCTGCAGGAGTTGTTCCACATGTAGATGTATTTCTTATGTATTTGTGGGGAGGAAGGTGATCTCCATGTCTTACTCCTCTGCCATCTTGAAGGTCCCTCAACACATGTATTGTTATGCCATTTTTGTAACTCACACACAAGATAATACTGTCTATTTTACACAGACATATACATGCATATATCAATAGAAATGGCCTAATAATGCATTCCCCACACTGAGAATAGTGTTTCCATCTAAGGAATGTGAGAAGGAGGAATTGAGGGAATGGTTAAAGAGCATTTACCTTCATCTATAAGACTTCAACTTTTATAAGATAAATGTATTTTTGCAAATTTCATGTATTTTTCAAAACCTTTACAATAATGCAAGTACTCTAATAGTGATGTGTAAAAAGTTGTATTAGCACAGATGAAGGAAATGTTAAATGTGTTTGTGTAATCATGGAAGCCATCTCAGAGGAGATGCCATTTGAATTTTGTCTAAGGATAAATAGGAATTCTCTGATTACAAATGTGAGGGTGGGGGCATATCAAGAGAAAAGTAACAGAGTGTGCAAAGACAAAGATATGGGACAAAATATGATGCGCTCATATTTTGGTGTGATTAACAGGTAGAAAGTGTGTGCAGACAGGGGGAATGGTGGAAGAAAAAGGTGGTTGTATTTGTAAGAGGCTTATCTGCAAGACTAAAGAGCTTAGATTCAGGATTACCAACTTTTAACCCATGACCCTTAGATAAACAGAAATACCTCCTGCCTTCCTTTAATGTTAATTGAAATTTCAAAAATAAATTAAATATTGCAACTAAAAATGAAACAAAGAAATAACAGCTTTAGAATCACAAACACACATATAATTTAATCATATAATCTGCTTCCTGGCTACAAGTTTTCTATTCTATGAATCATGAAAGAAAGACAGAAAACATATCTCACATTCAGTACTGACCTGTTTATACTGCTTTATTTCCATAGCCCACAATACAAATAAAGCAGCTTCCCGATTACATACAGATTAAAAAAATGAGATAATACCCAAAGCCAGCAAAAGAACACCAGTTTATCTCATAATCAAATCCTAAAAGAGATTTTCTAGAAGTTAACTATGCCAAATTAATCAAACATTAATGTTTAAAAATTAAAATTTTGGGACACTTGACAAAAATGAGCATCTCTGACCAGGGTTTTGAACAGGCATCCTTCTCAGCCATGGCATGGGCAGCTGTGGACTTGTTCTCTGGATTCGTTCTCCCCCAGATTAGGTGTGCTTCTCTTCCTTTCAATCACTGTCAAAACCAGTGCCCTTGGAGACTTTCATTAAAGGAGAAGGCATTGGCACCACAATGTTATTATCTGTGGCTGGAGCTTATCTCCACATGCTGTAGGTTTTTTCCCTCAGTTTCAGGTTCAACATATTCCAAGTTCAATTGTATTTGCCGAATATGCTAAGCTCTTTTGAAAATTATCATTTTGAAAAGTTGGAAGCACTTGGTATCTTTCCCTCGTGTACCAAAACCAGAGCAACTTCAGGTCGTAAATCTGGGCAAGCATATTTCCCTTTGACAAGATTGCGGCATGTTTTCTATGGGTTAATTTCAATAATTTATAAGCAGCCTATGCCAGGTCTCCTGAGCCAACCTTCATGGTTCACCAAATTAAATATTTTTTTTTCCTTTAACACTGGATGTTAACAAAAGAAGCCAGTCCATTGGAGGGATGGACAAAAAGGAAAGATTTTGGAACGGTGTCTATCACCTGATTCCCCCATCGTCCAATCCATAGACAGGGGCTCACACGGAGTCTGTGCTTCTGGAGAGTCTGTGTTGATGACTCCTGGAACGGGGCTCAACTGTGCAGACACCATCTTATCAACCACAAGCGAGCCTGCGGGCTGGGCGTTGTGTGTCACTGAGGAGAAAATTGTTGCATGAACCAGAGTAGAATGTGGCAAAGTGACAGTCTTTTTTTTTTAATAGTGCCTGTTGTTTTTGCCTATCTAAGAAAAATAAAACCAGATTCTCATCAAGCCATTAAAGTAGCCAGAAAGAAGTTATCAATTGCATTGATGATTTTCTTCTAAAACCCTGGCAGAGTACAGAGGTTCTAAGTGTCTTTGGATGAACTTTTATCTTACTTATAAAGAAGGGCTAAATAACTCAGAATGTTCTTCTTACAAAGTTAGCTTCTGATTGTTAATACACTGGGGCAAAATACATTCATCATGTCAACTCTAAAAAATGAGTCAACTCTCGGTTTTATTTTTTCCCTTCTTGGAATAGTAAAAGCATCTTCAGAAAAAATTCCTGTACACAGGGAGAAAATAGTTTCACCGTTTTAAATTTCAAGTCTAATGGGAAGATACTCATACTCTGAATGTTTAAAATCCTGGTAGATTTTCAAATGATGTCATTATGGAAAATAAGCAAATTCTGTTTATCACTTAGAATCTTCACAACTGCATCTTGAACAATCTACTATTCAATATCAGTTTGTAATTTACCATGTTGATGGCAAGAATGAACTCTTCCTTTGGATCACTAGCAGGGTTTTCAAAGCTAACATTCCATGGTGAACAAGCTAACGCGTTCCAGAACAAAAACCTTGGTCTTTCCTTTGACTTTCTACTGAAAATCCCTATTACAAAGCCAGTATAGCTGGCATTTCATCAGTTAATGCTCCAATCATTTTTTTCCTAAATTAATTCATTACATCAAAGAATTGTATTCAGCTGTAAAGCTATCATATCATCAGCTTTATTGTGTGATCTTCAGTGCTTGAGACAAATTGGGATTTTTTTCAGTCTTTTTTTTAGCCTCATATGCATAAACCAGAAGTTGAGGGAAATTGCTTTGCTGTAAAATTCATCACAATGAATAATATAAAAAGGAATGACATCATTCTTGAGATATTTAATAGTTTGATATGCTAAATTATTAATTCATTGCTTGACTATGGTGATAGTTAATTTTATGTGTCAACTTCACTGGGTTTCGGTGCCCAGATATTTGTGAAACACTATCTAAGGGGTTTCTGCGGAGGCATTGTTTAGATGACATTAACATTTAAATCAGCAGACTTTGGGAAGCAGCCACATAGCACAGGGAGATCAGCTCAGTGCTTTGTGACCACCTAGAGGTGTGGGATAGGGAGGGTGGGAGGGAGATGCAAGAGGGAGGGAATATAGGGATATATGTATATGTATAGCTGATTCACTTTGTGATACAGCAGAAACTAACACACCATTGTAAAGCAATTATACTCCAATAAAGATGTTAAAAAAAAAAATCAGCAGACTTTGAGTAAAGCAGACTGCTGCCATAATGTGGGTGGGCCTCATCCAATCAGCTGAAGGTCTTAATAGACAAAGACTGACTAAGGAAAACTAAGAGGAAGGAATTCTGCCAGCAGAAGACAGCCTTGTGACTCAAACTGTAGCATCAACACTTCCTTGGGTCTCTAGCCTGCTGGCCTTCCCTGCAGATATAGGACTTGTCAGCTTCCACAACCCCATGAGCTAATTCCTTTAAACATTTTTAAAATACTTTAATTTTTTATATTTTAAAAAATTATTTGCATATACAGCTACATACACACACAGACACACACACACACATACATTCTAATGGTTCTGTTTCTGGAGAACCCTAACTAATATAACTGTGCATCTGGACAAGTTCACAATCTGGAATTTTTTTCTCAGTTTCCATTCCAAGTAAAATTTGGAAGCCCTTATAATGAACCTTTTCATCAGGTTTCCTCAAAGATATGACATGGAGAACAAAAAAAATTATTTGTAATTAGAAGTGTAAGTTCTCAGACTCTACCTTTTTTGTATAGTTTGCTTGAGTATGACTTGAATATTTTTCAAGTATCAAGAGGGACACATGATATTATTGCTTAGAATTTTTAGACATGAAATATTCTACCCCAAAATGCAATCCTGTTCTTTTTGATATAAGCCTTGTAAATTTTTCAATTTTATATTTCTGTCATCAGCTACCTAAAAGACAAGAAAAAAGTAGTGACTGCTCACTCTTGCAGAGAAAGAAACAGAGCTAGTTGTTAACAGTAATTGGTGAAAGTCTTCCAAGTACATACTCTTTCCTGAGTCATGAAAAAAGAACTTTTTGCATATTTTCAGTATACACCTGTATCCACAGTCTATCACTAGTCAGCAATTGGTGATCTCCACAATTAAACAAAAATTATTAGACATTGATGTTCTTTTGATACTTAGCTGGTAAAGCCAACATGAAATCTAACTCCTGAGGAAGACAGAGTAAGATACAGGGTTCAAAGATGCTTTTTGTGTACCAAATTAGAGTACAAAAATTAAATTTTAACAGGAATAATCAAAACCTTGATTAATAGTGGCTACGTGTATAAGGATATATGATTTGCTAAAAAGAAGTCATTTGATAGGAGTCACAGAGTTGATTCAATGGTTCAAGGAGGCTATCAAGTCCAGGCTTCTTCAGCTGGGTTTCAAAGTCTTGGCTTTGTCCTCAGGCTTCAATCTTCATTGTCACAAGATGACTGCCATAGCTCCAGGCATCATTTCCAACAAAAGAAGTAAGGGGGCAGCCAAAAAAAAAAATAAATAAAGGATTTTCTCACTGTAGTTCTCTTTTATCAAGAAGGAAGGTTTTCCCAGAGAAGTCCATCAGACCTCCTTTCATACACCACTTCCCAGAACTGGGTCACATGGTCCCCTAGAACATTCACCTTCTATAGGACCTAGAATTGCTATGATACTGAGACCAACCATGATTTGTCCACCAAAGCTAAACACTTTGCCATCTTAACAAAACTGGAGTTTTGTTAGCAAGAAAAAATAGAAGCATAAACACTGGGTGGGCAGCTCACAAGCCAACAGCATCTGTCTACCTACATCAGTAGACATTTATTGTATCGCATATGCATGTGAACCTTATCCATAATTAACAAACATGCCACACTCTTTGTGATAGCACTGTTTATATCAAGTGCTTTCTCATTCTATAGGCAGCTTATTTCCATTTGCCATGAAAATTCTGCCAAGGGTTACTTCTTCTGTTTTTATTTAGTATTTATTATTTTTTTAGTTTGCATTGTGAAATCATGTAAGGTTTTACATGTGTCAAATATAGATTTATCCAATTCAGTGAAATTTCTCAAACCACCCCACACCTTTATTCAGATACACTCTCTCCACCCCAGGTAAAGAATCATTAGTTCAGAATGTACCCTAATAGGATGCCATCTGAGGACTGAAAGTGGGAAACGGCAAAAGGTTAATGACAGATGTATGGGGAAACTGGCGGCCAAAAGCCAGTTAGAAAGGGAATAAAACACTCCACCAAGGGAGTGATGTGACAGAGCTGTCACTCTCCACATGACCCTTTGTTCCTAAAAGCACTTAAAGCAAGAGACCAAATGCTACCAGGTAAGGAGGCTAAAAATGATTTCCGAGTCAGTGATAATCACCCATATTCTGCTGATTCAAGATTCTTAAAACTGAAAGAATGCACTAATAATGTACAGTTGTGGATGTCTACTTCAGCTAATTTACTTTCTGGATATTAAATGATACTGACGGCATCACCACGCAGAATACATAAAACAGAAGTTACTGAGAATGAAGCTTTATGACAACCTCACAGTAATACGCCTGTTACAATAGGCCATGCCCCACTTCCAGTCAACACATCGTAAAGACAAACTCCGAATCACTTTGCAAAACAAGGTTTTCACAAACAATTTGCAAGAGCCTCAGAGAATTTCTCCTAACTACAGAAAAAACAATGCTTCCATTTTAAACATAATCACTGAGCTATATACCCAGTTTGTTCTCTGAATTGCCATCTTCTTAGAAGTTGGTATAACTAACCTAGCTCAGAAACATGGCGTCTGTAACCTACAGGAAAATGTTTGACCTCATCTATTCCCCTCTCCTCCTCCCACACTCCACCCTCTTAACCACAGTACGGGTACTCTTTCCTGAGACATCAGAATTATGTGCTGCCCATTTTTCTAAATGTTTGTGACTACAGCCTCTCAAAGACAGCAATGCAAAAAGTATAAGAGATTAAGCCTTGTGATTGGATTCTTTCATAAATCAGTGTGATCGAGGACAGAGACACCCAGTCTCGGTGCTTGGGGTTTCAGGGGAAAAACTGCAGCACGCCTTGAATTATTTGAAAAATAAAAGATCCCAGTAATAATCAGAGAAGAGTGAATCCCAGTCCAGAAGACCCCTGTACAAATGCATCCCAGACAGGATCCGGGCCTGTCGTGTGCTCACCAGCACACAGCTCAGCTTCAGACTTGAGAGAGGAAGGGGTACTCCCCTTACACAGAGGTACTGAGCAAAGGCTTCGGGGAGCAGTGAGGCCAGATGTCTCACAAACGTCTGCCCCCAGCCCAGACCTGTCCTCTGAGGTCAGGCTTGAGTATCACTCTGTTCACAGGACACGGTATTTCCCACATTGGACGTTAGATCCTCCCAACCTCCCCTTCTCCCAGTGTTTCCCATCTCCACGGATGCCACCAGCGCCCCAAACCAGCTCGTCTAGACCCATAGGAATCACCTACCGCCCCAGGTTACACATGCCAGCTGTCATCAATCTTGTCCTTCTGGCCTCCTAAGCATCTCTCAAACATGCTCGTTTTTCTCCATTCCCGTTACCACCACCGTAGTCTGAGCCCAGGTCATCATCCTCCTGTAACATGCACTCGCTTCTCCACTGATCAACCAACGTCCACATTGCAACCCTTCTTCCCACATCTGACTCCCCCGCCCACTAGAGCCGATGTGGTCTTTTCAAAACGAAACCTGATTGCACTACCCCATCCCCGTCCCACCTCCACCCTCCCTAAAGCCCTACATGGATGCTTTGCTCTTAGAATCAAGACACACTGCTTCCTGTGGTCTCCACCACCTTTGCTGATGCTGTTCTCCAGCTGGTTTACACCAGGCACCACCCCCCTTTCTTTCTCCACCACATTTGCCATTTATTTTTAATCTACCCTGCTCCCCCACTCTCCAAGCTTTGGCACACTCTGTGTCTCCCCCTGGAACACGTTACCTCCCTCTTCACCCAGATAACTCTCTGCCTGAGCTCAGGTTATTGAGAAAGCCAGTCATGAGGCCACGACTACAGGCTGATGCTTGAAGTAGGTGATGCTGTCCCAGGGCAGGAGGGAGAGAGCGAGGGAGGGCAGGGTGAGAAGCAGAGCCAAGTGTCCTATGACCACCCCAGCCAGAACTCCACGAGGTGGGAACTTTGGTGGGTGCACCCACAGGCCACAGGGACATCTCGGACAGGCCGCTCAGGCCCCAGTGCCTTAGAACAGCCCATGGGAGGGAGAAGAGGCAATGGGTCCACCCATCTCTCTCCAAGGTCTTTTTTTCCTCATTGGTCAAAAACTTTTCCCACCAGGAGTGGGAAAACTGCTGGTTCCAGATTGTAACTTCCAACTTCATTATTTGGGAAGCCAGAGCCCAACCCATTTTCTACCATTGTATCCAAGTCCTGAAGTGATTGGAAAAAATGGACTCTGGGTGAGACTTAGGAGGCCACCAAGGAGGAGAGTCTGTCCTTTTAAGCCACTCGCTCCAGGCAGCAGTGGGTCAGCCTAGATGGACAACATAGTGGGACATTACATCCATAGTGACACACTCCTAGGTTGTGGCTGTACCTCTTGCAACCACAGTAGTGCTATTTAAAACAATTTTAATGGCACTTTTCACAACAGCCAAGACATGGAAGCCACCTAAGTGTCCACCAACAAGTGAATGGATAAAGAAGATGTGGTGTGTATATATATACATATATATACACAATGGAATACTACTCAGTTATAAAAAAGAATGAAAAATGCCATCTGCGGGAACATGGATGGACCTAGAGATTATCACTCTGACCGAAGTAAGTCAGACAGAGAAAGACAAATATTATAAGATATCACTTACATGTGGAATCTAAAAAATAGTACAAATGAACTTATTTACAAAACAGAAACAGACTCACAGACAGAAAACAAACTTATGGTTACCAAAGGGGAAGGGGTATGGGGAGGGATAAATTGGGACTACAGGATTAACAAATACACACTACCATATATAAAATAGATAAACAACAAGGATTTACTGTATAACACAGGGAGCTATATTCAATATCTTGTAAAAACCTATAATGGAAAAGAATCGAAAAACATGAATATATATACAGACACAACCAAGTCACTTTGCCGTACACCTGAAACTAACACAATATTGTAAATCAACTATACTTCAATTAAAAAAATTTTTTTAAACAATTTTAATCATGTAGAAAATTTATGTATAGTACAATACTAAGGGAAAATTGAATTTTAAAAAACTGTGTATAAATTCTGTTTCTATACAGTTTTTGGCTCTTCTGAATTTTTTTTTAAAAAGCATTTAATATCTTTATAAGTTTGTAAAATGGAAGAAAAGAGTATGTCAAGAAGAGGATTCAACAAGTTTCAAAGTAATCACTTAGGAAATTGCAAGATTCAAAGGGACCAGGTACACTCCTAGGGCAGCCAGACCCCAAAGTGGGAAGAGGAAGGGCCCAGCCCTGGAGGGAAGCTAGGAAGTTAAGGCCATTTTCTGAAGAATCCTGTACACCCAGGCCTTGGTTTCCCTATCTGTAAATTTCAGGTAAGATCTTCACTTGGTTTTAATGAAGAGAAAGTGAGGAAATGCATTTGTCAGCCGACTTAGATACTTGACACCATACTTCCTTTCTAACTGCTGCAATGTGGGGAGATTTCCTTATGGCACTTTCCATCTCAGTGACCATGGGCTTTTTCAAACTTATCTTTTTTTCCAGAATTCCTCTCTAACTAACTTTATTTGACAGTGCAGTAGTAAATAACAGATGTGAAACTTTTCACATCTGTACTGAAAAAAGTGTTACAAAATAAAGTTGTATAAAGCCTCAAGCTATCATGATAACTGAACACCAGAGAATAGTTCAAAATACTTTGAAAAAAGATTGTTGTGGAACATCCGCATCTCAACAGAGATTTTCTTTTAGAGTTGTGACTGTTTTGTACTTTCCAAATTTTCTACCATCAGCATAAATGTCTTGTCTTTCAAGAAATATATATTCTTCTAATATTTTAAATGAAATGATATATCAGTTTAAGACACATTTTTAAAAGATCGTGTGCAATGCTGAAAGTATGACTCTGTCATTCCCATAAGAATGGCAAATATATTCAGTCTTCCTGGAAAACAAATGGCACATCACATTTAAATGATCACACTCATTGGTGCAGTAATATTACACTTCCAAATCTTTCCCAAGGAAAACGTTTCAAATGTGGATGACATTTCATGCACAAAGAAATGTTAGACAAAATATGTTGATTCTATTTCATATACGATTGTGAAAAATCAGAAAATGTCCCCAAACAGTAAATGACTAACGAAATTGAAAAGTATCCAGACCAGAGGGCAGAGAGCGAAAGCAAGAAGAACTATAATTCTGCAGCCTGTGGAACAAAAACCACATCACACAAAGATAGACAAGATGAAAAGGCAGAGGGCTATGTACCAGATGAAGGAACAAGATAAAACCCCAGAAAAACAACTAAATGAAGTGGAGATAGGCAACCTTCCAGAAAAAGAATTCAGAATAATGATAGTGAAGATGATCCAGGACCTCAGAATAAGAATGGAGGCAAAGACTGAGAAGATGCAAGAAATGATTAACAAAGACCTAGAAGAATTAAAGAACAAACAAACAGAGATGAACAATACAATCACTGAAATGAAAAATACAGTAGAAGGAATCAATAGCAGAATAACTGAGGCAAAAGAATGGGTAAGTGACCTGGAAGACAGAACGTTGGAATCCACTGTTGTGGAAAAGAATAAAGAAAAAAGAATGAAAAGAAATTAAGACAGCCTAAGAGACCTCTGGGACAACAATAAACGCACCAACGTTCGCATTATAGGGGTCCCAGAAGGAGAAGAGAGAGAGAAAGGACACGAGAAAATATTTGAAGAGATTATAGTCGAAAACTTCCCTAACATGGAAAAGGAAATAGCCACCCAAGTCCAGGAAGCGCAGACAGTCCCATACAGGATAAACCCAAGGAGAAACACGCCGAGACACATAGTAATCAAAGTGGCAAAAATTAAAGACAAAGAAAAATTACTGAAAGCAACAAGGAAAAAAGGACAAATAACACACAAGGGAACTCCTATAAGGTTAACAGCTGATTTCTCAGCAGAAACTCTACAAGCCAGAAGGGAGTGGCAGGACATATTTAAAGGGATGAAAGGGAAGAACCTGCAACCAAGATAACTCTACCCAGCAAGGATCTCATTCAGGTTCGATGGAGAAATCAAAAGCTTTACAGACAAGCAAAAGCTAAGAGAATTCAGCACCATCAAACCAGCTCTACAACAAATGCTAAAGGAACTTCTCTAAGTGGGAAACACAAGAGGAGATAAGGACCTACAAAAACAAACCCAAAACAATTAAGAAAATGGTCATAGGAACATACATATCTATAATTACCTTAACTGTGAATGGATTAAAAGCTCCAATCAAAAGACACAGGCTCGCTGAATGGATACAAAAACAAGACCCATATATATGCGGTCTACAAGAGACCCACTTCAGACCTAGGGACACATACAGACTGAAAGTGAGGGGATGGAAAAAGATATTCCATGCAAATGGAAATCAAAAGAAAGCTGGAGTAGCAATACTCATATCAGATAAAATAGACTTTAAAATAAAGAATGTTAAAAGAGACAAGGAAGGACACTACATAATGATCAAGGGATCAATCCATGAAGAAGATGTAACAATTATAAATATATATGCACCCAACATAGGAGCACCTCAATACATAAGGCAACTGCTAACAGCTATAAAAGAGGAAATCGACAGTAACACAATAATAGTGGGGGACTTTAACACCTCACTTACAATAATGGACAGATCATCCAAACAGAAAATTAATAAGGACACACAAGCTTTAAATGACACAATAGACCAGATAGATTTAATTGATATTTATAGGACATTCCATCCAAAAATTGCAGATTACACTTTCTTCTCAAGTGTGCATGGAACATTCTCCAGGATAGATCATATCTTGGGTCATGAATCAAGCCTCGGTAAATTTAAGAAAATTGAAATAATATCAAGCATCTTTTCTGACCACAATGCTATGAGATTAGAGATCAATTACAGGGGAAAAAAAGTAAAAACAAAAACACATGGAGGCTAAACAATACGTTACTAAATAACCCAGAGATCACTGAAGAAATCAAAGAGGAAATCAAAAAATACTTAGAGACAAATGACAATGAAAACACGACAACCCAAAACCTATGGGATGCAGCAAAAGCAGTTCTAAGAGGGAAATTTACAGCAATACAAGCCTACCTCAAGAAACAAGAAAAATCTCAAATTAACAATCTAACCTTACACCTAAAGGAACTAGAGGAGAAGAACAAACAAAACCCAAAGTTATCAGAAGGAAAGAAATCATAAAGATCAGAGCAGAAATAAATGAAATAGAAACAAAGAAAACAACAGCAAAGATCAATAAAACTAAAAGCTGGTTCTTTGAGAAGGTAAACAAAATTGATAAACCATTAGCCAGACTCACCAAGAAAAAGAGGGAGAGGACTCAAATCAATAAAAGTAGAAATGAAAAATGAGAAGTTACAACAGACACTGCAGAAATACAAAGCATTCTAAGAGACTACTACAAGCAACTCTATGCGAATAAAATGGACAACCTGGAAGAAATGGACAAATTCTTAGAAAGGTATAACCTTCCAAGAGTGAACCAGGAAGAAATAGAAAATATGAACAGACCATTCACAAGTAATGAAATTGAAACTGTGATTAAAAATCTTTCAACCAATAAAAGTCCAGGACCAGATGGCTTCATAGGTGAATTCTATCAAACATTTAGAGAAGAGCTAAGACCCATCCTTCTCAAACTCTTCAAAAAATTGCAGAGGAAGGAACACTCCCAAACTCATTCTATGAGGCCACCATCACCCTGATACCAAAACCAGACAAAGATGCTACAAAAAAAGAAAATTACAGACCAATATCACTGATGAATATAGGTGCAAGAATCCTCAACAAAATAATAGCAAACAGAATCCAACAACACATTAAAACTACCATACACTATGATCAAGTGGGATTTATCCCAGGGATGCAAGGATTCTTCAATATACACAAATCAATCAATGTGATAAACCATATTAACAAATTGAAGAAGAAAAACCATATGATCATCTCAATAGATGCAGAAAAAGCTTTTGACAAAATTCAACACCCATTTATGATAAAAATTCTCCAGAAAGTGGGCAGAGAGGGAACCTACCTCAACATAATAAAGGCCATATAAGACAAACCCACAGCAAATATCATTGTCAATGGTGAAAAACTGAAAGTGTTTCGTCTAAGGTTAGGAAGAAGACAAGGCTGTCCATTCCCACCACTATTATTCAACATAGTTTTGGAAGTCCCAGCCATGGTAATCAGAGAAGAAAAAGAAATAAAAGGAATACAAATTGGAAAAGAAGAAGTAAAACAGTCACTGTTTGCAGATGACATGATACTATACATAGAGTATCCTAAAGATGCCACCAGAAAATTACTAGAGCTAATCAATGAATTTGGTAAAGTTGCAGGATACAAAATTAATGCACAGTAATCTCTTGCATTCCTATACACTAATGATGAAAAATCTGAAAGAGAAATTAAGGGAACACTCTCATTTATCATTGCAACAAAAAGAATAAAATACCTAGGAATAAACCTACCTAGGGAGTCAAAAGACCTGTATGCAGAAAACTATAAGACAGTGATGAAAGAAATTAAAGATGATACAAACAGATAGAGAGATATACCATGTTCTTTGATTGGAAGAATCAATATTGTGAAAATGACTATACTACCCAAAGCAATCTACAGATTCAGTGCAATCCCTTTCAAATTACCAATGGCATTTTTCACAGAACTAGAACAAAAAATCTTAAAATTTGTATGGAGACACAAAAGACCCCGAATAGCCAAAGCAGTCTTGAGGCAAAAAAATGGAGCTGGAGGAATCAGACTCCCTGACTTCAGACTATACTACAAAGCTACAGTAATCAAGACAATATGGTACTGGCACAAAAACAGAAACATAGATCAATGGAACAGGATAGAAAGCCCAGAGATAAACCCATGCACCTATGGTCAACTAATCTATGACAAAGGAGGCAAGGATATACAATGGAGAAAGGACAGTCTCTTCAATAAGTGGTGCTGGGAAAACTGGACAGCTAAATGGAAAAGAATGAAATTAGAACACTCCCTAACACCATACACAAAAATAAACTCAAAATGGATTAGAGACCTAAATGTAAGACTGGACACTATAAAACTCTTAGAGGAAAACATAGGAAGAACACTCTTTGACATAAATCACAGCAAGATCTTTTTTGATCCACCTCCTAGAGTAATGGAAATAAAAACAAAAATAAACAAATGGGACCTAATGAAACTTAAAAGCTTTTGCACAGCAAAGGAAACTACAAACAAGACGAAAAGACAACCCTCAGAATGGTAGAAAATATTTGCAAATGAATCAACGGACAAAGGATTAATTTCCAAAATATATAAACAGCTCATGCATCTCAATAGTAAAAAAAACAAGCAACCCCATCCAAAAATGGGCAGAAGACCTAAATAGACATTTCTCCAAAGAAGACATACAGATGGCCAAGAAGCACATGACAAGCTGCTCAACATCACTAATTATTAGAGAAATGCAAATCAAAACTACAATGAGGTATCACCTCACACCAGTTAGAATGGGCATCATCAGAAAATCTACAAACAAGAAATGCTGGAGAGGGTGTGGAGAAAAGGGAACCCTCTTGCACAGTTGGTGGGAATGTAAACTGATACAGCCACTATGGAGAACAGTATGGAGGTTCCTTAAAAAACTGAAAATAGAATTACCATATGGCCCAGCAATCCCATACTGGGCATATACCCAGAGAAAACTATAATTCAAAAAGACACATGCACCCGAATGTTCACTGCAGCACTATTTACAATAGCCAGGTCATGGAAGCAACCTAAATGCCCATTGACAGACGAATGGATAAAGAAGTTGTAGTACATATATGCAATGGAGTATTAATCAGCCATAAAAAGGAACGAAATTGGGTCATTTGCAGAGACGTGGATGGATCTAGAGACTGTCATACAGCGTGAAGTAAGTCAGAAAGAGAAAACCAAATATCGTATATTAACGCATATATGTGGAACCTAGAAAAATGGTACAGATGAACCGGTTTGCAAGGCAGAAATAGAGACACTGATGTAGAGAACAAATGTATGGACACCAAGGGGGGAAAGCGGCGGGGGGGTAGGGCAAGAAAAAAAAAAAAAGAAAAGTATCCATATTGTGAATATCATAAGAACACTAGAAACTAAATCTGTAAAGAATTTTAACTTTTTATCATGGAAATGTTTAAACATGCACAAAGTACAGAAAATGGTATAATGCATTCCCAAGTTCCCATCACCTGGCTGCAACAAAGATCAACACGTTACCAAACCTACTTCATTTATAGTCCCATCTACTTCACCCCTCTCAAACACATATTTCAAAGCAAAGTCCTCACACTTAAATCATTTCTTCCATAAAGTCCTCAGTACGTGTGCTTCCAAGGTAAGGACTTTTAAAACATCATCGCAACATCATTATTACATTTAAAAAGTTAATAATAATTCCTTAACATAATCAAATATCTAGTCAAGTCATAAGGAATTTTAATTCTTCTAATGACATGGGAAATGCTTATGATCATGTTAAGGGGAAAAGCAGGATACAAGTCTGTCTATTATTCAAATACATAAAAGCAAGTATAGAAAGAGATTATAAGGAATACGAGGGTATGCTTAAGTTTAATATCCATAATCTCGGCTGTCCATAAGCCCCCAGCAAGGACCCCAACTTGTCACATTTCTGATGCCCTCCCTGCCCGGGGTCCGTGCTGGTATGTGAACTTGGGCATGGGGGGCATTTACGGGCTGAGCCAAGCCCACCCCCAGACCACGCCTCCCATGAGCTCCATCTTCTCTGCAGACCCCTGTGCTTATACTTTGTGGGAAGATACAGGTACCAATTTGCAGATTTCCCAAATCCTTCTGAAATTTTCTTCCCAAATATCAGAGATCTAACACAGCAAAATGTTTAATAAAGTTTCTTTCTGTTGGAGAGATGATGATTTCAAATGTATTTTTGAATACTTTTCTTTCTCTTTCATTTAAAAAACCAGGGTGAACACATGCCCTGTCACACCAGGTGGTTGTGAGAATTCAATTAGCCAATGCTTCCCAGGTGCCTGCTCACCAGCGTACCCCGAGCATGTGAGCCCTTTGAGAATGGAGGTAATTATCGTGCCATGCACTGCGTTTATCTCTGGGAATAAAAAGAGGAATATAGAGCACTGGTCTTCCGTCTACGAGGAACATATTGAGTAAATTGTATTTATTTTCTCTACTTTACCACAAAACTGAACATTGCTTTTTACAGTTATCGAACTATATGATCTAATTATAAGCAGCATAAACACAACCTGGCTTTTTCCTCCAAGCCTGTGGGCTCCCTCCAGCATCTAGAGTTTAACCCTCTTAAATCCCTCATGTTCTTCAACCACTTAAAGGCCATTATTTCCTTGTTCCACTTAACATTCACGTAGGAAATCTCTGCCATACTATGTATTTTCAAAATTGAATAAAAAGGCAGTGTGACGAAAGCAAATTTGTCATGAGTGACTGGAATCCTTTCTTAAGCCACTATCCAGATTTCTCTAACACAAACATGAATGATAGGTGTGTTACTGGCTAATAATCATTTTAGATGAAGATATTCTAAAGATCTGTATTTACCTGTATCTAGCTATGACATGCTGTATTCATGAATGTAAACTGGTAAAAGATAACTTGGATTTTGAGTCTGAATCCTTTAAAAAATTCATGATTCTGATGGGAAGTAGGAAATCAGCGGTTGTGTCCCAGCTTTTTCTCTACTGGTAGAGACACCACTTCCCATGAGCCATTCTTCCCTCCGGCCCAGGACTCAATAGTGACTGTGTAAGACACTGCCACACACTAAACAGACTACATTTGGATCATGAAGCAAGTGGTGTAACCCGTCAAGTACAATTCAAAAAATGCTGGTGGTTTATAAGTATGATTCTTGAAGCAGTGCAAAATAAGTATATTCTTAACAATGCTTGTAAAGAGAAAAAAAAATTCAAGCCTGCTGTCCTTAGAAAGCATAGGCATCCCAGATGATTTAACAAGAAATAGCCCTAAAGTAAGATTCACAAGTAATCTCTATAGGTAATGGGCGTATGTGCATAAGTGTGTACGGGGTATATGTGCATGTGTGTGTGTGTGTGTGTGTGTGTGTGTTCTACTCAACAATCTACATTATCTCCTTCGTTTTCTTATTGCTAATTTCTTCTTGTAATTATTATCAACATCCCACACACTAGATTTCATACTACAAGTCTGAAAGTTAAGTTTCCCTTTTAAAAACATAAGTGAGTCTATTCAGGAATCTAAAGAAAATTAATTATAACACCACATTTATTTTCCTTGACTATCTTTGGTTTTGCCTTCTTTTTATTTAAAAAAAATTATTATTTAGGGAAGGTTGACTGGCTATTTATGTGCCTTGTGTGAGGTGTGTCTATGTGCAATACTGACTCACAAAGGAGAAAAATGATAAAAGAGTGATTATGGAATCTTAAAAAGATGGGAATATCCCACTGATCTTGTGTCTATTCTCCTTGTAGTCATTTCAAGAATTCTGGAATTGGCTTCTCCTCGATTACGCTGAGGCTAACCAGGAAGCCAACAAAAAGAAAAAGAAAACAATTGTCCACCTACTAAAGAAGAGCTATCAGGGTTTCAAAGCCCCAAATACTCAGTACCTTCAAAGCAACCTCCATAAAATGTACTTAATGAATGACTTAAATGAAAAAGAGTAATAATTACACAATTAGAAAATAATACTAAGCAGAGACGGCATGCACATTCTCTTCCAGCTCTTTCCTCCACTTTCCGGGGCTAGACCGGACCTATGTCTCAACCCCATTGATTTGTCGTCCCTTGAAAGAAAGTAAATGGCACAGCATGAATCCAGGGTGCAGAACATCACACGCAGAAACTACTGCTCCTGAGGGGTTTTCAGGAGGACAGAACAGGCCACAGATGGTGGAGTAAAGTTCACAAAAACGCCAGGGCATCACAGACACTGATCCATCCATCCTGTCTGACTAGAGCAAATGGGATCCTTGCAAAGCCTTGAGTGATCAGTTTCTATGCTGATCTCACTTCATCGATGGCCCATGGGCACATGCAGATACTTTCTAGCTCAGTCAGTGTGGCACACACACACCACACAAGGCACATAAACAGCCAATCAAGCTTCCCTAAGTAATACAATTTTAAAAAATAAAGAGAAGGCAAAACCAAAGATGGTCAAGGAAAATCAACATGTTGTTATAATTAGGTAACACTTACTTTAACAATTCCATTTGGATATTTTCCATAAACCAGAAGTAGGTTCTATCCCGAGATGCACATTTCTCCTAAATTGATGTTGCCCAGGTGTGGCTGCAGCCCGAGGGAGAGGGCATCCTGCTGAGGCAGCCAGGCCCCCTGGAGGTCCACACCTCGCCCCACGCCAAGCAGTCTTCCACACCACTCCCAGACGGCCCCAGCTGCCCTTGGAAGAAAGATCTTGTACAAGCCATGCAATTATTTGCAATGAGAAGACAGCGAATTTCTCTTCATTGTATTGCAATTTGAATGGAAGTTATCGAATTGTCTATGCAGATTAAAGTCTTCCTGTGTGCAGCCCTTTCATCACCACTGATCTTCCTGCTATCAGCATCATGCTTGCTGGACTGTATCAGAACATATCAAGAAAGCATACGATTATGCATCTAATCAAAAATTTTTAAAAACTCACACAATTCATCAACACAAATTTTGCCTCTTGTAAATTAAGATGACACAATAAATTAAATGCTAAACTGGGACAGTTTTCAATTAGAACTGTATTAGTACAACTCAGTCCACAGTCCCCCTGCCCCGGTCAGGACAGTGCATTGCCTTGGAGACCTGCCTGGAAGAGGAGGGAGAGAAGAGGAGGGAACATAACACCCAGTGGCTTCAGTTCAGCAGGTGAAGAATCATCACTTGCCATTTGCTTACAAGTGTTTCTGCTCCTCTAGTTTACTGTTCCTATTTATTTACCTGTGTGTGTGTGTGGCACATATGCATGTATGTCTGAGTACACCAGAATTTCATTTTCTACATATAATCCAATCCATCCCACAGAGGATTTGAAGCAGGTGTCATTCACAGGTAAGTAATGTATGCAAGTCACTCCTAGGAGAACTTTCTGAACACAAAAAACAGTAGCTAGTCGCAGGAGCTGCAAAAGTCGGATGGTGAGAGAGCTTATTTCTAGCCACAGTGGTTCTGAAGGCTTAACAGAGAGGAGGGATCTGAGTGGGCCTTGAAATGATGTTAGGATAGGTGTGAAAAGAAGACAAAAGACGAAGATTTGGAAAACAAAAAAGGCACATGATTCAAACACTTCAGTGTGGTTACCATTATTTTCACTACTTCTAATACTACTACCACTACTGCTGTCACTATGGTGACCTTGGTGATTATAATGATGATGGTGGTGATAATGATGATGATGGCGATGACGTAGTATATTGGGAACGATATTAGAACACACTCAAAGCAAAATCCTAAAACAGAAACTTAAAAAGTTGACTGAAGCAAATGGTTTGTGAAATGGAATAGTAATAGAAAACACGGCTTAAAGTGGAAATGGGATCTGAACTGTGGAGGCCTAGAAGCCCCAAAACACAAGGTGTTTAGATTTTCACCTGTAGGTCACAGGAATCATGGAAGGGTTTTTTGCTGCAATGAAAGCGATGTTTCAGAAATTTAAATGGGTAGTGATATGAGAATGAATCCGGGATGCAGCAGAAGCCGACCTCAATCATTTCCACGAGGTGTGTTCATTCTAACCCAAGACAAATAAAACTTTTATGAAATTCTCTATTTCAGCTTTGAAAAAGACAAATGAATGTTGACAAATCAAGGCATAAAAGAAAGGATGCGGCATCAGGGTTGGAAGTGTGCCCTGCGTTTCTTTTAATCTGTTTGATTAAACAGATTAAAAGAATCTGTTTGTTCAGAGGCAGGGCCCTGTTCAATAATTAAACATTTGTTCTCAGTGCATGGCTTTATTGTATCATTCTGGAGTATCCAGGAAGCAGAAAAGATGACAGAGGTCATTTGATTTTTTTTTTTAATAAATTTATTTATTTTTTATTTTTATTTTTGGCTGCATTGGGTCTTCATTGCTGCGCTCGTGCTTTCTCCAGTTGCAGCGAGCGGGGGCTACTCTTCGTTGCAGTGCGCGGGCTTCTCATTGCGGTGGCTTCTCTTGTTGCGGAGCACGGGCTCTAGGCACGTGGGCTCAGTAGTTGTGGCTCGTGGGCTCTAGAGCACAGGCTCAGTAGTTGTGGCACACGGACTTAGTTGTTCCGTGGCATGTGGGATCTTCCGGGACCAGGGCTCGAACCCGTGTCCCCTGCATTGGCAGGCAGATTCTTAACCACTGCGCCACCAGGGAAGCCCAGGTCATTTGATTTTAATCGGAAGGATTGATCAGTGAAGTAAGCACACACAGAATTCCGCCCAAAATGTCGCAGTGTAGCTGGAATCAGTGCTGCGAGCACAGCTGGGGCCAGGGGAAGCACAGCCACCGCGGCACACGCAGGCAGGTGCTGGGAAGGGAGGTTCATGGGCTGTACAATTCTGCAGATCAGGATTCCAAATCCACATGTTTTAGGAGGCGCTGAGAATTTACACAAGAGACCAAAGGCAGCATGGCGGAGGTCTCTCCCATGACTCAGACCCAGATGGCACAGCCAGTCAGGGGCAGAGCTGAGATTTCCACTGAGGTCCTTCAGGCCAAGAAGAATTTTTTTATGCCATCACATCAAGCACCTCAAAGAGGTGTGTGTTTACCCAGCTTTGCCCAACCTCTCCCATTCTCCAAGATGACTCACCAACACCCCTATTCATATCCCATCAATGTCAATCATCCTCACTTCTGTCTGACTATATTCCTCAGATATTAGAAAGAGCGTAATCTATTTATTTTTAATTACGAAAAATAATCAGTCATTTATACCATCGTCACGTTGCATAAAAGGTTTGAGACAGCTTTCAGAGCTATGTACAAGAAAACAGGATCATGAATAAGTAAGTTGGGAGTTTGAGGCAAAGAGAAATGAGGAACAGAAAATAAGATGACTGGAATAAAGGTCATAAAAAGATGCAGGCTAGAGTATCACCGTCTGTGCTGATGCCCAGGTGTTCAGGGCTCCCTGCATAAATCAGAGGACACTGGTTGTTAAAGCTATGGAAGCAAGAGGAAATGTGAGGCTGCTTGATTAGGCTACGGACGTGCCTTCACTATGGGTCTTTGGAAGAAGTGAACTGAAAATAAAGTGTAAGTCAGTTAAACGCCTAGGATAGAACGAGCTGAGCAGCTAAAATAAATGAGAAAAATAAGGCAGAGCCTGATATCATGCAGCGGAGAACGAGAGACTACAAATTTCCCGGTGCTCAAGGGGTCAGGGAGCCCGGCCGGAGCTGGAGCAGTTAGCCACAGATCACAAGGTGAGCGGGACCAAGCGGGACATGAAGCTTTACCGAGACGTCTACGGACACCTTGTCCAGTCCAGAGACGGGGGACTTTAGGTTAAGACATGCAGATTTCCCTCTGAGCCTCTTGACAGCCAAAACAAGGTAAAGAAGTCAACCATGAAATTGCAACAGCATTCCTCACACTGGTATCTGCTGAATGCTCTTCTGTCGGATCTAACTGAAAATGTGACTTCTCCCTCTCTCTCTCTCTCCCTCCAGTGTAAGAAAAACTGGCAAATGCAGGATTAAAACAGAGCTAATGCTCGTTTCTTCTCAACTGCAGGACTACACACGGACAGCAGCGCGCTAACATACTGAGACCGACATGGTGGGAAGCACAGAACGCTTTTTCTCACTGGCTTTGCAATAAAAAGGGTTCTGCAGAACACAGTTTGGGAAATAATGACTTTAAAAACTAACAATCGGGCTTTCCTGGTGGCGCAGTGGTTGGGAATCCGCCTGCCAATGCAGGGGACACGGGTTCGAGGCCTGGTCTGGGAAGATCCCACATGCTACGGACCGGCTAGGCCCGTGAGCCACAACTACTGAGCCTGCGCATCTGGAGCCTGTGCTCCGGAACAAGAGGGGCCGCGATAGTGAGAGGCCCGCGCACCGTGATGAAGAGTGGCCCCCACTCGCCGCAACTAGAGAAAGCCCTCGCACAGAAACGAAGACCCAACACAGCCAAAAATAATAAATAAATTAATTAATTACAAAATAAAAAATAAAAACTAACAGTGATCCAGAGGAAAAAATTGTTCAGGAGAAGTTGCATGTTTCTCCCGTACTGAGACCTAGGAGACATCGGTGCTATGGGCTCCCGGGAAGGTCAGACTGCGTCGGTGGAGAGCGGTACCCACCACGTCAGCCCTCAATAGACACCCTGATACATGTCTCTGACCGCATCCCTTCACGTGAGCATGTGCTAAATCCAGGGGAAAACTGTAAATGAGAATGTAGTTTTTTTTAAGGCCAAAGCTATTGTCTGATGGTCTAAATAAGTGGTTCTCTGGCAGTCTGACTTGATCCAAGACTAAAACTGAGAACAGCAAGAAGAGATTATTGCATCTGCTTCAAGTCACCCTGAAGAGATGCTCTAGGCTGACATCTAGGCTGAGTTCCTATAGCATGAGCTACAGCTCTTTGGGAAGAATTTGTAAATAAACCTATGCTGCCAATTAAGGACAGATTGATTTATTTTGTGCATAAACAAAGAAAAAGATTAGGGTTTTAATCCTCTAATAAAAGTTAAGGATTTATGCTTGGATAGAAAGCTCTGAGATTTATACACGGAGATGAGCAAAGGGGAGGTTGGCACAAATGGTCAAGTTTTCTCAGCAAACAGTGCACTGGCCCGCTCAAAGCAAAGGTCTCAAAGTTCTACACTACACAACCTATAAATAAGTATTTTATCCTGGAGAATTTTTAAAGCAGGCGTTGCAAATTACTCATTTAAATCATTTAAAAGTTTTTCAATATTGCACCCAAAGGACATCTAATTTTAATGAAGGTAACTTCTTGGTATACCGCCAAGATAAACTGGATAAAAATTTAATCCCATGTAACTAAATGAGTTGAATAGGATTTTTGCTAGGAGCCAATTATATTTGGAGAAGTTCTGCCAAAAATAATGACTAGGTTTTCAGAGTAATTGATCTTAAGCCATTCTTACTGAGAGCAGGACCACTCACCAATTGACGTCATGTCCAGTTTTTGACAGTAATGCCCTGTCTCCCTTTTTATTCTCCACACCAAAAGGGCATCCAGCATCCAGAGAAGCTTCATGTCATTGAGAAATAAGATTAAAAAAGAAGGGAGGCCAAACATGGTTTCATTTGCCCCCTTTTGAAATTGCTCTTATCTAAGAGAATGTTCTTACTCAGCTAGATGCTTGAGGAGGTTTCTACATGAACCTGAACATCAGTCAAGGGCCCAAAAGGGCATCTATAATGAGTCCTTACGGCCGAGCCTATTCCTGTCCTGATGATGGAGTTAAAGACTGGAGCAGAGGGCCAGAGGCAAGGCAGGTGGCAATTATCTACCGTCTAAAAGGCCTAGTCCTATCTGTCTTAGGACAGATGTCCTTACGCTCTGTGTGCTGTGTAGAGTAGATACTGGTGTCTCCACTTAACAGGGAGCCCAAGTAAAGGCGGAGTCAACATCCACTCCCCTTGGGCAGCCCAGACAGAATCGAGGTCCATGTGGGTTCTCTGCCTACCTCTGCCCAAGCCTATCATAAAACTACGTCCAAGCCTCCAATGTCCTATGAAGCAGAAAAGCATCATTTGCTCCTTCTGCGTGAGGGGGACCAATGCTTCCATCTGCCACAAGTGTCCATCTTTTGGCCTCAGTCCCTGATTCAGGGTCCCTGTTATTACATCAAAGACAACAAGGAAAATAGCCAAAAATCTATGTGTTTTTTATAAAATGACAATAAACTTTTGTAGCCAAAGACAGCAGGCAATGATACTGGCATTCAGAAATGGTTTTTTGCAACTTGATACCCTGAACTAGGCCTTGAGCCCCTTCCTGGATAAGGTCCACACAATGATGTCTGGCCAAGGTGCTGTGAACCACTGCAGAAGATATGGAGGTCTGGATGCCAATCTTCTAGCACCTTCCCCTAAAAACATCCCAACAGTGCTCTGGGATTCTCTGAGCTTTGGAAGCAAGTGAGAATGAGACACTTATACTGAGTTTCTGGGGAGTAACTTTGCTGCCCCCAACATGCTGTCTCCCATTACTTATGAAAACCTTCTGCACGACACAGCCAATCACATGACAAACACACACCTGCTGAGTGCCTATCAAGGTCAAGGTTCTCTACTGAGGGAGACTGAACAGAAGGGTCTTTCCAGACTCAAGGGGCTAAAAGGCAAAGTTGGGGTAAGGAAATAAATATATGCATCAGATTGACAAACATGCAGGGATTCAGCCTTGGGCTCAAATCCAGCCTTCATTACATATTACCCTGGTCATTTTATTTACCCTTATAGAATATAAAATGTACAGCACAAAGTAAATTCCTTTAAAAATTATAATTATTATTATCTATAAAAGATCCAGAAAGTGAAAGAACTTTAATGATCATTGTTGGCCTAATATTATACATCAGTCACTCTTCTAAAACAAATATCTATCTATCTATCTAGAGAGAATGAGAGAATATACATAAATATATATAAATGATATCAATATACCGGTTAATTCTCATACTCCCCTAAAGTACTATTATTAACTCCATTGATTTGGCAAAGCTCACGTTACCTGTAAAGAGCAAAAGAGCAAGAATGGGTTCGAATTCTGACTCTATCTGACCCCAAACCTGTGCTCTTTCCACTACTGAACACTGGGGGCTATAATCTAGAACTATACTGTCCAACATGATAGACGCTAGCCAATGAGGCTATTTAAGTTTAAATTCTAAGTTAATTTAATTAAAAATCCAGTTCCTCAGTTGCACTAGGGCTCAAAAGCCACATGGGGCGTGCGGCCGCCATACTGGACAGCAGAGACACAGAACATTCTAGTAGCACACAAAGATCGACTGGACAGCATTGATCTAGAAGAAAGACCAACAGAGGAAACTATTTTTTACAGACCAGGAAAATGCTATCTGTTAAGTTAAAGCATGTTGAAATGAAGGTAAGTGATCCATTCTGCAGTTCTGAATGAAGCTGCCGTAATCATTATGAGCATAATTGGGCAAAACATCTGTATCTTCACCTTTAGGTCTAGACTATGCAGGAGCTGGAAAGCATCTAAATTCCTAGAAGTGTCCGTTATCTGGCTAATTAACATGCTTCCATCAAGCTCAGAGAAGTGTTCTTTGGACAGTGAGTTTGTCTCTGTGTCTTTAGTTAAACTGCTGCCAGGAAAATAAAATGGCATGGAACACAGAGTCAAAACAAGGCATGAGGAAGACACAGCTCCTCGACACATGCCAGCATCACCTCTTTTGTCAGTCTACTTAGACTTTTTCCCTGGGTGCTAGTTTAGATGCTGTTTTGTGCTTTTTGCTGCTTTAGACAACAGTAGAAATGACTAAGCATTTGAATTAGCCTCCTCTTCAAGAATTCAGTTAACCAAACTTATTTTTTAAATTATTTGTAGAATGATATCTTCATTCCATTTTTTTCCATTCATTTAATCAAGAAATATGTATTAATCACCTACTATGTGCCTGGTGCTGGGCTGGATGCAAAGTATACAAAGGTGAACCAAAATAAACTTGGTCACTACTGTCAGGGCATTTACAGCCTGAAGTCTTCTCTCTTCATAGAATATTTCGGTTTTACTGTGAAATATGAATTAATGTATAGAAAATAATTTGACTGACATAATTCAGCAACTAATGACACATCCCAAGTACAACCAACAATTTAATTACCACTGGAATATAAACGTCTCGCTTACCATTTTCCTCCCTTCTCTGCCTTTTTACTGGTCTGTTTTATACCCAAAACCCTGTAAATATTATAGTTATTCTCAGAGAAACTTTAGCTATAAGTACTTAAATTTTCTGTAAAGATGGGAAGAAAATTGTACAACAGAGCTAACTGTACATCCAAACTTACACATAAAGTAGAGACACTAGAAATAGCCTCTGTTCTTAGCAGCTCTAAGAATTACATTCAGATGTTTGAAAACCTGCTTTCTGGATCTGTGCTCTTCAATTACGAATGAAGGTGAGATGTGGACAATGCAGGAGGTGAAGACTTTAAAGAATTCTTTCCTATAATCAATTTTGTTAATAATTCTTAAGAAGGTGAACCTACAAGACCCAGTGTGAGTGAATATTGTTTCACGGCCTGTGAAGTGAACCCGCACACCTTCTGTGGCCTGAAGCCGAGGGGCCAGGAGCAGTGACCATTTCTGACTGGGTTCCTAAGAAACCATACTCTTTCTAAATCCAGTATAGTGGAAATTTTCACAGAAAAAGAGAAACATAAGGCAACCTAAAACAGGAAAACAATATTGAAGAATAGAGAAGGGACAAGACAATGTCAGAAATTTCATTTTTATGTAACACATCTCTATAGCATGAAAAAGAAAATTATCTTAGTATTGTCTGAAAAACTTAGAAGAATAAAAGGACAGAGTCTAAACAAGAGTTAGCCCCGTTAAAGATATTCAAAATAGGTGCGAATAATCCTAATAGTATCTATTCTTTTTAAGGTCTGCATTATTTTGACTCTGGTCAAAAGAGGTAAGAAAATAAGAAGGAAACTACCCATTTAAATGTGAAATAAAATAATGCAACCATCCTGCATTCCTTTCATGCCTGGGACCACACACAGTCACTTCATGCAGCCATCAAGATCGGTATGTGGTTTGCAACAGACAGATTCTATAGTAGTTTTTCTATGTGAAAAATACAAAAGTTATGTTGCATTGAACACAGATGGCAAGGCAACTAAAATAGGCCCACCAGATACCTTTTAATGGGTCTAATTTCACCCTCAATTTTTCTTTTTCTAAATATGAAACAAATTTCTTCTTCCTCTAAAAACCCTTGGTCATACATCAATGGTTTCCAGTCAATACTTGCCCTCCTTCATCTCAAATTCACCAGACTTTAAATTGATTATCAAAACTTTTTTCCATCAAATAAATGGGTTTTTGAACTCTTTCTGATCAATTAACTTTTTTAACTCTCAAATAGTTCCTACCAGCACAGCACTTCTTACTTGTCTAAGCATCCTTGACATCATAAATTCCCTGCAACATTTTCTAACAGTTGAAGTATAATGAATATTCCTTTCTACAAAGGACTTACAATCCATTTCAGGAGCTAAGTCGTACACACATGGTACGTGTAACAGTAACAATATAAGTCAGTAAATTCCACATTCACCAAAGGCTTTCTGAGGATCTTGTTTACTGTATAGCTGAGGTAATCAAGGAAGATTTCTTTTATAAGAAGTGGCACTTAGTTGGGGTCTAAAATAAAGAGAAGACTTATAATGAGAGGGGAGAGGATAGACAGTGACCATGAGTAATGACTATTTTTGACAGGGTTCTAAAAAACCATTCTGTTTCTAAATTCTGGAAACAGCAACGGCATGTATGTGTTATATTTTAGAATCAGTGAGGGATCCAATTTGACCAGAGGAAAGGTTTTTCTAAACTTTCTTAATCACTGAGTTTTACTGATCTTCTTTCTAGAATATTCAGGACTGAGAATCCTTTCCCTCCAGTGACTTAAGTATACTCATTTCAGGGAACTTATTAGACCCAAAGGAAAAGTGCATTGTTTCTAAACAACGTGTCTGTAATTCAGAGTCTTCAAAATCCAGGTGAGAAAGAGTGAAGACCTTACCCGTTGCAAGTTTTGTCCCATCCATCGGTGCCAACACGCACAAACGAACCAGGATAGAGAAACATCACTCCCATCTCCATGTCAGTGGTATTATTGACTAATTAATTAAAATAACCACCTTCATACAGTACTCTCCAGTATCTCACATGCTTGTTGTTTCATCCTCACAATTACCAAACTTTAGTGTCATGTTTAGACCTAGGTAAGGCACAAAATAGTATCTCTACTAATGGAAAAACTGGAGATTAACTGACATCTTTGGTCACCCTGTCATAAATGTCAGAGGCAAGATTTTTACACCTGGCCCTTGGACACCACAAATGCTCTTCCTCCAATTTCACGATCCCCAGTGAAGAATCCAAACTGGTTTAGCACTAGCCGATGAGATCACATCGTTCTTTTCTGCAGGTTCTTCCCTAGCTGATATCTCCCGTGACTCTAATGCAGAGCCAAGTTAATCATCCTCATCTACCGTACAGGCGATTAAGTAAAAATATTAGAATACCTGGCTTGACGGTTATATACTCCACTCTGGCTGTATGCCCTTCTCCCTGATCAATTACATGGCACATTCATAACATTCTTCACAAGAGGCTGGATCGCCATAATTCCCCACCATCGCGTGGAAGGACAAGTTTCCCTGACGAAATCAGTAGAGTTTTTTAAATACCTGAAGATGCAAATGTAAGCATATGTCTACCTAGCAATCTGCTCAATTCTGATCTTGTACACATACAAGAGACTTCATTTTTTTGCACATTTCAATATGCAACTGTTCGTAGAAATAGTGGTTAAAGAACCATTCATGTTGCTACTATTTTGCAAAATGATTAAACAACCTCAAATTTCTGAAATATTCACCCAGCGTACACTAGATCCTTTCTTATCTGAGTTTTGGCCTTGGACGGCCCACACAGCAAGGTCAACCCTCCGTATAAAATTAGAGAAATGAAATTCACCTGTCTAGCTCTACAGCCCCCCACCAGCCTTGATCTATGGGGCATCTGCTGGAAACTCAACAGTTGAGCTACGTCAGGGTGTTTTTCCCCTTGAAAGATCTAAACAACATTTTAAGAGTGAGAAACAGAGAAAAAACTGTGGACTCCTAATTAAATTTTGAAAGATTTCTTAACCTTCTTAAAGACTAATAACATAAGAGGGTCTGATTTTCAAAGGGGATCATTAATTTGCCTTAATTTGAAACTATATCTCAAAGTATATTTTATTCATACTTAGAAAAGGATAAATGGAAGATCAAAAATCAATAATGCAGACTGTACCAGTGCCCAGCCCCTGAGGGAACCAGTACACTACATTTTTTATGTTAGCCGACCTTTTCCTGTTAGTATTCATGAAAACTTAGCAAATAATCACATTGAGCTGATTTCAGGGACATATATCCTTTGCTTCCTGCCTTAAACATGAAGCTCCAGCATGGTTATCTGACACAGGAATGCACTTTCATTCCATCTTTAGTAAGAGCAACTGTACAAAGACAAGTAAACGAGCATCATGATGAAATTGCCCATAAGAATGTCCACACTCGCCTTGCAATTCATCTTCCTCTATCTACACAGGGCTCTTCGTCCCTTAAAGCAAGCTCTAGGGCCATGGAGGAAAATTCAGGTGCAAAGGACAGAAACCACTTCACTTGTTAGCCAAGAAGATATTTAAGGCTCTGAAAAACGAAACATTAACACAATGGACAATTCCGCCTCAGTAAATCACCCTTGAGTTTTAATATCTTAAAGATCCTATCAGACAATGACACCCTGTGTTGAATGCCATGTGTCTCCTTAAGTCATTCACGAGTTTCTGGATAACTTGCTGACTGAGAAAAACAACACATCGTAATGCAAGATTGAACTGCGGCTACCCACTTTCACTTTATAAGACAGACAGCTGAGAGAGAACTCCTTCAAAGGAAAGCAAAAGACAATCAAATGTCACAGGCTCAAGATAAGCCAGCTGGCATTATCTACCGTGCCAGGCAGAGTACCGATTTATAATTCAAACGCTGGAATGTTTATCATTAGAATGGTCATCTTCCTGGGGAAAACATTTACTGTTTTGCCAGTTAATATGAGCCAAAAGGCTAGTATAATCCAGTTAAGGGTCGCAAAATGATAAAAGGTAAGCAAACCATCTAACACAAACTCCCCATGTGTCCACAAATTGTTTCCCAGTATGGGAGCCACTGCAAATAATGTGATGTGCTGTGACCTGAAGTATGGGATAAGATTCCATTACTCCCGTGGCCAAGAGATCTGAGATCCCTCTAGAATCATTATTTTAAGATAAGGTGTCACTCCCTAAAATGGGTACATGTGTGTGACCTGGTACAATTCATACCAGACCACGTTAAAAGGTATTGACTTGCTATCACTTAGCAAAGCAGGACCAGACAGATAAGGGTTTACAGTAAACAGCTCACTCGTCGACTTTCAGAACTCAGGATGCCATAGCAAAGGGCACCAGGCCAGTGGCTTCCACTGGATCCTGGTGCAGCCAGAGTGGATCTGGAGAACACACAGTTCTTGGGGCAAGAAGAGACTATGGTAAACAATTTTTTTAATTAGAAAGACTCATTCTTGGCCTACTTTTGAATTTTGTGCTACTCCATAATAATCACAAAATCTAAACTGCCACAGAACTGATTAACTGCAAGATTAAGAGAAAACTGGCATCCACAGTGAAAAGACCAACCCCAGGTGGGAAATGAGGAGACCAAAAGAAAACAGCATGTCAGGCAGTTTGGAAATAAAATTCAGGAAATTCAATATTCACTGTTAATTTTCACATGAATCCCTTATATTGTTTTCTTTTTTGTCTCTAGCCAGCTGTGCTTCCTAATAGGACAATTATTTGCTATTCAGATGTATTCCAATTATTTCTTAAAAAAAAAAAAACTTCCATAAGATGATCAAGTTTGTCTATTTGAGAAAATTTCTCTTCACTTTTTATTGCTGCATGTGGCACTCATGAAGGTGATTTTGATTTGTAGAATTAAATTATTCATCATTATTAATAACAATCACTTTAACAAGTAAAAAGGGGGAGTGTTTATAGCTTTAATTCTGGTACAGACAATGAGAGTCAAATCAACTAGATATGAACTGGAAATTAGAGGATACAGGTAAGGCCACAGGATAAGTGATTTCTAGCAACACGGACACAGGGTGAACGATTCACATCTCAATGCCTGTGTCAGCCACAATGAAGAGCAGCACAGACAACTTCCACGAAAAGGAGTTTATTATTAAATTCCAGCAAGGCCTCCAGCGGCTCATTAGCTGTGAAAACTCCACAGAAACACAGGAGTTGCTTCTTTCATTATTACTTTAAAGGAGGAAAAATATGGTTCTTAACGCGATGCATACTGGACACACTGATTCATTAAAAGTTTTTTTAAAAATACAAGCTACTATAAATAACAAGGCCCTACTGTATAGCACAGAGAACTCTATTCAATATCCCATGATAAACCATAATGGAACAGAATATTTTAAAAAAGTACATATATTTGTATAACTGAATCACTTTGCTGTACAGCAGAAATTAACACATTGTAAATCAACTATACGTCAATTAAAAAATTCAAAAAAATTAAAAAAAAATAAGAAAAATAAAATACAAGCTACTTGTACTTTGGGAACAAGACAGTCTGAGGGGTTTTTCTGAGTGTGTGTGCGTGTGTGTGTGTTTTCACAGCAAAATTCTCCATTATATGCCTGGCCCTCTTCTACCTGCAAGTACAATCAATGGATAAAGATAGTTGGTGACTTTTCTCTATCTCCAAAATTTAACTAGGGCCACCATATTTGTCTCTCATCCTTCTCTTTTAATGGGATTATTTACACATGTGTAAAAGTGACTTTCCTGGTTTGATTCATTTTCACCTCTTCTCTAGATGAGAAAAGCATCAAATCCCTAACATAAAAGCACAAGGATACTACACTGGGCTTCCCTGGTGGCACAGTGGTTAAGAATCTGCCTGCCAACGCAGGGGACACAGGTTCGAGCCCTGGTCCGGGAAGATCCCTCATGCCGCGGAGCCACTAAGCCCGTGCACCACAACTACTGAAGCCTGCGCTCTAGAGCCCACATGCCACAACTACTGAGCCCACACGCCACAACTACTGAAGCCTGCGCCTCTGGAGCCCGTGCTCTGCAACAAGAGAAGCCACTGCAATGAGAAGCCTGCGCACCGCTACAAAGAGTAGCCCCCTTTCGCCGCAACTAGAGAAAGCCCGTGCGCAGCAGTGAAGACCCAAACGCAGCCAAAGGTAAAATTAATTAATTAATTAATTTTGTTTAAAAAAAGGATACTATACTGATTATACCACGTTTATCCACTTCATGATTCATTGCAGGCCCTTGATGAATCACATGTTTTCTCTTTATAAAGGTATCTTGCTAAGTCAGAAAGAGAAAAACAAATACCGCATGCTAACACGTATATATGGAATCTAAAAAAAAAAAAAAGGTTCTGAAGAACCTAGGGGCAGGACAGGAATAAAGACACAGACGTAGAGAATGGACTTGAGGACACGGGGAGGGGGAAGGGTAAGCTGGGACAAAGAGAGAGTGGCACGGACATATATACACTACCAAACGTAAAATAGATAGCTAGTGGGAAGCAGCCACATAGCATAGGGAGATCAGCTCGGTTCTTTGCGACCACCTAGAGGGGTGGGATAGGGAGGGTGGGAGGGAGATGCAAGAGGGAGGGGATATGGGGATATATGTATATGTATAGCTGATTCACTTTGTAATACTGCAGAAACTAACACACCATTGTAAAGCAATGATACCCCAATAAAGATGTTAAAAAATAAAAATAAAGCACATGGAAGAGAACCAATAAAAAATAAATAAAAATAAAGGTATCTTGGAAAAGTCAGGTTATATCATCAATGACCATTAGCACTTACCTGGAGAGGGCAGGAAGAAACCTTACCACCGCAATGCCCTGGGAACTAAGGGAATGACCGGCTTCTCCCCAAATCAAATGATCTTTTTTTCAACTTCCATTCTCCTTGACATTTTCTGGCACATCAAACTCTTTACCACTCCCTCCTTGCTGAAAGGCTTCCTTTGGGCTTTACAGTAATACACTAACTCGGTCTTCCTGCCTCTAAAATTACAGCTGCTTCCTCCCCCACATGTGCCCTGACCTCATGCCCTTTCCAAGTCTCCACCTGTGCACCTTCCCCCCAAAGCAATCACTGAGCGACCACTCTCTGTCATGCCTCTAAGAAAATCCATCTTTGATTTAGTCTCCATTTCCACCTCTGTGTATTTGAAAATCAAATCTTTCTTGACAACTCATTTTTCATCCAATTCTAGGACTGTATCTTTATCACTCTATCACATAAATTTTCTAGAAGAAAAAAGAATGGGGTTGTCATTTTTAACCAAACTACATCCCCAAATAATTAGCTTCCCCAGTGCATTATCTTGCTATGGCCCTCCAGGAAAAGAGTCATGACTGGAAAATTAGTCAAAACTGAAGCAATGAAATATCAGTTCCATTAGTGACTAGACTGCATTTTTCTTAGCATTCAGTATAGCTATTTTTTAATCAAAATCATTAAGGTTCATAGGTGGAATAACCACTCCAGTGTGTATGAAATTTTATAGAGGGGCTATATGCCCTAAAATTCCTCTCCCTGACCTTGAAATCTAGAATTGTCTCAAAATCTGGTCTTTTGTAGGGGACACGGAGCACAGAGGTGGCCTTAATGAAAAAGCATTCTAATTCGATCATACATGAGAGACACCACTTCAAAGAGTACAGTTTAAACTGCTGTTCCTCCATTTTGTGAAAAAAATCAGACCTGATCTCCTATAACCCGTCTTTCTATCCCCAGGATTTGAAAGTTGAGCTCGTTAATGTGCTAAAAGACATTCTAGGGAGTCTGAAGGCATGTTTTTCTTCACAGACATTTCTTACCTCTCCAATCTTAAATCAGGAAACAGTTTCCACAGTTACCACAAATATACCCTCTAATTTACATTGAATTCAAATCAGCAAACATTTACTGAGTAGGTGCTGGGGACCCAACAACGAAACCCCTGCAGGTCAAGAGTCTTTGGGAGGAGTTCCAAACCGGGCTCCACAACTCAGTAGCTGTACACCTCGGGCAAGGTAGTTGACCTCTCTGTGCCCGGGATTTCTCTTCTGCAAAACGTGGCTAATAATAGCTTTCAGAGGAATAGGACAATTCTGAGGATGAAATGAGTCAACTCATAAAATGCAAGGAGTAATATTATCTACCTCGTGAGGCCCTTGGGAGAATTCAACGAATTGATACACATATGACAGAACAGCGTCTGGCACAGAATCCACACTCAGTAAACGTTCATTCTCATGGTCACCGTTATTTCCCGGTGTCTTTCTAAAGTTAATAAATGTTGGAACAGGATTCAATCCCACGAGCAAAAAGCAAGGCATTCTGAGACGTGCTGTGATGCTGAGATACAACAACCTCCCTTGACAAAGAGGAAGAACCCCAGGACAGACTGTGATGAAATGAGCTCAAGGTTCCAGGCAGATGGGAAAGACAGGGTAGAGGGCGCGGGTGTGCCAGGCAAGGAGGTAAGAAAGAGCACAGCTCACCGCCTGGACCCCGTCAGCAGTGTGGAAGGACAGGGCATGCACCACTGTGAGCCTCGCCAAAGACTGGGTGCCCTTTATCTGGGGGTAACAGGACTCAAGCAAATAATAGAAATAATGTGAGCAGATCATTCCTCCACAATCTGAGGACGGGGGGTCACGGCTGGAGGTGGAGAGATCCATTGGGAGCTATCTCAGCAGCCACAGCAAGTCAGGAAGACAGCCGACCTGAGGGGTTTACAGCCAAGGACGGGGGGCAAAGGCTTGGTGGGGGGAAGGGTCAGCAGAACAGACACTGGCACCAGGGGCCTGAGTCAGACCAATCCTCTCGCTCTGAGATGTGGGGCAAGAAGGTAATCTCTGTAAGAGCTCCAGCCCTGTAAAAGGAAGCTGGTAACATGTACACTGTAAGACTGTTATCAGGCTTGACACATATGATGTGAGTGGCAATGATTTGCAATCTGGAAAGATCTATATACATGTACAGTTTATATTATCTCCAAAGTAGATTCTTCCCTGGACCCATTTGGGATTACTGTCTCCAGAACTGGAGTCTCCACGCTGCTTCAATGCTAGATGATTTTCTCACTTCAAAAGCCATGAAGGGGGACCCGTTTCTTGAAGGGACCTCCTCATTATCTTTAAGGTTTTTCCAAAAGAAAAAAAATACACACACACACACACACACACACACACACACATACACACACACACACACACATATACAACTTTGGTCATTAGCACTGTCTTACCTGACTTGCTAGGTCCCATCAGTTTCCAATGTCACTACACTGTGTGTGCATAAGTGCACACTATTTCTTTCTATAGACTTCTTTTCCTCATCATTATCTAACTTCTAATCAAACCAGTAGCAGAATATGACCAGAGAGTACTGAACAGGTTCTTAAAGCCATATTCGGTCTAATGTAGAGAATCCTTCCACATTTCCTGGCAAGTTGAAACGTAATGGTCAAAAGATAATAGAAGTTACATAGAAGAGTGCCCAGTCCTTCAGTCCTTGTGGCCAAGGCAATGGGCATTCAAGTATCAGGAAACACGATCATTTGGGAACTGGTCCTTTGCAGCTGTTGTAGTTGTGTATCTTTGAATTATTGTTCCCCTGTATTTTTTATAATATTATAATTCTATCAAAAATGCATCCAAGAAATAATTTGGGGGCCAGAATACCAATAATGGATGTTCCCAGCTATGGTGGCAACAGAGAGATAAGTTCGTACCTTTTTTTTTTAATTTGTTTGTTTGCTTGTCAATCTAAATCCCTTTGTACCAATCATTTCCTTGCCACTTCACCCACACCTGCCCATCATTTCTCGTTCAGTAAGGCTGGAGCTAGGTGTCCACACACTCTTTCCCTGGCTACCTCATCACTGGACTTCCCGTTAGTGATTATTCCTAGGCTGCACAAGCAGAAGGGAAGGCTAGAGGGTGAGTGAAGTCTTTATCCTTTCCTCCCCCACCCTCCTTCCCTTCCCTTTCCCTCCCCCTTCCCTTGTCCCTCCTCCTCACCTGGCAGGGTTTCTGGATGTTGCCCTATTTGCCCCCTGTGGTCCCAGAACAGCCTACAAAGCTCCTCCTCCCTGGTACCAGCACTGGCTAAGGCGCCCCTCTTCCAGCTTTCCTCAACCTCAAACGATTCCCCTCACCAATGCCAGCCATGGTCAGGCGACCCCCTCCTGTAGGTTTCAGCACCCGCGTGCCCTGCTCCCCTGGCACTTGTGCTCTCGGAGATCCGTGGTCAGTAGCAGATTCAACCAGCAAGTTCTGAGTTATCTTGTTACCTCCATTCTGGTCTTTCCGACATTTTAAAAAGTTATTCCCTTGATGAAGTCCCCTCATTGCAGAATATCTAGGTTATTTCCCTTAAAGGACCCTGACATATAACAGTACTAGTAGTGGTCCCAGGAAACACTCACTCTAAGCCGAAGTCTCGTATTGATCTGCTGCCCTGTTTGAGCTTGAACAAAGTGATCTCCTTATTAGCAGGGGAAATGGATACCTAGTAAACTATGGCTTGAAATGGCATTGTCATAACTTAATCACCTGTGGTAGCTTGAGATAAAAATTCTATCAAAGGAAAGGCTTTGGGAAACCAAGTGGCTGCTTCATTTAATTGTTAACTTGTAGCGATGAAGATTTGAAGGACTGCAGGGTGGGGTAGTGGTTCTGAATGCACAGGAGAGACACAGAGAGAAAATGACAAGCTCAGGGGTTCCAACTCAGTTCAAGGTATAGTCAGAGAACCAAAGAACTTCCCTAGTGGGCTAGCTTAAAAGAAAGAAAAAAAACAACTCACTTCTTACAGCCACAGCACATACAGAGCTGCAGATGATGCTAAAAATGAAACAGTAAGCTGCAGTACAGATTCACAGGGTGGACACACTGACCGTAGTGGGCGGAAGGCCAGTCAGAACGTTGCCACCTGCAGGGAATTTTGCTGGTGGTCAGTGGACTGTCACGTGCCCAGGAAAAAGAGGCGCCGCCCTCTCGGGCTGCTGTGACCATAACCTGCCTGGGGACAGGTACCTGGTCTGCCTGTTCACCGGTGCTTCCTCAGTGCGTGTCTCATGCTCAGCGAACAGTACCGAATGGATGGATGACTAAACCAACCGGTACAGAAAGCCGTGTGCCCACATCCGGTGAAGACAAACCTCAGGGTAAACAACTTCAACTTCCTACCTGTTCGTAGAAGCAGCCGGGGTGGGTGCTGAGCCCCTCCCTCAGTCGGGTACTGAGTCCGGACCCTCAGAGGAGGAGAGCCCGGGACAGCCCGTCCTCCCACAAGGCTGAAGGCTCAGAGCCTGGACGGCCTCTGATTTGAATATGCAGTATTTCTGCCACAAATGTGAATTTTGCCAATAATTTTATACATATATTTAATGTTTCAGGGTGAAGACAAGGTTTATGTTGTCAGAAAGCACAAGAAGGTAGGATCATTTTAGTGGGGTTTAAAAGATTTTATGAAACTTCTTTCTGAAGCACAACCGGTATTTCACTGTAAGAATCTAATAAATATTTTAGAATGGCATTGCATTTGTTTTACAATGACATTTGGTATTAGAATGAAAGAGCTGGAAAAAGAAATATTAAAAAATTTCCCTCCACTACCCACCGGATTCCTTACATTTAGAGACTGAGCAGATTTATAATGTTCATAGGAGTCACTTTAAATCATCACCGACTACAGTAGGATGCGGACCCGTGGTACAAAGATGAAGTCCACTGTTTGTCTCCTAAACACCCAGATCTACACTTGACTCTAAATGGTTCTCAAATGTGTTTATTTAACGTGTCCCATTAAACCACATCTCAGTCTGTGCTATTCATTCCCATTTCATGGGATGCCACTGGAAGAGGGGCCATTTCACATACGAATAAGAAATCAGTGACGTAGAAAAAGTACATTCTTTTTAACTGAATCATATTTTTTAAGAGTTATTTGCCTTAAGTCCTTGAACACCCAAGATCCAACTTAAGGTCATTATGGGCACAACACAGGCCTCTCAGAGCAGAAGCAAGCAGAAAAGGGAGGTCAGCAGCGTTCCAAGGCAGAAGTTGCAGAGAATCTCCGGGCAGTGGTTCACCTCTGACTGTACACGGCTGTGATCTGGGGGGACACCCTCTGCTTCATCACTTAAATCATCAGCAGTTATCAGGAGTAAGATCGGAGCAGGACAGCCTGGTGGGTGCAGGCGGGAACTAAGCAATCACTTCTCTCTCCCCTTTCCCTCCTTCAAACCCTCAGGGCTAGAGAACTACAGTCTAAGGAACGATCGGCTCTGTTTTCTTGGCTTGGAGGTCACCGACTGGAAGTTCCTTCACCCCTACTGACAAAGCCTCTTGGAGCTGACATAAATGGGGTTCAGCCGCAAAACAAAATAACATAACATTCGAGGGACACAACCATCCCTAAGGAAAATAACAAACCAGAAATACAGATTCCAATAGACAACAAGATTATAATAGATGAACCAAGAGCTTTAATTTGCATAATATACATATTAGATGGCTGTGAAAGGATATTATCAACATAAAAGAAGAAAAAAATGAAAGAGAGCCAAACAGAAGTATTATGTATGAAAAATACAATATTGAAATAAGTGGCACAATAGATGAGGGAGTAGATTAAGCTGCTGTTTATATTGCACACTCCCTTCCCCATACCCTCATGGAGGGAGTGTATTTCCCCCCCTTGACTTTTGGCCCTACGTGGAATTGTTTTGGCCGGTGTGATTCTTTAGGAGGAGGTGTAAAACACGTCTGTGTGGTTGAATTTATACTCTTGCCCTTCTGCTACCAGCGTGAAAAGAGTACGTCTTGGGCCGGCCACTGGCCCCAAGAGGAAAATGAGATACACATGTTTTTAAGTGCACAACACAGTACTGTTAACTACAGCCATGAGGCTGTACAGCAAATCGTTAGAATTCAATTACCTTGCTTAACTGAAACTTTAAACCCACTGAACAGCAACTCCTCCCTACCCCAGCCCCTGGCAGCCACCTATACTCTCCTCTCTGCTTCTATATGTTTGACTATTTTAGACACTTCACCTAAGTAGAATCATGCAGTATTTATCCTTCTGTGTCTGGCTTATTTCACTTAGCATACATGTCCTCCAGGTTTATCCATGTTGTTTCATGTAGCAGGATTTCCTTCTTTTTTTTTAAAAACGTTTATTTATTTATTTATTTATTTACTTTTGGCTGCGTTGGGTCTTCGTTGCTGCGCGCGGGCTTTCTCTAGTTGCGGTGAGAGGGGGCTACTCTTCGTTGTGGTGCACGGGCTTCTCACTGCGGCGGCTTCTCTTGTTGCGGAGCACGGGCTCTAGGCGTGCAGGTTTCAGTAGCTGCAGCACACGGGCTTCAGTAGTTGTGGCTCACGGGCTCTAGAGCGCAGGCTCAGTAGTTGTGGCGCACGGGCTTAGTTGCTCCGCAGCATGTGGGATCTTCCCGCACCAGGGCTGGAACCCGTGTTCCCTGCATTGGCAGGTGGATTCTCAACCACTGCGCCACCAGGGAAGCCCCAGGATTTCCTTCTTTTTTCTGGCTGAATAATATTCTATTCTATGTATAAACCCCATTTTCCTTATTGATTCATCCCTCAAGAAATACTTTGGTTGTTCCCATATCATGGCTATTGTGAATAATGTTGCAGTGATGTGGGAGTGCAGATATCTTTTCAAGCTCTTGATTTCAATCCTTTTGGATAAATACCCAGAAGTGGGATTGCTGGATCATACAGAAGTTCTATTTCTAATTTTTCGCAGAACCTCCATACTGTTTACCGTAGTGGCTGCACAAATTTACATTCCCACCAACAATGTACAGGGGTTTCAATTTCTCCACATCCTCACCAACACTTATCTTTTGTTTTGCTTTGTTTTTCATAATGACCATCCTAACAGGTGTGAGCGATATGTCATGATGCTTTTGATTTGCTCTGTCCTGGTGATTAGTGACTCCTACTTTGATTTACGGTTGGTCACTAGGTTTGTCATTTTGTCTCTCGATGAATCAATGGCTCTTAGCTGCAGCCGTCCTTGGCTCACCATTTCCCGTATTTCTGAAATGCAGAGATACTGTGCCCGTGAGTACACCTTGCTCCACCTCCAACCCCAGCCAGTGACCACAGGAGGACGACGTCCTCATGGTGGTGCAGCTGCTGACACCCCTGTCCTGGAGCCTGTTTCCAGCCCTCTTAGGCTGGGTCACAGAAGGTTTGCTGAGGGGCTATTCTCAGGCTGAGGGCAGGGAAGGAAGCATGCAGAGCCGGAGGAATGAACAAGAATGGATTCAGCTTGGGACTGGCTTCGTCTCCCCCAAGGGGAAGGAAGCCCAGCGCCTCTGTGGTGCTGTGGTGCTGGCCTCCCTCGAGGTGGGGGGCTGTTCTTCTGCCCCCCGTGACAGCAAGTCACCGGCTGATGTTCGCTGGGGTAGGAGATGAGGAGCTGGCCTCCTGCGGGTGGCAGTTCTTGTCTGAGCAGAGGATCTGCCGGGAGGCCGGTAACATCAAAGCAGCCGATACGACCTGCCATCAGCACCCACCACGACAAAGAGTACTGGTGAAGCAACACCACTTCCCCTCTACGCATTTTAGGAAAGTTGGAACGTCTGCTTGGCTGGTAAGTCGCTTTTAGCTGAGCAAGCAGGCCCAGGGTGTGTGTGTGTGTGTGTATACGGGGGACACAGGGGTGGGATATGGGGAGGAAGGCGGGTGGGTCTTGGTCATCACGCAAATCCAGACCCCAGACGCCAGCACCTGTCTCAAGCAGGTTAGGGCCCAAGAAAGTTAAGGCCCAAGAAGTGTTGCAAAAGAATATTTTAATCATGGTCACTTTGTGAAGGTATTTACATTGGATTTTCAGGAGGGAGAGACTCAAATCACTGCTTTAACCTACAGCTTATGCCTTTCTGTCTGCTGGGTGGAGGAGAGCATTATGCAGTGGTGAAGGGCAGGAGGCTGGACTGTTCCACCACCTGGTAGCCGTGGGGTCTCTCTGGGCCTCATCTGAAATCATGATAATCATTATTACTTCACTGTCACGGTCACTTGACCTCGATCGCTGACAGTTTTCCTGATAGGTAAACAAACTAGTATCCCCCTCAAACCATCAGATTGGATAAGCTTCACATTTTAGCCAGTTGCCAGCTGTTTCTTACTCTGCTTGAAGACCACAAAACAAAGCTGGGGAGATACAGGTAGGATGGCCCATATCCATTCAGCTTCCTGGGTACGGACTGGAAAACACCCTCAGTACAAGCCCATGTCTTAGATGGGACTTTTTAGACCAGCTAAAAACACTAAATCAAATGTGCTAAATAGATAAATACACACACACAGCCCAACATGTACACTGCACGAGACAAAGACTGTGTCTTCTATTTATTTTTCATCCACGCACAGCAACTATTAGAGTGCTTTGATCACATCAGACATCCAAGGTCACCATTAATTCTGTTTCACAGCAAAAGTCCTTCTCTTGGGAAATTTCCTACTCATAATAATTCTTGCAGAAAAAAAAATACCCGTTTAAAAGTTTCTAGCCAAAAACTCTAATTCAAAAAGATACATACACCCCATTGTTCATTGTAGCACTATTCACAACAGCCAAGACGTGGAAGCAACGTAAGTGTCCATCAACAGATGGATGGATAAAGAAGATGTGGTACATATATACCATGGAATACTACTCAGCCATAAAAGAATGAAATAATGCCATTTGCAGCAACGTCGATGGATCTAGACATTATCAAACTAAGCGAAGTAAATCAGACAGAGAAAGACAAATATCATATGATATCACTTATATGTGGAATCTAAAAAAATGGTACAAAAGAACTTATTTACAGAACCAGAAACAGACTCACATAGAAAACAAACTTATGATTACCAAAGGGGAAATAGGGGCGCTGGGGGAAGAAGAGATAAATTAGGAGTTTCGGATTAACAGATACACACTACTATATATAAAATATATAAACAACAAGGACCTACTGTATAGCAGAGGGAACTATATTCAATATCTTGTAATAAACTATAATGGAAAAGAATCTGAAAAAGAATAGATATAGATACAGATGTATGTATGTATCAATATATGTATAACTGACTCACTGTGCTGTACACCTGAAACTAACACAACATTGTAAATCAACTATACTTCAGTAAAAAAACTTTTTTAAGTTGCTAACAAACTTTTATCTAAATGCCCCCATGTTTTCTTATGTTTCTCTCATTTCTACTCTTAGGAATTCTTCAATGACATTTAAAGAAAGTTTTCCTATCTCTCCACCTACTTACGTAGTTACAATAAAACAGTATTTCCTTTTTAATATAAACAGATTGAAAGTCTCTCAGAACACAAGGATATTAACAGAACATCAGTTTTCAAAATACGGTCATACAGTAATGTTTCTTATCATGCTGAAATAATGTTTCTAAAATTTAAATATGAAACTGTATGATCTAGCATCCCTCCTCATCCCCACTTGAAGAAGATTCTGAAATCGTTTCTATATAATAACGTTTAAATATTCAGACAGCTCAGCTGAAAAGATGGCTGCTCTTTATTTGTGTTTGAGGAAATATTCCAGTAAGATCTCTGTATAGTACTTAATTAGCACTCAGGTGATTTCAGATAAATGTCAATCAAAGCTCTTTCCTTTTCCATCAGATGTTGTCATGCAGGCCTAAGCAAAGAAGGGGCGGTCAAGGTTTTGAGCGACCTTCTCAGCAGCTGGGCTCGCTATCATCAGATCGCTCATTAGAGCCAACAGGCTGATTGACAAGGTTACCCCAAACTGAGAAGAGGTGCCAGAGAGATCATTTGCATATTATATTAATGACATTCAGAGTACCATTTGGTGTTCCTCGGGGGGTAGAAGAAGAGCAAACTGTAATTTTCACAATCATTAATTGTTTAAAGTAAACTGCAGATTCTTGTACTGCTTAGGATGATGAAGGAATTTCAATTTCATGCAGAATAGGAGGAAAGCTCTGAAATTGCTCTGCAATGATTTTACTGAAGGTTAACTCTTCACAGTGCCAAGAGCCCTCTCCTGGGGCTGACACTGTTTACAGAAGTGCATCACAGAGCCTCTTGCCCTGATGAGGGGTAGGGACTGAGAGTAGAGGTGTGGGTACCAGTAAATAATGACAGTCATCATGCGTTTTACTCCTCAGTGGAGGAATGTGGGTGCAAGCAAGAGTGTTAGAACTCGCCTGATTCCTTGACGCCAAATTCCTGAAGCTTCCACGGTTGGATCTCCTTAACCTCGGCCTTCTGCCTTGTTCCTACTGTAGATTCTGGGACCGACCTGGCCCCTAGCAGGGGAAATACATGGGTTGGTTTAATGTCTTGTTGCTTAATGTAAGTCCTACTTCATTTTCCCAGAGTCCAGGTTGGATTAATTTCCTCGGGCTGCCATAAAAAAATACCATGAACTAGGTGACTAAAGACCACAGGGATTTATTCTCTCACACTTCTGGAGACTCAAAGTCCAAAATGAAGGTGTGGGCAGAGCCATGTTCCCTTGGAAGGCTCTCGAGAGGAATCCTTCCTGCCTTCTCCAGCTCCTCGTTGTTGCCCACAATCCTTTCGTTCCTTGGCATGTAGCTGACTCCCTCTGTGCTTGTGTCATCATGTGGCCTTCTGATAAGGACATCAGTCATTGGATTCAGAACCCTCACCTTTATCCGGTATTCTATCAATATCATCTAGCTCATTTTATCTGCGAAGACCCTATTTCCAAATAAGATCACATTCTGGGGTTCTGAGCAGATATGAATTTGGGCAGGGGAGAGTATCCAACAGGTCCTGCCTTTGTGCTGGTGACCCAGATCTGCTTGGTCACCCGTTCTACTGATAGATTCCCTGTCTCCTTTCTTTGCATCATAATTTCTACTGGGTTGGCCAAAAAGTTCATTTGGCTTTTTTCTGTAAGATGGCTCTACTAGTGCTTAGTTGTCTTTAACTTCATTTGAAACAATTTTGTGAGATTGTACTGTGACGGCTGTCATATCGGCATGCATTTAAAAACAGACTTATCAAGATTGGTGAATTTTTGTGTAGCCATTTTAACATTGAAGATGGAAGAAAAAAAGCAACATTTTTGGCATATTACGCTTTATTATTTCAAGAAAGGTTAAAACGCAACTGAAATGCCAAAAAAGATTTGTACAGTGTATGAAGAAGGTGCTGTGACTGACTGAACATGTCAAAAGCGGTTTGCAAAGTTTCGTGCTGGAGATTTCTCACTGGACGATGCTCCACGGTCGGGTAGACCAGTTGAAGTTGATAGCGATCAAATCGAGACGTTAATTGAGAACAGTCAACATTATACCACGCAGGAGATAGCCAACATACTCAAATATCCAAATCAAGCGCTGAAAATCAATCATTTGCACCAGCTTGGTTATGTTAATCGCTTTGATGTTTGGGTTCCACATAAGTTAAGTGAAAAAAACCTTCTTGACCATACTTCTGCATGTGAAACTTAAACGTAACAAAAACATTCCATTTTTAAAACAAATTGTTATGGGCGATGAAAAGCGGATACTGTACAACAATGTGGAATGGAAGAGATCGTGGGGCAAGTGAAATGAACCACCACCAACCACACCAAAGGCCGGTCTTCATCCAAAGAAGGTGATGTTGTGTATATGGTGGGACTGGAAGGGAGTCCTCTATTATGAGCTCCTTCCAGAAAACCAAACAATTCCAACAAGTACTGCTCCCAATTAGACCAACTGAAAGCAGCACTCGATGAAAAGTGTCCAGAATTAGTCAACAGAAAATGCATAATCTTTCATCAGGATAACGCAAGACAGCATGTTTGTTTGATGACCAGGCAAAAACTGTAACAGCTTGGCTGGGAAGTTCTGATTCATCCGCCGTATTCAGCAGATATTGCACCTTCGGATTTCCATTTATTTCGGTCTTTACAAAATTCTCTTAATGGAAAAACTTTCAATTCCCTGGAAGACTGTAAAAGGCACCTGGAACAGTTCTTTGCTCAAAAAGGTTAAAAGTTTTGGGAAGATGGGATTATGAAATTGCCTGAAAAATGGCAGAAGGTAGTGGAACAAAACGGTGAATATGTTGTTCAATAAAGTTCTTGGTGAAAATGAAAAATGTGTCTTTTATTTTTACTTAAAAACCCAAGGAACTAATAGTCTACTTCCTTTAGACAAGTTTGGCTTTGCTTCTCTAATTCTCTGAGAAACTGAAGAATAGTACTTGAACATCAGTACCTGGGACCAAGACCAAGTGCTGATATTGACCACCCTTCTGATTCTGATGGCAGAATCTCCAGGTACGTGCTCTCTCCACTGCGGTAGAGCTCCTTGGGGATCACTAACATCCGTGGCCTTGAAGGTCGGCCCATTGGACTTTTTATGTTGCCCTATGCTGAGCTCAGCTCCACCACGATACCTGCCAACCCCGGCACAGCTGCCTCCTGGCCACTATCCAGGTGGAAAGCTGCCCAGAAAAGTCGAAATCCCACAAGATTCCGTTCAACTTCGTCCTTTCCATATATTCTTCTACATGAAGTTTTTAAACGTTTTTAATTGCATTTAATTATGAACTATTTCAAACATACAGAACAGAAACAACCCCCAAATCCCAAAGGTTTTAGTTCTTTCACAAGCTACATGTCCTTCTCGGGTTTGCTGCGTGTTCTGCTCTGCACTATCTTTATTCTGGGACCCAGATTCCAAGCAGCCACTAACTGGAACATCGCTGGCCCTGGATGGTTTCTCACTGACAGCCAAATGATCACTTTTGCTCATAATTCATTAGACAAAACGAATCCCACAATCCCGTTCCACCTGAAGGGCCAGAAGCTGCAATTCTACTATGTGTCTAGATGCTGGAGAGCCTGGGAACATTCAGTGAATTGGGAACAGACCAGAATTCACAGCTACACCCTGGACCAAGGGGGCAAGCCCAGAACTAGGCATATTCGTAGATCAGTGAAGAGAAGATGAACCGCTCACTCAATCCATGAAATCACTGGGAAAGTAAATATCAAAATCAATCAGCAGGGCTGTGTAAATTTCTGGAGCCTCCAGGGGAAGAATCCACTTCCAAGCTCATTCAGTTTGTTGGCAGAACTCACCTCCTTACAGTCATAGGACCGAAGTCCTGTTTTCTTGCTGGCTGTCAGGTAGGAGACGGTCTCTGCTCCTATAGCCCACCCACACCTCTGGTTGTGTTCCCTGTGGTCCCTCCCCAGCAAGAGAGGGTTGGGCCCTTCTCATGGTTCAAATCTCTCTGACTTTTCCTTCTACTCCCTCCCTCTGATTCCAGCCAGAGGAAATTCTCTGCTTTCAAGGGCTTGTGTGATTAGATTGGGCTCACCCAGATAATCCGGGATAAGCTCCCTATTTGAAGGTCTGTAACCCTTAATAATATCTGCAAAGTCCCTGCAGAATATGATAACATATTCCAGGGATTAGGGCATGGACATCTTTGGGGACCATGCTGCCTATCACACTCAGCAATACTGTATCTTCACTTTCTGTTATTTTCTGTTTTACATTTATTATTTTCTTCCTCTTTTGTTCTATTATGGAGACAGGTTTTAAATGTCCAATATATACTTGAAAAAAATCTGTATATTCATATACTGTAATGTATGCCTCCTTACATTTTTACATCATGATATATTGAGAAAATGGAAATATTTATTTGCTACACTCAGGTAAACTAGAGGAATTCAGGAGCATCTTTATGGAGCTTGGTTCATACTTGGTTCAGAACCTCATTACGTTTTCTCATTATATAGTTATAACAGGAAGAATTAGTATGTGTTGGGGGAAATTCTGGGGAAGACATTAAATATAAAATATGTATAAAATTTCCAAATGTTTTTCAAATATATAAATGAGAATCTTGAAGCTACTTTGGATATATATTTCAACATCAGGTTTGATGCTTGAAATATCTGTATGCACTTCCTGAACAAGACCTTTTAATGATGATCTCTTCAAATTTTTGATAGTCACCTTTGACCAGAAACTCTGTTCACACAGAGTGGGTGGTAAAAATGCTTCTTTCCCAAAACTTCAAAAATGTACAATAGTTGGTACGACATTTAAAGAACTTAACCACACTTTTGTTTCTTTCAGTGACAAGCGTCATATTGAAATTTCTTGCAATAAGAAAGGATTTTAAACCACATTGAACTTTTCCATGTCGAGTATTTCAAAATAATGATGGAGCTCTAATTTTCAGGACCCTTACACGTTATCAGAGCAGTTATTCAATGGCTAACGTAAATACCACTAAAAAAGGTATTTCTGCCACAAACAGGGGGAAGAATCTCTGTGAAAAGAAAGGTTCAGAGTTGCCTCTAGAAGTTGCAGCCCGTAAAACCTCCTCTCCTCCCACCCTCTGCCTCCTTTCTGCTCCCAACCATGTAGCCAGCTGTACCTCGGGCTGCAGCCACACCACTGTAGCAAGCAAACCCCAAACCTGCAGCAGCTCCTGGGGAAGAGCTCCAGCGCTGGATGGAAGTGAACTCCACAGCTGATGCAAAGGTCAAGTCCAGATGCTGGAGCTCTGCACACAGATGAGGACCACAGAGTGCCCTGGAGGAACCTGCTCTCTCCATCACACTCCAGGGGACCCAGTGAGAGATTTCTCGTGGCTCCATGCCCTTCGTTCCTTATGGGTTTAATTAACTTTAGAATTTTCTGCACTTTGCAGTTTATCAGTAAGAATTCTGAATTTTATCTGGAAAAATGTCTCTATTTGCCCTCACTCTGAATCATAGTTACTCTGGAAATAAAATTCTAGATTGACTGCTATTTTCTCTGCTGTCAGTCTAATCATTTTCCTTTACTGGTCATCTGTCTCTTCTCTCTGGTTTCTTTTAAGATTTTTCTCTTTGTCTTTAATATTACCCTATAATTTTCCTTTGATTCACCTCATGTGAGTTAATTTTTAATATATGCTGCTCTGGATCCATAATACAATTCCTTAATCTTTTTTATTGAAGCTTAATGTACATATAACGAAATGCACAGATCTCAGGAAGTTTGCTGAGATCTGGCAGGAGGAAATCCACAGTCTAATCATGATAGAGCAAAATAATTCTATCACCACAGAAAGTTCCTCTGTGCTCCCATTAAGTCAAATGGTACCTGCAGAGTCAGCCACTATTACAATGTCCATCATCACAAATGAAAAAATGAGTGCTGCCTGTCCTATAATTTCTTACAAATGGAATCATATAGTCTGTACACTTTTGTGACTGGCTTCCATTTGGTCAAAATAATTTTTTGGAAATTGATCCATGTTCTATGTTTATCAGTAGTTCATTGCTTTTTATTGCTAAGCACACATCCATAATATAAATATGCCGCAATTACTTCACTCATGTTGATGGACATTTGAGTTGCTTTCACATTTTGGCTATTATAAACACAGCTGCTATGGACATTCTCATTCAATTCTTTTTGTAGACGTATGTTTTAATTTTCTTGTGTAAATACCTAGGAGTGGAATTGCTGGGCTGTAGGGGAAAGTTTAATTTTACAAGAAACTGTCAAACAGTATTCTAAAAAAAGCTGTATCATTGTACATTATCACCTGAAGAAAACGAGAGTCATGGTTGTTTCACATTCTTGTGGACATCTGGTCTTGTCAGCCTTTATTAAGCCATTTTTGGCCAGATTATAAAGATATCTTTTGGTTTAAATTTGCATTTCAGTGATGATTAATGATGCTGAGGACCTTTTTATGTATTTATTGGCCATTTGTATAATATCCTTTGTAAACTTTCAAGTTTTTTTGTAATTTTTAATTGGGTTCCTATTCTTTATCTGTAGAGGTTCTTTGTACATTTTTGATGCAATTCCTTGGTCAGATATATACATTGCAAATATTTTCTCCTAGCCTGTAATTTGTATATCCATTTTCTTAATCATATTTTTTTAATGAACAGAAATGTTCAATTTTGATAAAATCCAATTTACAAATTTTTTTCTTTTATGGTTCTTTTTTTGGACATCCCAAAGACATAAATGTGTTATGTTTATATTTGAAGATGCGAGTTTTATATTTGAAGATGTGAGTTTTATATTTAGATTTGAGTTTTACATTTGAAGTTTGGACTAAAATCAATCTCAAATAATTTTAGTGTATGGTGCAAAAGGCCATTTTTTTCCATACAATTTTCTAGTTGTTTCAGCACTCTTTATTGAAAATAATTTTCAATAATTTTCAATCTCCATTGAATGTCTTTGGTGACTTTGCAAAAATTAATTGATCATATTAGTAGGAGGCTATTATTGGTCTCTGTTTTGTTCCATTGACCTACTCATCTGTCCTGACACTGATAGCACATAGTCTGACTTGCAGTTTTATATTAAGTCATGAAATTAGGTATGGTAATTCTTCCAATTTTCTACTTTATCAAGATGATTTTATTTCTTCTAGCCCTTTTGCATTTCCATACATATTTTAGAATCCATTTATCAATTTCTGACCCCAAAACAAAAGCTTGCTGTGTTACACTGTATCTATAGACTAATTTAGAGAGAACTTACACCCTAGCAATATATTAAGGATTTTGACCCATGAACATGTTATATCTCTCTATTTACTAAGATTTTACTTAATTTTTCCCTGCAGTATATGCTTTTTATTGCAAAGGTCATGCACATATTTTACTATGTATATTCTTGAGTATATTTTGATTTTTTATTCTAATGTATGTAGTATTTTTAATTTTATTTCTGTCTTTATATACAGAAACAAATTGATTTTGTATATTGAGCTTCAATTCTGAACCTTGCTAAACTCACTTGTTAGCTCTAGTAAGATTTTTTTTTTTATTTCTTTGGATTTTTTTATGGACATAATCATGTCATCTGCAAATAAAAATATTTTATGTCTTCCTTTCTGATCTTAATGCCTTTTATTTCTTTTTCTTTCTTAATTTCACTGGCTAGGATCTCCAGTACAAGTAAACATTCGTGCCTTGTACCCAGTCTTAGTTGAAAGTGATCAGTATTTTGACATTAATTATGATGTTAGCTATTGTTTTGTATAGCTTCCCTTTATCCAACTGAAGAAATTCCCTTCTAACCCCACTTTGCTGATTGCTTTTTTCCTGAAGAAGTGTTAGATTTTGTCAAATGCCTTTTATGAATTTATTGAAAAGTCAGATTTTTCTCCTTTATCCTGTTAATGAGGTGTAAACTGTTGCTCATCTCTAAAAGGCTCTCCTGAAATCTGGGTTTTGATTTCCAGAGATTTACTGGGTTTTGTTTTTTGCATGGCTATTTATCTTTTGAATCAGTTATGTATATATTACCTAATATTTATATGCTCTGCAGTAGGGATACCTTGTGTATCATTTTAGTCCTTTGTGCTACAGAAGTTTGATTTGTCTTTAGAAGTTTACCTTTCTGGAGGCAAATATTTCTTGGGAACAATAAGCCTTTTTGTGAATTGTTTTAATTGTTTTAACCAGGTTCTGCAATACTAAGGCATGTCTATGAAAAGACGATTCCCCTTGTGCCCCAATTACAGCTCAGGAGCTCAGTAAGCAGTGAACTTTTCTACTGTCTTATCAGGTCTAATGGCTATAGCTATGTTGAGATTAGAATAGTCAAAAAGACAAACAACCTCTAATTTGTCCTTTCTCCAGAGGTCAAAACCATTTAGAAGTCACATTCTACTAATATGGAGGGTCTTTTTCCATTTTCCATTAATTACATTTCATTAATTAGGAGTCAGTCGAACAGTAACATTTACTGAGCACTAAGTAAGAGCAAAGGAAACCTGAGGCCCTCAAGACTGTAACTCACATCCTTCCGGACCTTCCATCTTATATAGCAAGACAGGGGTGACTCATACAAAACACAAATGCACAAACTGGCACAAAAGGTATGTTGTAAATTTGATTTGAAATAATGAGGGACTAAGAAGTTTCTCTCAGAGCAGAGGAAGTAATACTGGAAAATGTGTACTGTTTAAAATTTTTAAATAAGTTAATAAGTAGTTAGATTAAACACTTACTAAGGTGACTTCTAGTTCTAATAGTTTGTGATTCTGAAAGATTATCTAAAACAAATTCAAAATTAAATATTTGGAAAGAGGGAAAAGAAAGGAAAATGAGGGGAGGACATCTGTACCCATGAGGTCAGGTCTCCTCAACTAGCTTTACAAGGGAGATTTGAGAAAAATGTTAGGAGTCTCTATAATTGATTTCCTGTGGATTCACTGCATAGTGTATTGAAATAAAAGGCTGTTACAATATGAGAATTCTTTAAAAAGTAAATTTAATATCTCTCAGGTTGGGCTGTATTTTCCATAGCACTGCTTGGCTACTAGCTACTCACATATTCTTTTATTCCTAGCAGTCAGTGTGGAAAAACAGCAAAGGTAAAAAGCAACTTAAAGGCTCCTAAGTTCTCACTTAGCATTCTGTCCCCCCAGACCCAGAGTAGAGCTATTTTAGATGCACAGTTGGAGACAAAAGCCAGTAACTAAAATCTATATTTCAGTCACTTGATGGGAAGAATTATATATATTAACATCTTCTGTTCAGATAGGAAGAATCTCATGACCTATTGCTCAAGAAAAATAAAGTTAAAATGCTTAACTTCTTTCCACCAGATCATACCTTATTTTTGCTCAAAATATCAAGGATATTTTTTGCAGAAATAGGAAAATCCATTCTAAAATTCATATGGAATCTCAAGGGATCCTTAACAGCCAAAACAATCTTGAAAAAGAACAAAGTTGTATGGAACTGCAAAAGACCCCAAATAGCCAAAACAATCTTGAGGAAGAAGAACAAGGCTGGAGGTCTCACACTTCCCTGACTTAAAAACTTACAAATCTCCAGCAATCAAAACAGTGTGGTACTGGCATAATAACAGACCTATAGAACAATGGAATAGAATATAAACCTCAGAAATAAACTCACATATATGGTCAAATAATTTTAGTCAAGGATGCCAAGATCATTTAATGAGGAGAGGATAGTCTTTTCAACAAATGGTGTTGGGAAAACTGAATATCCACATGGAAAATAATGAATTTGGACTCTTACGAAAAACCACATACAAAAATTAACTCAAAATGGATCAAAGGCCTAAGGATAAAGGCTAAAAAACTATAAAAGCCTTAGATTTCACCATAATTAAAAACTTTAGTACATCAAAGAATACTATTAAAAAAGTGAAAAGACAACCCAAGGAATAGGAGAAAGTATTTGCAAATCATGTATCTGATAATTAACATCCAGAATTTATAGAGAATGCCTATAACTCAACAACTAAAAGCAAACAACCTGATTAAAAAGGGGGTAAAGGATGTGAACAAACATTTCTCCAAAGAAGATATACAAATGGCCAATAAGCACATGAAAAGATGCTCACATCATTAATCATAAGAGAAAAGCAAATCAAGACCACAAGGAGATACCACCTCACACCTGTTAGGATGCTATTAAATAAATAAATACATACATACATACATACATAAATGTTGGCGATGATGTGGAAAAATTGGAACAATGCACATTGCTGGTGGGAATGTAAAATGGTACAGCCTCTGTGGAAGACTGTATGGAAATTCCTCAAAAAATTAAACATAAAATTCCCATATGATCCACCAATTTCACTATGGCTATGTATTTAAAAGGATTGAAAGCAGGGATTCAAACAGGTATTTACACACCCATGTTCGTAGAAGCATTGTTAATAAGAGCCAAATGGTGGAAGCAACTCCAGGGTCCACTGACAATTGAATGGACAAACAAAATGTGGTTTATAGGGGCTTCCCTGGTGGCTCAGTGGTTGAGAATCTGCCTGCCAATGCAGGGGACACGGGTTCGAGCCTTGGTCTGGGAAGATCCCACATGCCACGGAGCAACTAGGCCCGTGAGCCACAATTACTGAGCCTGCGCGTCTGGAGCCTGTGCTCCGCAACAAGGGAGGCCACGATAATGAGAGGCCCGCGCACCGCAATGAAGAGTGGCCCCCACTTGCCTCAACTAGAGAAAGCCCTCGCACAGAAACGAAGACCCAATACAGCCATAAAAAAAAAAAAAAAAAAAAAAAACTGACTCAGTAGAGTCTTAAAAAAAAAAAAATGTGGTTTATACACAAAATGAAATATTATTCAGCCTCAAAAAGAAGAAAATTCTGACACATGCTACAACATGGATAAATCATGAAGACATTCTGCTAAGTGAAGTAAGTCAGTCACAAAAGGAAAACACTGTATGATTCCTCTTATATGAGGTTATGCAAAGTAGTCAAATTCATACAAATTTCATACAAATTCAAACAAAAAGTAGAATGGTGGCTACTAGGGGTTGGAGGGGGTGGAGAATAGGGAATAAGTGTTTAATGCATACGAGAGTTTTAATTTCCTAAGATAAAAATGTTCTGGAGACGGATAGAGTTGAGGGTTGCATGACAATGTAAACGTACTTAATATAACTGAACTGTACACTTAAAATTGTTAAAATGGTAAAATTTATGTTATATACATATTAACACGATAAAAACAAATAAATTTTTAAATATAAAAGGTTTTTACTGGGATATACTAACTTGAAGGCCTTAGTTTAAAATGTTAAGATTTGAGAGGAATGTGAAATGTGGGTATTCAGTCGGTTACCATCATTTGAGATATTTAACCTTAAATTTCACAGAATAGTTACCTGCAAGTGCAAAGTGACTCTTAATATTTGTATTTTCAAGTTCATCATTAAAGTATTTCATTGAAGAGGGAACTTATCTATCTCTAAAATTTCATTTCATTAATTTTGTCCTCTATATATTTGCCCATTATATTTCAGATAAAAAACTGTACAAATAAAATGGCAAATACATTTTTGAGAAATTATAACTAATTATGTTACTTTGTCTCCTATGTCACCACAGTTACTGTATTATTGTGAATATCCTTATATAAATACATATTTTCAAAAAGGGCTTTGACAGCTACCTGTCACTTTTCCAGTGTGCCTACATGCAAGACAGAATTTAGCCTATTTCAGCCAAAAACACTTTCTAAGCAGAAAATATGATAATACTCTGTGACAAAAGAACTGGGAGCATGAAAAACTTATGACATTTTTCACAATTGTAGGATCCTCTGTTGCAGGTGTTTTCTCAAAATGTCAGTAATAACTGTCCTTTTCAAAGGACAATGCATACTTACAAAATCTCAAAATTTCTTTTAAATTACCATTTCTGAAAAATCTTGAAATTCCAATTTTATGCCCGTACCTTTGAAGCTAATATACCTAAATTCTCTTTGCCACACTGTTGACAGCTTCACTGGATGGATATTAAAACTTTATTAATAGTTCAGAGAATGATGTCAGCATCATGCTGGCATAACATCCCTTGTTTTTGCCTTCCCCCAACAACAAAAATTTGGCCTCCATCCACAGACTAAAATACCTTTGAGGGATCTGTGGGGTCCAGAGGAATTACAAGGGACCTGGGACGAGTTACAACTGGTAACAAGCATACAGACCTCCGTCCCGGCTAGGGACCCTGCAGTGGCCCATATCCTGGCTCCAGCCCCTCTCAGCCATGGTCCAGGAGCCCCTGGAGCACAGTGACCTAGAATCACCTATGAAAGAGAGTCTTCATGGAGGGCCAGGTTTCCAGAGAAGTTCCAGCACACTGCTGGAGCAAAAAAAAGTTGATTTGGATGCACTGGAGTGTGTAAGAGGTTTGACTTTTTCCACATCACCCCTCCTCAAAGGTGGCACAGTTTAGGGATAAAAGAGATCTTCCTCTGACCATGATTTCAGGGAGAGTGTAGGAGGGAGCTTTCCCAGATATATGGGATGCTGCCAAAAGGGCCCATTTCCTTCCTGCCCCATCCAGAGACCTGAATCATGAGCTCCCTGATGAGATCAAAAGAGGTGGGAAGAGGGCAGATAGGACTCTCAGGAGACATTAATGGGATACAGATTTTACTATCTGCATTGCAGATTCAATCAAGAAGCCTGTCCAGGAGCCAATGGAATGCCTCACCCACAGATCCACTATACCCTGTGGCCAGCTCTCTGTGCACACTCCTGGTGGTGGCAGCAAGAACGGGCTTTGGCAGGTGGCCAATGAGCACACAGATAAAATCATCTGAAGCTTCAGGCCAGGGAGAGATTACAAACGTGAGCTTTAGCACCTCCTTTAGGAAAACGAAGAGAGGCTGTCAGCACTCAGGCTGGTGTGTTGCAAGATCCAAAGAAGGCACACAAGCTTAACAATTCTGCCCCAAAGGGAGCAAGAAGATGGAGCAGGTGTACCCATAGAAGGTCTGAGGTAGCCACAGATTCTCTGGCAGGGTTAACAGAAGTTATCTTTCTCCCCAAGGCAGTCAGTAAAGACTTGAAAAGGTGACTGCTACTTCAAATGCAAAGACAGCAATGCAAAACAGCACAGAATATTAAAAAATCAAGGTAACATGACACTACAAAAAGACCACAATAACCTTCTGGGAACTGAAGACAAAAACATGGAGATCTGTGATTTACCCAATTAAAAATTCAGGATAGCTGTTTTAAGGAAACTCAATGAGCTACAAAAACAAACAAACAAAACAGAACACAAAAAAAGGCAATTCAGTGAAGTCAGGGAAACAATACATGAATAAAACAAGAAGCTTAACAAAGATACAGAAATCACACCAAAAAATTCTGGAACTAATGAATACAATGAATGCAATGAAAATGCAATAGAGAGCACCAACAGCAGACTTGGTGGAGCAGAAGAAAGAATCTGTGAGATTGAAGACAGGAAATTTGAAATTAACCGGTCAGAGGGGGACAAAGAAAAATGAATGAAAGAGCGAAGAAATCCTGTGTGATCTATGGGACACCATCAAAAGAACAAGTATGCAAATCATTGGAGTTCCAGAAGGAGAAGAGAGAGAGAGAAGGGGGCAGAAAGCTACTTAAAGAAATAATGGCTGAGAACTTCCCAAATCTGGAGAGAGATTTGGACATCCAAGTTCATGATGCTCACAGGTCACCCAACAAAATCAACTTAAAGAGATTCTCTCCAAGGTACATTGTAATAAAACTGTCAAAAATCAAAGACAAAGAGAAAAATCTTAAAAGCAGCATGAGAAAGAAAGCTTGTAACTTACAAGGGAACCCCATAATTTTATCTGCAGATTTCTCAGCAGAAACCTCACAAGCCAGGAGATCATGGGATGATATACTCAAAGTGCTGAAAGAAAAACACTGCCAGTCAAGAGCACTTCACCCAGCAAAGCTGTCCTTCAGAAATGAAGGAGACATGAAGACCTTCCCAGACTAACAAAAGCTCAGAGAATTAATCACCACTAGTCCTGCCTTTCAAGAAATGCTGAATGGTGTTCTTCAAGCTGAAAATGAAAGGTGCTAATTAGTAACATAAAAACATGTGAAAAAAAAATACAACACACTGGTAAAGGGAAGTATTATATAGAGCAGATTCAGAATACTCTAATACTGTAATATGGTGCAGTATTAAACACTTAAATCTAGTTAACCTTTTATAAAGGTTAAAGGACAAAAATACTGAAAATATACGGCTACAATAATCTGTTAACACAATATTAAAAGAGCTGAATTGTGACATCAAAAACATAAAAGTGGGGGGGAATAAAAGGATGGAGTTTTTGCACACAACTGAGGTGAAGCTGTTAGCATAAAATAGATGGCTATATCTAAGATATTTTATGGAAGCCTCATGGTAACCACAAAGCAAAAATCTACAGTAGATTCAAAAAAGATAAAGAGAAGGGAATCAAAGAAAACAATTGCAGAAAATCACCAATTCAAAAAGCAAAAAGAGAGGAAGAAAGGAACAAGGGAACAACAAAACAGCGAGAAAACAATTTATAAGATGCATTAGTGAGTCCTTACCTATCAATAATTACTTTAAATGTAAATGGATTGAATTTTCCAATCAAAAGACATAGAGCAGCTAGATTAATTTAAAAAACAAGACCCAACTATATGCTGCCTGTAAGACACTCACTTCAGCTTCAAGGACACACACAGACTCAAAGTGAAGGGATGAATAAAGATATTCCATGCAAGTAAAAGCTGAAAGAAAGCAGGGATAGCTATTCTCATATCACACAAAATAGACTTGAAGCCAAAAATGGTAAGAAGAGACAAAGAATGTCATAAGAGAATGATAAAGGGGTCAATTCATCAAGAAGATATAGCAGTTTAAGTGTATCTGCACTCAACATTGGAGCACCTAAATATATTAAGCAAATAGTAACAAACCTGAAGAGAGAGACAATACTATAATAGTAGGTAACTTCAAAACCCTACTTTCAGCCATGGATCGATCATCCAGATAAAAAATCAGTAAGGACATATTGAACACTTTTGCACTGTTAGTAGGAATGTAAATTGGTGCAGCCACTATGGAAAACAGTATGGAGGTTCCTCAAAAAATTAAAAAGACAAATATCATATGATCCAGATCCCACTTCTAGGTATATATCAAAGGAAATGAAATCAGGATCTCAAAGAGATAGCTGCACTCCCATGTTCACTGCAGCATTACTCACAGTAGCTGAGATTTGGAAACAACCTAGGTCTCCATCAACAGATGAATGGATAAAGAAGATGTGGTATATACATACAATGGAATGTTATTCAGCTATAAGAAAAAGGGAAATTCTGCCATCTGTGGCAATATTGGATGGACCTTGAGGGCATTATGTTAAGTGAAAAAGTCAGACAGAGAAAGACAAATACTATACGATATGTGGAATCTAAAAAAGCCAATCTCATAGAAACAGAGTAGAATTATGGTAACCAGGGGCTGGGGGGTGAGGAAAATGGGGAGATGTTGGTCAAAGTATACAAACTTCTATTTTTAAGAAAAATAAGTTCAGGTGATCTAATGTACAGCATGGTGACTATAGTTAATAATATTGTATTATACACTTGAAAGTTGCTGAGGGTAAATCTCAAATGTTTTCACCACAAAAAATAAATGGTAACAATGTGATGTGATTGGAGGTATTAGCTAACACTTTGGTGGTAATCATTTTGCAATATACAAGTGTACCAAACCAACACCTTAAACATACACAATGCTATATGTCAAGTGTATCTCATAAAGCTGGAACATTTTTTTCATATATTGCTTCTCCTTTAGTGACTCTAAAACATTTTAACAAAAATGGGTGATTTTAATAATTTTATTTAGCAAATATAATTAAGTATCCACTGTGATCCAGATACTATGTTAAATACAAATTATACAAAGAAGAATGACATAATCTATTGTGTATTGATTTTTTTTTACAAATCCATGAAATTAAAGGGAAATTAATATAATTGACTGTTGGCTATATGTGTAAATAAAATGTGAACGTAATTAAGAGCCCTTATTGTTGTTGATTTAATTATACTCGATTAAAACTGTTCTAGCAGAAACGTTAAATTAATTGCTTTGTGTTTTGCCCTCTTCTATTCTCACTGACCACCCTCTGGTAAAGTATGCTGAAGGATTGAAAAGTAGTCAAAAGATTAGCAGCCAAGAGCATAAAAAGGAAAACAGAACAAAATAAGGAATCTCTGCAAGGAATTTTAAGTCAGAATGAAGAATATCTCTAAACGTGTACATGGAGACCCTTTTATAAGCATTGAGTCACACTGCAACACATTTTTATTAATAATGTAGAAGGTTTAGCAGAGCAAGTGCTCTAACAGAGAAATACTTTTAACTTGAAAGCACAAGCTCTCTTCTATAAACAAAAATATTTCTTTCATGCTGCTCTGGAAGCACAAAATTTGGTTAGCGATTTTTGAAAGACATCATTAGGTCTTCAACACACCATCCCTTTTCTGCAGTCCAACTCCTCCCACAACGGTTCTAAATGATATGCTCATCTTTGAACGGCACAGTTTCCATTGACATCAAAGGCCACGTGAGGCAACCAGGCTGCTATAGCATTCTTGTCAAACAGTGTTGGAATATGAGCCTTGAGAAAAAAGTACAAGTTCTAGCTCTGAAGTTCAACTTTTCCCTCATCTTAAGATGAAGCATCCTATATGTTTACAAATCTGATGGAGCCCACTACAAATCAATTAACTTTTTCTTTGCTTATAAATACTATTCTTTATTCATAAATGGGTTTACTGCATGCTCATTGATCTGTAATAGCCCCTTTGCCTCCACACCAAAATGCTCTCCTTTGTATCTGAATCAGCTCTTACATGATAAATTCCTGTATAATAGGTAAAAACTAAGTAATTATTTTTAACAATGGTAATCAGAATTTACAGATATTTTTGGCATGGAGCTATAAATATATGTCAGAAGAAAATGAGTAAATGCTCTTTTCTTTCAAATATTAGCTCTTTGACCTAATGATCAGACTCAGTAATATTAAGGAGGATGATCTAATAGGGAGAGTAGTAGGATGATTACCTTTGTAGGTATTTTTACCATCATTTTCTGCTTTTTTGACTTCTTGGTTCTTCATATTAAGCGATTTTGGGGGGGAACCAATCTTGCCTATTGCTACCTAACAAATTACCCCTGTAAGTTATTAGCTTAAACCCACCCGTTCATTTTATTACATCTCACTCGGTCAGTGAGGAACCAGGGCAGGGCTCAGCTGGATGATTCACATGCTCCACATGGCACTGACGAATGAGGGCACTTGGTGGTATGTAGCTGGCAGACAGCTGGTCCCAAGGATGCAAGACACCTTCACTCACATGTATGCACCTTGGTGAGGACTGTTACAAGTCTAGACTCAGTTCGGAGTGTCAACTGAAGGACCTACAGGTGGTTTCACCCTCATGGCAGTGTCAGAGTATTCCTACTTTTTACACGGCAGCTCAGGGCTCCCAGAAAGTCTATTCCAAGCTGACATCTTCTAAAGAACTTGGACCTCATACATAACATAGCATCACTTCCACTACATCACATTGGTCAAAGCAACGAGGACCTAGCTAGGTTCAAGGGGAGGAGACATGGATCTGACCTCTCATGAGGAGCATCAAAAAAACTGCAGCCACCTTGAATCTGTCCCATCAACAAACTCTCCTGAATGCTTGCTCCATGTCCTGGAGATACAACTTATGGTGCTTTAGCTTCAGATTTCCTACATTCTGACCTATCTAACCCTTACTAAATCATCTGGCTACTGCTTTTAACTAAAGAATTACCTTGGGCTTCCATGAGTTTCTTCTAATCACAGAAGAAACAGAGAATACAAAAAATAGAATTTTAGTATGCATTAATTTACCAAATGTCTATTTTTAATAATAAAACAGGCATATATTTGTTACCATACCTTGCTGTTATCAAGATTAATGTATTAACAATATTAAATGTAAAAATCATTTTACTGATAAAGAAATAAAAACATATTTCAGATTCAATCAATAAGCATTAGTCTATGAGTTAGCACCCCAACCTCCCCCCCGCCCCATTTCAGGGATTGCGATCTGAGGCATTTAAAAATTAAGCAACTTTCTTAGGATCCCCCAGCTGGTAGATATCAGAGCTGGGACAAGCTGCCTCCCTGTGATTGAGTACATACATCACATCTGCGCAATCGAATTACATCACTAGTTTAACACAAAATTCTACACTCATGTTTAATGCCATTTATCCTCATTCTCTGTGAAACCTCGATGCTCAATATTCAGATGTTCTTATTATCACGTATGCACCATACCTCTTAAAAATCTCAAGGCATTTATATTCAAAACCTCCCCTCTGAGCTCTAAGGACATAATAATTTATATTTATGCCCTATATGACTTGGAGATAATTCCATAGCAGTTGGCCTACTTTTTCCCAACCACCATACTAATGTTCAGTCACTGCACTTTTGACAATCTACTGACATCCAATTAGCAGAAAACATCTTGGTAAATGCAAGCATCATGCCCATTTTGATAGACCTGAGGTAGGCTATTAAAGAAGACGGAAGAACTAATTGACACACAGGTAACTGCATTGGTGTTGGCCTTAGTATGCCAATTACGCACAATGATCTCACGTTTTAAAGTCTACAAAATGATTTTTATCATTTAATGAGAACTCATTATTATTAAATATTTAAATAATGGCCCTTACAAAGCATATTTTCAGTCTCTCCGGTATGCACAATTTTTAACACTGTTGGCACATGAGATTATTTAGACTCAGTAAATTTAGAGTGTAAATGACATATATCTCTGGCCTATGTCTAATAAAGAAAATTAGAGAGAAATATGAAAACTATAAGTTGTACGAAATGTGCATTTATATATAAATAAAATCTATGGAAATAAAATTATAATTGGCATAAATCAAAAAATTTCTGAAGTTGGTTCTTGAACTGACCAATAATATACAGTAAATTTGCTTGCTACATCTTCACATAATGAACGAAACCTCTCAAAAATCATACACACTTTTTAAAAAAATGTTTCAAATTATCATGATTGCATCTCTCTCTTAAGCAGTTTTTTGGTGATAAAATTCAAGTAAACAATTTTTGTTTTTAAAGTATTTACTATACAAAATGTAAAACAAATACAAATACAAAAGAATAGCATAGTAAAGCCCCTTTTACTCATCACCCAGCTTCAACGTTTTTCAAATCATGGACATTATTAGTCCATCCGTACTCTCACCAACACCCCAACTTCCTGTTTTGATGCAAATTGCAAGTATGATATCATTTCATCTGTAAACAAGACAAGTGTTTAAAATTTTAAATTGTGCTAAGTTAGGGTATTTTATGAAATCAATGAATAATGAGTTTCAATTTAAAAAAATTTTTAAGAACTGAATAAGAAATTAGTGTGTGAAGTAGACTTGAATTGTCAGTATTTATTCTACAGGAGAAATAACTATTTTTCAAGAAGTTAGGGAGTTATCATTTGGTAGCCAATACTGCTTATGGCAAAATCATTGTTATTAATTTCACTAGTGACTCAATATTAACCTGGCTTAAGCCACCGAGTATTATTTTTTATTGTTTAGACCACATCTAATTTCAAAACACTGAAATGGTCTTTCATTGTTTAAAATAACACTGAAAATAAAAATTACATATTTAAAATAACATGTGATTTAATTTTTTAAATTTATTTACTAATTCAAACTGGTCCCTATCCATTAGTGAAAACCAACAATGTTTTATAGTAATTACAAGCTAAATCTTTGACAAAATATGAAAATGTGTGATAAGTCATATCCCCCTTCATTCCACAACAATTTACCAGTTACTTATTGTATGTACATGGCTGCCCCAGGTATTAGAGATAAAATAGCAAACAAGATAGACAAAGCTCCCATCCTCGTAGAGCTTATAGTCTGGTAGGAAAACAGACAACTAAGAAACAGAATTATAAATGTATCATATAATACCACCCAGCAGTAAGTCCCCTGAAGAAAGATAAAGCCAAGTGAGGTGACAGTCAGTGACTTGGAGGAGGTGCAGTTTGATTGATGGATTCCTGAGAAGGAAACCTGTGTGCAGTAACTTGAATGAAGTAAGGGAATGAGCCCTGCAAGGATTTAGAAGAATATAGCAAGAGCAAAAGCTTTGAAATGGGAATAAAACTAATGTCTTAAAGGCACTGCAGGAAGACCACCGAGCTCACACCGAGGGTGAGGGTGTAAAGCTGGGGGAGATGTGATCTGCCACAGTGTCAGAATCCAAATCATATAAGAACTTATAGGCTGAAGTAAGGACCATGGGTTTTATTCTGAGTGTGTGTATGATGATAACCTATTAAAGGATGACAAGCAGGGAAAGGAAGTGATCTAATTTTGAGGTTCAAAAGAGCACTCTGGCTTTTATATGAAGAATTAACCACAGAGCAACCACTGTGGAAGCAAGAAGGTAAGTGGAAATGCAACGGAATGTCCAGAGAAGAAACAGCGATGGCCCAGCAAGGGTGGTGGATGTAACAATAGTGAGTTGTCAGACTTAGAATATGTTTTTCAAGTAGAGCTATAGAGCTTGGTGATGGATTGAATGCGGAATTGGGTGGGCACAATAATAGTCAAGGTAGACTTTTAGGATTTTCACCTGAGAACTAAGTAGATGGTGATGCCATTTAAGCAATAAGAAGAACTAGGGGAAAGCAGGTTTGCAGGAAGTAAATCCGGAGTTCTATTTTGGTCGTGTTAATTTTGCGATGCCTATGAGTTTAGACTAGATTTAGGTAAATGTCGAGCACACGGGTCTGATGCTTGGGAGGGAGGTTGTGGCTGGAGATACACGTTTGGAATCCATGAGTGTGTGAACCAGACTTAAAAGCATGAAGATGAACAGTTTGTCTAGGGAGAGAGTGTCAGTGGAGAAGAAAATCAGTCTGAGGACTGATCCCTGCAAAGATGAAGAGCTCCACTAACACAACATTGCAAATCAACTATACTCCAAAAAAAATTTTAAAAAGGAAAAACAGGCAGTCTGTTTAGCTAGAAATCTCAGCCCAAGTTAGCCTTCAGACAGATGCTCTATGGCTCCATGGACTGACGGATTGATACCACACCTTGTTCAATGAAAGAATTCAGGGAGTTCTAATATTATGTTTTTGATGCTTATTTGTAATGAAACCTGATTCAGGGGTAGCACACTCATAGATGGTTGAATTTGAAAGCTACCAGGAACAACTTGCACAATCATTTTTCTTAAGGAAATATACCCCCTTGATATCCACTGTAAGAAAACCTTTTTGTAAGGTTAGCACAGGTTAATTATGTACTGGGCCAGACTTGGCATTCTTCACGTGAAAAGTTGTGATGGTGTGCATTTCACTGTATGGTTAAAATGATGAGAGAATATTTTAATTTGTGATAAATAAAACAAGAGAACAGAAAGAACAATATTTTTTCCTACCAAAAAAAAAAAGATGAGGAGCTGCCAGCTCCTTAGACTGATAAGGAGCAACCAGAGGGAGAGGAGGAAAGGCAGAAGAGTGAGGTATTTAGAAGCCAAGTGATGTGGACCCTTCCAGAAGGACGGCATGACCAGTTGCACCTGATGCTTCTGCAAGGGCAAGAGGAGAACCAGATGCTGATCACACATCTGTCCTCAGAGGAAGGTCACCGGTAAATTGTCAATGGTCCTTTGAGTGGAGTGGCAGAAACGAAAAATTTATTGAAGAACATAAGTTAGAAAAATAGGATAACGGGAGTAGAGAAAGTTAACATAAAACTTCCAAATACTTGGTATAAATGGTACCAAAGAGATAAATGATTATTTGAAGAGTTGGTGGGTTTATGGATGATTTTTCCTTTTTCTTAAGAGGAGAGAAAATAGAGCATGTTTGAATGCTAAATAGAATGATGACGTAGAGAGGAAGAAAGTGGTGATGCAGAAAAGAATAAACATAATTTCAGAGAAAAGTCCTTAAGTAAGCTAAAAGATATGGGCTCCAGTACCCTAAGATGGGCACGGCCACAGTCCATCCAGAGATGCAGTTAGACTGTGGATAAGAAAATAGACAGCATGCTCATTTGGGTGGTCTGTCTACTGCCATGATTCTTGACCAATAGATCATGAGCGTCAAAAGCAGTTCTGGGCTTCCCTGGTGGCACAGTGGTTAAGAATCTGCCTGCTAATGCAGGGGACACGGGTTTGAGCCCTGGTCCGGGAAGATCCCACATGCCACGGAGCAAGTAAGCCCAGGAACCACAACTACTGAGCCTGCGCTCTAGAGCCCGCGAGCCACAACTACTGAGCCTACGCACCACAACTACTGAAGCCCATGTGCCTAGAACCCGTGCTCCACAACAAGAGAAGCCACCACAATGAGAAGCCCGCGCAGCGCAATGAAGAGTAGCCCCCGCTCGCCGCAACTAGAGAAAGTCCATGCGCAGCAACCAAGACCCAACGCAGCCAAAAATAATAAATAAATTTATTTAAAAAAAAAAAAAAGCAGTTCTGCTTTGCAGAGCTGCCCGTTCTCCTCCAGCTCCTAGCGCCACGCTGGAGGTTCCAGGCACGTTAGCTACAGAGTAGGGTCCCCACAGCAAAGGCAGCAGCAGCACATGGGTCCTTCTCGGAAAAACAATTTCTCAGACCCTACCCCAGACTAACTGAATCGGAAACTCTGGGGATGGGGCCCAGTAATCTGTGTATTAACGAGCCTTCCAGGCATTCTGATGCGTGTTGAAGTTTGAAAGTTGCTGTGCTAGAGTATGAGGGAAAAGTTGCACAGGCAGCTACTAAAACTACCCTCAGCCCCATGGTTTCCAAGCAACCACTCTCCCCAGACTCACAGGCTTGCTATCGGCAGAATTCCCCGGGTGAGTTCTCATCAGCACCCAATCTACCTCCCCTTCAACAGTCTTCAAGAGCAATCTTGAAGCCTCGATAAAATAAAAAATTATCCTTCCTAGTCTATATTCTTGCAGTGACCATATTCATGCTTGTAAACACTGTTTCTATACTAAAAAACAAAGTTTCTCATGTTTATGAAAACCCAATTCAACTTAAGCAAAGAGCTATTTGCAAATGGTTTATTTTTCTGTTAGCAAGTCAACTGCAGTCATCAGTAGCCTTCATATGTCTGGAAAATAAAATACATTTATGTTTCTGGATATTAAGTGCTTTGAATATAATGATTATCTATGTCTAAAATATCACTACAAGACAAGGGGAATTTTCTTTTCCTGCCACTGCTATTAGAGGAGGAAACATGGATATCGATTATCTTGCTAAGTCATGGAAAACTAATGAATCTCTCTCCTCATGACTTGGGGTAGGAAGTTTGCATCTTGTTTTCCTAGGACTTCAGCACATAAATTCTTCTGGATGCTACAAAATCTTTATAGACAGGTGAGTGTAGTACGTATCTGGAATATGATAAGCTTATGCTATCAAGATAGTATTTAAATTTGATTCTGGTTTCCATTTGGATTGATCCCATTTTTAATGTAAAGAATAACCTTTTTCTCATTTTAAATGCTAAAGCTCATCTCAGTGGGATGTATTATAAACTCTGTTTAATGTGCTTCCTTTATAACATGAGCCTCACCTTTGTCATATTAAAATCCATTCCTTTTTAGATAGATAAAATTAAAAAGAACTCCAGGCGAATATAATTAAAAACTTGGACTATATGTCTTCCACAGAACCAAGTGATTTCTGTGATTTTTGTGGGGAGTCCTATGTGCTTTCCCACTGTAGCTAAGTTCATAAGTGCAGTTGAAAGGATCCGTGCTGATTATAATTACATTCTAAATTAGCCAATATTAGCACTGGGCCAAATAATTCACATAGCATGGTTTCCATGTTAGACAATCAATTACAGTTCAGATGAATCCATGCAAAAATCCATAATTTTTACTTAGGATCATAGTTTTTGTAACTTAACATATTATTACTGCCAAGCCTTCAAAAGGTCAGGCAGAACAATGAAGAGAAATTTCCAGTTAGTAAATGTTCCTTCATTGTCACAAGAGGTTGAGAAAGCTGATTATATCCGCATGCTTGATAGGATCAGAATTTTAATTTATTTTGACATTCGCCTTCCAGAATGCTTTAAAATAGAGAACAATTCTATCTGAAAGCGGTTGAAAATTCACACAGGTGCACCGTGATGCTGGTGTCACCTGTTAGACTCTCCTGTACTGACCGATCCGCCAGGAGCTTGCAGAGGAAACACCACAGAACACCACACCAGGGAACTGAGTCCTTGCCTGGAGGTCTAGTGGACAAGTTTCATATGTTTTCCAAATGTGAGAATTTAGCAGCACCCTGCTGCCCCCAGGAGTTCTACCTATTGCAATGGCACAGGAATCATTCCAGAAAATTCCGTGGTTTACTCTCTCCATGCCAGTGTATTAGACCTAAGAATTATTTTTTTTTCAATCTATATATTTCCCAGCACCAAACTAATAGGTTAAATATGGTCCCTCAATTCCTCTATTACAGTGAAAAGAAAAGCAATCTAATTTTTTTTCAGACATAAAGATTGGAATCTTGTTTCTGATCAGGTAAAGTAAGATTGACAAGATTTCTCTAAGATTTTAAAATGAACCATCATCAAAATCTCCATATTATGGAGTAAGCTGGAAATGGATGCCACCAAGAGAGTGTGTCTACAATAAAGAAGACGCAGGGCAATAAATTACGGATGATTAAGAGAATTAATTGGACTCTGCAGCTGAGCCTGGATATTTAGAGCAGGGTGGGTCGAAATCAGCAAAGTCACATACACACAACTGTCCCACCCCCAGGCCTTGACTCCGAATGGTCAGGGCCTCTCCTTGGAACAAAGCATCATCCGGAAAGCCCCTGTTGAAACAGCTACTTGTGTGGAGGAAAGAGAGTCAGTCATGAACATCTCCCGACACATTAGCTGCTCTTCTCCTTCTGTGAGGTCTGAGGACCAGATCCAGAAAGAAAAGGATAAATGTGAAGGCCTGGGGGAGGAGAAGATGAATCACTGAGACTATGAGACCCCATCTGAGGGAGACAACCTTGGAGAGACACTTCCCGGAAGGTGTGCACAGCGCAGAGGTGGTGAGCATGACCAGAAGAGAGAGAGGAAGACTGTTTCCCTCAGGGGGCCGCATGCTATAGAGGGTTAGACCTGGATGCCTGGGCCAGGCTGCCTGAGTTCAAGTCCAACCTCAGCCTGCTTACTAGAAGCAGGAACAGAGCAAATCTCTTAACGTTTCTGTGCCTCTGTTTTCCTCATCTGTAAAATGGGAATAACAACAGCACCACCCCCCTGTGAGGACAAAACAGCTATTTGGATTTGCTGCCCTGGCATTTCACAGCATGACAACCCTGTCATGCCAGAGTCTGGACATGTAAAGAAGGACCTGAGCTTAGGATTCCTGCCCCAAGTTCCTGTTTTGCTCTTCCCAGGGCACCTTTTAAAATAACCCCTTAGAGTTGAGCTTGTGAGAACTTAGTGACCTCTGTCCCAACCCCTTAAGTAAGAGGTGCTTGGTGCCCTATGCCCTCTCTCCTGCTCACTCTGACCCAGGACGGAACTGCCCTTCCCTGGATCACTACACCCCCCACCCCTCCCAGCTTCTGGGATCTGTAAGTAGAAATCTTGTGACTGTACTTCCTTGTACAAATGTACTGAAACTGCCCCTTCCATCAAAACAAGCTGGGGTTTTCCCTTCCCTGAAGCAGGAGCTTGGACACTGAGGGAGCTACTGCCAACACCGTGTGGGTGGCTTGTGCCTCACTCGGAAGGTCAGATTCTTAATTTAAAACACCAGCTACTAATGATTAGAAAAATGAAAATGAAAACTACAATGAGGTACCACCTCACATCTGTCACCATGGCCATCATTAAAAAGTCTACAAATAACCAATGCTGGAGAGGGTGTGGAGAAAAGGGAACCCTCCTGCACTGTTGGTGGGAATGTAAGTTGGTGCAGCCACTGTGGAGAACAGTATGGAGGTTCCTCAGAAAACTAAAAATAGAGCTACCATATGATCCAGCAATCCCACTCCTGGGCACATATCCAGACAAAACTATAATTCAAAAAGATACATGCACCTCTATGTTCACAGCAGCACTACTTACAATAGCCAAGACATGGAAGCAACTTAAATGTCCATCGACAGATGAATGGATAAAGAAGATGTGGTACATAGATACAATGGAATATTCCTCAGCCATAGAAAGAGTGAAATCATGCCATTTGCAGCAACCTGGATGCAGAGATTATCATACCAAGTGAGATAAGTCATACAGAGAAACAGATACCATATGACATCACTTGTATGTGGAATCTAAAATGTGACACAAAGGAACTTATCTACAAAACAGAAACAGACTCACAGACATAGAGAACAGACTGTGGTTGCCGAGGGGGGAGGGGGGTGGGGGAGGGAAGGATTGGGAGGTTGGGATTAGCAGACGCCAACTATTAGATACAGGATGGATAAACAACAAGGTCCTCCTGTAGAGTACAGGGAGCTGTATTCAATATCCTGTGATAAACCATAACAGAAAAGAAAAAAATACCAGCTACTGGCCCCCAACCCACCCCTGGCAAATACACACTAGGTTGTCATGAGGACCTGAATTGCAAAGCCTTCGATCCAGACCTTGCCCGTGGTGATAGCCACCGAAGTGATGCTCTTGTTCTCATTGTTATTACCTGAAGTTGTCCTGTCTTAAGATTAAAGACACGGGTCCTAGAGGAGAGTAAGGATGAACACGCGGCCCCACCCACACGTGCAAGAAATTCATCCCGTTTTCTCTGCCGTGTTGCACTTGCTTGTGCTGAGTTTTTTATGAAGAGCAATTTCCAATCCTCCTATCGGTTTAAACAGTACAAGTACGGTTTTGTTTTCTCCCTCCCTTATTTCCCCATTTCTTGGCAAATAAGACAGAAAGGTAGAGAGTGATCTTTCCTCCAAAGGCCCCCGTACGTGCGTGAGTCATACGTGTCTTTAGAGATCAACCCACAGAGTCATTTTCTTGTCAGCCTACCGTTAAGGCTCACTAACCATCTTACAAATGTTCTCAGATGCTGCCTCCCTCGTGTCAGACTGTCAAATAGCTCGTGGAGAACTCCGCAGGAACTATACTCACAATTCCTGGGTTTAGCGGCTTTAAACAGAGCAGGAGCGTTTGCAAGTGTGACCAAGGGTCTCCAAATATAATTACACACCGTAATTGATACTGTGAGCTATAAATATTTCACTGTAGGATCTAACACGATCCTCGAACCTTTGCCTCAGAAACCTATCAGGCCGTTGTAAGAGACAACACAGGAATAGCAATTAAGTCACTAATATTAGTCCTTCTAATCTACCTGCCACATACAGGTGATTTATATTTACATGACAGAGTGATGGAACTTTTTAAAAGTCACTTTATATTTTAGTGTCACATTTTATTAACTTCTCCCATTTCCACCACCATCATACATGTACAGATCAATTATAAAATATCCAGTCCTCATAATTAATTTCATCGATGGACCACCCAGTTTATCTTCAAAAGATAAAATTATTAAAGGGTTTTCTGCTGAAGCTCCAGAAAAATAGGATTTGAAAATTATTAGGTAACCAACTAAATCACAGCAATGATTTCCATGTTTCTTTAGCCGTTAATGAGACCAGAAATCATCACCTTCCTGGCTTTGTTCAGATGATTAGAAATGTTTCCAGGCTAAAGTCAAATTTCCTCAGCAACATTTGGGTTCAATAAGGGCAGAACTTTGGCAGTTTTTAGGGTCTAAAATCAATGCATACATGAAGACAAAGTCAAGTAAAAGGCCTATTACAGCAGCTTCGATCTGTCAGTCTTTCAGAGATGACATATTTTAGGACACCAAGCACACATTTGTGCCAGCAGAGATTTTAATTAGCTTTCTGGCCTAACAGCAATAAGGGAGGGAGCAGAGCCTGGGTCACCACTTGGTGCGTTTTGGATCCTTTGAAAACTCACTTTTGTTCTCTTGTGAGCCGTGGCATTGACTGCCCTGCATCCCTGCCCCGCGTCCCTCTGTAGGGATTTCACAGAATGACAAATCAGCTGTGGGACAAATAGTTTCTAATTAACAGTGACAGGATATTGACTGGGGTAACAACTGCTTGATAGAGGCCAAAGAAAAGTTTTAGGGCCATGAATTTTCCATTACATTCACAAGTGATTATTCTCTCAAGATTTCAGCTTGATCGTTATCTTTCTACCACAGATATTGGAAACACCCCTTCTGAAAAAAATTTATTGTTGTAGCTCAGTTGGAGGAAATGGATGAAAAATCACTGATCAATGATCATTCTTGCCATCAATCAGCTCTTCTACTTGTAGTGCAATCTTATAAAATGCATTCATTACAAAACACTGGGATGACCGGCAACCAAATTCCTTTTTTTCCTGAGCATATCATATTCTGAATATCATATTCTGAATTCTTCAGCACAGACTTTTTCCTCTTCTTTCTGACACTTGTCTTTAAATAGTGCAATGCTGCTATTGAAAATAATAGCTGAACAATTCTCCTGTCCCCCAAGTAGCTAGACGGCTCCAGGTCCCTCAGAGCCAGCTACCCTAAAATGAAGAGGGTCCCTGAGTCATTTCCTAAGCCCCAGAGGGAGGGTCAGTCTGACTTCCCACATCCCTTCTGCTGAATATGACACATCTGTACAAGAAATATTTGATTCCTGCCATTTTAAAGATTTTTTCACGGTCAGGAGAACGAATAAGTGCTTTGTTCCCAAATTTAAGAAGAAAGATCAGTCCATCCTAAGATGCTCAGGAAGTAATCTTAACTCTAGAAATACAACCTAGAATAGTGTCTTCCTGACTGTGTTTCATGAAGTCCTCGGGTTCTACTAAATTAACTGCAACAGCCTCCTTAAGGAGCAGGCATGGTAAAAGGAACTTCAGGAACGTCCCCACCTCCCTTTACCCAACGAACTCCATGGGTGGAGGTCAAAGCACTGAGCAATCGGTTCCCACGGGTGCCCCCCAATCAGTATGGACACCATCTGGCTCTAATGATCATGGACAGACAGGTGTTTATCAGCCTGGCATCGGCCCTAAGCAGACCCACTTGCACTGATGTTATGTACTGGAGATGAGGTTCCAGGTAAAGTTAGTTATTAAAAAGTGTTCACTGTTAAAAGTTTTAAAAACTGCATGTATACAAGAGGAGATGTTTCCATTTTTACCTGTTGCAATTGAGCACTCTTGCAACTAGTGGAAACTCAAGAACTGTTACGTGGTATACAACGAATTTCCTCCACTAATTATAACAAAGTTATGGCCTCAGAAGCAGACAAGGCTTTATATATCCAGCTAGTTCAACTACCCCTATGATCCTTGAATTCCCTCTACTGCACCCCTTCTGGTTAACAACCATGTCTACAGGCAGCTTCAGAGATGGAGGCGTCCTAGGGGTAAGGCACCGCAGAGGAAAAGGTCCTAATGCAGGGACATGCCTGGCTTGTTTGAGGAATAACAAGGAGGCCAGTGTTACTGGAGTGGAGTGTGTACGAGAGAGAATTAATAGGAGAGAAGGTTAGAGAGACAACCAAGGGGTGGGCAAATATGGAAGGAGGTCATGGTTTTTCTGAATGAGATGGAAGCAGAGGGGTTTGGGGCAAATAAGGAGCATGAACTGACATGTCTTACCATGATCATCTGGTGCGTGTTGAGAACAGACTGAAGAGGGGACAAGGCCAGAGGTGGGAAAACCAGTGAGGAGGCTACATCAATAATCCACGCAAGGTGGGACAGAAGATCAGACCAAAAGGGAGGCATAGTTTGATTCCCAGGATATGTTTAAGGCAGAACCAATAGAACTTGCTGGTGAATAGAATGTGGTCCCTGAAAGAAAGAGTGAAGGATGAACCCAAAAGCTTTATCCCAAACAGCTGGAAAGATGGCGCTGCCATTTACTGAGCTGAGGAAGACTGAGGGACAAGCAGGCTTACTGGGCTTGTACCAGGAGCTCCATTTTGGAGAAATCAAGTTTCAGGTGCTTATCCAAGTGGGTGTATCAAAAAGGGATAACAGATAAATAGATAAAATAGATAATCAACAAGGACCTACTGTACAGCACAGGGAACATTGCTCAATACTCTGTAATAACCTATATGGGACAAGAACCTGACAAAGACATATGTACATGTGTAACTGAATCACTTTGCTGTACACCTGAAACGAACACAACATTGTAAATCAGCTATACTCCAATATAAAATAAAAATTTAATTTTAAAAAAAACACACAAAAAACAAAAAAGGAGTGGGATATGCAGTTGGGCATTCAGGGGAGGGGTCAGCTTGGAGATTTAAATTTGGTGTCATCCTCTTCTCGATGGTATTTAAAGCCATGAGACTGAGCCCTGGGTGTTCTATCACCTAAGAGAAGAAATGAGGAGAAACCAGCAGAGGAGATTGAGAAAGAAAGGTCCAGAAGTCAGGAGAGAAACCCATGCTCGAAGCTGAATGAAGACCATGTTTCAAGGAGCAGAGAAGGATCTGCTGCATTGGATGCTTCTGTGGCTATGGCATCTAAGAGCAGCATAAAGTGTTAACACAGGAAGGTGTTAGAAAAACACCTGTTAGTGTTAGTGAGAGAAAGAAATGGAGAGACAAAGATGACTCCTTCAGGCAGGCTGGCTGGCAAGGAAGTCTGTCTCACTTTGTAACAAGTTGGGCAACAGGTATAGTACACCTATCTGACTGTTGAGGAAACCAAGGTTCTAAAGAACTAAGTTAACATCTTAAAGCAATGGAACCAAACCTCCCATGTCTGGTTTTAGCTTCTCTGCTTTCATTAAAGGGAACCTATGGTTATATGAGTATACTGGAACAACCCTAACACCAATAATATCAACTTAAATCCCATTCAGCTCTACTACTATTTCATCTCTCCCTCATCTTTTTTTGTGCTGTTGTTTAGAACTTTACTTTTGTCCTAATCAATTTTCATTCTGTTAGAGTCATTGCATTATCCCTGAATGCTGAGATTTTTAGAATCCCGATTCTGTTCTTATACATATTTGTTATTTTCCCCCAATTTAGGTAATCTAAATATGTGAAATAGATATAATTGGGTTTTTTTCTTTTTGTTTTCCCAAGGATTCAAGCACATATATTTCATCTCAATTTTTCTTAATCAATATGTAAATGTCTAGAGCTTTCTCTCTGATTAACCTAAAATACTTACACTGTAATTTAAGTCTCATTCTCATCTAGACAGTACTTTTAAGAATTCTGATCTTTTCCATAGATCATGAAATATTATTTAACTCTGAAAAACTTCAAGTGCAGGTGTTAGCATCCATCATTCTTCCTAATTAAAAAAAATGTAATAAAAGAAAATCAACTGTTCTTCATATTTGATTTGTATATATTTATACATACATATATATATATATATATATATATATATATATATATATAAAAACTGAATCACCTTGTTGTAGACCTGAACCTAACACAACATTGTAAATCAACTATACTTCGATTTAAAAAAAAACCTATATGTATCAAAATACAGGCAAATAATATTTTTGCAAATATATATGCTATATGTGAACATCGAGGTCCATAATTAATATAGATTTTAGAAAAATTATGAAATGGCCGAGGGAAAACTTTTAATAGTGGTCACCTTTGGGGAATAACATTGAGGAAGCAAAAACATGACATGAGCTTTCATACTCACACATGTGCCATTTAAACATTTACATGATATTTTTAAATGAAATGCTAATTCCTGACCTATTTTCCAAAGACCTTTGTTGTGAAGATAAAATTGGATGTGATGGGCTTCCCTGGTGGCGCAGTGGTTAAGAATCCACCTGCCAGTGCAGGGGACACGGGTTCAAGCCCTGGTCCAGGAGGATCCCACATGCCGCGGAGCGACTAGGCCCGTGAGCCACAACTACTGAGCCCGTGTGCCACAACTACTGAAGCCCACATGCCTGAAGCCCGTGCTCCACAACAAGAGAAGCCACCGCAGTGAGAAGCCCACGCGCCGCAATGAAGAGTGGCCCCCGCTCGCTGCAGCTAGAGAAAGCCCGTGTGCAGCAACAAAGACCCAACACAGCCAAAAATATAAATAAATAAATAAATTTATTAAAAAAAAAAATTGGATGTGATATTTCTCTACAATATTGTTTCAAGCACTATGAAATTCAGTATACTTTTATTATTCCTTTAGCGTGAATAATAACATATTAATGAAATACCTTAAAAGCATCAAAAAAATGAAACTAAATAAGGTTATATAAATAGAAGAGAGTGCAATCAGATCAGATGACCATTCTGATCACGCTGATGGTTGACGTGGTGTTAGCATAAGGATTTGTAAGAAGAATTAGCAATCCAGTCGTTAGAAAGCTCCTTGGGTTTCATCCATATGTTATTTTCTAGCCTATGAAACAACGATAGATTGGTGAACACTGCAGAAACTCTTACACTCTTAGAAGTAAATTCTCTATTCATTTTCACTACTTACTAAACTCCTTTAGTAAGACTTTTACTCCATGTTACATTTCACTCCTAAATTTGTCATCCAGAGAAGGGCTGTCCGGTGACTTCATTTTCAAGCTACATCTCAGATGCCTCTAAAATTCATGCAAATTTATGAAAACTGATATATAAATTATGTCATACAGATGTTCACACCCACACACAGAAGATATTTGACCCTTGTCCTCACTGCAGTTCTGAAGAAACCAATATGCTTTAGCAATATGCTCGAAAATTGGTTTTATCGAAAGCATAAAATAAAATGTAAGAAATCAATACTGAAACAGATTGCATAACTCAATGGCATAGTGCCTCTTGACATACATGTGTATAAATTTGGAGAATAACCAGCTATCCTATTGGAACACCTATTAGTGCTTTGACCTTACAGTAGAGTCTTTCAACTCATTTTCCTTTTTAAATCTTTGATTTGGCAAAATAGAGTATTAGAAAGGCACCTGAAAGTACAGTAGCAATCACACTACAGTTTTGAAATTGTCAAAAAATAGAGTATATAATTTTACTCTTTTTAAGGCAATTATAAAAACAAGAAGCAATTTTTGTAATGCAATTTTCAGTTTGCTTGACAATGATTATCAGGAAAATAGAATCTCAGATGGGGACTTCTCTGATAGTTATCAAAACAATTTTGTAAGTTCTAGTTTAATTAATTGATCGTTTTTCCTGCCATTCATCTAATTGCTTAAAGCTTTTCAACAAATCTGAAAATTACACTTTATGTTTCTTTAATGACATCCTTAAAATTAAACTGAAAAGTCAAATCAGTGAAATATTTTTAAAATAATTTTATCATTCATTTTATTCATCTAGTATAAATATATATTTCCTATACTTTGGTGTGTTAGAGAACTGGTCATTTTCAAGGTTTTCATAAGTTTATAATCAATAAGATTCCAGAGGACAAACAAATCCATAAGGATTTCTAGTGCTTCAACCTCTACTCTTTTTACTTTTTATTTTTTTCAATTTTTATTTATTTATTTATTTTTGGCTGCGTTGGGTCTTCGTTGCTGTGCGTGGGCTTTCTCTAGTTGCGGCGAGCAGGGTCTACTCTTCATTGCGGTGCGCAGGCTTCTCATCGCGGTGGCTTCTCTTGTTGCAGAGCACGGGCTGTAGGCGCACAGGCTTCGGTAGTTGTGGCTCGCGGGCTCTAGAGCGCAAGCTCAGTAATTGGGGTACACGGGCTTAGTTGCTCCGCGGCATGTAGGATCTTCCTGGACCAGGGCTCGAACCCCTTTCACCTGCACTGGCAGGCAGATTCTTAACCACTGCGCCACCAGGGAAGCCCTGGAAGTCTTTTTTAAATATGATAGATCCTCATTTCTTTTTATGGTTTAACTATAGAACAGCAGAAAATACCTGATGACGAACTAAAGGCTTTTCTTCCCCCCGGATCTATGTGACAGCCAAGAAATAACCAAAATAAGAAGTCTTCCCCAGGAATAGAAATGTACCACCGGTATTTGCATTCTAGAACTGCCCTTGGGGAAGCAGTGTTCTACTCACTCAAAGATGGCAAGTGAAGCATTGTTAATCTCACAGCCAATTCAAATGCTCTGATATGTTATTAAATTGCTCTATAATGAATAAATAGTGTTTAAAAGATTATCCACAGGTGCCCAGATATCCACAGAGTCAGGAATAATTTAAATATTGAGACAGATTACGACCAGCCTTCAGGGAACTCTACCAAGAGGAGAAGAAACAGATATTTATCGAAAGAGCCAGGATCTGGGTATCTGACAGAGAGTAGAATAACCAACAACTGTTATTCCTGCTAATTTCCCTAACCATGGGGACAGGGAAGCTAAACTCCTGACTTTGCTGAATAAAATGTTTGGTTTTGCTTTATCTAGTTCTCTGGGTTTCCTTTCCTTTGCGGACAAGAACTAGCTATATTTTAGGAAAGAGTCTCAAACTTGAGGCTCACTCTGGAAAATCTATCAGATGTTAAAGAACAGCATGCTCAGCCTTGCTGCTCAGAAAGCTGTCAGTCATTCAATTTACATCCGACAAGCCAGGTTCACCTCCTGTCCAATAAGAGATTGTGTGTTGGACGAGTTAAAGCAGGAGTTCTAGGTGATTCCTAAACCAAGACATCGTACTGGAGCAGAAATCAGGGCGATTCAAGCCAATGAGAAGCCTCATGGGCACAAGGCAGGTGCAATGAGGAAATTACGGGGGCCCCTAGGATGCAGTGCCCAGAAAGGCAGGGGCAGTGTTACTGATTGACACTTTGTGGGGACTCCAGTCAGTGAAGATGAAGATCAGTGGGAGAGCTTCACCAACATCCTTGTTTCCCCTCCACTGAGCCCTCAGAGTCAAGCAGACTTGAGAGGGGAACTCAAAGGAACTGTCAGGTCCAAGAAAAGGGCTAAATGCCCTAAGTGCTCTGCAGTCTGAGTAGCCTGGAGACTTTTTATCTTCCCCAATGGCTTCCTGGGTTTATTCTAGACAGACTAGTGGAGCACGAAAACCCTTTGGCGCCTCTCTTGGATTTTTTCAGAAAGACCAAGGCCAGAAGTCTATTAATGAAAGGGATATCTTTTCTCCTTAGGATTTTTTGTATTTTTTAAATCAATGGAATAGTCCTGGATTAGTCTACAGGTGGACCCCTCCCATAGAGGCATGGCTAAAAATCTCTATCAAGAATCACTCCCCGCCCTGGCCAAGTCTGGTTGGCCCTACATAACTCCAGGAGGTACCTGAGGAAAACCAGTACCACAGAATGAAACTTTTTAATCTAGGTTGAAAAAGAAGGTGGATGAACCCAAGGTAGGCATAGGAGAGACCACCTACTGTAGAAGTATTACTGGAAGCCTTGCACACACACTCTGGTGCCACGTCTGTTCTGAATGTACAGCCCCTTCTGAGAGAGGCTGGGACCTGGGACCCTTTGCTGCAGCGCTGCAATGCTTGAGCAACAAACCTCTCCTTGAGCAACAAAATGTAAAGAAACTATATGGGACTAAAAATAACTGCATGCATGCACAGTTGGGACAAAATTATGGACAAAAGATAAAAAGAGACAAAAAAAACCCAACTGCCACTTTTGAAGAGCCTGGAGCAAAAACAGGGTGTTGGGAGCAAAATCAGGGTACTGAGCATGCCCTCTGCACTCAACACCACCAGAGGGGTGAGCAAAACACCTAAGCCACCCCTCCAGCCGGACCCCTAGACCCACCCCTACTCTCACCCCATATAAGTAACAAGCTCGCCCTCCCCCTCAGGGAGCGAGCTAGCAGGAGAACCTGTTACTTGTTCTCACGCCCTGCTGCTGCAGCATGGGCCCCAATAAAGCCTTGCCTGAATTTCTTGTCTGGCCTCTAGTCAATTTCTATTGATTGGGGAAGGCCAAGAACCCTGGTGGGTATCACTTCTTGTTATCCACTGCTATTATGGTCTATAAAATCACCTCTAATGGTGAATTACAGAATCCTGAACACTGTTCCTCAGGGAAAGACAGTGTTACGTTCCTTGAGTCTCAGGCATATTTATCAAGAAATCTAGTATCTCTTGACAGTTTCCTAAATTCAACTTAGTCCTTGCAAGAAGGATTTACCCTATCCTCAAGTTTAGGTCTTGCTTATTTTCACCTCCCGCCATTGCAAATACTGTTCACAGAGTTTGCCCAAACTCTGTTTAGTTTTGTCATAAAACATAGATTTTCAACATATTTCTGTGCCACAAATGGAATTATACTCAAATTCAAAGAACAATACTGTACTATAAGTTCACATGCACCTTCTGTTCATAAATATCACAAATATCCTAAGTAGGGTAACTGTGCTATGAGTCAGAGCATCCCAAAGAAATATCTGGAACGTTGATATTAGAAAAGAAAGAAAATCTATATAAAGGAATAAGAGGAATGGCTGTGGGGACAGATAAAGGGGGAAAGCCCCAGCCAACTCTCCCTGCAAAATGGACCCTCACAAGCTTCTCTGCAGCCCTGCTACTTTACTGTCATTAACTAAAAAGTGTAACTTTTATTTAAGAAAACAGAAAGAAATACAATGTTTAAAATAAGTAAAATGAAACAGAAGTATTAGAATAAACTAAAAAGTTAAGAATATGAATAAAAAATTCTAAAAGTTAGGTGTAAAATATGAAGACAATCAAAGAACTATGGATGATTCACATATCTTTAAAATAAGAAAATAAAAATCTTTAAAAATGTAAAGGGAGACATTAAGAGTATGAAAACAAGTCAAATATATTTAAATTAAAGAAAGTAGAAAACTTTTGAAATAAAAAATGGCTAAACATTTATCGAAGAAATTAGAAATAAGATATGATAAATGTTAAAGGACCACATGAAATAAGTGAATAATGAAAAGCAATAAGATGGAGAGGGCAGACAGCAGAAGCAAGAACTACAATCCTGCAACCTGTGGAACAAAAACCACATTCATGGAAAGATAGACAAGATGAGAAGGCAGAGGGCTATGTACCAGATGAAGCAACAAGATAAAACCCCAGAAAAACAACTAAATGAAATGGAGATAGGCAATCTTCCAGAAAAAGAATTCAGAACAATGATAGCGAAGATGATCCAGGACCTCGGAAAAAGAATAGAGGTAAAGATCGAGAAGATGCAAGAAATGTTTAACAAAGATCTAGAAGAATTAAAGAACAAACAAACAGATAATGAACAATACAATAACTGAAATGAAAACTACACTAGAAGGAATCAATAGCAGAATGACTGAGGCAGAAGAACGGATAAGTGACCTGGAAGACAGAATCGTGGAATTCATTGCTGTGGTACAGAATAAAGAAAAAAGAATGAAAAGAAATGAGGACAGCCTAAGAGACCTCTGGGACCACATTAAATGCAACAACATTTGCATTATAGGGGTTCCAGAAGGAGAAGAGAGAGAGAAAGGACCCGAGAAAATATTTGAAGAGATTATAGTCAAAAAATTCCCTAACATGGGAAAGGAAATAGCCACCCAAGTCCAGGAAGTGCAGAGAGTCCCATACAGGAAAAACCCAAGGAGAAACACGCCAAGAAACATAGAAATCAAATTGGCAAAAATAAAAGACAAAGAAAAATTATTGAAAGCAGCAAGGGAAAAACGACAAATAACATACAAGGGAACTCCCATAAGGTTAACAGCTGATTTCTCAGCAGAAACTCTACAAGCCAGAAGGGAGTGGCATGATATATTTAAAGTGATGAAAGGGAAGAATCTACAACCAAGATTACTCTACCCAGCAAGGATCTCATTCAGATTCGATGGAGAAATCAAAAGCTTTACAGACAAGCAAAAGCTAAGAGAATTCAGCACCACCAAACCAGCTCTACAACAAATGCTAAAGGAATTTCTCTAAGTGGGAAACACAAGAGAAGAAAAGGACCTACAAAAACAAACCCAAAACAATTAAGAAAATGGTCATAGGAACAGACATATCGATAATTACCTTAAACGTGAGTGGATTAAATGTTCCAACCAAAAGACAAAGACTTGCTGAATGGGTACAAAAACAAGACCCATATATGTGCTGTCTACAAGAAATCTACTTCAGACTTAGGGACACATACAGACTGAAAGTGAGGGGATGGAAAAAGATATTCCATGCAAATGGAAATCAAAAGAAAGCTGGAGTAGCAATACTCATATCAGATAAAATAGACTTTAAAGTAAAGAATGTTACAAGAGACAAGGAAGGACACTACATAATGATCAAGGGATCAACCTAAGAAGAAGATATACAAATTATAAATATATATGCACCCAACATAGGAGCACCTCAATACATAAGGCAACTGCTAACAGCTCTAAAAGAGGAAATCAACAGTAACACAATAATAGTGGGGGACTTTAACACCTCACTTACAAAAATGGCCAGATTATCCAAACAGAAAATTAATAAGGAAACACAAGCTTTAAATGACACAATAGACCAGATAGATTTAACTTATATTTGTAGGACATTCCATCCAAAAACAGCAGATTACACTTTCTTCTCAAGTGCGCACAGAATATTCTCCAGGATAGATCATATCTTGGGTCACATATCAAGCCTCAGTAAATTTAAGAAAACTGAAATAATATCAAGCATCATTTCTGACCACAATTCTATGAGATTAGAAATCAATTACAGGGAAAAAAAGGTAAAAAACACAAACACATGGAGGCTAAACAATACGTTACTAAATAACCCAGAGATCACTGAAGAAATCAAAGAGGAAATCAAAAAATACCTAGAGACAAATGACAATGAAAACACAATGATCCAAAATCTATGGGATGCCGCCAAAGCAGTTCTAAGAGGGAAGTTTATAGGTATACAAGCCTATTTCAAGAAACAAGAAAAATCTCAAATAAACAATCTAACCTTACACCTAAAGGAACTAGAGAAAGAAGAACAAGCAAAACCTAAAGTTAGCAGAAGGAAAGAAATCATAAAGATCAGAGCAGAAATAAATGAAATAGAAACAAAGAAAACAATAGCAAAGATCAATAAAACTAAAAGCTGGTCCTTTGAGAAGATAAACAAAATATAAACCTTTAGCCAGATTCATCAAGAAAAAGAGGGAGAGGACTTAAATCAATAAAATTAGAAATGAAAATGGAGAGGTTACAACAGACATGGCAGGAATACAAAGCATCCTAAGAGACTACTACAAGCAGCTCTATGCCAATAAAATGAACAACCTGGAAGAAATGGACAAATTCTTAGAAAGGTATAACCTTCCAAGACTGAACCAGGAAGAAATAGAAAATATGAACAGACCAATCACAAGTAATGAAATTGAAACTGTGATTAAAAATCTTCCAACAAACAAAAGCCCGGGACAAGATGGCTTCACAGGTGAATTCTATCAAACATTTAGAGAAGAGCTAACACCCATCCTTCAAACTCTTCCAAAAAATTGCAGAGGAAGGAACACTCCCAAACTCATTCTATGAGGCCACCATCACCCTGATACCAAAACCAGACAAAGATACTACAAAAAAAGAAAATTACAGACCAATATCACTGATGAATATAGATGCAAAAATCCTCAACAAAATACTAGCTAACAGAATCCAACAACACATTAAAAGGATCATACACCATGATCAAGTGGAATTTATCCCAGGGATGCAAGGATTCTTCAATATACGCAAATCAATCAATGTGACACACCATGTTAACAAACTGAAGAAGAAAAACCATATGATCATCTCAATAGATGCAGAAAAAGCTTTTGACAAAATTCAACACCCATTTATGATAAAAACTCTCCAGAAAGTGGGCATAGAGGGAACCTACTTCAACATAATAAAGTCCATATATGACAAACCCACAGCAAACATCATTGTCAATGGTGAAAAACTGAAAGCATTTCCTCTAAGATCAGGAACAAGACAAGGATGTCCACTCTCACCACTATTATTCAACATAGACTGCCAAAGCAGTCTTGAGAGAAAAAAAACGGAGCTGGAGTAATCAGATTTCCTGACTTCAGACTATACTACAAAGCTACAGTAATCAAGACAATATGGTACTGGCACAAAAACAGAAATATAGATCAATGGAACAGGATAGAAAGCCCAGAGATAAACCCACGCACCTATGGTCAACTAATCTATGACAAAGGAGGCAAGGATATACAATGGAGAAAAGACAGTCTCTTCAAGAAGTGGTGCTGGGAAAACTGGACAGCTACATAGAAAAGAATGAAATTAGAATACTCCCTAACACCATACACAAAAATAAACTCAAAATGGATTAGAAACCTAAATGTAAGACCAGACACTATAAAACTCTTAGAGGAAAACATAGGAAGAACACTCTTTGACATAAATCACAGCAAGATCTTTTTTGATCCACCTCCTAGAGTAATGGAAATAAAAACAAAAATAAACAAACAGGACCTAATGAAACTTAAAAGCTTTTGCACAGCAAATGAAACCATAAACAAGATGAAAAGACAACCCTCAGAATGGGAGAAAATATTTGCAGATGAATCATCGGATAAAGAATTAATCTCCAAAATATATAAACAGCTCATGCAGCTCAATATTAAAAAAAACAACCTAATCCAGAAAATGGGCAGAAGACCTTAATAGACATTTCTCCAAAGAAGACATACAGATGGCCAAGAAGCACATGAAAAGCTGCTCAACATCACTAATTATTAGAGAACTGCAAATCAAAACTACAATGAGGTATCACCTCACACAAGTTAGAATGGGCATCATCAGAAAATCTACAAACAACAAATGCTAGAGAGGGTGTGGAGAAAAGGGAACCCTCTTGCACTGTTGGTGGGAATGTAAATTGATACAGCCACTATGGAGAACAGTATGGAGGTACCTTAAAAAACTAAAAATAGAATTACCATATGGCCCAGCAATCCCACTACTAGGCATATACCTAGAGAATACCATAATTCAAAAAGACACATGCACCTCAATGTTCACTGCAACACTATTTACAACAGCCAGGTCATGGAAGCAACGTAAGTGTCCATCGACAGACAAATGGATAAAGAAGTTGTGGTACATATATACAATGGAATATTACTCAGCCATAAAAAGGAACGAAATTGGGTCATTTGTAGAGATGTGGATGCATCTAGAGACTGTCATACAGAGTGAAGTAAGTCAGAAAGAGAAAAACAAATATCATATATTAACGCATATATGTGGAACCTAGAAAATGGTACAGATGAACTGGTTTGCAGAGCAGAAATTGAGACACAGAAGTAGAGAAAAAATGTATTGACACCAAGGGGGGAAAGCGGCAGTTGGTGGTGGTGGTGGTGTGATGAATAGGGAGATTGGGATTGACATGTATATGCTGATGTGTATAAAATGGAAGACTAATAAGAAAAAATAGATAAATAAACAAATGCTCTTCCTGCAAAATAAATAAATTAATAAATAAAAATTCACTCCTTTTTTCCAAAAAAAGTAAACAAATAAAATAAAATAAAATAAAGCATAAGATGTAGAAATAATTAATAGTAGAAAGGTACCTAAATAACAGCAGTTTCAATATGGTAAATACACACCAAAAAAGTCAGTCCACAGCGGTACAAATTAAAAAACATTTCAAATGTGTTCTTTTTTTAAGTTGCAGACTAACTGAAGTAACCGTTTATTGAAATGAAATAAAGAAATTATGGCTAAAAATGGAAGAAGGGCTCACCTCGAAAATGTGTAAACTGAATGTGTAATCACAGAATCCATTGAGTTCAACCCCCTCCTTTAGCATGAAATCCTTACAGAAGTGTCCCAGGAGTGGAATGAAATGCACCGCCTTGATCTCCCCTCCCTCACCCTGGGCACAGACCAGGGCGACCCACCTCTGGTGGCTCTTCTGGAACATTCCTGCCTATCAGACCAACATAACCCACAAGAATACCCCAGGCAGGAAGGCAAACTCATAAGCTGACCCTACACAGTACAGAGGGCTCCAAACAGAATAATTCATGGAAACAAACAGGACTAGAAAACGAGTGGAATTTCCACATAAAACCCTACTGAGAGGGTTGATACTTCCATGACGATAAAGCTTTCACACACAATCTCAATTTTTTTTAGTTTGTATCGAGCAACATCATATGTTATCGAAGCAAGAATATAAAGATAATTTATTTCAATAACAATTATAACAATTCCAGATGGGAACAATTTCAATGTATTAAATGAAATCATTACTCCGTAGCACCCCAAATTCAGGGAACTTTTAAAGTCTTTATATAAACACACACATAGTCCCAAGCAAAACTATCTGGGGAACCAGGAAGTAAAGATTCCAGGCCATGGTGTGGATGAAACCAAGCCAACAACTAAAGGAGCAGATTGTGGGTTTTAAAAAAGTGATTCAAATGAACTTATTTACAAAACAGAAACAGACTCAAGACTTAGACAATGAACTTATGGTTACCAGGGGGGGAAGGGTGGGGGACAGGGATAGATTGGGAGTCTGGGATTGACAGGTACACATTGCTATATTTAAAAAAGATAACCAACAAGGACATAGTGTAAAAAAAATAAATTTAAAAATAAATAAATAAATATATTTTTTAAAAAAGACAGGTAGTGTTTCTCTTTTTCGTCCTCTCTATACACAGAGGACCTAAATATCTCCAATGGGTCATGAATGAGATATATACGCAATCAAAATTAAGGCATACATGACATATTACACAATTATCTACATTCATTTCAATTTAAGATTTAATAATGTCCTTTATTCATTATGACACCTTGGCATAGCCTTAGCTGGAAAATATCTTTCTCAATGACTATATATTCTTTGTAATTACTCGATGTAGGAAACTTAGCAAACAGCCACAGTGACTACCCTTTTTCCCCACTGAGAGAACACACAGGAGAGTAAACTGTAGAGGAACAACCACAAGTGTAAGTCCCTTATCACACTCTAAAAGAGATTTGCCATTTTAATTGTCTGGCACTTTAGCAATTACTCTCAATCTTCTCCTGCATATTGACTGATTTCTTCAGTTTTTCCCACTCAAAGGGAAGCCCTGAGTAGTCTGAAATTGCATTTCTTCATTTTAAATTTGTCCTGTTTCTTATGGATTAGTAGAATTCTCGGCCCAGTGGGGGGAACACACATGTGACTTGTAGCTAATACCCAGACCTGAGGAATACCCCTGCCACTGACTGCAACACCAGCAGCTTGTCCAGACCCACCGTCTCAGGTCCTCCACGCGGACATGGGAATAATAATATAACAATCTTAGAGCATTCGTTTGCAAAAGATTTACTGTACATGAAGTCCATGTCTTTTTACATTTTGAGTATTATATTATTAAGTGATGGGAGGAGTTCTAGAACAACATGGTGGCCTCATCTTCTATTTCATTATTTTATAATCAAAAGATAAACATATAATGATAAAGAGGCAACTACAGCTATATTGAAATGAGATGGATGCAGAACGTGTGATTATGATTTTGGCTGTGGGTGCTCAAGCAGGTGGTTCAGCGGGCTGATGAGAAAGTCCACGGAGGAGGGAGAAGGTGGGCTGTGCCAGTTCCAAGCTGCTTTCCTCATTTGTCCTTGATGTCACGTCCTTTCTTACTTAAACATAAAATGTTAGTGTCAAGTCAATGCCATTATAACAAGCTGATAATTCTCTGTCCTCGCATTTTTCAAAGCTGCATTCAACCGTCCTTTGAAAAACACCCTTGATTTTCCATTAAAATTCAATTTGTTGACTTATGTATTTCAAGACGGGACTTCAGAGATCATTTTAAGAAATCAAAAGCTCTATTTTTTGAGACACGGTTCTTTGAAAAAGCCTGATGCATTGGGTACATACTGGTTTTCAAATTTAGTTGCTGTTTCCTTTAAAAGATATAAATCCCCTAAGATAAAAAAGTATTCCTGCCTGGGTTCACTTTGAAGACAGATCTCTGCAATATTATATTCTTAAAATGGCAAATTCATCTTTTAGCTGATCTAAAGAATTCAAAGGAAGTTAACATATGCTTTTTTCAAGATCATAAGTGTTTCTTTTTTCACACAAGGATCAGAAGAAAATCTTGATTGCCAAAAATACTTTTAAATTTTCTACTGTATATGTATAGATTGTGCAAGAAAAGGTCAAAGTCATGAAATTTTTGACAAGATAAAACAGATAAAAGAACACACTTTAGATTCATGGTAGCTGTGGCCACCACGTAAACGTTAAGTGCCCAAATTAAATGTCATCGGACTCTTGGGTCACCACTTACTTTAGAGAGTTTCATTTCTTTTGTAGGATTCACAAAAGAAAGACAGTGCCTCAAAAGGTTCCCTGGTCTGAAGGATTCTTCAGAGGAAAACACCTAAGAGGAGGATTACATTTTCAAGAAAGAAAATCAAATCTATCAAGATAACGTGGAACCATCAGGTGCATCTGTAGAAGTGAATTGCTAGGCTCCAAAAGGCATATTTTTTTCTAAGAATTATTGTTATAAAAGAACATGGACCCCCCCAGGTGTGAACTTGTTTGCTCCTGATTCAAACAAACAAACTTAAAAAGAGACGTATGAAGCAATGGGGAAAAATATGAAGCTGACAAACTGTTTCATAACATTAGGGAATCACTGCTAATTTTTAGTTGTGATAATAGTAGTTTCACACTTTAGAAGAACTTTCCTTTTAGAGACGCATACTGAAGTATTTATGAAAGAACTGCTATCATGTCTGGTATCTGCCTCAAAATAATCCCCTGATGGAAGAAAGTATTTGAGAATTTAGATGAAACAGGACTGATCATATGTTGACCATCACTGAAGCTGAATGATGGGACTTAGTAGTTCACCATAAGATCATCTCTAATTTTATAGAGGTTTGGAAGTTTTATTACCAAAAATGTTTTTAGGGAATTCCCTGGCGGTCCAGTGGTTAGGACTCAGCGCTTTCACTGCCAAGGGCGCGGGTTCAGTCCCTGGTTGGGGAACCAAGATCCCGCAAGCTGCGCGGTATAGCCAAAAAAAAAGAAATGTTTTTAATACACATTATCCTTTCTCTAATATTTTTCCCTGTGATAAATATTACATTTCAATTTGAAACAGCTTAAATGTATTTGATGACTTCAATCCTTTAAATTTTAGACTAGGTTCATTATTAAATAAATCATCTTTCCTAAAGCACTCTACCATTCCTAGTAGGTAAATTGCAAAAAAAAAAAAAGAAAGAAAGAAAAAGTCACATTGCTTTCATTCTTAAAAATTAGCATGACATTGTCCCATTATTTGCTATACGATATACTTGCAAGTATGCAGTAGACTAGGTGCTTCATACGTTATAACTCACACATGATTTGGCTAAAACATATTTGTATACAAATATACTCTATAACCTGTAAAATATGTCAAGATATTCTTATATAAGGAAATGCAAGGAGACCCATGCCCCGAGATGCAATGCCATCCAAAGTCCATTAACCATAAACTCTCTCACTTCTGAACTGTGCTTCACCTTTTCATCACCCATTAGGGAGAAGCTTTTACAAGAGACAACAGCATTACGAAGAACTTTCTGTTGGGGTCTTTTCATTTTCTGACTTAACTTTGATGCTCCCTTTGGCACTTGACTCCATTACGTTTCTATGAACGCTGAAGAGAATCACAGAAACAGGACTGGGGTAGGTGCACTTCTGGGGGGTTTGCTCTTGTGAGGATGTGAAAAGCTCAAGACAGGGTGGTCAGTGGAGAACGTGATGGACTCTCGAGCACGTAGGACAGAGCAGGCTGGACAGACATGGGTAGGAAAGTTGATTCAGACACTTTTAACGGGTCTCCACTCTCCTTCCCTCACACCCAGGTCCTCATTGACGTCTAGTCATCCTGCCACTGATTCTGTGCTGGTTGCCCTTCTTAACCATGTGTTTCTTATTTAGGGATAACTATAGTCAAAGTTAAAGCTTGATGTTAAACAATAAGGAAAATAAAAGGTGTCGATAACAATCAGAGGAATAACTGAAATTTAATATGATCTATGTAGCGGCCACCTACACAGGAGCTTTGAAATCATAAATACCATCAAATCATTCCAAAATGTGCAATTTTTCCCTACTTCTCTCTGATTTGCTTAAGGGTCCTCTAATTTACATACTTGAATGCTGACACTAGGGGAAAAAAGCAATCCTAACGGGTAGCGTTGCACATTGAGATTTTAAATGAAAACCAAATAAAGGGGCCAATCTTCAAGCTGAAATGAAAATCTGAGTATTTCATTGGCATTTTTAAGAATTGTATGCTATAGCTAGACTTCCTGGTTTCCAACAGATTAATTCGTTATGCAACTCTCACGTTTATGAATGGGAGAAGGAAACCCATCGTTCATTTAGCTCATCAACTGCTCCATTTTGTGTACAATGGAGCCTACAAACGTGTGTGCATTATTTTCACTGCTCCCCATGTTGCAGGCAACTGCAGGAAACAAACTGTTGCGATTCATCATGTAATCAATATCTTGTACATTAAAACCTCAGCATCTCTCTGTGCAGCCTCAGAACATTTAATCACTGTCACCAGCCCCGTGTAATTCTAGAGTGTGCGGTGTACTCCTCAATAAATATTTTATGCTTCTCCTTAGAGGTTTATTTCTATTACCTCTAGAATACCTGGAAAATAGTTTCTTCATTGTTCTTTCCTTTTGTAGCCATTAGCATGGTATTTATCTCCTGCCTTAGAATGAATTTGATTTTGTGATTCTTGGTTTAACATATAAATATAGGGGAAAAAAATATATATAGGGGAATTTTTATCTTGCCTTGATACCTGTTTCCTAAGTGCTCCATAGTGGTTTTGTCTTGTGAAAATTGTTTGAATTCTTAAGAGCTTCTCAGAGGAGTTCCCATAATGGCTCTGTTGCTTAAGGGTGTCTTGTCACATTCATTTTTAAAGGGAGAGTAATGAATATGGAAAGAATTAATCTGGTATTATCACCCATGTTTTCCTAAATGCCTATCAGACTCACCAAGTAAATAAACCTGAAACCACACAAAGTAAAAGGAGGATTAGGTCTAACCTGCCCTTTGATTTCAAATAATGCAATAGTAACAGAAACAAAGAACTTTTTTTTTTTCATTAAAAATCTACTTCCTCAGACCAGAGCTCTCTCAGTAGGTTCAGCCTGGGACTAACAATTACTACCACAGTGTGAAGCCATTTCTGGCTATTTATGATTCATTTTGAATTTTTATTTATAATAAGAAAAAAATGGAAAATATCTACCTTTTATTTCTCGACTTCTAAAAAAAATTTTACATCATTATTTCACCTGACAATTATTTGAAGGCAAATCAACTAAAATGACTGATGTCCCTCAAGGCTGTTCCTCTTTTATGAGCCCATTTTGCCCTACACTAAGTAGCTAGAGAAAATACAAAGCATCTGATTCATTAAGCTGGAAACATATTGTCCATACAGCAGGATGGGATGGTAATTTACTGTATGCAGCCAGGAAAGACACACTTTACAACACAGATTTGCAGCTTTTAACCTGGAAACTTAATAGAAAAAGCAATTCTGCTCTACTTTGCTTCCCTTCAAATCCAAAAGAAAGCAATATCTACTTTGTTACAAAACAGAGCAGGCAATATTTTATATTGCCATAGTCAATTATGTGAAGCTGTGTAACCTTTTCCAGCTATTATAGTCTTCAAATCTTCCTGTGCTAATGTTGCCAACACAATACAGGAGGAGCTTCAAAGCATCTTTGCAGTGATAGAAAGAGAAGACAGCTGGCACTGCTCAGAGACTGAGCTGAGATGACCAGATTTCTAATTTACAAAACTGGGACAGCATACATCAGGGCAACATCATTGGGGGTTTTGTGGAGGTCTATCTCCAGCTACTTCCTTTTGTCAGGTAAAGACTTGTTTACTGAACAAAGAAAAGGAAAAACTGTAAAAGGTTTTGTTGAGAGACTCAGGGAAAACAAAACAAAACTACAGCCCCAAAACCCACCTTTAATTAAAAATAATGCTACAAGAGTAAATATTCACATTCAAACCAATGCTGTGCGCCAATGTACAGATTGGAGAGAATTCCATCAACAAGGTAGATCGAGAGACATACGAATTCATCAGTCTCACCTTCAAAACCCATTAGACCTTGGTTATAACAAAACATTCACTGCAGGAAGGATGTGATACAACTGTAAAAACCATGGACTTTCAATTGTTAGTAACGACTGATAATCTCTTGTGTCATTTTGAAATTAGGCTCCATCTGATGTATCTTGTGAACTATGATAACTCCTGATAACACCAGAACATCAGCCTCTGAAAGGGTGGAGATGGGATAGCTTAGACTGAAATATGCACACTGTAGGCATGAGTCTGGGGGTGAGGGGGAGGGTCCACTGTGGGCAGTGGAGACCACACATTCAGTTGATTTAATAGAACAATTCACCCTGTTTTCTAGATTGTCTCAACTCTTCATTAGTTTTGCAGACGGCTGTTTTCAAACACCACCTCATCTAGTATCTTCAGTTTTCACAACTCGGAAGAATGTTGAGTAAATGTCAGTTCGCCCATTTAAAAGAAGAGGAAAATTTGGATTCAAAGAAGTTATGTGCCTTGTTGAGACAAGGTCACACAGCTGAAGAGTACAGGAATTGGGCCCAGAATTCTGCTCTTCTAACCCTTAGATGGATACACTTTCTTCTCGCTTCTTACAAATGGATTTTGGGAACACCAAATATTAGGATTACCAATCTATAACCCTCTAGGGTATCCTATTTCACATTTTGCCAGGGGAAAGCCAGGGAAATGCTGCTGAGGTGTGGATAAACCAGATAGAAAAGAGCTTTTCACAGAATGGTTTTGAGCTGTTTACACCGTGTTGCTTTGTTCTTGCAGACATATTCCTTACAACTTACATAACAATTCCCTCCTTCTTTAGAAAGACGGAAATGTAAATTATTCATCATGAATCATATTAAAAGCTCTGTTTTAAATGGAAATGCCTCAAGTCGTTGTGTTTAAACTCTGCAATATATTAATGTTCAGAAGCCTAAATGAGAAATTAATTCTCAAATGTAAGATATACTTACAGTGGGGGACCAAAACAGATAAGATTTTATTTAGCCCTCAAAGTGAAGGTTTTCACAAGATATAACAGCCAAGAAGAAATCATGGCCTGAGCATGAGAGACTTTCATCATGTAATGATGGAGACACACTCCTTACACATTTATTTTTGTTTTTGCACACGGTTTACGGACAGCGCTTCAGCTAACACAGCAAAGATTCTCCCGATGGATTGTTCTTTTGACAATGCTATTGTTATTCTGTGAATATCAAAAAATAGAAATACGAATGCAACATTGAAACTGGTTGTGGTCCTACTTACCATGTCAGCATCTCCTGCAAACAAAGATCGCTCTTAACTTGATAACCAGTGAATCTTTTAAAGAATTATCTTTGTTCTTCTGTCTTACATTTTTGCGACCTCAAATGAAATGGTCTATCCTTCACGTAAATACTGAATCCAATGTCCAAGGTATGTAATGTCAAAGAGGGAATTCATTCACAATGTATGGAAACACAATAGCAAGTCTACACCAGAACACAGAATGCTAGTTTTGCTACATCCTTGACCGTGAGAATAACTGCTGCCAAGCCGGATCCTAAATATGAAAGTCATCACATTTGATAAGCCAAGTTGCTCAAATAAATTTCATCCAGCTATAGAATCTGATGATCCGGGCTAGCTCTACTCATCTGCCTTGGCAGACACCCTCTCCCTTCTTCACTGTTCCGTGGACATGCCCCTGAATTTGGGTCCCTGACTCCAAGTGGACATATGTTTCAGCACTTGTAGCATTCGTCAGTTTGAATCAGAATTTGCTGACATAAATGTGTGAGGATTTGTATAGCATCCACAAATTCGACACTACTGCCACAGGTGTGACGCTGTCAGGCTATGAAGCAGGATGTGGACATTTTCACTTCACAGCTGAACGTGGATGCTCCCTTGAATCCTCGTGGTAATGAGCTGATTTGAGGGGATTCGCCGGTTTGACATCATCGGAGAGAATTACCAGGTATTGGACCCCCGCCATTAAGACATCCACAATTTTATTCCATCTCACTAGACTTCTTATATTCACCTTGTCATCAGTCTCCCTTTCTTCATCTAAACACTCCTCCTATTTCTAAGCAGAAATTACGACCACCTCCGGGTCTCTATCAGCCATTTCTTTTTTTCTTTTTTTTTAGTTATTTCTGAGATATACATTTTAAAGTAATAACTAGTATTATGACTTATAACATTATACCAGAACATATAAGATTTTTAGAAATTTCATGTAATGTCTGAAACATTTATATCAACATATTTCCATACAAATAACCCAGTGAAAGTTTAGTATTAGTTGCTTTGTTTGTTTTTTTATACTGCAGGTTCTTATTAGTCATCAATTTTATACACATCAGTGTATACATGTCAATCCCAATCGCCCAATTCAGCACACCACCATCCCCACCCCACCGCAGTTTTCCCCCCTTGGTGTCCATATGTCTGTTCTCTACATCTGTGTCTCAACTTCTGCCCTGCAAACCGGCTCATCTGTACCATTTTTCTAGGTTCCACATACATGCGTTAATATACGATATTTGTTTTTCTCTTTCTGACTTACTTCACTCTGTATGACAGTCTCTAGATCCATCCACGTCTCCACAAATGACTCAATTTCGCTCCTTTTTATGGCTGAGTAATATTCCATTGTATATATGTACCACATCTTCTTTATCCATTCGACTGTCGATGGGCATTTAGGTTGCTTCCATGACCTGGCTATTGTAAATAGTGCTGCAATAAACATTGGGGTGCATGTGTCTTTTTGAATTATTGTTTTCTCTGGGTATACGCCCAGTAGTGGGATTGCTGGGTCATATGGTAAATCTATTTTTAGTTTTTTAAGGAACCTCCATACTGTTCTCCATAGTGGCTGTATCAATTTACATTCCCACCAACAGTGCAAGAGGGTTCCCTTTTCTCCACACCCTCTCCAGCATTTGTTGTTTGTAGATTTTCTGATGATGTCCATTCTAACTTGTGTGAGGTGATACCTCATTGTAGTTTTGATTTGCAGTTCTCTAATAATTAGTGATGTTGAGCATCTTTTCATGTGCTTCTTGGCCACCTCTATCAGCCATTTCTTACCCTCTTGAACTTGGTCATGGGAGACTAAGGAATCTTTCCCCATCTCTCTTTATCTAAACATAAAATTCCTCAATTTCTATTCTTTGCTGAACCACAGTGCTGAAATGACACAGGAAAAAAATTCTCAAGCAACACTTACATTTCTGGTACCATTTCGTGTAATTCTGAGGTACAGCCAGAGACAGCCCCAAACTTCTATATCATTACAGGTCCAGCCAGACACATTTAAAGGCACCTAGCCCTCTTGACCGTTACTGAAACTCTCTCTCCCTCTCCTGGGTCAGAGAGGTCTTACACTCTCGTGCAGAAATCTGAGGGGCACAGTGTGTTGCTTGCCATGTTTTCAAATCCAAGTATACTTTTTATATTTAGATATAACTGAGATACAACATTATATTAGTTTCAGGCACACAACATAAAGACCTAATATTTGTATATACTGCAAAATGATCACCTCAATAAGTCTGCTTAACATCCATCACCACACATAGTTACAAAATGCTTTCTTGTGATGAAAACTTTTAAGGTCTACTCTCTCAGCAACTTTCAAATATGCAATACAGTAGTATTAACTATAGTCACCATGACATCCCCATGTCATATTTGACATCCCCATGACATACTTATTCTACAGCTGGAAGTTTGTACTTTAACACCCTTCACCCCTTTTGTCCACTCCCAGCCCCTACTTCTGGCACCCATCAATGGGTTCTCTATATCCACGAGAAGTACACTTTCTCAGCTTAAACAAAGGAGGGGAGTGTCAGCTTTACTGCATTTGCCTCATAATGCCTTTTACCCTCTCTCCTCCTTTCAGACTAAACCCTAACCTCCACTACCCTAGTCAAACAAATACCACAGCCAAAATGCAGAGAGGAAACACCATTCGTTCCTGAATTTTGAGCTTTCTGATGCTCATTCCCTGGAATTTAAGGATTTTTAAATATAATCTTTAATATACCTATTTTTTCTCATAATATATAACACTGAGTAAATTGCAACTGTATTTTATTCTCCCAAACCTACTCCCCACCTTGGGTCTCAAAAAGTATTTTCTCTCAAAGATACTACATCTAGTATTTACCACAAAAGTCTATTTGGAAACTCAAAAGCTGATCATTTCTTTCCCTTTACGTTTCTGTGGAACCACTGTTGAGGGGGCAGTAAACATACAGAGAATGAATTCATGGCTGCCTGACTGGAGAAGATAAAGAGTAGCAGGAAATACTGATTTTTAAGAATTGGTTCACAGCTGATAATATTATGCCTTCACATTATCACGTATCCTGACTTAAAACACTCTTTATGAAGAATCAGTCTATGACACTGGAAGGTCATATTTCACGAAGGAAGTTTAACAGATGTGGTTTTATCTCTTTTTTTCCAAGCAAATAAGTCACTTGATCCCCACTCCCTAAAAGAAAGGCTCATCATCCTCAGAAGGTCCCCTCCTCCTGTCACACAAATTGCCTGAGATCCAGTGCAAGGAGGTCTCAGTCCTGTATCCAAACACGAGTAAAGAGATCTGGTACCTAAAGAGCTGAATGCTGCAACTGTTTCTCTTTGCCACACAGAGTGGCTGCCATGAGTGATCCTATACCATGTGATGTATGATGCTTGTCTACTGATGCCAGGATGCCCTTTCTGGTCCAGGTCCCAGGACAGGCCACAGTGGAAAGGCCCATGTTGGATGCTGAAACTGGAGTTTGTTTAATTTCACACTCTCGTGCTCAGCTAGCGTTTCTCATAGCAGAACCACTGTGCTAACGTGACTGAATTGAGAAACCTTTCCAGCATCAGTTGTGGATTTCACTCCTTGAACTCTTGAGTATGGGTCACCAGCCTAAACTCACATTTTTCTCAAGGAAGTTATATTTCAAGAGATTTCATCCCCTTTCGTGCCACCAGACCTCAGCCAATGCTACCATAATCCACGCTGATGGCTCTGCCAGTTGATCTTAGACAACAGTTGATCTTTTGGTACCTAACCCCTCCTTAAGACTGTGGGGTTCCCAATGTAAAGGGATCCACTCCCCCCCAGTGACCAGCTTCACACATTTGAGGTCCCAGCAAATGGCAGTACAATAAAGTCACCAAAAACAATGGTTGCACCAAAACCCAGAAAAATGGCTGCTAAGCTGCCAAATTCTGCGTAACTTGGAGAAGTGCCTGAGGAACATTTTCAACGTAAAAGTACCTCTTGTTCCCACTACATAATCATGGAGTGAAGACAGTAAGAGTTTGGGCATGTTACAAGGTTAAAAAAAAGTCTGCAAAAAGAAGATATATGAGCCTGGTCTATGCGTATGAACAGACATGTAATAGCCACTCATAAACTTTCCCAGAGAAAATAATAACATACCAAATGAGTAGTTAAGCACCCTGATTTCATTTACTTTGCTATCTGGAACCTTCTATTTCTAAAATGAGTTCTAGTCTCACACCCCAGAGCCCCAGAAGATTTGTCTATTTTGTTCACCCAGAGCCATTTGTGATTTTTAGAAGAAGTGAAGTGCACACAGGCACTGAAGCCCCTTCCCCTTCTCCTCCATGAAAACCCAAACGCATGGTACTATCAGGGCTGCAACATAAGCCAACACCACGAGCAAACTATTCTTCTAGGTAGTACTTTTCCAACTAGAGGGATTTAGAGTTTTCAGGACAAGTAACACACTAAACACATACTTGATGCGGCAATGAAATACCTGAAGCGATCGGAATGGAGGAACAGGCTTTGCTCCATCAGGACCCTTTGATATTCCTTCTCCTTCCCAGGGTAAGAGCAAACCCAAAGGAGGGCCATGGCAGCAAGGCTGTAGAGAACTACTTCACGGTGGAGATGCATGAAAGGTTGAAGTGACATCCTAGAAGGATAATGCAAGACAAGGTGAAACTCTCAAGGTCACAAGAGAAAAACACTTAAAGCCTAGACTTCAAGGAAGGAGGTGAGTCGTTTAAAGAAACCTTGTATTGTTTCTGTGTCGACTGCCTTTAGCAATGCTGTTCTGCCTCGTGTTCTACAGGATAAGCATGCATATAAATGCCCTCCCTGGACCTATTGCCCAGTCCCTGTATCAGCGACATAGGAGTTGAGAAGAAATAGCTTGCCTGCGGTCACCTTCTGGCCTCTATTATGCATAGTGCCATTTAGCCGCAAACATAACTTTTCTTTAAAAAGAATAAAGGTCTGTACAGAGAATGTAATTGGAAGAAAAAAATATCAGACAAAACAGCTGCCAAACTCTATAGCCTTGGAGGAAAATACCGTTTGGGCCTTTTCGTGTTTCCATAGCACTCATCTCACAGGGACTATTCAATCCAGAGGAACTCTGTCCCCTCTGTATTACCACAAAACCCTCGCTCTAAGCCTACATGCCTCTGAACGTTTGGCCTCTAGTTATTTTGCCACAAGTTGGGAAAGGAAGAACTATAATCTTTATTTATGACACAATTTCAGTAATCTAAGTGCAACTTTTACATCTGAAATATTAAATATATTAATTGGTCTCTGAAGAGGGGAGAGAGTGAATTTTTATACTTTAAAAAAAAAGATATGCAAACCCAGTCACTCAATTTTACATATGCTTCAACTGTGAACTTCGAGCACTGAAACAGTCCTTCCTTTATCCTGCACCAAACGTGGTTTCTCTCCAAAGGGTCTTTTCTGACATGAACGCACAGGAAACTTTTGGGCTCTTCTATTAATTCAGGGAGCTGTGTGGGGTTTTTTCAGATCACCCCACACCTGCTTTTACAGCAGTCACATAAATAAACAACACCCAGCCTCACTGGAAAATGATGGAAGCTTTGTCAGCAGAACTTCATGAAGAAGATTCTCTCTTCTTGAGAAAACAAATCATGATTAAAAAGTAAAGGCAGGGTCTATGAAGAAACCTTTCTAGTTAGAACCCTACACTTTCACAAAGGTTTGACTGGCTCAGTCCCCACGGGGTCACCCACAGACCATTCTGCTGTGCTTCTGTCACCCAGCTTTCACCCTGGTCTCCCTTTCTCTGTTTTTTTACCTCCCCAAAGTGGAAATCCTTTCTCCATAGAAACCTAAGTCAAAATAAAGTTTTAGTAGAAGAAATAGTATGACCAAATTAAGTCTAACCAGGGAGTCTTTTAAGAAGAAACTACGAGGTCTGCTGAAGAAGCTATTATGACCAGGAGATAAATGCATTTTGTACTAAGTTACACAAACCTCCTTCAGGAGGGCAGTAAAATCTGGACGACACCACTGACAAGACGCCTGGCTTTCTTGACATCTTAGGGAAGACCACTAAGTAAATCATCATGATAGAATTTAATTTTAACATAGATGGTTGAGCCATAACTCTTGTTTTCTGAGATTAGAGACCAGTCCAGACTGACACACACGTTCTCCGTCCCAGTTGGCAACGTGAAGAAAGGGCTCTGGCTGCAACATTAGGATTGGCAAGGTACACGGACACCTGCACTCTGGCCCTGCTTCCCTCTTTCTGTAGACCTTGGCCCTGTTGGATGGGCAGCTCCAGGACCAGTGGGTGGTCCGCTGGTTGAGTGGGATGTTCTGATCACAGAGCTTGAGTTATCTGAGTGCGGCAACGAGGAGTCACCACAAGCAGAGCCCAGGAATCCCTCAGTGTTTATAGTTCTCTTCTGCTTCAATTAGAAACTCGAGGTAAATCACCCTACAAATAGGATAAAATCAGATACCTTTTCTGCATAACTGGTAGAGATTACATATCTGAGAACTCAATATCTAGCCCAAAACCCTACACATAGAAAGGCTAAATGAGACACAGTGTAATACATGAACACACAGAAGCTAGCTACCTAACCAGTCACCTGGAGAAAAGCACTCTCCTTAGCAAAGTTTACCGCGCAGGGAGTTTGGGTTTGGGTCGTGGAAAGAAAGGATCATCGTTGCCAAGGACTGTCCACTAAAGCTTTGTGATAGAGACTAACTGTCATCTGGTAAGGAGGACTCTTTCATCTAGAATAGGAAAATGTACACTATCAGCTTTTTAATTCATTTTCTTTATTCTATGTGCTTTTCCCTCCCAATTAAAAATCATTTCCTATATTGTAATTACTTCAAAAGCCAACACATCACTACTCCTCTTGGGTTAAGCAATCTGCAAAATTTAATTGCAGAATATGAATTAGATAGCTGGAAATATGTTATCTCATTTTACAGATTTACATATATACTATATAGTTAATAGACACATATGTACACGTAATTAATATATAATATATACATATATAATTATATAATGTCATATATAACTATATACAATGATTATGCACTTTAAGCCATTTTAAATGTTTTATTTTCATTTTAAGTAAACTCAAAAGCTTCCCCTACCAATATGAAGAAGGAAACATAAGAGCATCTAGTTTCAGTACCCCTGCTATTTATGTAGTCATATATTTGATCCCAGGAGACAATTTATATTTTTAGATTATTTGCATCCTTCCACTCTATGCTACACTGTAGAAAAGAGTGTTTCCCTGATAAGGAACTATTTACAAGGCAGCTGTTATTGACTGAATTATGTCCCCCAAAATCATGTTGAAGTTTAACCCCCAATGTGACTGTATTTAAGAAAGAAATAAGAATTATTTCTTATTAAGGAAGAAATAATAATTAAATAAGGTCATGGGGAGGGAGCTAATCCCATAGGACCAGTGTCCTTATAGGAAGAGGAAAAGACACTAGAGACCCCTCCCTGCACACAGGGGAAAGGCCATGTAAGGAGGCAGCTAGAAGGCAGTCGTCTGCAAGTCAGGATGAGAGTCCCCACCAGAAACCAACCCTGCTGGACTTTGATCTTGGACTTCCAGCCTCCAGAACTGTGAGAAAATACATTTCTGTTGTTTAAGCCTCCCAGCCTGTGGTATTCTGTTATGGCAGCCCAATCAAACTAACACAATAGCCAGTGTGTGCCTGAGAGCTGGAACAGAATGAAACTACTTCGTTGCATATTCCTGTAAAAAGAATGATGCTGTTCCATATTATTTCACCAGGAATGAGATCGTAGCGGCATTGTTTCCACTTACAGCAGAAACACATTAAAAATAACACAGGAGCAAGACATGGTATCCTATTCTATACTTGGCCATTTTGTTTATGTAAGGAGATAAATAGATTAAAAGTCAGCTAAGTTATCTAGATTGCTTTGACTTAAATACTTACTGATAAAGCAGAAAATCACACAACTAAGATGAAAATTCACAGGTGTGCACAGCCAAAGCCAGAATCCCCTGAGTCATTTTAGACATGAAATCCATTATTGGAAAAGACAAGAATATTGAAAGAATTCAGAATGTCTCATTTAACTTAAATCTAAAATTTCTTATCAACTAGTTTATACTGTTTACTGGCTCTAAGTGAAGAAATTGTTCATGAGTTTAAGAAGAAATATTCGACATTTCTGTTGTTTTTACTGTTAAAGAGCTAGTGGGAAATAAAATTCAGCATCCCATCACAAATTAAGACATTGATCATCACACTGATGCTAAGAAAAACCCATCTTCCCAAAGTAGGTGATCACAGCCTCTCTTTTCCGAGCGAAGGCCCCCTGGTTCAGACACACTATGACTGTAAACCAGACACTGGGCGTCCATCCTTTTTTAGCCTGTGGACCAGGTTTAGTTGGGTACACATAGTATTTTGTGTGTATATAGTTTCATTTTAATCTTATTTGGTGTTTAAATAATTGGGTGATTTCACAAAATCTAGATTTTTGTCTTTTGGTGAGAAAACAGAAAAGATCTGGCAACTGTGAGTAGGGCTGAGCAGCAAGTGCCCCTTTATTTGGACAGGATCCCCCAAGTGCCTACAGACCCAACCAAGACCACCTCCCTCCTTTTTCAACTCCTGGCTTTTTCAGACGTTTCGTATATAACCACAACTTTAACACTGGGAGGAGTGTTTAAGAAAACCAGTGTACTGTCCTTCCTCCCTCCCAGCAATACGTCTCTTCCTATAAACCAATCTAATTAGAAATGGCCACATCTGGACGACTGGATCAGAGAAAAAGAAGAACCAGCCATCATAAATTTGATCCTGGAAAGCACAGCCCGGGCCACTAAAGCACAGCAGAAATGGTAAAGACAGAAGGGTGTGTGGCAATGCACATTTTTATTTCAAATTTTTATATAGTCAGTACCAATTGTCAGTGTCAGAGGAGACAGGGTTAGAAGAACATACTGCCTCGTTTACCAAAGTTATACTAGTTAAAACCCAGTAGATGCTGGGGTTTGGGCCAGGAAATGCACATCTCAGCCTCCATCTGGTTCTACATTTGAGAAGGGGATTCAGGGAGGCCCAAGTCCATACCAAGTGAGGCCAGAGCCCCGAAGGGCGTGTCTGTGTGGGTCATAGGCCTCCTCTGTGAGGCTGGGTACCCGGAAAGTAGAGAGGTAGGGAGGACTATGTACCAGTGGGGCTCACACCCACCAGAAATGCAGAAATGTGGAAAGGGAACATTATCCCAAAGATTCTGAGCACAGCCCTAAACATAACTTAGCACAAAAAGAGAAGAAATGTCTATAAATCGTTCGCATTTGAAAAAAAGACTCGAGATCAAGTACGTTCACATTATTGTGCAATTATCACCACCATCCATCTCCAGAACTTTTCATCTTCCCCAACTGAAACTCTGCACCCATAAAACAGCAACTCCCCATTCTCTCTTCCCCATCCCCTTCACCTGCCCACCGAATCTCACTCCCTTCTCTCTTTCTTCTCTATGAATGTGGCTACTCTAGAAGTAGAATCATAACAGGATCCTTTTATAACTAGCTTAATTTACTTGGCACTTTAAAATGATTATATTATATACCTTTCACCTCAAAAATAAAAAATTTTAAAAAGACTCAAGCAATCACTTTCTTTATGAAATAGGAGTAGAAAGTTATGAGGGGAAAAGAAAAAATAGGCTCTACTGAAAAAAGCCAACAGGACAGAAGATCAGTCGAATAAGGGAGAATTGCAGATACATTTCAAAATAGAAAAAAACATTAAAATTGACATTGGAGATAGTACACAGCTAGACTAATGCTATTGAAAATGGAATCTGGAATATGAATGACAAACATAAAATAAGACAGGAATGTATAGAAAGCACTGTGCCAGCACAGAGCAAGTTCTCTACAAAGGTAGCCATGATTGTACTTGGGGGAGCAGGAGTAAGAAGGTCTTTATGATACAAAGAAAAGAATAAATAAATAGGCAATGGGAAGATGTGAAGGACACAGAACCAGGGGCTTCCCAAGAACTAGTCAAAAAGGATCGCCAGGGACTTCTCTGGGGGTGAAGTGGGTAAGACTCTGAGCTCCCAATGCAGGGGGCCCGGGTTCGATCCCTGGGCAGGGAACTGGATCCCACATGCATGCCGCAACTGAGAGTTCACATGCCACAACTAAGGAGCCCGCCTGCCGCAACAAAGGAGCCCACATGCCGCAACTAAGGAGCCTGCCGGCCACAACTAAGACCTGGCGCAACCAAATAAATAAATTAAATAAATAAATAAATATAGTAAATAAATCAGTAAATAAATCACTGATGCAATACAGTGATTTTAATGGCAACTTTTGGCGGGGGGGTGGTTTAATCCACAGCATAGGGAAAAGAGGTTACCTAAAGAGGAAAAAAATTTTTTCTTTATATATTTTTTCTTCTACACTAACTGCCATAAGACAATAGGGCAACATATACTATATTTAAAGACTTTTAAAAATTATGACCTACAGATTATTCCTTTCACAAAATACTGAAAAACTGCCTCCAGCCAATCAAGAAATGAATCAAAACGAAGAACCTAAGAACAGGAATAGCCTCATAATGACGACAGCATACACGGACAATGTTGAATTTTCATGGATTGAGATTAAAAGTGCCATAAGCTACAAAGCATTTATTTTCTCTGTCCTCTTTCTACTACTTTGGTGCCACTTCAATTATCACTGAACCTGTAGTTGCTTTGCTCTTTAAAAGCTCTCATCAGAAAAAAAAAAAAAAAAATTCTCATCTATTTCATAATGAGAAGCCCTCAATCGTCAGTCAAACTACAGGATTCAAAACCTGTATTTTCTACAAAGCATCCCATCGTTTTAGCATTTTTCCTTGATAAAATGTCCGCCTTATGATTTGCCTCAGATTTCAAGCTATTTTCTTGTTACACACTTTTTAATCTGATCACTGCTTCTCCTTGTAATTATTTCTTATGCCGCTGTAATCTTCCACTGGTCTTCCTTCATTCCGCTTTGTGTGGAGGCTGAATGCGTGTCTGATCTTTCAGGAATTTATTAATTTTGCGGTAACCTCTGGGCACCTGCACTTCTCCTGACTGGCTTTCCCAGAATGTTTTCAGCCTCACTTTTTGCATCTGTCCACATCTGGCTCCGGAATGATTTATCATCCTTGTTGCCCTCAGGAATCACTTTTGTTCTAATTTCAACGCTAAATAAATTGGATTCCTTCACTGCCACTTTGGCAAATTTCACTCTCAGTTGAACATTTCTAATTATAGCCTAGGGAGGTCCTAAAAATTCAGGTCAGAATCACTCCATTTCAAGAGTGCTACAAAACATTGTGAGCACAGAGACCTTTTGTACATATAAACAAACATTTGGCTAAGTTTATGCCTCTCGTGTAAAGGCTTTTCCGTACGTTTTCAAATATTTTGTCTCTCAGCTCTGCTGGGTCACGGTCTCAAACCTGTGAGAGACCCAGTGCAGAAATAGACAATGGTCAGACTGGATAGAAAAACTGAATTCTGACCCACAGTCTGCAACCGGTCCAGGAAACCAACTTACCTTCAATGACCAGTCCAGGAAGCTCACCTACTATCTGCAAGTCAGACTTGTAGGAAGTCAGACCATTACATTTAGCAACCAATCCAGGAAGCCAAACAGTAACCCCGTAACAATCAGCCCGAAACAGCCAGGACTTGATCAATAACTGACAGCTTCCCTAATCTTTCCCCCACGCCCAACTTAGGACCAACCAGAGAAAGCCAAATACGCACCTCTAGCCAATCACGTAGGATGCCCTGCTTCTAAGTACCCACGGGCAGCCTCCCCATGACAATACCCTCCCATCAGGGCACACCTGGAGCTTTCATTTATCCCCAGAGAGCTTCCACCCCTCTGCCAGCCTCTGAGTCTCTGCCAAACCCAAGTGACAGTGGCTGGCCCCTTTGCTAGACCAAGCTCTGAATGAAGAGACTTTGCTTTTTCTCATTTGGATGGTCTTCTTCTACATCCAACTTAGCTTTCAAAAATTCTGCTAGAGCTTAACTTTTAGATATGATGTGAAAACTAAAATGTCCACTTTCTTTTCTATTTCACTATTCCTAGAGACATAAGGTGCTGGGGACGGCACAGAGCAACAAGACATAATATTAACATAGATGCTCACGGCCTCGTGCAGAGACGGTCCCAGAACTTCTAATTCCTTGTCTATTTCAGTGAGTATTGCCCTATTGCTTTTACAAGTCAAGTTCAGTACAAAGCAACAGGAGTCTTTTATATCTAACAGGGAAAGTGTGGGTTTCCCCCCAGGTTGCCACCAGATCCCACCTGGAGAAGTGGATGTCGAGGCACAAAGAAGCAAAGCCTTCCCGAGTTAAGACTGACTCCCTAGGACCCCACCAAAAAGGTTCCAGTTTCCAGAAACAGTCGTCACCAAGCTAAGTTGAAAAGAAGCAGATCACCAGGTGCTCGGTGGAAACACAGAACTCTGCGTCCTTCCCAGGAAGCTTCATTTTTATTCTAGCCAAATACAGGGCTTTCCTTTGGGCTATTAACAAAATTTCTGAGTGCAGAGCCTGTATCAAAGCTCGGAACTGGCTTAAAAGAACGAGAGGAAAGCCCTTTTGTACCTGCAACTTTTCCCATCTAACCTATGGGCAATGCTGGTTGTTTCCAGAGAGGACCATGTCCCCTGCAGTCTCTCAGCAGGCTTTCCTCTGGGTATACGAGAAGTAACAAGACCCCCAGAGGGAGTATCACGGTCGCCAGGATTACCCACAGTGTCTCACTCCTGCTGGAAGGCACTCAGAGACACAGTTTACAGTTTAGAACCGGAAAGATTTCATCCTCCATATCCCACCTTAGTTATTCCACCACTTGTCAGAAAGGACTGTGTCTCCATCTAGATCTGTATCTCCATCTCTATCCATCTACATAATCGAGGTGGATTCTGTAGCAGCCTCCAAGCAGGGGTATCACAGAACAAGCAGAATAACAATGAGGTTGAACCAGTCTTGAAAAAAAACTAGTCATGGCAATTAAGAGGAAGAGCTATGTGACAAAGTAGCATGCAGCTCAATCCTGGGGTCCTGCTGCCACAGGAGTTCTGATGTAAGAGAATTACTAATTGCCCTGTGCACATGGCCCACTCATTTGCTTTGTTTTAGCCTGTCTGCCTAGCTGGAAAGAAATATTTGTAAATCTCAGTTACAAGGCCCAGCATGGGCATTCGAGAATATGCAAATTTCAGGCCCAAGATTCTGTGTGTTTGTCAAGCAAGGGCATAAAATTCACACCAGGGCCAGATTCTAAACTGAAAATATTATACAGAATATTTTAATTACCTAAAAACTCCTACAAGCTCCCTTGGTGGTATTTTTGGAGGTATGTCTACAGAGATTACCTAAGTGATGGGTTCCCTAGTCATTAACACAGGCCTGGAAGATACAGTCAGGAGATTTTTATTTAATTTCTTTCCTTCCAGATACAAGACAATCTCTCCTATTTTTTCAAGACTCCTGGGAAGAATGCACCAGGTACCCTCTGGAATTCTTCATCTAACCCTTAATATAACCCACCTCCCAGTTGTCTTACTATGAGTTTATGCTTATACTAAGAAAAAAGTTTCTGAACTATAAAGATTAGAGCACCTTGTTCAAATGATATTGTTTAATGACCTTGTTTAAAATGATACATTTACACATACACATGAATCATCATTTGAAGGATTTAACTTTATATTCCTTATACCCGTAAATTGAAACAGGATGAGATATTCATGACCCCCTGCACAAGAAAATAAAGAAATCTCATCTTAGTCACTTACAGTCTCATATAAAGTGTTATTTCTAACCCACCCTTTTAGTGGTGAGAAGTTGATTCAAACTTCCCTTCTGCTAAGCCTGCACTGAAGCATTTTATATTCTTCCTGACTCCTTATAGGCTTGTACTTGGTAATTAATCCCCCAAGTGTAATATAAAGCTAGGCTAATACAAAGAGCCAGGTTGCTCGAAGCAGCCGGCGGAGCAGGTGAGGCAGACAAACAGATCCGCATCTTGAACCTCACTGGGGAATGAGGGCGTGGAGCAGGGATGGGAAGAGTGGCAGGACAAGATAGGACAAGACAGTTACAAAATCAACCTCGCCGCTGTTCTATTTCCAGGGAAAGCGGAGTTCACCGGCTAGATTAAAAATGGCCAAGAAATTTTATTACCAGCTTATTTCCACATTGTAAACATTGTTAAATGAAAAGAAACAGGAAACCAATTCAGTTCCAGGGTGAATGTAAATAATGGTAATGGGCAATGCAGCAGCATACCACATCTGACCTCCTGGGTCTCAGACTCATAAACCTCCTCTGCTTATGATGACAAATGCTCCAGGGTATATTACAACCAGGACCAATGCAACAGCATAGGAAATTGAACAACTTCCAATCCCTGACTCTTGTTCATTCTTTTTGGATGAGATGTGTGATTAGAATTTTGCTTGAACTTCAAATTCTTTCCAGAAAAGCAATAGTCTAAGTTGGGGAATAATTACCATAGTTGTTATCATGGATTGATTCAGCAAAAACTGGAAAAGGCAGATTCTTTTAAAAGCATGTGTTTTTTTATAAATATTTTTGGAATTATAAGAACCAACTAATATGATAATTAACATGCTAAAATAGCAGTTCTATGGATCTAAGAATGGTTACTAGATCAAGTATTTGCTGATAATCACAATCTCATCATTAAATCATTTGTGTAAAGAGAATAATCTTGAAATTTGGTCAGAGTCATCATGCAGTTTATAATCTGGAAAGAAAAGAAAACATTTATGAAACAATAAAGATAGCACAAATACCTTAACAGTATCAATAGACTGCCAGTCTTTTCAGAGAAAGGGGAAATTTTTAAGGAAAGGCGTTTGCAGGAGACATTTATGAAGGAAGCTAGGATGTCAGGTAACCCGCAAATGATAAGTAAGCTACAGCAAAGGGGCAGGGAAACATCCCAGCTCTGAAGAACAACAAGGGTAAATGGAAACCATAAAAATGGTTGTGTAGAATATTAACAAATGAAAAATCAATAGCTTTCCCCTACACTTGCAATAACCAAATGAATACAACAAAAATTTCCATTCACAAGAGCCATAAAATTTTTTAAAAACTGTAAAACACCGAATAAATCTCTCAAGAAATGTGCAAGATCTAGATGATAAACAATCTGAAACTTTTCTGAAGGACAAGCTGAATAAGTGAAGGGAGAAAGCCATTCCCACATGAGGGGACTCAACCCCAATATTGCTGATCATCTCCCTTAAATTGACATATATATTCAATGAAAGCTCAGTACGTATCCTAATGTTTATAAAACATTTCAAAATTTGACAAGCTGATGAGAAAAGTCATGTAAAAGAGAAATAACAACATGAATGGCAAAGAGATTTTGGAAAAGAAGGAGGGAATACTTGCTTGATATACTTCAAAATTGTAGGAAATTAAACGGCATGGGTAAAAGTGCCAGCAATGCTAAATAGATCAATAGAACCAAGAAACTATTCACAAACAGTCCCAGTTTTTAGAGCTGAAAATATGAAAAGGTGGCCTTTCAAAGCAGTTGGAAGGGATGCACTGTTCAATTGGTCCATGCAGTGTTGGAACAATAACTATAATTTTTTTTTAAAAAAGTAAATTTAGACCCCTGCATCACATAAACAACATATCAATTCTCAATGTGTAAAGGACTAAGTGTGAAAAAGAAACCTCTGGTAGCATGGGGGAAAAAAACAGCGGAATTACTTATAACCTTGGGGAGAGGAAGGGACCTTCCTTAAACAAGATGCAAAGCAAAGAAGCAATAAAGAAAAATGGATACTTCTGACTACATAAAAACGGTAATCTCCACTGGAAAAAAGAAAAGCCCAGTCTGGAAGAAAATATTTTTAAACACACAAAGGACTACATCCAAAATTTTAAAACTTCCAGAGACCTCCCCTTCCCCCATCCATTATCCCATTATGAACAGAGCTCATAAATCAGCAAGGATCTTTCCATCTCTTCCTAGGTGTCAAGTTTCAGGGATACTAGGAGACCCCTATAAACCCCAGACCTCAGATCATATGTAGGAGTTGGGAAAAAATCCTAAACTAGAATGGGAGCCATTCAGAAGGCAGCATAGCTCAGACAGCACAAACGTTACACTTCCAGAAGTGTGGACATGTGCTCAGGGCAAGAGTTATATCCCTTTTTTTGCCACCACTGTTGGGAGATATAGATTGTGCTGAGCTGCCTAAAAAGGCCTGTTGGATGCAGTTTTGTTTCAAAAATCCGATGAGATATGGCTACAAATAAGTCATGTTTTCCAAAGCACAGAAAAAGAAAAGCAACTAAAATGGAATTCTGCTCTGGTCTATCTAATATCCCACAAGGAAACTTGCTAATGGGTGGTCCAGGAAAGCCCAATTCATTCAAAGGTACATAAAACAAAAGGAAGTGGCAGGGTATCAAAGCAAAGATGCAATAATGAAAAATAAAATAAGAGGGAAGAGGTCAGTAAAATTTATTAACAGATGAATAACACTCACCAGAATAAGAAAAAAATGTTGCCCAAGAACAGAAAAATCTGTGACCAAACACTTTATGAGGAACTTAAAGTACAACAACCCCTTGAATGAAAGCACAGAAATATGAACATTATAGTATCATAAACACTACACACACACACACACACACACACACACACAACAAAAAGAGAAAGAAGCAGAGACCTCAGAGTAAAATGCTTTTTAATATCTGTAAAACCAGAAAATATATCAATATACTATAAAATAGCTAAGACCAAACCTATCTGTCACATCAATAACTGTAAATGAGCTAAACTCAACAACTTAAAGAATTTTTGTTTGATTCCAAAACAAAAACAACAAAGAATTTTTGTTTGATTCCAAAACAAAAACAACTGTACATAGAAGAAAAATCTAAACAGAACTGAAAAGGTTGACTATAAAAGGAAAAGAAAATGAAACAAAACCAAAAAGAAAGAGAGAATAGAGAGATCATGATCTTATTAAGTGATGCTGTGAAATACAGAGCCAAAACCTTTGCAAGATCAAAAAAAAAAAAAAAAAAAATTACAAGGGCAAAGACTAGTACTTCAAATCCCAGAAGGTACAATTCACCATGAACATAACTTAGGAATCTCTGTGCTCCAAATAGCATTGCCACAACATCTGTAAAGCAAGAAGGGCAGAAGAAACAAGACATAGAAACAAGCTAGTAGCATGAGATGCTTAAAACGAGTTTAAAGTCTAACACAGGCAGGTAAAAACAGGTCAAGATTTAAATGATTTAAAGAACATAATATCTGGGTTTCCCTGGTGGCGCAGTGGTTGAGAGTTTGCCTGCCAATGCAGGGGACACGGGTTCGAGCCCTGGTCTGGGAAGATCCCACATGCCGCGGAGCAACTGGGCCCGTGAGCCACAATTACTGAGCCTGCGCGTCTGGAGCCTGTGCTCCGCAACAAGAGAGGCCGCGATAGTGAGAGGCCCGCGCACCGCAATGAAGAGTGGCCCCCGCTTGCCACAACTAGAGAAAGCCCTCGCACAGAAACGAAGACCCAACACAGCCATAAATAAATAAATCAATTAATTAAAAAAAAAAAAAAGAATAAGTATCCATAAAGAACATAATATCTAATTTATATAGAAAACACAGAAAACAGTGAAAACATCCTCTTGTCAAGTACTTATGGGTGACTCATGAAAGTTAGCTATGTATTTGACCACCAAAACCTTCATTCAGAAAGTGCCAAGAGAGGAGCTTCAAGATGGCAGAAGAGTAAGATGCGGAGATCACCTTTCTCCTCACAAATACATCAGAAATACATCTACATGTGGAACAACTCCTACAGAACACCCACTGAACGCTGGCAGAAGACCTCAGACCTCCCAAAAGGCAAGGAACTCCCCCCGTACCTGGGTAGGGCAAAAGAAAAAAGAAACAACAGAGACAAAAGAATAGGGATGGGACCTGCACCAGTGGGAGGGAGATGTGAAGGAGGAAAGGTCTCCACACACTAGGAAGCCGATTCGCGGGCGGAGACTGCGGGTGGCGGAGGGGGGAGCTTCGGAGCCACGGAGGAGAGCGCAGCCACAGGGGTGCGGAGGGCAAAGCGAAGAGATTCCCGCACAGAGGCTCGGCGCCGAGCAGCACTCACCAGCCCGAGAGGCTTGTCTGCTCACCCGCCGGGGCGGGCGGGGCTGGGAGCTGAGGCTCGGGCTTTGGTCGGATCACAGGGAGAGGACTGGGGCTGGCGGTGTGAACACAGCCTGAAGGGGCTGGCGCACCACAGCTAGCTGGGAGGGAGACCAGGAAAAGGTCTGGAGCTGCCAAAGAGGCAAGAGACTTTTTCTTACCTCTTTGTTTCCTGGTGTGCGAGGAGAGGGGATTCAGAGCGCCGCCTAAACGAGCTCCAGAGACGGGCGCGAGCCGCGGCTACCAGCGCAGACCCCAGAGATGGGCGTGAGACGCTAAGGCTGCTGCTGCCGCCACCAAGAAGCCTGTGTGCGAGTGCAGGTCACTCTCCACACCGCCCCTCCCGGGAGCCTGTGCAGCCCGCCACTGCCAGGGGCCCGTGATCCGGGGACAACTTCCCCGGGAGAACGCACGGCGCGCCTCGGGCTGCTGCAACATCACGCCGGCCTTTGACGCCGCAGGCTCGCCCCGCCTCCTCCGTACCCCTCCCTCCCCCGGCTGAGTGAGCCAGAGCCCCCGAAGCATCTGTGCCTTTAACCCCGTCCTGTCTGAGCGAAGAACAGACGCCCTCAGGCGACCTACACGCAGAGGCGGGTCCAAATCCAAAGCTGAACCCCGGGAGCTGTGCGAACAAAGAAGAGAAAGGGAAATCTCTCCCAGCAGCCTCAGGAGCAGCAGATTAAATCTCCACAATCAATCTGATGTACCTGCACCTGTGGAATACCTGAATAGACAACGAATCATCCCAAAATTGAGGAGGTGGACTTTGGGAGCAACGATATATATATTTTTTCCCCTTTTTCTCTTTTTGTGAGTGTGTATGTGTATGCTTCTGTGTGTGATTTTCTCTGTATAACTTTGCTTTTACCATTTGTCCTAGGGTTCTGTCTGTCCGGTTTTTTTTTTTTCTTTTTTTTTTTAGTATAGTTTTTAGCACTTCTTATGATTGGTGGATTTGTTTTGTGGTTTGGTTGCTCTCTTCTTTCTTTCTTTCTTTTGTATTACATTAAAAAATTTTTTTCATAATTATTTTTTATTTTAATAACTTTTTATTTTATTTCATGTTATATTATTTTATCATTTTCATTCTTTCATTCTTTTTACTCTGAGCTGTGTGGATGACAGGCACCTGGTGTGCCACCCAGGCATCAGGCCTGTGCCTCTGAGGTGGGAGAGCCAAGTTCAGGACATTGGTCCCCCAGAGACCTCTCAGCTCCACGTGATATCAAACGGCGAAAATCTCCCAGAGATCTCCATCTCAACGCCAAGACACAGCTTCACTCAACGACCAGCAAGCTACAGTGCTGGACACCCTATGCCAAACAACTAGCAAGACAGGAACACAACCCCACCCATTAGCAGAGAGGCTGCCTAAAATCATAATAAGGTCACAGACACCCCAAAACACACCACCAGATACGGTCCTGCCCACCAGAAAGACAAGATCCAGCCTCATCCACCAGAACACAGGCACTAGTCCCCTCCACCAGGAAGCCTACACAACCCACTAAACCAACCTTACCCACTGTGGGCAGGCACCAAAAACAACAGGAACTATGCACCTACAGGCTGCGAAAAGGAGACCCCAAACACAGTAAGTTAAGCAAAATGAGAAGACAGAGAAACACACAGCAGATGAAGGAGCAAGGTAAAACCCCACCAGACCTAACAAATGAAGAGGAAATAGGCAGTCTACCTGAAAAAGAATTCAGAGTAATGAGAGTAAAGATGATCCGAAATCTTGGAAATAGAATGGAGAAAATACAGGAAACGTTTAACAAGGACCTAGAAGAACTAAAGAGCAAACAAACAATGATGAACAACATAATAAGTGAAATTAAAAATTCTCTAGAAGGGATCAAAAGCAGAATAACTCAGGTAGAAGAACGGATAAGTGACCTGGAAGATAAAATAGTGGAAATAACTACTGCAGAGCAGAATAAAGAGAAAAGAATGAAAAGAATTGAGGACAGTCTCAGACACCTCTGGGACAACATTAAACGCACCAACATTCGAATTATAGGGGTCCCAGAAGAATAAGAGAAAGAAAAGTTACTGAGAAAATGTCTGAAGAGATTATAGTTGAAAACTTCCCTAATATGGGAAAGGAAATAGTTAATCAAGTCCAGGAAGCACAGAGAGTCCCACAGAGGATAAATCCAAGGAGAAACATGCCAAGACACATATTACTCAAACTATCAAAAATTAAATACAAAGAAAAAACATTAAAAGCAGCAAGGAAAAAACAACAAATAACATACAAGGGAATCCCCATAAGGTTAACAGCTGATATTTCAGCAGAAACTCTGCAAGCCAGAAGGGAGTGGCAGGACATATTTAAAGTGATGAAAGGGAAAAACCTACAACCAAGATTACTCTACCCAGCAAGGAACTCATTCAGATTTGACAGAGAAATTAAACCTTTACAGACAAGCAAACACTAAGAGAATTCAGCACCACCAAACCAGCTTTACAACAAATGTTAAAGGAACTTCTCTAGGCAGAAAACACAAGAGAAAGAAAAGACCTACAATAACAAACTCAAAACAATTAACAAAATTGTAGGAGGAACATACATGTCAATAATTACCTTAAATGTAAATGGATTAAATGCTCTAATCAAAAGACATAGACTGGCTGAATGAATACAAAAACAAAACCCGTATATATGCTGTCTACAAGAGGCCCACTTCAGACCTGGGAAACACATACAGACCGTAAGTGAGGGGATGGAAAAAGATATTCCATGCAAACGGAAATCAAAAGAAAGCTGGAGTAGCAATTCTCATATCAGACAAAATAGACTTTAAAACAAAGACTATGCTAGAGCTAATTAATGAATATGGTAAAGTTGCAGGATACAAAATTAATGCACAGAAATCTCTTGCATTCCTATACACTAATGATGAAAAATCTGAAAGAGAAATTATGGAAACACTCCCATTTACCATTGCAACAAAAAGAATAAAATACCTAGGAATAAACCTACCTAGGGAGACAAAAGACCTGTAGGCAGAAAACTATAAGACACTGATGAAAGAAATTAAAGATAATACCAACACATGGAGAGATATACCATGTTCTTGGATTGGAAGAATCGACATTGTGAAAATGACTATACTACCCAAAGCAATCTACAGATTCAATGCAATCCCTATCAAATTTCCAATGGCATTTTTTACGGAGCTAGAACAAATCATCTTAAAATTTGTATGGAGACACAAAAGACCCCGAATAGCCAAAGCAGTCTTGAGGGAAAAATACGGAGGTGGAGGAATCAGACTCCCTAACTTCAGACTATACTACAAAGCAACAGTAATCAAGACAATATGGTACGGTCACAAAAACAGAAACATAGATCAATGGAACAAGATAGAAAGCCCAGAGATAAACCCATGCACCTATGGTCAACTAATCTATGACAAAGAAGGCAAAGATATACAATGGAGAAAAGACAGTCTCTTCAATAAGTGGTGCTGGGAAAACTGGACAGCTACATGTAAAAGAATGAAATTAGAATACTCCCTAACACAGTACACAAAAATAAGCTCAAAATGGATTAGAGACCTAAATGTAAGACTGGACACTATAAAACTCTTAGAGGAAAACATAGGAAGAACACTCTTTGACATAAGTCACAACCAGATCTTTTTTGATCCACCTCCTAGAGTAATGGAAATAAAAACAAAAATAAACAAATGGGACCTAATGAAACTTCAAAGCTTTTGCACGGCAAAGGAAACCATAAACAAGACAAAAAGACAACCCTCAGAATGGGAGAAAATATTTGCAAACGAATCAACGGACAAAGGATTAATCTCCAAAATATATAAACAGCTCATTCAGCTCAATATTAAAGAAACAAACAACCCAATCCAAAAATGGGCAGAAGACCTAAATAGACACTTCTCCAAAGAAGACATACAGACGGCCACGAAGCACATGAAAAGCTGCTCAACATCACTAATTATTAGAGAAATGAAAATCAAAACTACAATGAGGTATCACCTCACACCAGTTAGAATGGGCATCATCAGAAAATCTACAAACAACAAATGCTAGAGAGGGTGTGGAGAAAAGGGAACCCTCTTGCACTGTTGGTGGGAATGTAAATTGATACAGCCACTATGGAGGACAGTATGGAGGTTCCTTAAAAAACTAAAAATAGAACTACCATACACCCCAGCAATCCCACTACTGGGCATATACCCAGAGAAAATCATAACTCAAAAAGACACATGCACCCCAATGTTCACTGCAGCACTGTTTACAATAGCCAGGTCATGGAAGCAACCTAAATGCCCATCGAAAGATGAATGGATAAAGAAGTTGTGGTACATATATACAATGGAATATTACTCAGCCATAAAAAGGAATGAAATTGAGCCATTTGTTGAGACGTGGATGGATCTAGAGACTGTCATACAGAGTGAAGTAGGTCAGAAAGAGAAAAACAAATATCGTATATTAACACATGTATGTGGAACCTAGAAAAATGGTACAGATGAGCCGGTTTGCAGGGCAGAAGTTGAGACACAGATGTAGAGAACAGACATATGGACACCAAGGGGGGAAAACTGCAGTGGGGTGGGGATGGTGGTGTGCTGAATTGGGCGGTTGGGATTGACATGTATACACTGATGTGTATAAAACTGATGAGTAATAAGAACCTGCAGTATAAAAAACCAAACAAACAAAACAACTAATACTAAACTTTCATTGGGTTATTTGTATGGAAATATGTTAATACAAATGTTTCAGACATTACATGAAATTTCTAAAAATCTTATAAGTTCTGGTATAATGTTATAAGTCATAATCCTAGTTATTACTTTAAAATGTATATCTCAGAAATAACTAATTTTCTTGTCAACTGCATTATTATGAACTTTCATCAAATTTTTAACCGTGGTCATTTGTAAGTCTTTTGTCATTTACAGACAGTTCTGGGTGTACTCTGATGCTTTTGCAAATACGTTCCTATAAAAGGGTTTCATCTTCAAGAAGTTCATGGAAAAGACTCTGACAAATACAGGTTTCTGGTAACTGACTGTACTGCTGAACTGAATGAATAAGCATTTTCAGAACTCTAATGAAAAACTGATGAACTCATTAAAGTGCTAACAAAAGATCAAGATGAAGAAAAAAAAATTAATTACATGGGACTGAGTGAACTGATGAGGATGAGTATAATTTTTGTGACTTTCTCTTTGAATTTAAAATAAAAATTCCCACAAGGACTCAGAGGCAAAGAATATACAAATCAATTTTCACTGCAAAGTAAAGGCGCTGTTACAGTGGAGGATTACCAGACTGAATGTCAATATTATGACATAGTATGAGTGTGTTTCGTGTTTGGTAATTGCAATCATGGTTGCTTTTGTTGTGGTCATCCATGTACAATGCTTGGTGTCAGTCTATTTATCTCTTGTAAAAATAAAATACAGTGTGTGTGTGTGAAAAAAATAAAAACAAAGACTATTACAAGGGACAAAGAAGGGCACTACATAATGATCAAGGGATCAATCCAAGAAGAAGATATAACAATTGTAAATATTTATGCACCCAACATAGGAGCACCTCAATACATAAAGCAAATACTAACAGCCATAAAAGGGGAAATCAACAGTAACACAATCATAGTAGGGGACTTTAACACCCCACTTTCACCAATGGACAGATCATCCAAAATGAATATAAATAAAGAAACACAAGCTTTAAATGATACATTAAACAAGATGGACTTAATTGATATTTATAGCACATTCCATCCAAAAACAACAGAATACACTTTCTTCTCAAGTGCTCATGGAACATTCTCCAGGATAGATCCTATCTTGGGTCACAAATCAAGAATTGGTAAATTTAAGAAAACTGAAATCGTATCAAATATATTTTCTGACCACAATGCTATGAGACTAGATATCAATTACAGGAAAAAATCTGTAAAAAATAAAAACACACGGAGGCTAAACAATACACTACTTAATAACCAAGGGATCACTGAAGAAATCAAAGAGGAAATCAAAAAATACCTAGAAACAAATGACAATGAAAACACGATGACCCAAAACCTATGGGATGCAGCAAAAGCAATTCTAAAAGGGAAGTTTATAGCAATACAATCCTACCTCAAGAAACAAGAAACACCTCAAATAAACAACCTAACCTTACACCTAAAGCAATTAGAGAAAGAAGAACAAAAACCCCAAAGTTAGCAGAAGGAAAGAAATCATAAAGATCAGATCAGAAATAAATGAAAAAGAAATGAAGGAAACGATAGCAAAGATCAATAAAACTAAAATCTGGTTCTTTGAGAAGATAAACAAAATTGATAAACCATTAGCCAGACTCATCAAGAAAAAAAGAGAGAAGACTCAAATCAATAGAATTAGAAGTGAAAAAGGAGACGTAACAACTGACACTGCAGAAATACAAAGGATCATGAGAGATTACTACAAGCAACTATATGCCAATAAAATGGACAAGCTGGAAGAAATGGACAAATTCTTAGAAAAGCACAATGTTCTGAGACTGAACCACGAAGAACTAGAAAATATGAACAGACCAATTACAAGAACTGAAATTGAAACTGTGATTAAAAATCTTCCAACAAACAAAAGCCCAGGACCAGATGGCTTCACAGGCGAATTCTATCAAACATTTAGAGAAGAGCTAACACCTATCCTTCTCAAACTCTTCCAAAATATAGCAGAGGAAGGAACATTCCCAAACTCATTCTATGAGGCCACTATCACCCTGATACCAAAACCAGACAAAGATGTCACAAAGAAAGAAGACTACAGGCCAATATCACTGATGAACATAGATGCAAAAATCCTGAACAAAATACTAGCAAACAGAATCCAACAGCACATTAAAAGGATCGTACACCATGATCAAGTGGGGTTTATCCCAGGGATGCAAGGATTCTTCAATATACGCAAATCAATCAATGGGATGCACCATATTAACAAATTGAAGGAGAAAACCATATGATCATCTCAATAGATGCAGAGATAACTTTCAACAAAATTCAACACCCATTTATGATAAAAACCCTCCAGAAAGTAGGCCTAGAGGGAACCTACCTCAACATAATAAAGGCCATATATGACAAACCCACAGACAACATTGTCCTCAATGGTGAAAAACTGAAACCATTTCCACTAAGATCAGGAACAAGACAAGGTTGCCCACTCTCCCCACTATTATTCAACATAGTTTTGGAAGTTTTAGCCACAGCAATCAGAGAAGAAAAAGAAATAAAAGGAATCCAAATCGGAAAAGAAGTAAAGCTGTCACTGTTTGCAGATGACATGATACTATACATAGAGAATCCTAAAGATGCTACCAGAAAACTAATAGAGCTAATCAATGAATTTGGTAAAGTTGCAGGATACAAAATTAATGCACAGACATCTCTTGCATTCCTATACACTAATGATGAAAAATCTGAAAGTGAAATTAGGAAAACACTCCCATTTACTATTGCAACAAAAAGAATAAAATACCTAGGAATAAACCTACCTAAGGAGACAAAAGACCTGTATGCAGAAAACTATAAGACACTGATGAAAGAAATTAAAGATGATACAAATAGATGGAGAGATATACCATGTCCTTGGATTGGAAGAATCAACATTGTGAAAATGACTATACTACCCAAAGCAATCTACAGATTCAATGCAATCCCTATCAAACTACCACCGGCATTTTTCACAGAACTAGAACAAAAAATTTCACAATTTGTAGGGAAACACAAAAGACCCCGAATAGACAAAGCAATCTTGAGAAAGAAAAACGGAGCTGGAGGAATCAGGCTCCCTGACTTCAGACAATACTACAAAGCTACAGTAGTCAAGGCAGTATGGTACTGGCACAAAAACAGAAATATAGATCAATGGAACAGGATAGAAAGCCCAGAGATAAACCCACGCACATATGGTCACCTTATCTTTGCTAATGGAGGCAAGAATATACAGTGGAGAAAAGACAGCCTCTTCAATAAGTGGTGCTGGGAAAACTGGACAGCTACATGGAAAAGAATGAAATTAGAACACTCCCTAACACCATACACAAAAATTAAGTCAAAATGGATTAAAGACCTAAATGTAAGTCCAGACACTATCAAACTCTTAGAGGAAAACATAGGCAGAACACTCTTTGACATACATCACAGCAAGATCCTTTTTGACCCACCTCCTAGAGAAATGGAAACAAAAACAAAAATAAACAAATGGGACCTAATGAAACTTCAAAGCTTTTGCACAGCAAAGGAAACCATAAACAAGACGAAAAGACAACCCTCAGAATGGGAGAAAATATTTGCAAATGAAGCAACTGACAAAGAATTAATCTCCAAAATTTACAAGTAGCTCAGGCAGCTCAATGTCAAAAAAACAAACAACCCAATCCAAAAATGCGCAGAAGACCTAAATAGACATTTCTCCAAAGAAGATATACAGATTGCCAACAAACACATGAAAGAATGCTCAACATCATTAATCATTAGAGAAATGCAAATCAAAACTACAATGAAATATCATCTCACACTGGTCAGAATGGCCATCATCAAAAAATCTAGAAACAACAAATGCTGGAGAGGGTGTGGAGAAAAGGGAACCCTCTTGCACTGTTGGTGGGAATGTAAATTGATACAGCCACTATGGAGAACAGTATGGAGGTTCCTTAAAAAACTAAAAATAGATTTACCATATGATCCAGCAATCCCACTACTGGGCATATACCCTAAGAAAACCACAGTTCAAAAAGAGTCATGTACCACAATGTTCATTGCAGCTCTATTTACAATAGCCAGGACATGGAAACAACCTAAGTGTCCATCGACAGATGAATGGATAAAGAAGATGTGGCACATATATACAATGGAATATTACTCAGCCATAAAAAGAAACAAAATTGAGTTATTTGTAGTGAGGTGGATGGACCTAGAGTCTGTCATACAGAGTGAAGTAAGTCAGAAAGAGAAAAATAAATACCGTATGCTAACATATATGGAATCTAAAAAAAAAGGTTCTGAAAAACCTCGGGGAAGGACAGGAATAAAGTCGCAGACGTAGAGAATGGACTTGAGGACACAGGGAGGGGGACGGGTAAGCTGGGACGAAGTGAGAGAGTGGCATGGACATATATACACTACTAAATGTAAAATAGCTAGTGGGAAGCAGCCACATAGCACAGGGAGATCAGCTCGGTGCTTTGTGACCACCTAGAGGGGTGGGATAGGAAGGGTGGGAGAGAGACACAAGAGGGAAGAGATATGGGGATATATGTATATGTATAACTGATTCACTTTGTTATAAAGCAGAAACTAACACACGATTGTAAAGCAATTATACGCCAATACAGATGTTAAAAAAAAAAAGAAAAGAAAGTGCCAAATTGACTACGATCATCCGGTAGGCAGATTTTTGGCCCCCATGACCTTCATCCCCTCATGCTATGCCCAGGAGTTACATGGCAACTCATTTAGATTATTCATCAAGTGACCCTAAGATCGGGAGGTCCTCCTGGATTATGAGTGGGCCCCGCATTAATCACATGAGCCCTTGAAAAAGAGCTTCTTCCCAGATGAGGAAGAGAAAGTCAAAGAGAGATCAAAAGGCATCAGGAGATCAATCAGAGCACCAGAAACAGAGCACGCAGCCGGCTTGGAGATGGCGGGGACCACAGGGAAAGCATGGGAAGGAAAATGATTCTGCCAAGAACCACTGAGGCTGGGAGAGGGCCCTGGGCCCCAGGTGAGAAGCTTTACTCCGGCCAACACTTTGATTTCAGCCTCGTGAGACCCCGACCAGGGAAACCAGCTGAGCCCCCGGCACTCCTGACCTTCAGAACTGAGATGATACCCGAGTGTTCTTTTAGGCTGCTAAATTTATGGTGATTTGTTACCCCAAAATAGAAAAGTAACATACATGGTCACCTCTGAAAAGAGGAAGGAGATTAACTGGGGTGAAGATTTAGATTCATGCACATTGTTTGACCTTTTAACAACAAGAATATATTTATTTATTACACATGCATCTTCATTTCAAAATGATAAAAACAAACACTAACCTTGAAACAGCACGCAAAACACTGACCAGCTAAAACTGGTTTTGCCTCGTAAATGGGTTATTGGTTAATCAAACTGAAACAGCACCAGCTTAAACTGGTTTGGCCTCCCTGAATAGGCTGTTAATTAATCAAACCTAGAGTTATTTTACAGAGGCAACACTGCGCAGGTGCAAGACGGGAATCCATGCCTCCAGGATGACCCTGGAGCCAAATGTCTGCAGTTCACGGCACTCAAAGAATAGAAATGTTGCCACTGGAGCCCTTTATGCAGCAAGAAGCTGGTCAGTGAAGAAAATCAGGATCCCAGCAGCACAGATAGTTTATATGGCTTGATTAGCAACTAGCCAATCAGCTTCCAAGTTTGAAATTCCCCTAACTCTTTACATCGTGCCCAAACCCTGGATGAAGAGACAGATTGGAGAGCCTGCCTCCTGTCTGCTTGCTGGTGCACCCCCATAAAGCTCTTTCTTTTCTCAAAAGCCACTGCCACAGCGTTAGGGGAACCACCGAGTGAAACCGCCCGCCCTGGCCAGGCACCATAGTAACCACTTGCATGAGTTCTCTTACACCAGGAGGTCCAGGGAAGGAACGGGGAACTAACAAGCTACCACCCACCGGAAGAATTCGGGGAAGGTCAAAAGGAGAGAGGAGACGCCACTCATATGTCCTACCGACCTCCCACGATCCTCCTCGCTGACTCCATCTTGGCTGGGCGATGACCAGGAAGGACCCTGGGTCGGAGTGATTGGCCAGAGGCAACCCGGAAACTCACCGCATTACCATAAAACCCGAGACTGCGAGCCACGTGGCAGAGCAGTTCTCCTGGGTCCCGTTACCCTACCGCTCTCCGCCCAGGCGCCCCTTCCCGATAAGGTCTCTTGCTTCGTCAGCACGTGTGTCTCCTCGGACAGTTCATTTCCTGAGTGTTAGACAAGAGCCCACTCTCGGGCCCTGGAAGGCGTCCCCCTTCCTGCAACAACAGTATTGGCTTTCACGTGAGTCAGGCAGCGAGACCGTGCTTAGAACCACTCGGCTCAAGAAGTCAGGTTAAAGATGAACATGTGGGTGGGCAGAACCTGAGCGTAGAATGAGACAAATGAGATAACTATCTCTCAGATTTTAAATAAATAAATATGGAGATTTGTTTGGTTCGGTCCATTCATTTTGTTCTAAATCTGTTGCTAAACATATGGATACTCTATAAATTTGAAAAATGGATCGATCTTTAAGTGAACGAACAAGGTTTTCTGAGAATTTTTATGAGAATACTTGAGAGTGTGGGAAATATTTCATCCAAAGAAGTAAAATATCAATACTAATAAAGACTTGTCTTTTTTTTCCCCCCAGAGAGTCAATGAGAACTTTAAGCACTGATTTATCTGACCACTTTTTATAGTCAAATGCTGTCAAAGCAGAAACAATTACACTTCAGCAACATATTTTACTGCCATTTGAGAAAACGCCCACACGTGCAGGCATCTTAGCAATCGTAAGAAACACCTTCTGAACATTTTTATATGCTTCATACTTGAATGAGTCTCACACACCAAAATTACATCAGACACTATTTCAACCATTCAAAACAGTAAGAATACTTACAGTCCCAATGCCCTCAAAAATGTTAGCCTACCTCCCCATGGCATACCAGCTTGGTAGTTTTAATGCATGTATAATATTTTTAGGGAATTTACACTGAGTTTAAATTTATAGATTTGAATAACTCACATACATTTTATGTTTCACTGTTTAACAAGTTAATTTAGATTTTCAAAATACGCATACAAATAAACTCCGTAAATAGACATTTTCCTCTCCATTGGAGGATGACTTTTCTCACATATTTTCTGAACAACAGGTTCCCAAGAGATTTCTAACAATGGTTTCTCTGATTCATTTTCATAGCCATTATTCGTATTTAATTAACGCGACACAACCCTTTCTGAGTTTTGTCCTCACATAATAATTGAAGAATGAGCCAATCTGTCACCTATTCATTTATACACGGCCTATTTTTCTCACGCAGAAATGCTAACATAGATACTATATCACAAACAGGATAAGAGGGAAAAATATTTCTTTTTTACATGACCTCTTAAATTTCACTAAACAATTAGCCAGAGCAGCCTAAGGGAAAAAAAAAAAAAATGTTTTTAAAATCACTGGATAGCAAAATAAGAGGAAAGTTTCTAAAAACCTAGGAAACAAACAAGAATGACTAAACAATACAAATTAGTGAATTAATAGAAAGTATTCCCTAAGTTTGAATATTTCCTAAGTCACTAAACATTAAGAAATGCATGGATAACTTTGAGTTGCCCTCTCCCATGGATTCCCCACCTTACCTGTTGATTCATCATTTCTAGTTTTCCCATATAACTATTTTCACAGTGGGAAACCACAGTTGTATTTTCTTTGAATATGTGTTCTCAAAAAATGAAAAGCAAATTATTTTGTAGCTATATTTTAGATTTTCTTGATAACGAAGTGTGGATACTTAGTTCTCTCTTGATAAAATCAAGCATGTATTATACCTGGTATCTAGTAAGCACCTGGTAAATTTGTTAAATATATGAATCTAATAGACATTCTATGATTCCGAAATCTGAAGTCATAGAACTTATCTAATGTCATTAAGGACACCCAACCAGGAATTACCACTGCCCTTGGTTTTTTTCTTCTCCTTATAGTTCCACCAAATGCAGAAACCAGATTTTAGATAATATTAATGCAAAATGCCAGATCAGAGAAGAAAGCAGTGGGTGTGCTTTACATCAGAATTACCACCCACACCCACAGCAGAAAGAAGCAAAGAGGAGACCTCACTGTACAAGATCTTGACTTCCTGAAGCGGAATCATTCAGGAGGTCAGGGGTTGGGCATTTCTCCTCATCCCTAGCTGCCCCCTTAATTCCAGAGCTCCATGGCCATGTGTGCTTTGCAAAAGCAATTAGGACAGAATGAGGTAAGTGGGGCAGGAAGATGGAGAAGAGCCTTGAGCTGTTATTTAAGAGGCCACAAACGTACACTTAAGAATTAATTTTTTTAAAAAAGTACACACACTACATAAGCTAAACCTGGAGGATTTAAGCTACAAAAATAAATTAACTCATAGAGTTAACGCTGATTATATTTTTAACTCTAATGAAGAATAAAAAGTTAGGTTTTTTTTTTTCCAACCACTTGCAGCAACATATGAAGGATGGGAAGCAAGAATTCTGTTCCACACTGAACTCAAGACGTCAGGTAGGCAGTTGGATACAAAGATTTATAGCCCAGGGGAGAAGTTTGTGCTGCAGTCCAATTGGGGGGTATAAGCATACAGAGAATTCCTGATGCCATGATGTAACCCAGGGAGGGAAGGTTATCAAGGAACAGGAGGCCCAGTCTCCAGCCTCGATGCACTTCGCTATTCAGTGATGACAGAGGTGACACGGAGGAATCAGCAGACTCCATCCAAGAAGGAGCCGGCAGTGTGGACTGGAGAAGAGAGAGCGGACCTCACTTTACAGAAGCAGTGGGAGAGTGTTTGGAAGGTATTGAGGCTGCGGGCTTGAGTGCACTAAGCCTAGGGGAGTGTTTCAGGATTCAGCCGCAGGGGAGATTGAGGGACCAGGGCAGTTTCAGGGAAGACGTGGAAACAGCAGCCAGACGGGAGGACGGTAAGACGAGAGGTGAGAAGGGTCCTGCCCTCCCTCCCACGAAGCCTGCTACAACTTCCCCCTCCTTCGCTTCTGCCCCTTCATTTTGTCCCACGTGACCTGCCCTTCTCCGGCTTTGCTCTTCCTTCTTTAGTCCAGGTGGCCGAGGCACTAAACCACTTCCTCAGCGACTCCCAGCGAGGGTTTACGACCCAGGCTTCGTCCTCTAGGACGCAGGAAACCAGAGGCTGCTGTAAGCTGCTGTGTCCCCAGTGGCTAAAATACACCATGGGAGCCAGCGGTGAAGCATGACCTTCGACCAGGGATGACCTTCGACCCACCAGCCCCAGATACCCCCTGGGGAAGTTATGTTCCCCAGCCCTGTACCCTTAAGGTTTACATGATCAGAGGTTATGGTTTCCAGCGTGATGACCACTCCCACAAGAGGATAAGGTAAAGTTCTACCCGAGTCTAAAGCTACCACTCACACCTGGCCACGTTGCCCTCCTGCTAGTGGCTCAAGACAAGAAAGGACCCTGGGCTGCCCTGGATGTTTTTAATAGGGAATAGGTCTTTGCAGCAACCAATCCTGGGAAGAAGAAGAAGAAAAGAACACACCTCCCCCACCCCAGCCCCCGAAGATGAGCCAAGGTCACCTCACCTGTGCAGGCAGAGCAGCTGAAATGCTGGCCGGAACTTAGGATGGGCGCAGAGAGAACGCTGATGCTCGTTGCAATTACGGTCCCGAAAGCAGACGCAGCAGTGGGTTCTGCAGTGCCTTCTATGACTAATGCACTTGTACTGAGTCTTTGGGGGAGACTGCAGCTGACGCTGCATTGAGGGGAACCCTGTGATGCTGAGAGGAGTGGATCTCAGCGGTGCTCGGGGGCTGTGTTGGACGCCTCTCGCTTCCTGACCAAGGCTTGGAGGTCCCCCAGAGACGGACAGTATCTCTGAAAATAACTCTGACTGCTTGCACCAACCTCAGAGAGCTAAATACATTTTGCGGTTTCACTTGGTGTTATAGGAGTTAATCGAAGTCATTCTTGTCCTGCCAAACCTTGATCAAGATTCTGGCCTAAAGCTATGGGCTCTACCCAGCATGCTCCATGGGAGGCCACGCCCTGGACAGTGCTAGACCAGAACCGAGGCCTGGCTTCCCCACGTCACCGGAGCTGGTGGAGGGAGGGCAGTGAGCGGAGGACAGGCTCGCAGGGGCATCTTGTTCTGGCCTTTGCTGACTTTCACCAGGTATCTTCCCTTCCTCTGTCTGCTCTGAGGGAGGGGGTGGTATAGATTCAAGGGGAGATGAGGAACCTAGTAAAACCTCTCGTGAGAGTCGGTTCCAGAACTGATTCAGAAACTGGGCATGTTAGGTTCAGAGAGGATCTGTCTGAATAAGGTACCCCCTCCGGCTGAGGCTAATGAAAACCTGCTTCCAGACAGGGTTGCCCGAGCAGAAAGGGTGCCCCTGGGTGGAAATGGGAGGCTGTGCTGACAGACCAAACGTGGGAACCCTGCACAAACCGGCCCTGCTCTCTCAGTGCAGCCCGCGGGGGACATCTCCATCCCAGGGAACCTGGGGGGTTGGATAGTCAGAGGTGGGGAGTATGGCCAAAGTTTGGAGTTTGCCCTGAGATGGATTCTTGCCTCTTCAGTTAGGGGTAGAGACGTGGCAGTAAGTTACCAGGGAGACCATGGTTGGGGGGGGTAGGGCGGGCAGGACCCCCCAGGGCAGCACATCACACTGCCTCAGCATCTCCCGGCCATAGTGGTTCAGAAACATTTCCTCCGGCCCTGATAGTTAATCCTCTTACAGCCTTTATTATGATGATCCCTGGTTTCTGTGTCTTTCCCTCCCTCCTCTCTCCTATAAAGACACAAAGCATCCTGGGCTGTTTTGTTATCCGGCCCGTGTCTCTCTGCATGGCTCATGTTAAGGAAAACACCTGGTTGTTTGCCTCGTTCCTGTTTTACTAAGAGGACGGTTTATCGGCATCTGCTTGTTTTGCTGAAATGTGCTTCACAGACATGCAAACCCCACTCAAGGAAACGGTATCCATCCCCACCCTCTGAAACACCGTGGTCCCTTCAGAACTGCAGCAACCTCTCATGTCAGCTCTGCAATCACCACGTGCAGCCCTCGACCCAGACACAAGATGCATTTTAGCATTCTCCTGTCAGCTCCAGACAAGAGAAGATGCATAGACAAAGTAGTGCTAGCTTGCTAAATGCTCAATCTTTCCCGTAAATACATGAATGAGGATTAATGAAATTTATTAGTTATGAATTCTTGGTATTTACCCATGTTTAAATTGTACCATATATGCTAAGTACCAAGAAAGATAGGTCCTTTTCTCAACTTCTGATAATTACATTTAAAAATAAGAGAAGCGCAAACCACAGCCACAAACACGTTGGGATATTTCATATTTACCTCCTAGGCCACTAGTAGTAGATACAACAGCCAAGGTTAGCAATTAATATGAGTAAGAGAGCTAGTCAGATGCCTGCCCTTCTCAGGTGTTATGCTGGGAACCGGAGCTGATCAGACAAGGTGTTGCCTTCAGGAAGCTCGCAGTATCATGGTGAAAACATGTGAGCAGCACATGGTGAGTACTGAGCAGCTCGCCAATAACACAGCAGAAGCATCTAATCCAGACCCAGGGAGGAGGAGGCTGAGTGAAGAGTGGGTGAAACAGTCACAGAATACCTCCTGGCGTACAGGGTCACCTAGGCTGAATCTTAATGTAGAGGATTTAGCTAAGTAGAAAAGAGAACAGAGAAAAGGGCAAACATGCCATCCAGGGAGAAGAAAAGCTTCCCGTGAAACGTAGTATGTTTCTATGAGCAACATAACAGCTCGTGTTCAATGACATTTTGAAGTAGAAAGTGGTGTATCTATTCTTTACAACCCAGTCCTAGGCTTGAATCGAGATATAGCCTGAAAAACTCAGATCTACGTGCACACTAAAAATGTGTTATCTTTCTCAATTCTCAATTTATGTAGGCAACAAATATTTTTGAGCACCTACTGTGTGCCAGGTACAGTGATAAGCACTGAAGATACAAGAGGGACCAAAACAGACCACATCGCTGCCTTTAAAGAACTAATACTCTCATGGGCTCAAAGTAAACAGTTATAAGGACTTTAAGAAAACTAAATGATCCAATGATCTAGAACGGCCTGTCCAACAGGGTGGCTACCTGTCACATGGACTATTTAAATTTAAATTAATTAAAAGTGAATAAAATTTAAAATTCAGTTACTCAGCAGCACTAGACATGTTTCAAGTGCTCAACAGGCACATAGGATACTATATTGGAAAGCACGACATAGAACATGTCTATCATCACAAAAAATTCAGTTGGACCTCTCCCATGTAAAAAAGTCTCCCGTGCTTACAGTAATGAAATAAGGACTTTGTCAGAGACCCACTGACTGACAGCTGATTCCGAATACTAAGTCATCAACAAAAGTCTACCATTACTTTAAAAATTCTGCCGAAACACAATTCTTTATAAATTGTGATTTCACCAAAGTAAGATACAACATACCTTCAATATAAACTTTGATATGTGACCCTTTATATTTTGGACACAAGATTAAGAATATGCTTTTATTGCCTCCATTCCTGAGATGTCATTAGAATGATGAATAAAAAACAGCCACAATAATTTTCTTAAATGAGAGGGAGATTTCGCCAAAGATTACAAGATGGCCCAGATGCAGGAGATGTGAATGATGACACACAACAGGAAAATCACAGCCCAGAAGATGCCCTGTGGGGACCTCCATTGAGCCAGTTGCCAATTTGGAAGAACTCAAGACTCAGAAGAGCCAGGAAAGAAGGAGTAGGAGATACGGGGATAAAAACAGCCTATAAATGTTGATTCCCCACTCCACTCCCAACTTCCATGTGCAAAACACTTGGCAGCCTGTTTTTATAATACAAGTCACAGAAAAAGATGCTCTTCCCTAAAGAAATTGGGAATAATGTTGAGAAGAATTGGGAAGGCCATCATAGGGGACACAGCACCAAACGAAGCCATGTGTAGCTTGGCATTTTAGAATATATCAAAAACTAAGCCATGCCTTCTGGGGTCTGTTTCTTAGTGCTTCATTATTAAATACGAATGGGCAACCAAGCATCACCAGACATTTGAGGAAATTCTGCAACATAAAGACCAAGGTTTAAAAAACAAAAACAAAACAAAAAGATCCCAGGATTAAAAAAAAAAAAAAAAAAAGAAAAAGACACAACACAGGAAATAGAACTTTTTTTAAAAGTCTAATTTGGCGACCTCTTAGGAGATATTCCATCCACAAATAATAACAGTTGCTATGAAAAAGGAAAAAATCAGAGAATCAGAAAAGACTCAGAGATTAAAAATATAATTGCCAACAATGTTAGTAGGAGGACAGGAAGAAGACAAATTTAAAATATCTCATAGAAAAATAGAACAAAGAGAAGAGATGACAGTTGTTCAATAAAATAAAAAAAGAAATCCAGTTTGTTTTCCACCAAACTAACAGATTCCAAACAGAGATCACAAGGAACAGAAAAAAGAAATTAATCAGATAATTTTTAGAACACTGAGAATAAAGAGAAGATATTAAGGCTTCCACAGAAGATAGAGGAAAATCACCTACGAAGGAGAAAGAATTAAATTTCCCATCACTAGTACTGGATGGCAGACGACAATGTAGCAACATCTTCAGATTTCTGATGGGAAAGTCATTCTTAACAGAAATTTCTATAGAAGTCAACCAGTTAATCGATTTTAAGTGCCAAATGGAGACATTTTTAAACATGGTAGGACTCACAATACTTATTTCCTTCTTAATAACTTTATTAAGAATGTAAATCAGCAAAAGGAAGGACTAAGTCAAGAAAAAGGATGAGAAAGAGGAAATCAGGGGATATAGGAATGAGTGGACCCAACTGAGGAGAGCTATGAAGGGGGTCCCTAGGTGAGAGTTATGTAGCAGCCCTAGGAAAAAGCCACCTAAGATCAGAGGAAAAAGATAAAGGTCTCAGAGAGAGGCCTTTAGGTAAAAGGGAAATTAACAAAATAGTTGGTATGATATTGATTTATTTAAGAATGAGGGGACTTCCCTGATGGTCCAGTGGCCAAGACTCCACACTCCCAATGCAGGGGGCCCGGGTTCGATCCCTGGTCAGGGAACTAGGTCACACATGCCGCAACTAAGAGTCCACATGCTGCACCTAAAGATCCTGCATGCCCCAACTAAAGATCCCACATGCTGCAACTAAGACCTGACACAGCCAAATAAATAAATAATAAATATGAAAAAAAATAAAAATGAGACTATGATAAAGGCAAAGAGTCAAGTTTTTTAAAAGAAAGTCAATAGAAACTCCATGTGAAACAGAGTTCAAAAACAAAGACAATACAATCATTACACTACATGGCCCTCTAGTGAACAATAAGCACATAGTGAGATCAAGTAAACTATTCTATTTTCAAGTTCTTATCAAAATCTCAACAAAGAAAAGAGGACAATTTTGGTTATAGAATAAAATGAAAGGTTATGTGAAGAAATCACAGAAAACAAGAGCTAGAAATTGAGAAGAGCTGAAAGAATAATGTTATTATCTTCATATCATGAAGTGAGGAATCAAGAGCTATGGTCTATAATTGATGAAACAAGAAATACAAAGGTAAAATACTACTTAGAGTCTAAAAATAATCAATCAAGGAACTAAAATTAGTAATACAATCCTTCTGGGATGGAGACAGAGAAGTTTGGTTTACTAATTCAAGGATTCCTCTCACAAAACAAGTATGTGTCTAAAAGTGACGAATCAAGAAACAACAGTTTAAACATATTAGCAATATATAGGGGTAAATGTCAGAGAAGAGGGTTAATTGAGGTGAAGATGGTTCCCTCTGAGAACTGGAAATACAGAAGGGGAGGAAGTTGCTATTCACTTTAAATGCCTCTGTACCATATGATTTTTTAAACTCAAGCATGTAATACTTGATCATATTTGTACATTACTCTATAATAATAACAACAGCAACACTTTTTATTGACAAAGTGAGGATTTCAAGGCAGGCAGTTTCAAGGCCACCCTCTTAACCGCAAAATTAATTAGATGCCTCCCCTAAGATAGAGTTGGGGAAAGGAAATTAGAAAGAAAAACAATTTAACCTGTAGCATTTTATAGACCAGCAGACTCCAAGTGTGATTCCTAGGCCAGCAATATCAGCAACACGGAAAAACTTTGGAGAAATTTGCTCAAAGTATTATGTGCATGTGGTTAAAAATCAACCAGTCCCCATCGACGACATACTGAATCAGAAATGGTGGAGACGGGCTTCAGCAATCTCTGTTAATAAGCCCCCCTGTAGCTTCTGATGCCTTCTGAAATGTAAGAACCACAGTTAGGGACGTAGAGAAAAGCTGGGAAGAACAGACACCCAATCATTAATAAATAAAGCTCTGGGAAGGACTTCCATATTCTTGGTTTTTAACTGTCAAGCATTATTTTCATAATAAATATAGTTTATATAGGGGAAATGTTAGTATGTATATGTGTGTATCTGCATAGAAAATGACAGAAATTTTCCAGAACCACCAAAGTATTTACTTAAATATGCTTACCTTCCTAGAAAAATAAATGGAAAGTTTTAACAAAGACTTAGAGAATTTATCATCCCCAGTCAAACCTGTCTGAAAGAATTATTAAAGGATATACTACCTCATCAAGAAGAAACATACTGAATGAAAAGTATCAAAAGGTACAAACTTCTAGTTATAAAATAAATCCATCATGGGGATGTAATGCAGGGCATGGTGACTATAGTTAGTAATACTGTATTACATATTTAAAAGTTGCTAAGAGAGGGGATCTTAACAGTTCTCACCACGAGAAAAAAAATTTGTAACTATGAATGGTGATGGATGTTACATTTGTCACTTTTTATGATATTAGACATTAAAACTGAAAAATTCAAAAGTATGTATTTTAAATGAATGATGATAAACCCATTATTTTTTAAAGAAAATGATATATTTTTATAAATAATTGTATTTATAATTTTTTATAATTATATTTCCCAAAGAAAAGAATTGTGAGAAGAGTGGCAATGTTTAACATTTTTGCAAATATCTTTAATGTTTGGCTTAATAGAAGCAGCTGAATTATCATATAAGGGTCTATATTCAATATGTTGAGAGTTTACTCTTGCTGAAGTATATGAAAAATATCTGACTTAATGCAGATATATACTTAAGAAAAGGAGAAGTATTTTCATAGCTATTTTCAGATGATTGTGGATATTATTTCTTTTTTGAAACTACACCAAAACTCAGTAAGTGGAAGTTTTTTTAAATTTAGCTACAATGTGGAAACTTAAATTGTCTAAGTAAATATTTTTACTCTATTACATTAAAATCGATTGGTCTATCTTGTACATTGGATTGTTCTCTTACCACACATAATTCTGTGACATTATACACTGATACTTTTTAGAAAATATTGGTTTACTGAGTTATACTGATCATCCACATGTTCACACATTTCACTACACAATATCAAAAAGTTACCTTTGTATCACCATTGAGCTCGTCAGAAAAATCTTTAAGAACTGGGAAGTTTTCAAGCTCAGGGTAGACACAAGTTTTCAAAAATGTAAATTTTTACCTGAAATTTCCAATGTTATCCTTGGCAACAAATATAGTAGTTTGTTTTCTTGAATTGACATTTTTAAGGAAAGGTCTGTCGAATACACAAATCTGAACAGCCATAGATGTGTATGGTTGTGTATCAGTGGCTCTTTCAAGGAAAAATAGTATTCTATGCAAAAAGCCAATAGTTCAGCTCACAATTCAACCTCATGATAGCCTTCGTACTTCAATATAAAGCAAAAATGTTTTATGTATACTTCCCGTTTTGTCACACAAAATATTAAAAAGATGTTTAATCAAGGGTCAAGGTTTAATAAAGTTAATAAATTGTATTGTGTCATTAAAGACAAAAAAAAATAGATGGGAAGGTTTAGATAGATGTGCTCCCTAAACACCGTAGGATAGAAAACCAAGACCGAGTTGAACATATGTACAGATACAACAAACATACCAGAAGCTGAATTAAAATTCTAAATAAGTGCATATACAGCAACCAAAGTATTTCCCACGACATCTCTCTCTAGCATGACAATATTTATGTCTCTGACATTCCTAAATGTCACATCCATACAAAACACACTGGCAAGAAAATTGTTAATTAACCAAAACAGATGAAATTTCTTCCTCACCAATTTTATTCTAATTCCGGCAAAAGAGGCCAAATTATTCATCAAATAAATTTATTGTACTGCTCATCATTTCTGATTTTCAAATATCAAAGTTTAAGTTAACATATTTAATCTCAGCCTTTTAAATCCCTGCTTCCATTCAACTAGACACCTTTTGGATCATATTCTAAAGTAAAGAAAACTTTTAGGTTAGAGAATTTCTAACCTAAAGTTCTAATAAAAAGTTCTATTTCTAATAAAAGCTACGTGTGTATAAAATATTTTAGAAAGAATATAGAAGAGAGAGAACTAAAAGGAGAAAAAGGAAAGAACAGATGACACGGATGACTGTGATTCAAGTTCAAATTAAAGAATAAAGCAGGTGTAAAATGAAAAGAATACAGAAAAGAAGACAGGAAGCCTGGGTGTCGCCAAAGAAATCTGATGATAGAATCATAAAATAAAACGGACCTGGGGAAAATGGAGATTTAAAATCCATCATTCTCCTCGATTTATATAATCCAGTTAAACTGCCTGTTAGAAAAACATCTGGTGCATATCTAGCTGCAATTTTTTTGGAGCTGCTCTCTTTTCAGAAGATTTATTTGCAGCAGTGCTGTATGATTAAAACTCCATAACAAAGGTGGATGCAAGTGTAAGTATTTCCCTAGCTCCAAATTCTGAAAAGTTCTCTTTCTCCTCTTCTGGAAGAGTGGAAAGGTCTGAGATAATTTTTTAATAATAAAAATTAAACATTTATTAAGGGAAATCAAAGTAAATATACATTAAATCTTCAATGCAGCCCACAGCATATTATTGATACATGTCTTTTTTTAGATTACTCCCTTTTCTGGTCTTGAAAGTATGTAATAATTAAAATACGTATGTCTTCATAAAAGTGCTAGTTGCTTTACAATGTACTTTCAATTTTACTAATGAAATAAAAATCACAAAACATTAACAAGCAGTCTATTCTAACCTATGTATAGGGACACATCCGAGGCTTCTTCTTTGTATGGCCATCTCTTTCCTGGCTATAACGCAATAACCACTTTTGTGATCGTTATTAGTATTGAAATGTCAAGTCAACATCCATATCTATCACTGTTTAAAAGCCTTGAAGTATAAGCAAACATTTTATAACAAAAATACAGGCAACCATTACATAAAATTCAATTGCCTTCAGGGGACTTCCCTGGTGGCGCAGTGGTTGGGAATCTGCCTGCCAAAGCAGGGGGACACGGGTTCGAGCCCTGGTCTGGGAAGATCCCACATGCCGCGGAGCAACTAGGCCCGTGAGCCACAACTACTGAGCCTGCACGTCTGGAGCCTGGGCTTCGTAACAAGAGAGGCCGCAACGGTGAGAGGCCCGCGCACCGCGATGAAGAGTGGTCCCCACTCGCCGAAGCTGGAGAAAAGCCCTCGCAGGGAAACAAAGACCTAACACAGCCAAAAAAAAAATTCAATTGCCTTCAATCATTTAGTTAAAATTATTTGTAATTCATCCAATTCCCCTCTAACCACCTTACAGGTAAGAACATTTCATTCACTTATGTTGATCCAATAACAAGTCCCTGGACCTGACACACAGTAGGACTCCAACAAATGGCTGTTGTATCGAATTGAACCCAGGTCCGTGAAAATTGCTTTCTTAGCTTTCTGTATTTTATCTATTCATGTGTTGCTGTGGACTGAATGTTTGTGTCCTCCCCAAATTCATATATTAAAATCTAATCCCTGATGTGATGGTATAAAGAGGTGGGGACTTTAGGAAGGTGATTAGGTCATGAAGGCGGAGCCCTCATGAATGGGATTATTGTCCTTATAAAAGAGACCCCAGAGAGTTCTCTCTTGCCCCTTCCATCATGTAAGGACACAAGGAGAAGACTGCATCTACCAAGAACCAGGAAGAGGGTCCTCAGCAGACACTGAATTTTCAGATGCCTTCATCTTGGCCATTCAGCCTACAGAATTTTGAGAAATAAATGTCTGCTGTTTAAGCCACCAGTCTGTGGTATTTATGTTATAGCAGCCGGACAGACAATGAATTGAATTCACTTGATTATAGGTGATCGTCAGGTGTTTAATCATCAGATGATCACATCACAATCATTTATGATCACTAACACATTTCTCTGTTTTTTAAAAGCCTTGTATTTCAGTTGAGATGAGGCCGAAATATTTTGAAATGAGAATGGGAGAATTGCTTCCGAAATCAAAGTATAAACACAACGGTAGATCAGAGCACATAAATGAAGTTGGAAAAGAATTGTTCACAGACTGCACAACTAGACATTACCCTAATGATACGTTTAGCTTTTTAAATCCAAATGGTGGGTTGTCTGCCCTGGAAGCACAGAACAACGTCTTGCAGAAAAGGGCTTGCAAGGATGGCGCCCATCCCAGGGAGAGTCCCAGAGAAAAGTCCATCCCCAGCAGAGCAACCCCTTTTGTGGAAATGTTGGTGACAAACATTCAAAGCCTCTAAGTCCCTCCACTCCGAATCCATGCTTGCTTATAAATCTTTTACGTTTCTATGTTTCCACGGTTAGTCACCTGGCATCCTAACTTCATAAAACTTGGGCTTTATAAACCCGGCTCATGAGCTTGACCAGGGTGTCAGCTTTGCTCTCAGGACGCTGACAAGGTTGGAAGTTTGGCTTTGGTCTATTTCCCGAGTCCAGAAACTTCCGGGGTGAGCAGGACGTCTCCTAGGTGGCGCCCTCTTGCGTCCGTTCTCTGAAGCCCCTGAGCTCAGCCAACCTCATCACGTCCCATGGAAATAAAAATACAGATGTTATGTCCTATTTTACCAACTGACTCTTAGAATTTTAGGGAGCTTAGATGTTCCACAGGGGGAGGTCCCTGAGGAATAATCAGTGGATTCCCCAGGCCGCCTTTCAGCATTCCAGCAATGCCACTCTGCTGCCCCTCAGGCGGGGTTCACAGAGCACGGCCCTGCACCTCACTGCCCACAGCTGCTCCCTGTTGGGTGCCAGGGTCCCCTGGCGGCCAGGAATGTTGCTGCGGCGCGTCCTGCGGACCTGAAGTCAAGTGGTGTCTCAGCCACTGTGAAAAGGGAGAAGTACAGCTGCAGGGTGACCTGGCAAGCTGCCCTCTGCAAGGGTGTGCTCTGGGCCAGCTCACTCCCTCACCACTGAAGGCCTGTCCCCTCTGCTGACTGTGGCACCTCGTGGGCCCTGGCAGATCCCAGGACAAGAAAGTCCCCACCTTACAGCCCCGGCCCACCCCCTTCCGGGAGTCCCTCTCAGGCTGCGAGCAGCTGCACACAGCGCTTTGCTGCATCCACCTCCCCACCCCGATCCAGCAGGCCTGGGGTGAGGCCTGGCCCTGGGACCAGCAGCTCCCCAGGTAACTGTGCTGGGCACCAGAGCTGGGGGCACGGCTGCAGGGCCTCCGTGCCTTCTTAGGCGGAAAGGCTTACCCAGATCTCTGCAGCACCGAAGGCTGTCCACCAATCGTCTTCACACTGGGACAGCTGCTTTTCCTTTTCAATCTAAAACAGCTCCGCAGAGAAGGCCTGATGCCTCCCAAGCCTCAGGTCTCACTTCTGAAAGCCCGCCGCCCACCCTGAGAAATCTCTGGGGAGATCGGGACAGCAAGATGAGTTAGGGACAGCAGGAGCGAGGCCTCGGCAGCCAGAAGGCTGAAAGGTATGAGAGGCCTGGGTGAAGAGCAAGCACTTCACGGGGGAGCGTCTTCAGCCCACAGTCCCAAGGCCAAGCCCAGTGAGAGGCTCTGTGGGTGTCAGGCACAGCCTCATAATCAAAACAGAAGGAAATCCAAAAAGAGGGGATACGTGTATATGTATAACTGATTCATCTTGCTGTACAGTAGAAACTAACACAGCATTGTACAGCAACTATACTCCAATAGAAATTAATTTTTAAAAAAAGTGCCCAGGACACTGTCCAGCCGTCCCGGGTGTGGGATCTCTGGCTCCTTCCAGCACCACTGGCTGCCATGGAAACCAGCAGGGGGCTAGGAGCAAGTTACATCAATTGGAGGGGTAGAGAGAGATGTAAAGTTTGCCTTATTTTTCAAAACCCTAATTTAAAAATGTGACTGCTGGGCTTCCCTGGTGGTGCAGTGGTTAAGAATCCGCCTTCCAATGCAGGGGACACGGGTTCGAGCCCTGGTCCGGGAAGATCCTACATGCCGCGGAGCAACTGAGCCCACGAGCCACAGCTACTGAGCCCGCGTGCTGCAACTACTGAAGCCCGCGCGCCTAGAGCCCGTGCTCCACAACAAGAGAAGCCACCGCAATGAGAAGCCCATGCACCACAACAAAGAGTGGCCCCCGCTCACTGCAAATAGAGAGAGCCCGCGCACAGCAATGAAGATCCAACACAGCCAAAAATAAATAAATAAAATAAATAAATTTATTAAAAAAAAAAAATGTGACCTCTGTGTCCATTGCCCTGCATGAAGCCCTCCATCTTTGAAAAGTAGAGCTGCTCTGCAATATTGGGGACATATTTATACTAAAAAAAAAAAAACAACTATTCTTATAAAACTAAACATACTCCTACCATATCATCCAGTAATTACACTCCTTGGCATTTATTCAAAGTTGCTGAAAACATGTCCACACAAAAATCTGCACATGGATATTTATGGCAGCTTTATTCATAATTGCCAAAACTTGGAAGCAACCAAGATGTCCTTCGGCACATGAATGGATAAATAAACCAGTACACCCAGACAATGGAATATTATTCAGCAATAAAAAGAAATGAGCTATCAAGCCATGAAAAGACACGGAGGAACCTTAAATGCATATTACTAAGTGAAAGACGCCAATCTGAAAAGGCTACATACCGTATGATTCCAAATATATGACATTCTAGAAAAGGCAAAACTATGGAGACAATGAAACGATCACTGGTTGCTAGGAGTTTCGGGAGAAGAGGGATGGAGCACAGAGGACTTTTAGGCAATGAAAGGACTCTGAATGACACTAAAATTGTGGATACATGTCATTATACATTTGTCAAATCCCATAGAATGCACCACACCAAGAGTGAGCCCTAAGGTGAACGGTGGCCTTTGGGTGGTGATGATGTGTCCATGTCGTGCATCCTTGGTTAACAAATGCCCCGCTCTGGGAAGGGTGCTGATTATGGAGGAAGCTGTGCATGAGTGGGGGAAGGAAGTAAACGGGAACTCTCTACACTTTCTGCTCCATTGTGCTGTGAGCCTAAACTGCTCTTAAGGTCTATTAAAAGGAAAAAAAAAGTATTCACTGTTGAGTTGAAATTCAGTTTTAACAGGTGTCCTACATTTTTATTTGCTAAATCTAGCAATCCTGTTGGAAAAGCATGGAAATTTCAAATTACAAAAATCATAATGAAGATTTCAATACAGTGGCCATACTGTGTGCCTCGGCAGGTGCCCCATGTTACCGACCTGCTGAGACACCCCAGTTTTGTCAAGGGAGGGTTTAGATGGCTGGATACCCCCAGCGCTGGATGCGTTTGGCTCCCTCTAATGACCCCCAGCATTTAAAATAAATTTTTTACATTAATGTCTAGTCTCTTAAACTAACACTCTTTGTTTATATGAGGTTTACATTTGATCACAGGATTTTCTGTGTACATGTGTGTTTTTTTCAGTCATTTCATTAAAGCCCATGAAATCAGCAACTGGGATTTCAAATATTTCAGTGCTCACCAGTAACCCAAAAAAATGACATCCAAAAAATGTTCTCGATAAACGCTTGTTAAATTATTCTTCTCTTGTCTCAGATATTTTAAAAGCAATACACCTGACCTTTAATGCAACATGCTTTCTTTCCATTAATGGGACTGTTTCTTAGAAGATCATTTACATGATCTCAGTATAAATGTAATATTTTATTTATTTGAGCAGCAATCTCCACCAAACTCTGCAGAGACAGGATTAGCATCTCTATATTTCTGAAGTCACCTGTCGACACAGGGTTGAATAATTACATTGAGCAATCTATAACCTCGGGCAATTCCAGTTGCTACAGCTTTGCCCAGACTGAGGTTTCAGGCATCAGCACATCACCAAGATAACAATAAAGCTCATAAAACTGAACCTATTATCTGCCAAACACATCGCTGGATACTTGCATCTTGGAGAGAAGTCTATTATAGAGATACTGACACACATCACCCCCTCCCATCCCACTACATACCTACAATATTATTATTGACAGGAAGCACCAACTAAGGCTTGTCATCAGGCATAATCGGCTGATCTGCCTGGGACAGATTTAATTTACTGACATAAAACATTCTCATTTTCTGCCTGCCTGGGTTAGGTGTATGCCTGAGAGGTCACAGGGAGTAATAATGCCCACCCTGGGGGCTGACTGCAGGTCACCAATTACAACTGGACATTGGAAATTCTTTGCGACACACACACACACACAAAACTATAATGAATATGAAGGGACTTCCAAGCTATTCACACTTTCTTAGTCGCTTTTATTTAGAGGTTTTTCTCAAATGCAAAGCCAAGATAGAATAGCTCAGCATAGCATTCATTTTTAATGACTCTCAAGGTAGAATGTAAATCCACGCGCAGCGTGCATTAACCTCATCAGGATTTTAACAACTGGCCTAAATCTTGCCTTTGCCCACACTGGATCAATATCCTCAGCACACGCATGGTAATGCCAAGGCAGGCAGGGCTGAGGGCCGCAGAATTCCTAACAGCTGGCTGGAAATAGGGAAAAGCACAAGCAACTTTAACTCAGTGAAGACAGTCTCTCCTTCCTTCCCGTGTGGAGTGCACACACTAACCCCCCAAGCAAGAAAGAGACAGATCAGGGGCTTTATTATTTATTCTCAGGGAACACAGAAGCCCGCTGGGGAGTCAATGGGCTCTCAGACATTAAGAACACGGACCCGAATCAGGAACAAGAGTTTCTGTCTCCAGCGCCTCTGTAAAGAAAATCTAGAACACACCTTTTGCTCTTCAGCAAAATCTGAGAATTCAGACGCAGTAAGGTCACCCATATCTCACCCCTGGAATAACATACAGCAATGCCTAAGAATAAAAATTAAAGTTAGCCATCAAGATATACACGTTGGCAATTTCATGCTAGTCTAAAAGTCCCTCACTCACAATAAATGACCCTTCTTATCCTCTGTGCCTTGGACATGACGGAACAAATTAGCCACACGGCACTCCATGAAGGAAACCGTCAAAGCCCACCGTCCTGCATGATGACAAGTAAATATCGTTCTTTGTGCCTTTGGAGAATGCCTACTGGTATATGAAAAATCCCACCGGAGGATAAAATACGTTATTAAAAACAAATGAAAATTCCATATGCACTCTGCAGAAAGAAATCATTCTGTGCTCTGTGGCCCAAGTCCACATACTTGCTTTTAGATGTGGTGTCCAGTGCCCACGTATAAAACAGAACTTCGCATTTCATGTCTGGTGCAGCAAACACTCACTGCCCCGAATCACCTGCCACGGGTGTGAAGTGTCTCCCTGGGTCTTCATTTGCTCTAGCAAGCAAGGTGTGTGCCTTTTATGACTTCTCCATGATGAAACTCAGAGACAGTGACTCAGAGAACAGGAACTGAACTGTGCCTGAAACGTGGGCTGCCGTGAATAAGGGGGAAGAGGTAAACTGGTTACTTTGGCTGCTAATTTAATTATGTTTAATTAATTAACATCAGTCTGACACTCTCCCTTTGACACCCCTCACCTATACACACACGGTATAAGACCTAAAATTAAGTGCTGTATTATGTGCTGTCTTGACATCTGAGACCAAGAGGGCCTTGGAAAGGCTAAGGTCAAGTTCCCCTCCCCACCCTGCTCCTGCAGAAAAGATCCCCTAGTGCGTGACCCTTGTCACGGGACCAGGCAGGCTCCTGCGCACAGCTGAGTGGTGGGTGTCAGCCCCCAGCCAGCCCAGGGAATGATTCAAACGAGTCAATCACATCCTCCCACGGGACCTAGGGGCACCTCACCCTCTTGTGAGTACCCAGCCCACCTCCTGCAGCCCCTGCTGGGTCACCCTCTTCTGAGCTCGGCCCCATGTGGTCCAGCATGGCCTGTGGTGTCCTCCTCTAGGCTGTGTGCTGGCCATCCCCATTCCTCGGGTGGAATCCCTCCCTCACCAGCAGGGCCAACAGGAGATGAGTAAAACAATACAGTCCATAACTGGCTAATTCCCCAAAGTCCCCTCAAGCTTTCGCCACATGAAACCTTAGGTATTGTGAACCTCCCAGTTGGGTCCGGGGTGATTCAAGGGCAGGCCTCCCCTCACGCCACAGGACAGGCCTCTGATCCTCTGCTTTTTAATTAAAAAAACAATAAGAAGAATGATTATATATCAAATCTTTTCCTCTTCTTAAGTAACAGTTTCTCTGTAGACACAAGTTCATGGAAGAAACATTTTTCCTCTGTTAAAAAGAAAAGTTCCAGGCCAGGGTTTCACGTGGGTTAGCACAACACCAAATAGTAATTTATTCTTTTTTTTTTTTTAGTTTATTTATTTATTTTTGGCTGCGTTGGGTCTTTGTTGCGGTATGTGGGCTTCTCATTGAAGTGGCTTCTCTTGTGGAGCACGGGCTCTAGGCACATGGGCTTCAGGAGTTGTGGCACACAGGCTTCAGTAGTTGTGGCTCACGGGCTCTAGAGCGCAGGCTCAGTAGTTGTGGCGCACGGGCTTAGTTGCTCTGCGGCATGTGGGATCTTCCTGGACCAGGGCTCAAACCTGGGTCCCCTGCGTTGCAGGCGGATTCTCAACCACTGTGCCGCCAGGGAGGCCCAGTAATTTATTCTTTTCTCTACTTTCATGTTTATAATGTTGATTTTAAGAATAACCTCCCGCCTATGACATGAATTATGCCCTGCTTACCTCGCCTAGGAAAATTCTAAAACTTCTTCTGCAGCAGCCGTTAAATAATGAACACTTTATAGCGATGCTTTGAGTCATAGTCACTCCGTGGTTTAGTGATGTATTTATAAGGATCCCCAGGGAACTGCAATTTATCACCTCAAAGGCCACTTAGTCTCCATACCCCCTGACCACACCCACTCCTCTCTAAGCAAAGATGTGACAGTAACTGCCAGGCCACCTTCCGGGGAGCGCAGGGGAGCCCCCGACAGCAGCCGTTGCTGGGCCAGTGGATAATATGTGTCCGGCTGCTGTGCCCGCTGGCCTGTCCCTCCTCGGGGCGTGTGTCGCTGCCCTGCAGACTCAGCACCAGACCCTCCAGGTTCCCAAGAATAAAACCAGCCAGGGACTGACATCATTTCCGACAGCCCTTTGAAAACCTGCCACTTAGCGGCACCCTCCAAAACGAATGCTATTGTAGCCGATTTAAAAGTCCTTTCTTTCCACTTTTCTTATTTAAACAAACATTTATTGCAGACCTACTACTTAGCCAGTCTTGTCCCAGATTCTAAGGCTACAGTGATGTGTAAGCTGCAATCTCCTCCTCCATCGGCTCCCAGGAGTGGGTGACAGAGGGAAGGAAGCAGTTCAAATACCATGGAAAACAAGAGGTGAATGGGTAAACAAAATGTGGTACGGTCAGAAAATGGAATATTACTCGGAGATGAAAAGAAATGAGCTATCAAGCCAGACATGACATGAAGGAAACGTCAATGCAAGTTACTAAGTGAAAGAAGCCAATCTGAGAAGGCTACATACTGCATGATTCCAACTATATGACATTCTGGAAAAGGCAAAACTATGGGGACAGTAAAAAGATCAGTGATTCAGACATAGAGAACAGACTTGTGGTTGCCAAAGGGGAAGGGAGGTGGGGGGAGGGATGGATTGGGAGTTTGGGGCTAGCAGATGCAAACTAGTATATATAGAACGGATAAATAACACGGTCCTACTGTGTAGCACACGGAACTATATTCAATATCCCATGATAAGCATAATGGAAAAGAGTATGAAAAAGAATGTATATATTTGTATACCTGAATAACTTTGCTATACGGCAGAAATTAACACAACATTGTAAATCAACTATACTTCAATAAAACAAATTGAAAAAAAAAAGATCAGTGATTGCCAGGGGTTGGGGGAGGGGAGGGATGAATAGGTGGAACAGAGAAGGTTTCTAGGGCAGTGAAACTATTCCGTATGATGCGAACATGTTGGACACATGACATTATCCATCATCAAAACCCACAGAATGTACAACACAAGGAGCGAAACTTAATGTAAACTATAGACTTTAGTTTATAATAATGAATCGATATTGGCTCATTGATTATAAAAAATAGTGGAAGATGTTAATAATAAGAGAAACTGTGGGTGGGAAAGAAGAGAATGTGGGAAATCTCAGTTCTCTTTGCTCAATTTTTCTGTAAACCTAAAACTGTTCTAAAAAATAATATTAATTTAAAATAAAAAATTGTACAGGCAAGGTCAGTTTTAGTACCCGGTTTTACCACCAGTTCTGTCAGTTAACAATAACTAATAACGACCGTTAAGTGTTTTATAGACAGAGTGGCCCTTCATCTTCACAGTAACCTGTTCCTACACCCAATTTGCACATGATGAAACTGAGGCAGGGAAGTTGAACCGTTTGCCTAAACTTACAAAGTTTGTTCCTGGCTGGCCCAGGTTTGTTTGGCTCCAGAACCTGGGTCTTAACCACAATCTACTTGTTGCCTCTTCTGTAGAGGAGGCCACATAAATGCTTGAGAAAAAAAGGGAACAATTGCTCGCCTTGGGTGGGATGGGGGTGGCATACTTGAGCTCTTCCTGTGTTAGGGTTAATGCTATTTGGACAATGCTATTTAGACTCCGGCCAGACAATCAGAGACCACACCCATCACGCCCCAGGATAAAATAGATCCAGCCTGCGCTGAAAATACACAGGTAATTAGGAAGCAATGACTCTTCAATACAGAACTTATTACAAGTCGTTGATCCAGGCAACGAGAGAAAAGCTTCTCTTAAAATAACAATAATTTACAAGCAATAATCACTTTAAGTAAATGACTGTACAAATTTAATGACTTGAAGCTAATCTTTAGACCATCAAGGTATGACACCCCAAGGCTGTCATTAGTCTTCCCAACGCAGTGTGTACCAAGGTACTACTAACATATAACAAACCAGTTCCAAGGAACTCCTGTTCCAGTTGCCTCGCCAATCCAAAATGAAATGTAAGAGGCCAAACATTTCGTGGTACAGAAGATTCTATCTGCAGAACGATACATGGTTACAGGATCACCTCCAGGTACCCAGGTGGTCACTCACTGCACAGAGAGCCAAGGGGCAAACGTTCATTTGCTTTCCAAGCTTAAAAGACAAATCATGATTTAATCTAAAGAGTGGCTTTAACCTATATCTAAATCTCAAAGCACTGCATAGCTGCTATTTGATAGTTTTCAAAATTATAATTATTTCCCTTAAAAGTTTCCCCAGTAATATTTGATAGTCTGGGTTAGGCCATATCTCATTTCCACCACTACACTTTTACTGTGCCAAGCAATAACCCTAAGTAGAAGTACTAGTTAAATGGAGCGTGGATTAAGACGTGAGAGAATGTTTTATCACTTTCTGATTCTACGCAACGCCTACCTATCAGGGCAGGACTTTGTTACAAACTGTCATTAAACATGTCTGATAAATTAGTAAGAAATCATCGGAACACAGAGCTTACGGTTTGGGGATGTGGGATTCCTGCAAACAACAATCTACTTGAATGTTTTCCTCCTTCTGAGAAATTTGGGGTAGGTTCTTGACAGTGTTTACATGATTTGGGCCCATTTCATGGGGCCAGTTCAGTTTGCTCACAAATGCCAGGCATTGACTTAAAGTGCCAGCCATGGTAACAAAGGGTCTCCACATTGCCAAGTTCGACCACGTGCAAATGGGCTTAAAAACATGATACCTTTAAAAAGTTTTAAGGAAAAGATGGAGGGAAGAAAATCATAGTTGACAAATGTTTTGGAATCCTCAAATCCATAGGGGAAATACATAAATTAAAATATCTTTGTAGGACTTCCCTGGCGGTCCAGTGGGTAAAACTCCGCACTTCCACTGCAGGGGGCGCAGGTTTGATCCCTGCTGGGGGAACTGAGATCCTGCAAGCCATGCGACGCAGCTAAAAAAAAAAACAAAAAACAGAAACAAAACAAAACTCTGTAAACAGACAGGAAAAGAATTTGTGCACAACTACAACATTTTGACACTATTCAAACAATAATATCTACCTCAATGTCTAAAAGAATGTACTACATTAGGAACTGGTTCTTTATCTTTAGTTTAAGATGGAGAATTAAACCACATAATGAAACTAAAAACATTTTCAAAGAGAATTTAGAAGTCATGCTGATTTATACAGGGCACTGATGTTATCATATTACCTTCTCTTAACTGATGTAAGCTACATTCATAACCATGTAGACGTTTCCTCTTTATTAACAATTAAAGAGAAATTCTACTATACCATTTATCTAATTTCTTTATTCACACTGCCCCCTTTTTTTTAAGTTCCCTTGCTTTTTTTAATTTAATTTTTATTTTATATTAAAGTATAGCTGATTTACCACACTCCTCTTTTAATTTCTGCCATATTTTTTGGTCTGAAACAGTTGCCAACAGACCTGAGTGACACAGTCACTTCTGGAGCCTTTGAAGATTTGAGCATCCAGTATGGAGGCACCGTCAGTATGCAGTGCCCTCTGCTGGCCAATTTATTTAACATCGCGATTAAACAAAGTGCCTGAGTATTGATGTTACTTATAATGGGAAGAAGAAAGTAGGAAAAAAGGAAAACTAAGACATTTTTCGGAATTAGAGATATAATTCCAGATAGTCACCATTCACTGCTGTAGTTCCTTTATTGAACAAGCGTTTACCTTTATTGAACAAAACAAGCGGAATGCTACCTTGTACAAAGAAATATCCATTGCAAAAAATAGAGCGTATGTAGAGAATTAGGGTTCTTATGCCTGCCGCAAGCCCCAAGTCAAAAACTATCCCGTCTGTAACCCCTTCCTCAATGTTGCACAGCCCTCCATGGCTGCACTAACCACTTGTATTGTAAACTTTCACCCCATGTCCTCTCCCTTTTAACTGTGAGCTCATCCATGTCAGGGGTACATGTTGCTCATCTTTGAAGCCTTGAATGTTATAAACATCCCATAAGGTCTGTCTGATTTTCTCGAATGCTGCAAAATTAACCATAGGGCCAAATTGCACAATACTGCAATAAACTTCCCAGTGGTGAATTTAGAAAGATGTCCTGGGCTCCAGAAGTAAATAGAATTTTTAATAGTAAGAGGTGATGAAGAACAGAATAGGTGTAACATAATAAACCTCTGGTTGTGTACTCAGTACCTTTAGAAAAGAAAACAGGTACAACACTGTGCTAAGACTTAGATGGGTTCCTGTCTACAACCTCTATTTGAGTTCCAGGCCAGATTCTCTGGTCCAGAGACCAGTAAGCGAGGGAGGAGGGTACCCTTCTGGGACAAGGTAGGTCAACCTCTGGGGGGGGTGGCCGATACAGACCTCAGTGACACAGATGGCAGGGACAGGGGGTGAGCAGGCCTCTGGGACAAGGGGAGAGAGCATTCTGGGCCCCTCTTTAGGGGTCAAATTGACTCCGTTTTATCTGGAGTAAAACAGAAGTCACTTCAATTAGTCCTTGAGATTCACACCCTGTGCTCAAGGTGCTGTAGGAGCACTGAGAAGACAGAAGGCTCACCCAGATCTTTGTTGATGACCACTTAAACCGTATACCAAGAGGTCTTTCAAATAAGAAACAAAACCTAGAAGTAATGAAGATAAAATTGTGTGATTTGACTACATAAAATAGCAAGTTTTTACTGTGCCAAACAATATTACCTAAATGTCAAAATACAAGTGACAAACTGTGAAAGTTTTTGCAACACACATGAAAAGGCTAAAGTCTTTACTATTTAAAAAGTGTTTACACAAAACGGAAAGAAAAATACCAGCCATCTACTAAGACACACATGGGCAATTTTCAGAGAGAAAAGAAATACAGATTGCCTTTAAGCATTTGTAAATATGCTCAACCCCACTAATGATTAATGAAATGCAAATAAGATACCTTTTTAATCTAACAACTCTCAAATTGGTAAAAATAAAAACATTTTATAATCTTTGTGCACTAAAGCAGGTATGGGCAAACAACCTTTCTAATATACTGTTGGCAAGAAAAGACACTCCTACAACTTTTACAGAGGACAGTTTGGCAATGTTTATCATAATCAATCTTATATATATGCCCACATGCATCTAGGCATTTATCTTACACATCAATTCATGCTGATACAAAGATATTCGTTGCATCATATGTTGTAATAGCAAAAAACAAAACAAAACTGGAAACAACAGAAATGTCCATGGAGGAAGCTGAATAAATAAATCCTGTTACCTCTCTCCAATGGAATTCTATACTGACATTTGGAGCAGGAGTAGAATTACATATACCAATATGGAAAGATTTCTGAGACACTGTTCTTTGGGAAAATGTACAGAATACAGAATATCATACACCCCCATTTTGTGTTTAAAAAACAGGTATACATGCTTGTTGATCAACAGCATTGCTCTGGAAGAGTATAGAATGACCTCTGGGAAGGGGGGCTGGGGAGGAAGGGGGGAGGGGACTTAGTTTCCACTGCATAGTGTATACTCTGGTACTGCTTAGTTATTTTATAACCGCATTCTTATATGGTTCTTTCAAAAAATAAATTTTAAAAACTACACTTAAAAGTTTAAAAAAAACCTCTCTGTAGAAATTCTGTGTCTATAATGTGAATTGCATACGTATAGGAACAATGAAGTCATTCTGTCTTAGCTCCTAACTTGTCAAACAAATAGGGTGACAGGATGGCGAGACGGAGAAGAGGAGGTCACGGAGGCTCCGGGAAGGGATGCAGAGACCTTGGCAGCCGCTCAGCTCCCACGGCCCCTGCTACGCGGGAGTGGAGCATTTCCAGCAGAAGTGCAGGCCGAAGACTCAGGGGATCCAGTGATGCTGAGAGGTCTTTGAATGTAATACAGAACACTGCTCTGGGGCAACTGCCCATCCTCAAATGCCCCAGGGCTGTATCCCTACGCTCAACAAACCCCTGGTTCTACTGGGGAATGAAGACCGTGTGATTCCTGTAGAGCTCAAGTAATTGTGGACCGAACAAAACTCCTGTGTTATGTGATTTCAGGAAAAATAAAATAAAAGAACAAAAATTATCCAGCACCCTCCCTTCATCTCCGTCAATGAAACACATATGCCGAGAGCTGTTCTCTCCTTGGTTCTCGATGTCAAGGGTCTTGCCCAGACATTAACACGTTATCCACAAGCACACAATGCACAGGCCTCAGTTTTCCAGGGTGTTGGCCCCTGGTATCCTGCAACCTCCAACAGCGGTTTGATTGTTCAATGACGGAATCTTGCCTGGTTCCCTGGACAAAATGTGTCAATTTTTACAGCTGGTTTTACAAGCATCTTGGCAATCAAATGTATAAATTACATCCTTTTTCCTAAGGAATTCACCATTCCATGATCCCTCTGAAGCTTTGGTCACTTCTCCACCGTTAGGAAAAAAATTTTTTAAAAGTCCATTTTCAAAAAAGGAAATCTTTAATTCGTAGTTATTCTAAAAATCTTCAATGGGTTTATAAAAAAGGTGGTGATGCCTTGTTTTAAAATGGCTCAAAGCTTTGGTGGGTTGTTGCCACCACTGTAATCTATGTATATGTCTTGACATATTTATTAAGTGACATTATCTAATACAATGTACCTAGTAGGATCTCAATAAATACTAACTGAATCAATGAAATGATTGATCAGTTACGATTGCAAATTAACTAGGCATTGCACAGAATTATTCTTGATACTGAGCTACTAAGAGGTATCCTGGAGTGAAAGAAGGCATTGTACATAGAATTACCATTTGTTTATTCACTCACCCATCATAAGGTAAGACCGCCACGCTTGTTCTACCACTTACAGGTTGTGACCTTCAGTAGATCCTGTCTCTGTGTTTTAGCTCACACCGTTCTCTCTGCCAGCCATGCTCATCGACCCCCACTGCTAACTTTCAGCACAATCCTCTAATCTACCTAGCAAAAGCCCAAATCAAAACATCTGGAACTCAAGGGAGAGCCAGTGCCAAAAACACAAGAGAGAAAAAAATGTCAAGAGTATTATGCAGATGTAAGACTTTATTTTATGACATATTGTTGCATTTGTCAGCAATCAAATTTGACTCAATCCATAAATGACTCCCTGCTATTCTTTGGCCAGTAAAATTTATTTTCCTCTTAGCCTCACAGAGTGTATATCTAGTGCATATTTTTCCTGAATCCTCCTTAAATATGTCATGAAAGTACCCAGGGCTGTAAGAGTTAGTCCTTGTCAAAAATAGATGTTCTTCTTCTATCTGGTGCCTACTTCCTTTGAGCCATCATTTTGACCCCCAACTGCAGCCAAAAGGGTTGCATACATTTATTGAGAATGTACTATGTGCCATAAGAATTATCATTTAAGCCTCACAGTCATCCTGTAACGTTGGCACTTTCACCGTCCCCATTTTAGGGATGAGGAAACTGAGGCTTAGTGAGGTTGAGTAATTTACCCAGGGTCTTAAGGCAGCATCAGAATATGAACCCAAGTCTGTCTGGTTCCAAAGTTCAAAATCATAAACAGTAATTTATATTGCCAGTGGTCTCATCTAACTGCACTCAGAAGTGCTTTCCTGGGTTTGTCCCCGCAGATGTATCTCCTCTCCTTTATTGCCCCTCAAATCACCAGCAACATGTTTCCAGATTCAGGGTCCTGAACGTTTGTAGTTAGAATCTTTGTCAAGAATGGTCCCTGAATTGATACCATCGTCTTTTTCATCCAGAGGCTTATTCCAAAAATAGTAGAGATGTTGAACGGCATTCTTTTTTCTCTATATATAGATATTAACAACTTAAATATCAATGAAGACTGCATGTAAAGATGGAGAAAAAAATAGACACAAAATACTCTGAAACTTCTGCCTGAGGAAACCTCTCTGAAATATGTTCGGCATAGCTGAATGATGATTAGTAAATAAAAAGGCCACATTAAAGAAAATAGGTTTAATGAAATGTTGATGAGCTCCCTTTCTCCAAAGGTTAATAACCAGGAACACTTCCAAGCTGGTATTTTATTGGCACCTCGAAGTTGTAAACATGAAACTTACTTCCCAAACTCTGATACTGTTCATCGACCGGAATTCAGCACTCCTTAAATTAGTGCTGCTCTGTTGCCATCAATGGCAATTTAAAAAACAACATTTACATTCATCATGAACATAAGCTGATCAGGGAATGAATTTCTTCTAAATCATCTTGCTCACAAAAGATGATCTCCTTATGAGAATTCTAATTCTATAGAATTATGAGCTCTTTTTTTTAAAGAGAGCATCAATTTCTCCTTGAGGACATTTGTGTCTTTGGTATTAAGGAAAGAACTAGATTAATCCTATATTAATCCTGAGAACTCTAATCCTCTTTTTATTTTCAAATCTATATCGGCAGAGTGTGAACAGCATTTCAACTCATCTCCACTTGTATTTGCCAGTGCTTTACCCACCAAAGAGATTTTTTTTCCCAAGGACTCTACCATCTTAGGATTGCACTTACCCTGATCCCTGGAGCCTTCTGAATCAGCCCAAAACAGAGAGAAAGTTGGATTTCAGAGTGGCTCTTAGCCCTGCTAAGTCACTGCCAGATAACCTCCGGCTTTTATGCTGTAGTTTGGAGTCTCCACTGCCGGAGCTGCTGCCAGCAATGGGTCTCGGCAGAAGCTGTTTCTGCCCCCAGAACAGGAAACTCCTACGAGGTTTATCAGCTGTGACGGCCAGCAGGCATCCACTGTAGGTAGGGAGTCTCAAAGGTGCAATAACAGAACCGGAGCTGGCAGAGGTCTCCCCTAAATAATTGAATCTGAGTGTCTGGGAACTCACTGCTTTGACTCTGGACTGCGGGCAAGCTTGACCCTCTCCCTTCAGTCAGGCCTGTAACTGAATCAAGTCTTATAATTATACCTGGAGTCATGCCAACCTCCATCTGTGTCTTCCAACTGGCACTTATAAATGAGAGAAGAAGATGCCTTTTCATCCGCAGGACCTCTTGCCAAACTGACCGGTCCCCTCACCACCACCAACTTTTATGATATTATAGTTATAATTATCATCACTAGCAAACTATTTCAGAGAGCCTATACGATGGAGGGTGGTGTTCTACCATTGCCCGATGACCAAAGTTGAGCAAATTTTTCTATGCCTCTCGGGGGGATTCTCGGTCAGGCTCACACAGGCACCTCCCTGAGAATCTGCTGCAGAGAACAGGAAAATAACTGTTTCATTCTGTAGCATTTAGACCAAATTTCAATGAAAATTCTTCAATAATTGCCTTAATTTGTAAAATAGATTTCAAATAAATTATCTACACACAGTATTCACTCCAATGTTTGCATACAAAATCCTAGCTTTTTTTTTTTTTTCAAAATCCTAGCTTTGAATCGCCATTATCTTACTCTGTTCTGACTCTTTTAAAGAACAGAGAGTTGTTTTTTCCTAACCACTCAGGAATGATTAGTGATGAAATACCTCTGCCCAGTGTGAGGGCTTGGGGGGAGGCGGTCCGCAGGAAGGAGCACATTCACCCTCTCTGCCCAAACCCCAAATGAACACTTGTAGACATACAGCTAGACGCTTGATCATTTGCAAAAAGCTCTACCTCTAACCTGCTGAGGGTATAACTCAGCCTCCTTAACCATTGTGGCTGAAGGTATAATTAGTTGCATTTGTGCTGCCCCGGGGGAAAAGATGACAGTGACCGTCACCCCTCAGAGCATTGCCCTGTAAGAGGGAACTGGGAGTCCCTCCTTGCCTACCTGCCCCCTTGGTGGAGGCTGATGGGAGTCACGCCTGCCAGGCAATTAGCTCAGGCCGCCTCCCCCCAGCCTGCCAATACCCATCTGGGAGAAGAGAGTGGCAGGGCCGGATCCTAACACGGCCCTTTCGAGCAGACACCTCTGGCTAGGTCTTGACTTGGCATGTGGAAGTGGCACCACGTGAGGCTGGGACCCCTGGAGATACATGAGCACCATCCCAGCAACCTTCTCCCAAACCCGTCCTGATGCCTCTCTCCTTTTCCTTACCCACCACTTCCTAATCTGCACCCTGTTGACCTTGGACCCTAACAGATGAGTCACTCCCTGTGTCCTCCTGGCGCCTCTCCACCCAGGCTCAGCCCCTGCCTCACCTTCAGTTCAAGGCTCCTGGAAAGGGGGCGGCACCACACCTGGTCCTGCCACAGCCCAGAGAAGCAGAAAAGGCGCAGAGGAGGGCCAGCCCTGCCTCCATCACCAACCAACGTGACACCTTTGGAAAGACCATCTGGGCAGCAGGGCGTTTGCTTCTGGCTGGGTGTTTGCTTGTTCGCGTCCTAAGAAAACCACATACTCATGGGAGTCAAGTGAAAATCAGAAATCTTTAATTAGGAAAGGGAGTCGGTCTCCAAGGGGCTGCTCCTAACTATATTTGTATTTTAACATTGATGGTCCTTAATCTTTGTTTGGAACAGTGGTTCTCAGTCTTGGCTGTACAACAGACTTACCTGGGGGGGCGCGGAAAATTCCTGAAATCCCGGCCACACGCCAGACCAATGAAGTCAGAATCGCTGAAGGGGAGGTCCAGGAGCTGGTAATTTTCAAGGCCCCCAGGGGATCCCAGAGTGCAGCCAAGGTTAAGAACCACTAGTTTGGAAGAACCTTCCTTAACTAGTTTTTAATCCTTTTGATTTCAGCAGTTTTACACGTGTGGCAATACATTTCTTCATGTAAAAATTACAATAATAACAATAATTAGTACCTTCTGTTAAGAGTTCGCTCTGCCAGAAGCCTGAGCTATATAAAAGTTAAGGATGACGATTTCCATCAAAATTAAGTAAAACATATGCTCTAGAAAAACCAATGTTTGCAAATATCTATAAACTGACATGCTTCGATATGCATAAAAGATGTCTGGAAGGAGACATAAAACTTCTAAATGTGATCCCATCTGGGGTGCGGAATGAGAAAAGAAAGAATAGCCTTTTATTTTTTAAAATATTCTTCGTTTTTGAAATTATTATAAGGAAGATGTGTTTTGAAAGTTAAAAATGCAAACTCAATAAGGAGAATTTCTTTGCAGTTTGGGATTTTTGAGCTAGAAGTTAGGACTTGGGATTTGCAAGCTTAACTTGCCCAGTGACAAAATCTGGACAACCAGAAGAATAAAAGAAATAGTAACCACATGCTCGCTTGGAAGAGCAAAATTCTGGCAGATTAATACACATGGGCAACAGAAAAGTCACTTTTTAAAGGTAGCCAAATCTATTAATTGAGAATAGGCAGGAGTAGTTCTTTATGGTTATACAGAAGAAGCATCTGAAGTTAAGGGTCAAGAATATTAAATGTGTAATAGGTTTTGACACAGGCAGAAAGGAGACAGAGAGGGGGAAAAAAATAGCTGGGATTGGAAAGAGACAGGGCAGCACAGAGATGCAAGAATTAAGGTCAGTGAGAGCTGGCTGAACGGCCAAGGACCAAGACAGGCTCCGTCCCAACTCCAGAACTTGCAAAGAAGAGGATGAGACAAAGCTTTTCAGCCACAGTTACCATTCATCAGAGGGAGAGATGGGAAAGGAGCGCAAGTGCCTTTACAGTCAACACTCGGGGGTCATGGGAAGGTGGCTCTGGTCTGGGGGATGTGGCCCGGACAGCAGGGCCCTGATGGGGGATAGGCCTGGCTGTCAGAAGCATGAAAAGAATAGAGCACCCCTTCTTTTTTTTCACTTTTTAAATTTTTTAATGAAAATTATATCTATTTAAGGTGTATAACATGATGTCTCGATATACACAGTGAAATGATTACTACAGCTATGCTAATAAATATGTTCATCTCCTCACATATCTAGTTACCAGTGTGTGTGTGTGTGTGTGCGTGTGTGTGGTGAGAGCAGTTGAGATCTACTCTCTCAGTGACTTTCCAGTGTACAATGCAGTATTAGTAACTACAATCACCATGCTGTACATCTGCAGCAACATGGATGAACCTGGAGGGATTATGCTGAGTGAAATTAGCCAGACACAGAAAGACAAACACCGCGTGATCTCACTTCTAGGCAGAACCTACAGAAGCCGAATGCATAGACACAGACAGTAGAACGGTGGTTACCAGCAGCAGGGGGGTGGGGAGAGATGTTGCCAGAGGGTGCAAAGTTGCAGCTCTGCAGGATGAATAAACGCCCCTCTTCTTGACCACGATTTGGAGGAGGGCTTGGAGGAGCTGGGAAACTCACAGCGCAATCTGGAGAGAAGCAGGAGACTTTAACTCTGTGAAGGGTGAGCTACAACACAGAAGGACCACAGAGCCCCATAGACACCCCAAGAGGCCTGGACCTGATTGGCAGAAAAGAGACTCAAGAAATAAAGTAAGGGAACAACCCCATGTTGGGGGGGGTCTTTAAATCCTGAGTCTGCATGTGTCCTAATATTTCCTCACTTTCCCAAAAGCCAGGGTGGAGTCACTGATGCACTTCTTTATGTATCTCTGCACTCTGGAAACGGGTGAAGGGCAGTGGTGGACGCAGCTCCCAGAAGCCTGGGGTAGCTGAGACCCGAGATGAGGGCAGAGCACAGGGCACTGATTCACAAAGGAAGTTCACTGTTGACCTGCCTTAGCAACACCTGGGATTCTTTAATTGGGAGATGGGGACAGACATATAAAATAGATAACTAATAATGACCTACTGTACAGCACAGGGAACTCTACTCAATATTCTGTAATGACCTCTATGGGAAAAGAATCTAAAAAAAAAAGAAAAATAATTGATATATGTATATGTATAACTGATTCACTTTGCTGTACACCTGAAACTAACACAACATTGTAAATCAACTGCACTCCAATAAAAATTTTAAAAAACAAAAACAAACAAACAAAAAACACCAACTCCTGGACTTCTTTCCAAACCTACTGAACCAGGATGTCAAGAGAGCAGGGCCAGGAATCTGAATGTGTAACAAACATTCAGGTGATACTTATCACCTTTCGCTTGCTCAGCTGAAATGGTGGTTCCCAGAATGAGCTGCAGCAGAAAACCCCGGGAGATGTTTTCAGCCTCCTGGGACTCATGTGATTCGGGCAAGCTCACGTCACATTTCCCAGCCTCAGGCCAAACGCCTCCTGTGTGGTCTCTGGCCCAGAGCAGTCCTCAGTGAAGGATCAATAAACTCCATTTTGTCACAGTGGGCGACCTTCTTCTGCCCACCTTCTCCCCTTCACACAAGCTGTCTAGTGGCACAAATCTAGTGCCACAAAAAAAGTGGCACCCATTTTTCCAATCTGCTTTGATGTACTACTCTGATTCTTCTGATTTCTAGAACACTCAGCAGGTATTTCTAATATCTTTATGGAGATGATTTACATAAGTCATACTAATGGAAAGATCCAAAAAAATTTTTTCTCATGAGGGAAAACAGATGAAAGCAACAGAAAACATCCTATTTTGTGCCTCGTCTCAATCAAGAAAATATTTCATCGCTCCTTTCTAAACTGTCTCAGGCCAAACACCCTCCATAACACCTGTACCATCTTCCCATCATATCCACAGAGGGACAGTGAAATGATAAGGAACCTTAATTTCAGTAATGAACCATTTACTTCTATGGGGAAAAAAATCTAATTTGTAGTTAAAGTATTCTTCTAAATATGTAGATTAAATAGCTTCCTGCTAAGCAGTTGAGGAAAATTATATACAAGGCACTGAAGAAATTTGTTAGAAATTAATGATTTTAATATGCATAAATGAGAACTAATTAGATGCATGAGAATTATTAGGAAGTTATGGAGTTATGTAGGAAATGTGCGTTGATCTGAAGGTGTAAGGATGTGAAGAGGGGAAGCACAGGAAACTGGGAATTCCGTCCATGTCAGGGTCCTGGCAGCTCTGGCCTGACTCACAGTGGAGACTGTGCACAAATCCCCTCCCAGAGCGTGATGATTAATTTTCTGTGTCAACCTGACTGGGTCACAGGGCACCCAGATATTTGACTAAACAATATACTGGGTGTGGCTATGAGGGTGTTTTTCTAGATGAAATAAGATTTGAATCAGACTCAATAAAGCAGACTGCCCCTCCCAACATGAGTGGGCCTGATCCAATCCACTGAGGGTCTGGACCGAACAAAAAGGCTGAGGAAGGGAGAATCCACGCTCTCTGGCGGACAGATTCTGAGCTGGGACATCGGTCCTCTCCTGCCTCAGGAGTCACACTGGACCTGGAACTTACACCACCAGCTCTTCTGGTTCTCAGGCCTTTGGACTTGGGCTGGAACTATACCATCTGTCTCCAGCTTGCCTTATGTATAAATATATAAATATAACAATATATAAATATAAAATATATAATAATTTATAATAAATAAATATGCATATATTATAATATATAATAGTTTATATAATAATAAATAGGTTATAGTGTATGAAAATAAATATCAAATTATTTGTTATAATAAACATATAATAAATTATCATAAGAAATATATTATATATATATATATCTCCTATTTGTTCTATTCTATAGACCCCAGACTAATACACTGAGCTTGTGTCTTAATTTGTAAACTGAGGAAATTACATCAGGAGTGCTCAAGGCCCCTTTCATTTGCACATTCAATGGGATTTGAACACTGACTGCTCCTGTGATTCAAACTTCTTCAGAAAAACCACTGATTGTAACCAATTAGTAACTGTGTGACTCTGAGGAAATTAGGCCTCTCTGATGCTTAGTTTCTCAGTAAAATGAATCTATTATTAACAAACCCACTTGTACCGTTAGAGCTTGCCAGGAACATCCCCTTTTGGTAGGTAAACTTATTTTGCACTTGCCACTTTTTGTACCTTTGCTTAAATTAGTTAAAGCCTATGGATTTTAAATATAGACCTGGCAAACTGAACTTCTTTAAAATGGAGTGGTTTGAAAATAAAGCCAAATACTATGTTTGAAATTAACATTGTGATTGAGTTTTGGCAACATATTTTAATGGATGGGTGGATTTCTTCTGAAACAAACAACAGAGGACTACTCATCAAATTATGGGATTGCACAGGACTTGTTCCCTGTCTGTGCTGTTGCAGTTGAACCATTAAAACCCACTGCGGAGGGAGATGCTTCTCTCTGGACTGAAGCAGACGAGACCCAGATTGAGCAGAGATCTGGAACAACTGCCACTCTCCTTCTGTGCCACCATCTTCCTTCCCGCCGTAAGAAGTTATAACTCTTTACTTCCCTATTTGGCTAAGAATCCTCCTTTTCTTCCCTTTTGGGTCTTTATTCATTCAATCAATTATGTATTGGGTGCCACGCGCCAGGCACTGTTCTGGGCGCTTGGGATACATCAGTGAATAAAACAAAGCAGGACTCCTGCCCTCTACATTCTAATGGGGAAGAGACAGACAACAAACATAATAAATAAGTAAATCATAACATACTTGAAGGTGATAAGTGCTATGGAAGAATCAGAAAGTAGAGCAAGGAGAACCAGCACTACCTTAGATATAAGCACAAACAATAACTGGAGATCCCTCTCTCTCTCTCTCTCTGTCTCTCTGTCTCTCTCTGTCTCTCTCACACACACACACACACACAAACACACACACACACACACACACACACACACACCTGCAGTCTATTCCCACTACAAAACTTCTTTACCCACAGTATTATTCGATGCCACATGTCACCTCTGAGAAAGGTTTCTTGTTTCCTGTTTCCTATATTCACGGCGGCCTGGGACTCTCACCTTCTCCCCGACATCTCTGCATTAACTGGCCCATGATGCAGAATGCAGCATCACCTGCAGACCATACCACACCAGTATAATGAGGACGTTTTCTCGGCCTTCCGAAGCCAAGCTATGATCCCTTTTGTAACCTGCTCTTTCACATAAGCTTCAATAGGACTTCTGCTCAATTTGGATAGGTAATTGGGAATTGGAGGGATTTAGGATGGTTTGCATTTTTTTCATAACATGCAGGGAAAAGGATCGATCATTTTTCCATCCCTAAACTAATGATGATTTTTGCCTTTGTCATTGTGCTTCTCCTCTGTGATTCAGCTGATTTCTTCAATAATGTTTCTTTTGCCTTCCAGGCTGGCTGGGCCACTGTGTCCTGGAACATTTGATTGCTTGGCTTACATCTCAGACACGGCTCCCCTGAACTTCCTGATTGCTCAGATCTTGGTTCTCTCAGCTCCTTTCCTTTCTGGTATGTTTTAAACCTCAGGGACTTTGAACTTTCCTCTCCTTCTGAAGCAGTCCTAACCTGTTATATGAAACAGCGTTAACGCTGACTTGGATAAAGAATTAGCCCTGAGGCTGGCAAGAGTCCTGTGGTTCTGAAATCCCCACTAATAAGACTGCCCTGCAGTTAAACGGCTATAACAAACAGTAATAGTCTATCCACATCCATTATACACCAGGATGCCCACTGCTTTATTGACTGGCAGAAAACAATTCCCGTTTCATGAAACGATAAAAATTAAATTGAGTGTAAACTCTCCCAAGGTCACTGCCTCTAACCTTATAACATCAGCAAGGGGGACTGTAAACCCGACCGTGGACCATTTGATCCGGGAGAAGGCAGAGCCCCCGTTCCTGTGCTGTGTGTGTGGATCCCATCAGCGCTGGGCTGGGCGATGCCTCCCACAGATCTCGATGTCAGGAAATGGCAGGGCCGCTCTTTCCCCCCAGTTCTGGCAGATGCCTTCCTGACAGCAGCTGCTGCCTGCCTGGCCCGCTGAGTAACACGGCGCATCGCTGTGTCATCTTGATAGTTATAGTTGGTAACCTACACCGTTGGTGGCATTAAGGAGTGATCGCCCCGGTACTGAAGGTCACATCAACACGATGGCCAGCCTCCAGGACTGCCTCGGCCACCCATTCTCCTCCAGGTGACCCTAGGACCTGCCAGGGAGAACTCTGTAAGACCCTAACAACTGACAAGTTCACAGTCACCAGTTTCTCCATTGTAGAGACCCATATATCCCTTGCAAATACGTGTAGCAAAAACTGAGTGAATTCGGAGATGAAAAGGGAAACTGAAAGGTAATCTAGCCCAACTCCCTTCTTCCCCCCAGAAATGCCGCCATAACTATCCCAGCCAGAAGTATCAGAATTATAAAAACATGGGAAAATGCTCTGATAAAATAAATACGTAAATGCAATGAAATCCCTATCAAAATCAAAGCAGGCTTTGTGGTAGGAATTCACACGCTGATCCTAAGTGTATGTTCTTATAATGCCGAGGACCTAAAACAGCCAAAACAATTCGGAAAAAGAACAACACAGTTGGAGGACTTACACTACCCAATTCCACGATGACTGTAAAGTCATCAAGACAAGTAAACAAGTACAGAAGACAGGGTGGTCCTGGCATAAGGACAGGCACACAAATCCATGGAACAGAACTGAAAGTCCCAAAATAAACCTTTACATTCATGGTCAATCGAATTTTGACAAATATGCCCAGGCGTTTCAACAAACGGTGCTGGGACAACTGAATAGCCACACACAAAAAAAACAAAAAACTGAAACCCTTATCATACACCATACATAAAAATTAATTCAAGCTGGATTATACATCTAACTATAAGAGGTAAAACTATCAAACTTCTACAAGAAAACAAAAGAGATAATTCTAGTGACCCTGGGGTGGGCAAAAAGCTCTCAAATACAACATCAAAAGCATAACCCATAAAAGAAAAAATTAATAAATTGTACTTCATCAAAATTAAAAACTTGTGCAGTAAAAAGAATGAAAAGCCAAGCCACAGACTGGGGAAAAACTCTTGCAAATCATATACCTGATAACAGGAATTGCATTCAGAATAAAGAACTCATAACTCAATAGTAAGAAGACAATTCACTTTTTCAAATGGGCAAAAGATGTGAACAAACATCTCAGTGTGGAAGCTACACAAACGGTTAGTGAGCACATGAAAAGCTGCTCCATGCACAGTCACTAAGGAAATCCAAGTTAAAACCCCAGTGAGAACCAGTACACTCGAGGATGGCTGCTGTCAATAAGATAGACGACGACAAGTGTCAGCAAGGATATGCACCAACTTGAACCCTCACATGTTGCCGTTGGGGATGTGAAATGGCACCGCCACTTTGGAAAACAGTCTGGCAGTTTCTTAAAAAGCTAAACATAAATGTACTGTACAACCCAACGGTTCAACTTCTAGGATTTTACCCAATAGAAATGCAACCATGTGCGTGAGTGTTCGTGGCAACAATATTCATAATAACCGAAAGCAGGTGAATGGATAAACAAAAAGTGGCAGATTCATACCATAGATTATTATTCTGCGATTAAAGTGAACGAGCTATTGATACCTGCTACGACACACTACAACAAAAACGTACGCTAAAAGCGTGAAGCCAGACACGAAAGGCTATATATTGCGTGAGTCCATTTATCTGAAATGTCCAGAAAAGGCGAATTTGTAAAGGCTGAAAGCACATCAGTGGTTGCCTAGATTGAGTGGCAGTGGGGAGAAGAATTAACTGCAAATGAGCAGTTGTGATGGCTGCACAAGTTTACACACTTACTTTTAATTGTGTTGTACATTTACAATGGGTGGATACTACAGTATATACATCATATCTCAGTGAAGTTGTTTAATAAGAAGCAAAATCTAAAATCTCTATATGTGGTACGTCTGAAATATTATATTACATATGCATATGTGTCTCAAAAGTAATAAACACAATACTTTCAAAACATTAACAGTGAACATTTTTTGTGTGGAATTAATGGGTGATTCTTGTTCTGTTATACTTACCTGTATTTTCCAAGTACTCTATAAAAAGCATATATTCAGTTTATAATCAGAAAAATAAAGAGTTCTTAAGAAAGATACGAACCCCACTAAAAGTAGTATCAGGAAACAGTATCAGTATCAGGAAACAGCTTCCTCTAAAATACGTTCTAGCATCTCCTAACACTCGACATCAGTAACGAGTCCTACATGCTGGTATAACATCAGTTCCTAAAAATATCTTAAGAACCAATTTGCCAATAATGCCTCTTACCCCACTACAAAATAAAATCTGTGCAGGTGAAATCTGCCATCCACCCATCCCCATCAGCCCTCTTCTTCCATCTCAAGATGGCACTCTTGCCACTGAATCCAGCCCCATCTCCCCTGCTCTGCTTCGTCCCACTGGTCCCTTCCACACAGATCCTTCTGGATTTTACGATAAAAGCAGGGAGTAGCTTTTCTGATAGCCCCTGGCAGCCCTTTCAGAGAGAGCTGGGGCAGGAAGGAGAACCTGGGGCGGTTGGCGGCCGGTGATTAACAACAGGACAGCGGCCATCGAGGGAAGGAATCCGGAGACAGCTGACTGGCTGGGGGCCGGCAGCAGGGAAAGGAAGAGGCCCCGCTGCGCTCGCCTCTGCAGACCTCTGCACCCGCCCCAGCGCGGCTCACCCCGCGCCGCCCGCAGCTCCGCCTCCCTCCCCCCCAGTCGCACCAGCCTGTTTCTGAGCTGCCAGCTCCGAAGACACGACCTTCCCCCTGAGCGCCCCAGGAGGCCGAACTGAGTGCGAAGAGTGTGCGAATCTCTGTCGTGAGTGTTCAGGACATGCCACCCCAAAAGATGCCCCTCGGGTATATCGATTATTATGAGCCGAAGGCACCTGAAAAACCGCCAGTGCTGGGCGAGGCTTTCTCTGAAGTCCCCTCCTCTGCCTAAAAACAGATCCCCAAGAGGAACTCGGTTGTCAAAAATTCCCTCCCGGCAAGAACGAGCCCATTCATCCTGCCTAAAAATCATTTACTCTCCCCTAAGTTACTAAACGGCCCCCCTTCCTTCCCATAATAGACAGTATATATGCTCTCAAATCGCAATGCTTTTTTGGATATTCACTTTTTTTTTCCCCTGTGCTTTCCCCACGTATTTAATATTAAAAATGAAAAAATTTCGGTACCGTTTCTCATGTTAATCTGCCCGCTGTTAGTTTATTCCAAAGACCCAGTTATCAAAGCTAGGAGGACAGAGGCAAAGTGTTTCTTCCCCTACCTGATGAGTCACATCAGAAAATAATAAAGAGGCGACGCCCTGCCTCAGGCCAAGTCACAAAGTTCATGGTGGCTGCTAGCAACTCAACTTCGTTAGGGAGAACAAATTACCAACAGAGCAGAATGTCAAAGATCCAGGCTGTGTGTCAAGCAACAATTTTAAGGCCTTGGGAGGACCCTATTCCTTTGGCTGATCTTATTTTAGTTTATGGTGTGATTAGAAGGTAAACTTGGCCTTGCCTAGCATGAGGCTTGGCCAGATCCAGATGCGGCAGACTCCCCTACACCTTCAGCCCAGGGAGCCTTTGTTTTCCTTCTGTCCTGACGTGCTGCCAGCGAAAGAATTAACACCAGTCCCCAAACTGAGTGCAAACATAAAAAGACTGGGCTGTTTTCGAAGGGAAGCAGTCACTTCTACAAAAACTGAATGCACATAAATTGCTCATTCCTAGGAAAGGGAAGCACCGGAAAGCAAAGTGCAATTTTTACAGCAGCCTTGTAGTTGAAATAAAACCTTACCGGCCTGTAACATTTTTTTTTTTTTTTTACCATTTCAGTTTCTTCACAGACTCACAGTACTGTAAAAAACATCCCAGGTAAGATCAGCATTACTACTAATCCACAGTGATTTATTACTGCCTGGAGCACAGAGAGGGATAAGCAAACAAAGCACCTGGTTTATTGTTTCACAAGGTCTATGGTCCAAATGTAAGCAGCAACATATATCCCCAGCAGCAACGGGCATTCCAACACTATGAATATTTTGTAAAAAGAAATAAATAGAGTTTATGGTTAAAAGTGGAAAAGCATCACCATAGTGTTATGGAGAGGATGCTGAACCAAGATCTATAAAAACCTTGATATCAGACCCTGAATTTTCACTTAACTGCCTGTATGCCCTGAATCAGGTCATTTAAGCTTTTGAATCCACATTTCCTCACTTGTAAAACGGTATAAACTCTCGCCCTCCAAAACATACGGTGCTGTCATAACGATTAAGTGATGTAATATAATACAAACAGGGGGTTACTAAAAATTGCTGCACGGATGTATTACATTTTATTTTTAATGTATTTTTCATAAAGTTTTCCCAAAGAACGAAAAGAAGAAAAATCTTGCAACTCTTACTTGCTGCATTTCTTCATTGCCTTGCTAGTGCCAATAGATCTGGTGAGTTATTAATGTGGATGAAGATTTAACATGGAATTTTCATATTAAAATATTAAACTTTTGTAAATGATGGCATTTTCAAGAAAAGAACTTGGCAGTGTTTGTATGCTGATAATAGACATTCTGAGCTGTGTCTAGTCATTAAAATAGAATTTTCCAAGACAACAAGCCGAGAATTCTTTATTCATTTGTAAGTTCTTAGTAACATTTGGCAACTATCTGAACATTCATGAGGATAAAGTTCAAGTGTTAATATGTTCAGAATCTCCTAATTTGTTAACTAGGAATACCACGCTGAAAGCAAGCTGCCCTAATCCTCCAATTTATTAAATGGATAGCTCACCCTACCATAGCAAGGAGCTGTCATTTTCAATTAAGAGTGGGTTGAAAAATATTGTAATTAATATGCCTCATTCGGTCACATTTTTGACTTTTCCGAGAACAAACAAAAATGATTATCTCTGGCTTTTTCCTTCCTGAGAAATTTTACACTTTACACATGATTTGTCACCTAAGTCAATAGTACGAGGCCTAAGTATGGTCAAAATTATGAACTCCCGCATTTCTTTTTCGTGTTCTCAATTTTTTCAGTTGTTCCCCCCCTTTCTCATATCTAGCCGGTACCCACTGCCAGCATTCTGATATTTTCCAGTTGTCCTGGCCTCCTAAATTCATTCACACAGACCCTCTTAAACTGCTGTTAGACATCACTGGCACTGTATTGTAAAAGAAGGGGCAAGGTGAGGGTCCTGATTTGCATAAGGGGTGATGACAGGACCAGGAGCAGGAGAGGGCTATCAGTGTATTCGTCAGGTTTCTCCAGAGAAAGAGACCCAACAGATCTGTACAGATATATGCAAGAGGAGAGTTATCACGATAAGTGGCTCATGCGGTTACAGAGGCCAAGAGATCCCACGACCTGCTGTCCGTAAGCTGGAGACCCAGGAAAGCCCACGATGTAACTCAGTCTGACTCCAAGGATCTGAGAACCAGGAGCACTGACGTCCAAGGGCAGAAGGAGGTGGACGTCCCAGCTCAAGCAGAGAGTGTGAATTCACCCTTCCTCGCCTTTGTGTTCTGTTCAGGCCCTTAACAACTGGACGGTGCCCATCTGCGTTGCTCAGTCTACTGATTCAAATGTTAATCTCTCCCAGAGACACCCTCACAGACAACCCTAGAAATAACGTTTTGCCAGCTATCTTTCTGGGCATCCCTTAGCCCAGCCAAGTGGACACAAAAAAGTACCCCTTGCAGTTGGGTGCAGGCAGAGTTACAAAGCTCAGATGGCAATGACACCACATAGCCACACTTTTGAGGTCACTCTAAATGGCCACTAACTAACCCGGTGATGGTAAATAAAGCCCTCCAGGTCTTAGTTCATCTGAGTTTAATCATCTAAAACAACACCTGATACTGGGGGAAAAAATCGACTACTGGATCCAATTATGTGATTTATTATTTTACAAAGAACTAAAAGCAAGATTAAAGTAAAATTTCAACGTTTGTGTGTTCTTCCATTTTGAGAAAATTCACACTTGAGCTATTAAATTTGTGTCAAATACTTTCCCAATGTTTTGTTTGATTTTTAATTCATTTGGTATATTACTCATATTTTTATAATTCAAATTACACTTGAATTTATGAAAAACAAATTCAGGGAAAAGAATTGGCTAAATTCTTAATATTCTTCCAGATTTTCTTCCAAAAGGAATAGCTCCATCCTTGACACTTTATCCTAAAGCATTCCAAACTTTTTGAAAGAGGGTGGATTCATTTCCCACCCATGTCGTAAATAATATGTTATGATGAAGGTTCAGGGGAACAGTTAGGGGAGGGTGTATATCATTTTCCATTCCAAAATGAAACAGCCCTAATCCTGTATGAAAATGTCTGAGCAATTAGAATATGAAGCTGGCAAAGTTTTTTTTTAAAAAAAAAAACATAAGTCTGATCTCTTCACAAAAGGCTAGATTCTGTAACGTTCAGCCTTGTTGCGTGGCCTAAAATATTCTCCAAAAACAATAGACATGTCTCTTTTCCTCAAAAGAATAAAATAGTCCATGGACTTCAAATTTGTATTTTTACACAGATAAACAGAATGAATCGGGAGCTATGGCTGTATCCCTCGGCCTGTCATTGCCTTACACACCCAGAGAAACTCAGGAGGGCGAGATGCCCGGCACGCTCCTGCCCACACCCCTCCCATGCGCACATGCCTACCTGAGACAAGAACCGGGTTGCTTTTTTTATTTTTTTAACATCTTTATTGGAGTATAATTGCTTTACAATGGTGTGTTAGTTTCTGCTGTATAACAAAGTGAATCAGCTATATGTATATATATATCCCCATATCTCCTCCCTCTTGCGTCTCCCTCCCACCCTCCCTATCCCACCCTGCTAGGTGGTCACAAAGCACTGAGCTGATCTCCCTGAGCTATGCAGCTGCTTCCCACTAGCTATCCATTTTACATTTGGTAGTGTGTATATGTCCATGCCACTCTTTCACTTCGTCCCAGCTTACCCTGCCCCCTCCCCGTGTCCTCAAGTCCATTCTCTACGTCTGCGTCTTTATTCCTGTCCTGCCCCTAGGCTCTTCAGAACGTTTTTTTTTTTAGATTCCACATATATGTGTTAGCATACGGTATTTGTTTTTCTCTTTCTGACTTACTTCACTCTGTACGACAGACTCTAGGTCCATCCACCTCACTACACATAACTCAATTTCGTTTCTTTTTATAGCTGAGTAATATTCCATTGCATATATGTGCCACATCTTCTTTATCCATTCCTCTGTCGATGGACACTTAGGTTGTTTCCATGTCCTGGCTATTGTAAATAGAGGTGCAGTGAACATTGTGGTACATGACTCTTTTTGAATTATGAAGAACGGGGGTTTTCCAAGAAGAGAGATCAACACGAGCTCCGCTGGCCACTTCCCGGGCTTGAGATCGCCTTTGCCAGAGAAGTCACACCACTCGAAGACGTCTCAAATGCTTTGAACACGGAGCGCGCGTGAACCTGCGCAGGAGGGGCTGCCGCCTGGGCCAGGATCCCGCCGCGATGCTCAAGGAGGCGAACCGGCAGCAGCTGGGGACAGTGCGCACGACCCCGGGAGACCCCGGGAGACGCCGGGAGACCCCGGGAGACGCCGGGAGACGCCGGGAGACCCCGGGAGACGCCGGGAGACGCCGGGAGACCCCGGGAGACGCCGGGAGACGCCGGGAGACGCCGGGAGACCCCGGGAGACGCCGGGAGCCGAGGCCTCCCCTCAGTCTGCGGACTCAAGGGCGGTTCGAGGTCCGTGCGGCCCCCTCCTGACCGCCGGGCCTCCCCGCGGCTCCGGGACCAGGGCGCACCCACGCCCGGCTGCGACGTCCGCCCAGCGGGGACAGGCCAGAGCCTGGCCCGGACGTCGCCGAGGCCGGAGCACCTGCGGCACCGCATCGTCGCCACGCGCAGCCCCGGGCCCTCCTCGGGTCCTGTCCCTCGTGGCGCGGGCTTCTGGCGCCGCTTCTTCCCCGCCTCCCCGCGCCTGGGGTGCAGGGGCATCCGCTGGGCCAGCCTGGAGTCCTCTGCACCGGTCTGGAAAGCTCCGTGGGCCTCGGGGGGCCACTCTCGATGACTCGGTGACTCCCGTGCAGCCCCTGCCGGCCCGGGCCCACTCCGCGCATCCCAGCACACGGCCTTGTAACTGACTCGGACCCTGGCCGGTAGGGACCGGGCCTCCCCGCGTGGGGTGAGGCCTCCGGGAGTGTGTGCAGGACATGACCAGAGACGGGCAGCCGGGGTCCGGCGGCCCAGCACCGCTGCAGGGGTAGGCCTTCCGCCGAACAGCCCCAGTGGGTTCAAGGGCAAGCTAGGGGTCTTGGCAGATGGACCAGCATGACTGTGGGGTGCAGGGGCTGTTTGTCTCGGGGGTCAGTTGCCTTCAAGAGACAAAGTGTATTTGGGGTGGTAGCATCAATGCGCATCATCTTGGGTTGATTTCTGTGGCTTAAAAAGGGTTTTCTCATTTGTTTGGGTTTGTTTTGTTTTTTTTCTTTGCCAAGGACCAGCCTGTGGTGATCCCAGCAGCTCCGAGGGGCCTGCAGCCCACACCATGGCTAGAATATGATACCTTATGGCAACCACTCACTTTGGGTCAGATGGGGTCACCAACAGGGCCTGGTAATCCAACCTGGCTAATCACTGGGTGGAGGAGAGCTAAGGTGGGAGAAAGATACCTGGGTTTGGAGAGGGGTAGGGTTAGCAAACTCCAGCCGCCTAACACCCCCACCCCAAGCCGTGGAGATGCCCGTGGCCTGGGGTGGGACACAGCCCTTGCGCCTTCCCAGGTGCTGCTCCCCCACCTCAGCAACACACACACCTTGTGCGGGGCCCTCCTGCCCGGGAGCTTGTTCTCAGAGGGTGCTGGGCCCAAAGTGAGCAGTCAGGTGCTTCCCACCAACCCCACCACTGGCCTGGCTGCAGGGACCGCACCGGGGGAGGGAAGCCACGCCCCGCCTCCTTTTACATCCCTCTGGATTTGTTACTCTTTTGCACTCTTAATACCAGCTGATAATGACTGTCTAGACTGGAAAAAAAAAAATCGAACATTTGGAATTTTTTTTTTTTAAACTGCCATCCTCTGGTTCATCTGTAGACTAGATCAGTCGTAAATACAAAATAATTTCTTGAAATAACACGGTAAAAAAAAATAACTGTGATCCCAGCTCATACCTTTGCTCACAGGCAAGAGCAGCCTTTAAACATAGGGTCAAACAGGAGAGCAAATATGGTTCAAGTCCCAGAAGACAGATAAGGCCTCTGGCTTCTGGATAAGAAGTCTGGCTTTTCAAGAATATAAAGGTAATTGGATTACTATTCTGTAATTTTCGTGTTGATTCAGTAAGATAAGATTTTCCAATATTGTGACAGGAGGGATCTAGTTGGACCTACAGAATGTGCTCCAGGATGTGAGTGTTCCTGAAACACCAGGACGCTTAGACCAAGAGCCTCTGGGAAATCGCCCTGCACTGGACACCTGTTCGTATGGCCTGATCACAGAATTTGCTGATGGTTTCGTTATGATCATTCAGAGGACTAAACATATTGTTCCTCTTTTGTAGCAAAAAAGCAGAAATACCAGGCCAGAGAATGAAAATCTATTTTTTTCCCTCCTTCCCTAGATTTCACTTACCAAGAGTATTTCTTTTCTTACAGGACAACTGGGTAAGAAGCCACCAGACTCCGTGTTCATTATGTCAAGTCTGCTCATGCAAATGAACATTTTCTTTGAAGAATCATCAGGTCAAAATTTAGGGATCGTCTGGAACAGAATGTTACCCTACATTTGAGATTAGGGAATGAACAAATATGCTTGTCTTTCTATCTTTTCTCTTTCCTCAGAGCACAGCGAAAACATCAGACAGGCTTCTGTGGGTGACTGGCTTGACAAGTACCTTAGAAGTGCAGCCCAAATGCAAAAAAAAAAAAATCCCAGCCTCCGCAAAACCAGGCGCTTCTTTTTCATCTTTTCTTGACATTTTGCTCCCAAAATTAGCTTTTCAATGAGAAAATCGCAGTGAGTCATACCAAAGCTAGTTAAAGGTGAGGCATATGCCTGAGACTGAAATTCAGTTGATTCCACTTTGCTGTGCTGATGGTGCTTGGTAATTGGACATTGGAATTAGAACCACTGTGACCTTTCACAATGAGAAGGAAAAAAGCTCCATTCAATTTGCAGGAATTTTGTCTATATTTAAAGCACTTTTTTTGAATGAAGTAATTTACTCTTCTTCTTAAATTAGCAATAGGAAGCAGCCTGTTTTTCATGTTGCTCTGTGCATTTATTCAATCATTCTACTTCTTAGACCAATAAAAGCCAATCTGTTTCTTGCTTTCTTATCACCTCTCCCTCCATGACCAACTTCCCACCTCTGCCCCTCCCATGCCCACTGTTTCTGGAAGTTACTAGCATGACTTACCTTCCCTCCCATTGCTGTTTCCACCCAACTCTTTTTTTTTTTTTTTAATTTTTTGGCCAAGCCAAGCAGCTTGCGGGATCTTAGTTCCCCGACCAGGGATCCAACCCGCGTCCCCTGCAGTGAAAGCACAGAGTCTTAACCACTGCCAGGGAAGTCCCTCCACCCAACACTTAGAGTTGCTCCTCTCCAGATGCAGTCTTCCTTCTATTTCTTCCTCTAGTGCCATGTCTTCAGTGGCATACGAGCATATATTGCTTAGGGTTATTGTTTGAAAGTGGGGTGAGGAAGGAGACATGCAGTTCCTGGTCCGGGTTATGTACCCAAAGCAAGAACAGATTCTTATTTCTTTCTCCATAGCACTTCGCTGCTCTCGTATAGCTTGTCCTTTCTATTTATTTATTTCATCATTTAACAAATATTTATTGGCTGCTGCTATACATTCAGCCATATTCAAGAAAGAGAAGAAAGAGAATTGGCCAGTGGCTTATCAACATGGAAGTAGCAGCCTCCCATCATTCACAAAGGCATACGGACAAAAAAGAGACACTGTCCCTGTGACTGTTTCTCTTCTAAGTAGTTAAAAAAACCTAAGTTCTTTTCATCAGGCCCCAGGATTTCATGTATTTCATATTTTTAAACACTTCTTAGAAAGCGCTTTTAAATATTGGATTTAAGTTTTTAAAAAAAATCAAAGCTGTCTAGCACAAATCACACTGTGGATTCTTCCCTCATATATGAAATTGGATTATTAAAAATCAGCAAAATTGAGGGACAATAAGGGAAGGCGAGTTCATAAAAATAGTTAAGATATATTACCAGTAGGATAAGATTAATTTGCTTTCCATGGAGAGTAGCAGGGTGCAAGAGACTGAGTATAATGTAAATTGGCTTTTTTTAGCATCACCTGATTCCCTCCTTTCTCCCAGCAGCTGCCTTATGGAGTCACTGCCCTACTTCTTCATGCCTGGTCCTCACAGGATGTGAGGTCCATAAAGAATAAAGCCCCGACATGGGGGGGTGGGGAAGGGAGAGACCTGTGGGTATAGTTTCAGTTGTATAAAAGATGAAAAAGTCCTAGCCATCTGTTGGCACAAAAATGTGAATACACTTAAAAATGGTTTAGATGGTAATTTTATATTATGTGAATTTTACCACAATTTAAATAAATAAATAAGCAAGCAAGCAAAGCTTATACTAATTAGAAGACCCAAAGTTTCATAAAGTTCTGGAAATTTCTTTCAAAGATTTTTCTTCATAAAAGAATACAGTCATCACAGACTATAAATCAGGGATGCAAAATCTTATAGTTCAAAAGTCAGAAGGTCACAGATAGTATATTAAATGTTCTATTAAAGACAGAGGTTACGGTAGGTGTTATAGCTAATTATACTAAAACAATAGGGCAAATCCAAAGCACTTCTTAGAGTAACTAGCGCTAATAATACAAGTTGAAGTATCTTTAAAATCTTAAAAACTTATCATTTAAAAAACTATGACCCAGATGAGAAAGAAACTGACGATAGAAGTTTAAGGAACCTGATACCTACTGCTTCTAGAAGAAATTCTATTGTTTCCCAGAATATACATTCAAAACACATGTAAACCCTGCATGATTTTTAAATACACATAAGCGTGCTTGTTCACACACACACACACACACACACACACACACACAGAGATAAGTCCTGGGCCTCTAAATTAATTGCCCTAGATCTGATTATTTCTACAGCTAAGCAGTCACTGAGTAAAATACGTACTATAGTCTAAGCAAAACTATATTTTAAATGATCTCTGAATGACCGCCTAATCTATATCATTCAAATAAGGCAAAAGCTTGACAGACAGATGGAAAAGTGGTCATAGTGATAGGAAAGTAAGATGATGACCCAAAGGAAGAAGTTGTCAGGCAGCATTTTTAATGTCAGTGTCATGAGAACAGCAAAATACCAAGAGTTAGAGCAAAGCTCAAAACCGGATGTTCCTCTCATGTAAAATGGGTTAATTCCGATTTTTATTGCTCTGAATTAAAACATGGAGTGTTTTTTTTTTAAAAAGAGATGTAAAGCCTAGGGTAGCCGTCCTTGCTGAGTCTATACCTCTCATATATGAATTTATCATTCAAACAACTTAATTTCCAAATAATTTTGCACAGAATTTAAGTGGATGTGAACTTATAAGGTATTGCACAAGATATACATTTTAGTAGTTAGTGAAAAAGTCTGAGCTCAAATAAAGACAAAAGGAATACTATACCTTGAAATAACAATAACAACAATTAAAAATACTTCAGTCTTGAAAAAGTGTATTTTAGAATTAAATTACTCAAATGTTTAAAAACAAGTCGGGTGCAAGGGTTTGGCGCAGACTGTTGCCACTGACTTAGTGGTCACTGTTAATAACGCGTGTTCGAACCCTACGTGAACCTGAGGCCCAGTGCACTCCAAGACACGGACTTCATCCCTAAATTTAATAACGAAGACCAGTTCCCCCGCCTTAGACAGGCAGAACCAACAGATACAGCAGGAGAGAGGAGTAATTAAATCAACAACTTGAAAACCGAAGTAAAATATTGTTTATAAGTCAAATTTAGCCTCATCTTGTCCTTGAGATTTTTAAACTATTTAGAATGATGAAATGCATAGAAACGCCACCAGGGGGAGCTGTTGGTAAACCAACAAGAGCCCTTTCGTGGCCACGCAGGTAACACAAGGGAACAATCTTCCCATTTCCACCCTACTGGGATATCAGGATGAACTTGGACAATTCACAAAGGAGGGGAGAGATTTTAAAATAGGATGTGTTCAAGAACATGTATCCAGAAACAGAGCATCACGCATAAAAACAGGCAAACCGAAGGGAATACCAGGCCTTTACTTCCCTTATCTTATTTTCTCATCACAGATTTAGTCATTTAAAAACAGGCAGTCTTTGCTTCTTTTCAACAGAGCCTTACACTTGAGATATATTTACTCTTCCTTCTCTTTGGGGAACAATCCACTTTAAAAACCGCTGGAAAGCTGAGTATCCTGGGGGAGGGAGTCTTTCATGGGGAGCCCTGGCCCGCACCAGCCAGGCTCCAATTACCCTGCACATCATTTCAGTTCAAAGTGCTGTCTTTTACCGTTACATTCTCAAGGGCTAAGTGAAAAACAAAAGCAAACAAACAAAAACCGAAGGTTTAAACTGCAAATCGAGTTCTGAAAGTCTGAGTCGGGCTTTGTTGTGCTCAGAATTATTCCACTATTCCTAACATGCCCTGAAGTGAAGTCACCAAAGAAAGAATCGCTGAAACTTGAGGACTAAAAGTTACAAGGCTCATTATGATTTAGCTTTAAAGCTTTCCCAGGAGTGACGATACAAAAGCGAAGCTTCTCTCACAGTGCTAAGGTTTTGTCTTTTTTTAAAAAATAAATTTATTTATTTATTTTTGGCTGTGTTGGGTCTTTGTTGCTGCGTGCGGGCTTTCTCTAGCTGTGGTGAGCGGGGGCTACTCTTCGTTGCGGTGCGCGGGCTTCTCATTGCGATGGCTTCTCTTGTTGTGGCTCACGGGCTCTAGGCACGCGGGCTCAGTAGTTGTGGCTCGTGGGCTTAGTTGCTCCGCGGCATGTGGGATCTTCCCGGACCAGGGCTCGAACCCGTGTCCCCTGCATTGGCAGGCGGATTCTTAACCACTGCACCACCAGGGAAGTCCCAAGGTTTTGTCTTTTTAATAAAAGCATTTATTTGATTGATAAGACCTATGATACCTTGATTCGATTCTTTTTCAAGAATTATTTTCAAAATGAGCCACAAAAAATTGTTTTCTTCAGTCTTGTTAGCCTTAACCTACTATCCCCAAATCAACTGCAATTTACCTATTTTAGCTGCTTCATTTTTTTTCCCCCTACTGCTGTGAACTTCAGTGGACTGAGTATGAATCAAACAATAATAAAGTAAAATGGGTGACAAGGCTGAGCATGTAGTAGAAGCTCAATAATTATGGGTTCCTGCCCCAGAACTTCCAGCACGCTTCCTTGTTTGCGTGTAGGGACACCACTCATGTGCTTACACCCAAGAATGGCTTTGTCCATAGACGTCAGTTACCTTTCTGTGGCTGTGATGTAGAATTCCAAGGACAGCTCTTGCATCCATTCTGATGCCAGCCATTCCCTCCTGAGCACTTTCTTACATACTGCTCTGTGAGAGGCACTGAGGGGCAGCAGGTGGTGTAGAAAGCATGGTCCTGAAGCACCAATAGTTGAAATGAAACCAAGCCTTGTGAAACATACAGCTGCAAGTCTGGAGAGCGTGTCATCAAATACGACAGCGATGGACACAAGGCGGCATGGCATGGACAGAATGTGTGCTGTGTAGTTACACAAACCCTGCAGTGGGCTGAATCGTGTCCTCCAAAAAGAGATGCTCATGTCCCAAAATCCGGGTACCTGGGAGCGTGCCCTTATTTGGAAATTGGGTCTTTGTACTTGTAATGAAGTTAAGGGCCTTGAGAGGAGGTCGCCCTAAATCCAGTGACTGGTGTCCTTACAAGAGAAAGGACAGGGAGCAAGGACAGAGAAGAGAAGGTCGTGTGGACATGAAGGTGGACATCAGAGTGATGCGACTACAAGCCGAGGAATGCAAGGCTTGCTGGCAACTATTGGTACGTGAAGCTGGGAGACACAGAGGCATGGAGCAGACTCTCCCGAAGTCTCCAGGAGCCTTTCAACACCTTGACTTCAGACTTGTCGCCTCCAACACTCTGAGACAATAAACCTGTTGTTTAAGCCACCCAGGTTGTCATGATTTGTTACAGCAGCCCAAGGAAACTGATACAACTGACATGGGTTCACGTCCGTTCTGCCCCAGTTTCCGTGGCCCTCTCTAAACGAAGGTTCATAATACTCATCTCGCAGAGAGATCTAAACCCAATTTAGACTTGGTGTTATGCACACTCCACCTCTTACAACCTCTGCAACCTTGGGAATGAGACTTAACACCTTGTTTCTCAGTTTCCGCACCCATATAATGGGGATGAAGATAGCAAGTACCCTGCAGGGCTAGTTTGAGGATTACAGGAGATTTTGCACAGAAAGCACAGGTGCAGAGAGCAACACCTGCACAAAGAGGCCCTCCAAAAATGTAAGACCTGTCGTTATGGTGGTTGCCATGGGAACTGACTGAACAGGAAGATGACTAAGGTTTGAGACAACAGGAAACTCTAACCAGTAAGAAAACATGCAGGGGACCTAGAAGCAATGGTCCCATTTGGACGGGTCACAGAGCAAGAAGGGGATGCTAGGTTAGATCCAAGGTGTGGGCAGCTCCGGAATATAAGCAAAGAAAGAACGGAACTGAAGGAGTGTCTGCACAGGGGTCCCTGAGAGCCCAGGGGCTGACTTGAGAAGAAGATTGGACAGCTTCTTCCTGATGCTGAAGTTAAAATTCACTAGAAATCCTAGGGACAGTTTAGAAGTGATACACTGTGAAATAAGTGTATGGAAATCTTTGAGTGAGGAAATAACCCCTAAAAAAGGATGATGAAGAAGGATTAGTCCAGTGGGCTAGACTAGAACAGTGTTCTGCGAACCTCGTGTAGCGAAGGGCTGGTTTATTTCCAGCCTAAGAAGGGTTGCTATAAAAGACAATAAAATACAACAAAAATAGGTGTCTAAAACATGGAATAAAGAAAGGCAATGACTACCCCCAAAACCCAATTTTTTTGTTATCAGATTCAAACATACACAAAATTACTGTGTCAAATGATCATGAACATTTTGAAATTCTTACTCTCAGTTGCAGCCTGACGTTATCGCAGACCCAGAAGGAACAGCTGATCCTCAGACAACACGTGGAGTAGTTCTTCCGAGGAGTGGCGCGTGAGCGAAGAATGGGCAGCGGAAGAGGAGAAACAGAGGGCAGACCAGTGGGTGCCAGAGGCAGGGGGTGGGGATGGATGAAATGAGTGAAGGGGACTTCCAGCTGTAAATAAATGTCCTAGGGACGTACTGTACAGCATGGTGACTAGAGTTAATAATACTGTAATGCCTATGTGACAGTCACTAAGAGACTAAATCTTAGAAGTTCTCATCACAAGAAAAAAAATTCTGTAACTACGGATGGTGACGGTTGTTAACTAGACATTGTGATGATCATTTCACAGTGTGTACAAATAGTGAATCATGATGTTGTCCACCTGAAATTAATATAACGTTGTATGTTGATTATGCCTCAATTTGTTTTTAAAAAAAGGGAGTTAAAAATCAAGAAAAAAAAAAAAAATCAAGAGAAGGCGCTCAGGGGGCTACTGTCATCTTCAAGGAAGCTGAAGACAAAGGTGGTGAAAATGCAAGTGAGGAAGAGACTCAGACACAAGGTATTTTGAAAAGTAAATTGATGGGGCGTAAGAATAATGAACTTTAGCTAACTAAAGAAGAGCTGACTCCAAGGTTTCCATGAGATAAATTAAGACTGACCCATTTATTGAATGGAAGGAATAGGAGGAAAGTGCAGTAAATGGGGGAAATAACCACATACTTAGAGCGACCAGACTCCAAATACCATACCTCCTGCACTTTGAGGCTCTACAGCCCTGCACCTGCCCCACAAGTGACAGAAGAGGGTCTCTTCTTCACTGTTGCCTTGGTGAGCGAGAATTATAGATTGACCATACCATCACGGTTAAGTTAAAATAAACTTTGTGGCTTGAAAATAAAAATTTCCATGATAGAGAAATTATTAGAAGGAAAACTTGGTAAAGAAAGGTAAACTTGGTTTAAAAAAGAAGAAGAAAGACAAAAGAAAAAAAGAAAAGAAAAACTGTTTAATAAGACTCCCTGGCCACAGGAGGTCAGTGTTGCTTCGAAGCAAAATTACCCTAAGTCCCTTTGGGGGTTTAAAGGTCTTACAAGAAATGACTACATTTTCTTCTAAAAGAATGTTAATTTCAATATCTCTGATTTTTAGACTTACTGACTGACAGATGGTTACAGCATGTTAAAAAAAAGTCAACTTGTTAAAAATATATGTTTCATGCAAAAATTAGCTTGGATCCTCCTCATTCAAAAGCAATAAGAGAAATTAAGGGAGGGGAGAAATATATGTATAAAACATACATGCATCCCCTCAAATATGTATCTATAGGTATATAGATATATATTCAATCTCACCCAGAGCTCAGTGCCAAGGAAAAGGAAAAAACCATGTCTTGAATTACTCTGTAACCGAAGAGGTCAGGCACACACTCATAACATCTCTTGGTAAAAATACAAAAATAAAAAAATAAATGCTCTACTGCAGACAATAAATGCAGAAATTAGTATTGGCAGAAACATTTGCAATGTCTTCATTCTAAGATTAGGAGAGTTGAACAAAGTAATGTAAGAGTGAAGAAGAATAGAGATCACCTCGAACAGAGGGACAAAAAATTACAATGAACTTGTCGGGGAAATCCCACTGGGATGATTGGGCCCAGTTTTGGGATACGTCGTGTAATTTTGATTCATCCATGTTGCCCAAGTTCCACGCTTATCTGAAACATTTGGGTATTCATTCATGCACTGCTCTGGACAAAAACAGAGAGATCCCAGCCCTCGTGGAGCTGTGTTAAATGAGCAAACAAATGTGTGAAAATACAATTACACATAGTGATAAAGGCTCAGAAAGAAAAGAGCAGAGCGACCAGACAAGACCTCTAGGAGGAAGTGACATTTAAGCGGACACCCGAAGACCATTCAGGCCAAAAGTTGTGAGTCAGCATTTTGGGTCACAGACGCCAAAGCCAGCGTGGATAGTGCACAGTGAGTGAGAAGGAGAGAAAATCCTGGGTCTGAAGAAGTTCAGATGTATCCCAAGTGCAATGGAAACCAGTGAATGAGAAGAATCATGATCCCATTTTCATTTACAGGGAAAAAAATCATTTGGCTGCTGTATAAATGGATGGGGTGGGGATTCAGCGACAGCAGAAGTAGGGAGACTCAGATGTGGTTAGGAATTTGGGTGGTAGTCCGGGAAGACCATGTCTGAGAAGATGGAGAGAAGGAAACAGGTTCTAGACATTTGGAGGGAGAATCAGCAGGTCTTATCGGGGATCAGATCGGGGGGGGCAGGGGGCAGTATTTCTCTTAACTGTATGCTTATGCCTCTACAGCTGCAACTTAATTTTATTGTTTCTACAAAGAAATACTAACCTTTCCTCTTAAAAGTAGAATTATTAAATTTTCACTGATTATACAAAGAAGTAGCAAATAATCATGTATCGTTGATTGTTTTGATTTATGTACATAAAATAATACCAATTGAATGCCATGACTTTTTAATGCCAATGGAAGCAAAACTATATTCAGCCAAATGCTTTTAAAATTTAATAAAGATGAAAAGATGATTATTCCCTTGCAATTCTGATTTGATATCCATTGTTCAAAGTCTCTGTTGATTTTTTTTTCTCTTAGAAATATTCACGGGAAATGAATATGTTGAATCCAAAAATATTCATCCACAAATCCATAGTCACATTTAATTTCTATTCTATGGGAACATTTTCAGTAACATGCAAGCACTGTGATAAGAGTATCTATGTCAGCCAGACAACTAACAGGAAAAATGATGGGCCTGTGGATACATCTAAATCATCTTAAAAGAACAAGGACTAACGTACACTAAATGGGCAAAGCTTTATCCTAAATTAGTTCTGGACTTTCTAATGAAAATGGAGATTACCTAGGCAAGCTGGTTGCCATCTGGCAGAACTGGACCAGCCACCCTTGTGAGTAGAATGCTAAGGGAATAGATTTCAAAAGATGTTAGTTGCCAGGCGGAGACTGCAGGAGGCTACAGATGTGGGGCTTTGGGAAATATTTTTAAATTACAGAGCATAATGCTAAAAAGGCAGTTAACTATAACGGCTATAATTCTCCTGTAAAAGAGTTTAGCACAAACAGACAGGTAGTTACTGGGTAATCTCTGCTAAACACCAGAAGTATGTTCAGATCCGTACATTTAAGCTCGGGACACGCACTTACCTGGATCCTTTCCGGTAAGACTCTCCCTGTGTCGCTACCTTATCCCCACCATTGTCTCTTTTCCAAGGAACAGCCCAAAGACTTTTCACACCTCTCTTTTGCGATTGCTGTAGGAACAAATCAGGATAATGGTTGTAAAGGGCTTTGAAAAGATAAAAACGGCAATACAGTGCAAGACAGCGTTATATAATCAGTTATGATTTCCTTCTATGATTCACCTGTTACATTTTATCGTAACTATAGGCTTTATCTAAGTAGAGTATAAGTATCATACATTTATAATTATACATTTTATATTACATAACAGGATTACATTGTTTGTTAGTCTTCAACACGGAAAAAATCTCCTTAAAAAAATTTTTTTAACTATAGCAATGTTGGTTTCATCCCAAATCTTGAAATCTGACTTTCTCAGGATGGATTCGAGGCATATGTATTTTTACATCTCTCTCGGTGATTCTGATGTGCACCCCAGCTTCAGAATCTCTGCATTGCTTTGACGAATATCAGGTTAGAGTACGATTGTGGCAATCAAATAAAATTTATTTTAATGTATATATTTAAATTGAGATTTTAAAAAATAACAATCCTTATAAGTTAGCAAGGTAAGAAATGCAAATAATCTGCCAATTAACCCACATGTGGATTATGTAGGTTCACGGTGGATTTCATTTGGGTGTTTTACAGCAGTAGTACATGAGCTATTTCTCTGCTCGTCCTGCGCTGGTTACTGCAGGATCGGTCTCTCTTAAAATTGCAAATCTCCAGAAGGCGTCTGTCTCGCAGGTAATCAAGAACAGATCCCCGAGCTGCCAGCGTGGTGACTTCCTCAGCTCTGGCTGCCTTCCTACGCATGGTGCTATATGAAGCGCCTTGATGCCATCGGTGCATGGCAGCGATGCCATGTAGGAATCCCGGAGCGCCAGTGCCCGGCGTGTCGAGTCCTTCCCTGTGCCAAAGTCACTGCCTGGCTGAGATCTCACCAGCATCACCGAGATGTCAGCATGCTGCGCCCTCGGCGCACACACGCTGTGCTGTCCAATGACGCCGTGAGCGCGCGCGTGCGCGCACACACACACACGCACACACACACACACGCACACACACACACACCCTCTAGGTCACACGTCTAGGTTGGTTCCCCAAAGTGCTTCCTTATGCCCCCAATGCCACTCCCAGATCTGTAAAATTAGCCTCTCTACTTTTGGTCCCCAGACGTGAGACCCTCACCTGGTGGAGGGTGTGTGTGGAGAAGGCAGGAGAGGACCCGAGATTAATGGATGAGGACGGGGGTGGGGGACCGTTGGCAGCTGCATTAGAAATTCTCTCGTTTACAAATCTGGGGTGTCTCTATCCCCCCAAGTTTGACTCAAATCTCTTCTCCCTTATTTTCTGGAGCTGCCCATCAAAAAGGCTGCTCCCATGGGTCTGGCAGAAATGCTTGAATTCTAGCTGGACCACAATTTAGGGGCATGCAGTGACCTCCTAATATCCGTCCCAGAGTCCTCTGTTTGCTATGGAAGGGAAATCTGACAGACTAGTAATACTGTAAGGAAAATTATAGAAAAGCCAATTTTATGTACAATTAAACATATAATTTAGTCTGCGTTTGCAAAGAGCTGTTCCAATATTTATCTTTTATTCTTCATAAAAATCTAATAAATCTATAGCATTATTTCTTCCCCTCCCTCCTCCACCCAAGCACAAGTTTGTTACAGAGTCAAACAATTCTGACCAGTCCTCTGGAAAACAGTCCAGCCCGATACTGGTGCATTAAGCAAGCGTGTCGTTAAAGCCTTGTTTGTCAAAGCTGATCTTTTCCAAGGTGACCGTGTCCCCAGCTCCAGGAATGCACCCACTTCAGACATTGCTGGTCAAGCAAAGCCTCTGTACTTGTCCCTGATCGATGTAGAACAAACTCTAGGATGACACGCCATCCAAGCAGGATGAGGGATGGTGAGGCTTCGACTGCAGGTGAGCAGCAGAAATGCCTCGGACCCTGAAGAGCTGACCGCCTCAAAAGTTTTGAATCAGGCTTAGCCAATGACATAATTAGCATTTCCTTTAGGAAGAAGCGAGAGAGCTATAATTTGGTTTGGTAACTCCCTCACCTGGTCAAGTAAGAGGCAAACATATACTCTCAAAGAGCTATTGTTTTCAATTCTTTCTTTTGAGATCATTTCAGCCTTACAGAAAACTTGTAAAACTAGTACAGAGAATAACCACAGAGCCTCAAGGAGATTCCCAAATATTGACATTTTATCACGATTGCTCCATCAGTCTCTCTCTGTCTTAAGCGCAGTATGTTTTTTCTGAAGCGTTGGAAAGTGAGTGGCAGACATAATAACCCCCCTTCCCAAATACCTGCCTTACCACATTGCAATTATCAAAAGCAGGAAATCAGCATTGATATACCACCAGTATCTATCCTATAGATCTTATAACAAGTTTGCCAGTCCTACCACTAATGTCCTATGTAGCAAAAGAAAAGGAGACAGAATTTTAAGGCTTTTAGGTGAGGTCACAGTGGCTCCGAGATTCTTTCTGGTAACAAGGTAGCATAAGAATTGTTAGGGCTCAGTACACAGTAGTCGTGGTCTAAAATACTCCTTGGTATTTAGACCTTGAAATCTGCTGCTATCTTCTCAATTGAGGAGTAAGAAGTGAAGAACCAGAATGTTGATTATGTGCCTTTTTTTTAAATGAAGTATAGTTGCTGTACAATGTTATGTAAGTTACAGGTGTACAATATAGTGATTTGCAATTTTTAAAGGTTATACTCCATTTAAAGTTGTTATAAAATATTGGCTATATTCCCCGTGTTGTACAATATATCCTTGTAGCTTTTTTTATACCTAATAGTTTGTACCTCTTAACCCCCTACCCTGATACTGCCCTTTCCCCCTTCCCTCTCCCCACTGGTAACCACCAGCCCATTCTCTATATCATGAGTCTTCTTCTCCTTTGTCATATTCACTAGTTTGTTGCATTCTTTAGACTCCACGTACAAGTAATATCATACAGCATCTGTCCTTCTCTGTCTGACCCACTTCACGCAGCATAATGCCCTCCAAGTCCATCCATGTTGCTGCAAATGGCAAAATTGCATTCCTTTTTTATGGCTGAATAGTATTCCATTGTATGTATATACCATAACTTCTTTATCCATTCATCTGTTGATGGACACTTAGGTTGCTTCCACATCTTGGCAATTTTAAATAAGGCTGCTATGAACTTTGGGGTGCATGTATCTTTTCGAATTAGTGTCTTTTTTTCAGATATATACACAGGAGTGGAATTGCTGGGTCATATGGTAGTTCTATTCCTTTTTTTTTTTTTTTGAGAAACTTCCATACTGTTTTCCACAGTGGCTGCACCAATTTACATTCCCACCCACAGTGCACGGGATTCCCTTTTCCCCACGCCCTCTCCAGCATTTGTCATTTGTGTTCTTCTTGAGGACGGCCATTCTGACAGGTGTAAGGTGATATCTCATTGTGGTTTTGATTTGCATTTTCCCAATGATCAGTGATACTGAACATCCTTTCATGTACCTGTTGGCCATCTGCGTTTCCCCTTTGGAAACATGTCTATTCGGTTCTTCTACCCATCTTCTAATTGTTTCCTTTTTTTTGATGTTGAGTCATATGATCTGTTTACATATGTTGGATATTAACCCCTTATCGGTCATATAATTTGCAAATATCTTCTCCCATTCAGTAGGTTGTTCTCTTGTCTTGTTGATGGTTTCCTTTGCTGGGCAAAAGCTTTTAAATTTAATTAGGTCTCACTTGTTTATTTTTGCTTTTATTTCTTTTGCATTAGGAGACAGATCCAAAAAATATTGCTACAATTTACGTCAAAGAGTGCTCCACCTGTGTTCTCTGCTAGGAGTTTTATGGTTTCAGATCTTACATTTAGGTCTTTAGTCCATTTTGAGTTTATCTCCTTTTATTTCTTCTCTGTTTCTCTTCTGAGCAGCTTAATTCAACAACTCCTACCGACTGCCTGATACACCCAAGACACTATCTTTGGTTCAGGAGGATACAAAGTTTTATAAGATGCAGTCTCAATACCCATGAATCAAAATGTTATTAAACAATCAGTAGCTAAGTGGAAATAAAACAGATCCTATGATAAACCATAATGGAAAAGAATATGAAAAAATGTATATGTATGTATAACTGAATCACTGTGTTGTAGAGTAGAAATTAACACAACATTGTAAATTAACTATACTTCAATTTAAAAAAAAGAAAAAAAGAAAAGGAGGGATATAATAGATTATTGAGGCCCAACTGTTTGGTAGATGCCATGTCAAATGATTCATATGCATATCTCATTTTTCACAAATATGGTGACATTGGCATTATTTTCCCTGTTCCATAGATGGGAAATTGAGGCCCATAAAATTGAGAAAGCTGCCCATCAGGTCCATGCAGTGAGACTCAGAGAGGGATCTGAACCGAGGTCTGCCTCCAAAGCCCTTGCTCTGCTCCTCAAAAACGAGGTAGAAACATATCACGTGGAACAGCCGGAAGGGGAAGAGAGAGAGGGAATGAGAAAATGAAAATTAGTGAAGGGGCGGAAGCCTTCCCAGGCCTCAAGGACAAACCTATATTTGAGCACAGACTGACGAGCGGATAGGATTTTGAGGATAAAGATGAAGAAACAGTCCAGACGGAAGCGAAAGCCAGTGGCTTGAAATAGCTGTCTGCAGGGTCTTACGCTTTGACTCAGCTAAACAGTCAGATTAGGTTCTCGTGACAGAGCAGAGGAAATGCGGTTTCTTGAGGAAACACGGTTTCTTAAAAGTTCAAGTCTGCCCCAGGGGCGTCCCAGGGACGACAGAAGCCTGGAAGAGGTAATTCATGCCACTGGGCAAGAAACAGCTTCTCCCCTGGAATCAGTGGTGGGCAAGCTTTCTTTTCACCATGAAGCTCTTGCTGATTTCTTTTTTCACAAGGAGGACTTGCCCATTTGAGCTAAAGAGTATAAGACGGTACTGGGAGCCCTTTTTCAAATTCTCTCTCTCCTCAGGGTGTGGTCTCTTCAGTGTGGACAGAAGCAAAGAGGCAGGACTTGCCGGACTCCTGCCTGTTGGTCAAGCAACAAACTGCAGCTGCCTTGGAAGCGATCTGGTTGGGGGAACCTCGCTATTTCTGACACAAAGAGATGTTGTCTGTTTACATTTGCATCTTCTAAGGAACTGATGCATAATAGCTTCAGCAGGACATTACATCCTGGACAAAAATCGTATTGATGACACTATCATTGACTGCTGAGAAATTATAGTTAGAAGGAAATTTTGTTTATACTTGTATGTCTATAATAGACGGAATAATTTTATATTGTAAATATTCAAATTATATTATGGACCCAGATCAGCATGTTTTGAAAGATGCTCATTTTGAAGTTTGAAAAGTTATACAGGCCTCAGCTTTAAAAAAAAATGGTTTTTTAAGCTCCAACTCACAGTTTAAAATATTATGGAGAAGGTTTAGGCACCATTAGCCTGTCATGGGCTTAACCACTTCCGCTCTTTTCAGAGACCACGAGAGAGGAGAGCATCCCAGGCTGCCTTCCCCATCTCGCTTCAGATACAGAGCACCACGAGCCCACGGTCCCCTACCACAGCACAGGGAAATACTCACTTCCCTCCCTCCAAGTTCATGAACACTGTCTACCACTTTTTTCTGGGTAAAGTGCTCACATATTAATGTGATTATCATGAACAACCAGTGGGTATTAAAAAGTCACATGCTGGGGCTTCCCTGGTGGTGCAGTGGTTAAGAATCCGCCTGCCACTGCAGGGGACACGGGTTCGAGCCCTGGTCCGGGAAGATCCCACATGCCGTGGAGCAACTAAGCCCATGCGCCACAACTACTGAGCCTGCGCTCTAGAGCCCGCGAGCCACAATTACTGAGCCTGAGTGCCACAACTACTGAAGCCCGCATGCCTAGAGCCCGTGCTCCACAACAAGAGAAGTCCCCGCAATGAGAAGCCCGTGCACCGCAACGGAGAGTGGCTCCCACTCGCCACAACTAGAGAGAGCCTGCACGCAGCAACGAAGACCCACCGCAGCGAAAAATAAATAAATAAAATTAAAAAGTCACATGCTGTTTCATACAGGTAGCCTGAGATCACCATCTCAGTAGGTGCCAAAAAACGATTTTGCTAGAAGCCCTCCTTGCAGTGTTTTGTGTTTTTTGCTTGTTTGTTCTGTTTTGTTTTGTTTTTTGTCTCTGCGTGGCTATGAAGGATCTTATTTCCCCGACCAGGGATCAAACCCGTGCCCCCTGCAGTGGAAGCACAGAGTCCTTACCACTGGATCTCCAGGGAATTCCCAGCGGTGTGTTTCTATGTGTCTCTTCTTACGTGTCTCACCACCACAGTGCAAGGCTGAGAAAAATAAAAAGTTCTCTCCCATGCATTCAACATAGCTTAAGCTATTAACTCACGCTCCCACTTAAGTCAGGGACAAGAATGCCCCACATCAAGGATAACTAATAACACTTCTTTTCTTCAACCTTGTATCAGGCACCTAACCAATGCAGTTAAAGAGAGGAAAAGAAGTAAGTGGTATAAAAAGTGGAAAGTTAGAGATAACAATTCTACAAAATTCCTTATTTGTAGGAAATGTCTCACCATTAAAAATGCAAGCAAGTTACAGTAGAGGATTACTGGACTGAATGTCAATATTATGACATAGTATGAGTGTGTTTCGTGTTTGGTAATTGCAGTCATTGTTGCTTTTGTTGTGGTCATCCACTTACAATGCTTGGTGTCAGTTTACTTATCCCTTGTAAAAATAAAATACAGTGTGTGTGTGTGAAAAAAAAAGTGCAAACAAAACTACTAAAGAGTTCAGCTATGGCTTTAGAATAAACAAGTAATAACCAAGTGCAAAAGTTATTAGGAAAAAAAGGCCCCAAAAGTGGTAGCATACACTGCGAGATGCAAAGGAATACATCTTAAAAAGTATGGGCAAGACTTTTATGGAGGAAACAATAAACGTCATTGAAGGACACACACAAGAAGGTTTTGAATAATAGAGACATATGCCCTGTCTTTAGATAGAAAGACTCATAACTATATCAGACTTGATCTGAAAAAAAGAAACTCCAATTTTTTAAAATCAACAGGGTTTTTCTCATAATTAAACATACATATTTTAAAATTCATAAAGAGTTCAGTATCTTGTAATAACCTATAATGGAAAAAATCTGAAAAATCTGGATCACTTTGCTGTACACCTGAAACTAAGACAATATTGTCAATCAACCATAGTTCAATTAAAAAAAGAAGAAGAAGAAGAGCAAAGAGCCAAGATAATGAAGACATTTCTGAAGAAGAAAAGCTGTAGGAAGGGTGAGACTTGCCTATCTGATAACAGGAACTGTTACAAAACCATGGCCAATTAGTTGGGGGAACTAGGCAAGCAGCCCAGGGCTTCAGGGAGCCCGGACACACACTGCTCTTTTCAGTAAATATGAAACAACTGATCCCCCATATGGAAGATATTATAACCATCACTTTCATCATACACAGAAATAATTCAAGGTCTATTAAAAACCTAGGCATGGAAAGCAAATGCATTAAAACATTTAAAAGAAGTATCAGAGCAAGATGCTATGACTAGGGTGGGAAAGGATTTCCTACACAAGATTTACTGAAAAGACCAAATCATAAAGATTAGGCTCCAGGAATTCCTTGGCTTGTAGCTGCTTTTCTCCCACATCTGCCTTAAACTCCATCAGCCTTCTCCTCGCTCTCTCTCTTATAAAGACACTCGCCCCTGGACATAGGACCTGCTGAATAATCCAGGGTCATCACTTCTCCATATCTTTAATTTAATTGCATCGGTAAAGACCCTTTTCCCAAATAAAGCTACATTCACAGGTTCCAGGGGTTAAGATGTGGGCATATCTTTTGGAGGCCACCAGCCAACCCCCTGCAAATACTATCAATAATCTACAGATACGTACCTCAGTAACAAAATGATTTAAACAAAAAACACTCATGGGAATAAGAAACACCACACCCTTCTCTGGGAATGTAAAGGGAGAGGTGGGGATAGGAGAGGGAGACCTTACAGAGGGGCTCAAGTGTGTCTGCAATTGTCCTCATTTTAAACCATGTGAAGTAAATGTGGCCAAACATTGAGCTTTGATAGGAATCAGTGGCCATGCTGGTGCGGGTCATCTTTTTCTCTGTACTTTTCTGTAATTATGAAATATTTCATAAATTAAAAAAATTAAACAATGCAAAGATGTTCTGTTCCTTGGCTCTCTCAGGAATTTGGAGGAGTTACTTTTGACGAGCCCTGGCCCAGCCTTGTCTACCATCTGTTCATTAAGAATCTCTCACACATTCACGACCCCTCTCAGCCCTCGGCAAGCTTGGAGTCAGAACTCTTTCACACTTAGCTAACCCACCTCTCAAAACGTATGGTCTTTCCTCCCTACCATTTTGCTCATTTTAGATGCTTTGTTCCTCACTAAGGACACTTCTGCTCTGATAATGACAATATGCTCTCCAAATATCAGAGACTAATCAAAACCATCAAAACTGAACTGTACAAGCAAAAACTGCAAATAAACAACAAGGCTTCCTTGTGATGTTTTTGTGCTTCTACCAAATAACTTAACCTCCCAAGGCTTTAAATTGCATTTTAACTTTTACAAAATGAGTGCTCTGGCCTTCTTCGAGAACGTGCCCGCCTCTCACCACTTTGATGGTCTGAGAGTTATTTCCCTTGGGGTGACCTGACAGTAACCGAATCACTGGCACAATCTCTCTGAAGCACTGTTTTTTCCCCAAATACCCTTTCTATGGCATCACCCCAGCCGAAACTGAGAGGTAAGGTGATTATCCTGGCCACGGCCACCTCCAAAATGGAGTCACTCTTCTTTCTCTACCCATAGAAAATCAAGACTATTCACTGAGATGTAATTTCTGACATTTCAAAAATGCAGCGGCTGAAGGAAAGCTATGATAATTTCTCTTAATCACAGTTTTCCTTTATATTTATCCTTATGGTGATTTTCTCTCTCTCTCTCTCTCTCTCTCTCTCTCTTCCTCACACATACCCAGGACTAACATTCTATTTTAGGTTATGGGGAGACCAGGGAGTTGCAGAATTATTTCTATGGTTCAATTATAAAAGTAACCTAATCATTTAAAAAATCATAATCTTAAAAAAAATCATAATCTTTGAGAGTAACCATGATTAACAGCCCAGGCTTTAGAATCAGAATTTTACTTTGATTTAATTTGCTACTCCAGTGTGACATTGAACAAGTCACTTCTCTAAGCCTCAGTTGACAATGTTGAGATAGTAGTTACACCTACCATGAATCTGACATAGGTATTAAAAAATAATAAATAAGTCCTTGATGTCTCTTAGCTGATATTAATATTAGACCCTCTAAGCCAACTACTGATATTCTTCTTATGCACATTTATTGTTTTTATTGACCTTCCAGAGAAAACCATGGTCCCTGTGCTGTGGACTGCATTGCATGAAAATTATTTCTGAGCGGTGTAACCAATATAAATCTTCTGATGTTTCTTTTTTAGAAAGTTGTAGTTAGAGGTCTGTGGGCTTTTGCATTCTGTTTTGTCACAGAACAAAGTATAATCATTGTTTTCAATGCTCCTACAAAGTAGTTACAATCACCACCGTCCTCTGGCTGTGCAATATTTTAGCAAGCAGACACTGCTCAGCATAAGGCAGAAGGCAATAAACTTTTAAAGAATGAATTGGCACATTGTCAAAATGTGGGACTACACTTGGAGTAGTAAAAACTATGTCCCTGTAATGTACTAAAAATCTGAAGTGCTTACCTGAGAACACTCTTCAGTGAAAGATATCTGTTTGGGCTTTTACCTGACTATCAATGACCAGTTGTCTATGATTTGGGGAAAATATTATCCTACAAGAAAGAAACTCCCCAGAGCAAAAGCTCCACCTTTAAACAAATGACAAACTAAAGTGTCTCTGTGAAGGAGGCATACTGCAAATTTAGAGTAGGGCTTGCAGCGACCTCAACTGAGAGATCTCTACAACATTTTAACAAACATTTTTTTTCTGATTACAAAGTAATACATTTTTTCTGATACAAAGTAGTACTGTGGAAAATGCAGATAATAAAATATCCAAAAATAATATAAATCAAGGGTAACATCACCACCTGGATAGAACCACAATTAAATTTAGCTATTTTGTAGAACATTTCAGACTCTTCTGCTGTGTGTGTGCATGTGTGTTTGTATATATATACATGTATTTTATATTTTTAACTCATTCTTCAGTGTACACAATACAAAACTAGACATTTCTCACTTAACAATGTTGTGTTCATTTCCTATTGTTGCTGTGACAAATTACCACAAACTTGGTGACTAAAACCAACACAAATTTAATATATTAACAGTTCTGGAGGTCAGAAGCTCAACGTGGGTCTCATTGGTCTGAAATCAAGGTATCCGCAGAGCCCTGGACCCTTTCCATGTCCAAACCCAGCAGTGGTCCATTGAGTCTCTTTCACATAGCATCCCTCTACTTTGGACTCTCCTGCCTCCTTCTTTCACCTATAAAGGCCTTCGTGAGTACCCTGGGCCCACTCAGATGATCCAAGATCATCTTCCCCTCTCATGTTTCAACTGAGAACTTAGTCACTTTAGCTTCATCTGCAACCTTAATCCCCTTTACCCAGAAGCACAATACATTCACAGGTCCCAGGGCAGCTGTGGATACCTTTGGGGTGGGGTGGGGCCCATCGTCTGCCTCCCACAAATCTATTCTGAGCACCCTTCTAGTCTTTGAATATTCCTCTGTCTGTACTTTCCTTTTTAATCACTACAGTGCACCTTACTGTATGGATGGATACAACGTAAGTCATGGTACTGTTTTGCTACCATAAAGATATTTAAGTTGCTATCATTTGCCATTCCTGGGCAGTAAAAATGATGGGAGTTACAGTTTTAAATAATACTGTATATGTATTTATATATTTCTGGGAGGGCAATGAATGAGTTTCATATCAGCTCCACTTCTACCGCTGGCGTGAGCCAAGGTTCCCCGACGCCCTCACAGACCCTGGCCGTTATCCTTCCTTTCTAATGTCCGCCATATTGGTAAGTGGGAAGTTACTTTCCATTTTTACTTGCCTTTCCTTGGCTTCTACTGAGAGTGAACATGTTTACATACTTATGTTGTCCACCCGAGGTTCCTCACGTGTGACTGCGTGGCTGGGATGAGCAGACTCTGAAGTCGGCCGTGACGTCAGCGACCTTGACACTGAGACCCGGTGGGCGGTCCCTTCGCTCTTACTGAAACCCCCGGACTTGACTCTCCTTCTACCTCCTGCTCACGACATCCTTCAGTCCCCACACTGCTCCTGCTCTGCGGCATCCTGAGATGCGCCCTCTGGGTGTGACGCAATTTCTGTGCCCACGGTCACGGGGGCAGCGAGCGCACTTGTTAGCAGGGCGGGGTGGGGAGGTTGCTGGAGCAGTTCCAGTGGACTCTTGAGCGCTGTCCCCTCTCAGGATGGCTCTTCCGCGTGTGTCACGTGAACTTTGCATCCTTAGGCCTTCTACTAGCATGTGGCTGCATGAGCGTCCTTGACATGTGTGACAAAATGAACTGTTAGGACCATAATTCTAAACTGAGAGAGTGCTCCTATCGCCTGAAGTCTGGATTTGCTGGAACTCTCGTCCAGCACATTATAGCCAACACTTATTGTAAAGGTTGTTCTTAGGTTTATATAAGTCATTATTATTTAGCACCCTTTGTTTATTGTTCTTGTATGCCTTCCAGAAGAAAAACTCAGTTCCTGTGCAGTGAGCTGTGCTGCACGAATGTGACACAGACCAGTGTAAACAACACCGAGAGAGCATCTTCAGGTGCTCTGCTTTTTAATTTAGGCACAGTTAGTACATCCATGGCATTTCTCTAGATTTCAGATTCTCTCATCTCTTTCTCTCCACTTGCATTCATTTAAAGGGACGGGGATACAGAAACGCAAAGAAAATCAGAAACAAAAACACAGTGAGTCTCTTCATTTGGAACGCAAATGAGGTGTTAAAATAAATGAAAGAATACTGGGCAAAATTCCAGAAAAACGTCAATAATGCCTGGCTGAATTTGAACAAATATCAAAAAGACGCCGAAACTCTTACATCCCAACGAGAGGCAAGCATTTCGCTGTAAGTCAGGAGTTGGAGAAAGTCGGGCTGCAGCCAGGGATGGGGGATGGGGGACAGTCTGGGTCCCCACCCCTCAGCGTTGATGACAGATTGAAATTACAGTGGAGTAATCCTGGTTCAGGCACGCAAAGTGGAGCTGGGTGGCCATTGAGGACCGGCTCGTAGACACCTTTCTGCACTGCTGAGAACTTGAATTTTCTGAACCAGAACACAACCTCCCAAGGACACGGCCAGCTGTTTTAGATCAACACCCACCAGCTGCAACGTGTGGCCTCAAGATCCCCCCTTGCAATTATGTAACCCTTTCAGACCCCAACCCCCCTTGCTTAGAAAGCATCCTCATTTCTTGCCAGCTCCAGTGATAATTCTTAACAAACAGCTCATATAAGTAACGGTGGCCTTGCGGGTTTTGTCTTTATATATTCCTCTACGTATTTTGTGATTCAACAGAACACAATTCAGATGCTTCTTGAACCTGTGCTTCCCGGGCTTCAGTCTGAACAAGCCCCAAATACAAACGCCTCTTTCTCTCAATCAGGTCTTCCTTTTTGAAACTGTCAGTTAACAGCATCATCGAGGTTTATTCGGCCCTGAGTTGTGATGAATCATGTTTCTCTGGTTTAGAGGTTTTGTTTCAGAAGCCACCCCACATCTGACCGTTCCTATAAACAGCTTTCAAAAGCTGAAGGAGGCACGGCCTGCCCCGATTTTGTGTTTGTGGATATCCCACCAATATCTGAGTGTCGCCTAATGCTGATTTTCATAATTTCCCTGAAAGAACATATCCCGATAGTCCAGATATGAACTCCAACAGGCCCCTCTGTGCCTCCCAGGGGCGGAGCTCAGCGGCCGTGTCATCACCCGCCATACACACCCCCGGGTCCTTATCTTACAAAAGACTGAGAATGACTTCCTCCCAGACTGTTTCCAGAATTAAATAAGTCAATACACATGCAGTGCTTAGAGGAGTGAGCAGTAAATATTAGTTTAGCTAATGGTGGGAACACGTGATAAAGACTTTTGAATATTTGATCTGTCTGTTTAAAAAAAAAAAAAGCCACCATTAAAATCAGCAGTTTTTCATATAATTCACCACAGGCAAGAGAGTTTCACTTTGACTTTCCGACGTCACCCACATACCTCAGCTACCTTCAAGATAAAGGTTCTGAAGGTGAAATATTTCCTCTATCTACTTAGCTCTGGCCATAAGCATATATGTGAAACCTTCTGAGTCAGAATTCAGGAAATGGTCTAAATCTGTGATCTCAACCCAATTTATAAGATGGTTGATTTGAATAAATTATTGAGATGATTTCACAAATTGATTGTTCAGATTAGCATTGAACAGAGTGGCCTTTTTGATTCAATCTCATGATTTTTCTTCATGGTACCTTCCATCAACTCCTTCTAGACAACATTTACTCAATACTGAATCTGCATTCTTAGTCCTACCTACTAGATTGAGGTGATCATTAACCTAAGTAACATCCTTTAACTGAAAAGCAGGATATTTTCATGATCATATTTCATTTTCATTGTCTCAATATTTTCCTTCTCATTATCATATTTTCATGATCTCAATACATACAACATTCCATTGTAATGGTACCAAAATCCAATCAAACATCTACTCATCAGAGGGGAAGAAGCATCTTCCTACAACACAGATGCCATTTCTAGGCACTTGGTCCACATCTGCATCCTCTTATGTAAATCAGAAACACTCTTCCGTTATTGGGCACTTCACCGAGACAACCATTCCTGAATTCTTGTTCCTGATAGCTCTGGGTCCTGAGAAACGTCTCGACTATCTATTCCTTTAGAGGAACCTAGAAACCCTTTAGTGGATCCATTCATTCACTCATTCAAGCAGCGTTTGCTGAGCAGGTGCTTCGCCTCGAGCCTTCCTCGGGGAAGCGTGGAGATGCAGATGGGACCTGAGGGCTTCACGGTCTTGTAGGACTGGGAGCTGACTTCAGAGCATGAGACGCGATTCTGTCCGCCCGTATAGGGGACAACGCATACACCAACCCCACCAGATGGCTGTGGACAGCTGACGCAGGTGGATGTGGAAAGAAAACATTCTCCTGCCCCTTGTCACACACCCCCCCCCCATGCCACCAAACAGCCCGAGTGTTTCTGCAAAGAGGTGACTCTGGGGATGCTGACAGCTCTTGCCTCCTATTTGCAAGGCAGCAACTGCTACTCTCTTCCCCGAAGAAATTGTGCCACCCTCTCCTAAAAGCAAATGAGGCAAATATCACTGCTGGCAAAAGAAATTTGCTTTCCTGCCAGGAAAAGAGAACTGGGGAAGAAGATGGGAGATTTTCCTGACCACCTCACCTAGGATCGGGTGTTGGTGCCCACTGAGAACGAAGACAGAGTTCAGTGTTCAGTACCAGCCAGTTTCCTCCACAACCAGGCAGGTGAGGGTCTGGACACCTGGAACAGCTCATTGCTAATTCCAGAGCTGAGACCGGGGAAATGCCCTTTCTCGGCATCTTAGAATCTTCCTTCATAATGAGATGATAATAAAACATACTTATTCACCTCAAAGGAAGCTACCTAGAAAAACTGGCTTTAAGCCTAGAAAGGTCTTTGAACCTACTGAGAGTTTATGAGTAGCATGACCACATCAAGTGAAAGGCCGACCACCTGGCCTGGCAGCTAAGCCACAGTGAACTTTCAAAAGCTCTTCCAGCCACCACCCTGGAGGCTGTGTGAATCCCTAGCACCTCGGAAAGATGTTGGGAAACAGGTCTTTGAAAATGATACCTTTTGCATTAGAAGGGGATGGATAAATGCCAATTTTTGAATTCTTCCAAATGTAACATCAGAACCTCTGGGTGTCTGCTGCAGAGGACCTGTCACTCAAGGGCATGTTAATGGCCAGAAAAAATTAACAGAGGGAAAGAAGAACAACTTCTACTATTAAAGTATGTTGCTCATTGCATGCCAGACACGCCATTGTGCTAAGGAATTAACTCATTAACTCATTCCGTTAATCCTCCAATCCGGATTGGAGATCAATACTGTAATTGTCCTCCTTTTCAGATAAGGTGACTGAGCTCAGGGTTAATATAAACTGGAGATACTTATGCCAGGACCATGAGGCGAGAGAAAGGCAAGCATAACCAGAAAGGCATCGTAAGATGACTGCAAACCAAGGAAATACCAATATATGGTGCCACATGGCATCACACCAATGGAAACGAAGCCCACTTAAATGATGAAAACATCTTATTTATCCAATAGAATATTTCTAAATAAATTATTTTCCACTTTTCATATGCAAATAGGAACATAGAAGAAACGAATGTCATGACGATTAGGAAAGGTTCTTGAGATGATCTTTTGATGCGTGGACTTGGAGAGGCTACAGCCCCCAGCTATTCAACCAAACACTCCTCCAGGTGTTGCTGTGCAGGAATTTTGCAGATGTGAATCAAGTCCATAATCAGTTGACCTTAGTTAAGGGAGATTTTCCTAGTTCATCTGGCTGAGCCAGATTCAGTCAGTTGGAAGACCTTGAAAGCAGAATTGAGGCTGCTCTGAAGAAGGAATTCTGCCTGGGGACAGGAGCTTCAGCCTATTTTAGAATTCCCAGCTTGTCCTATGGATTTCAGACTTGACTAGTCAGCTCCACAATCACATAACACAATGCCTTGCAATAAACCTCTTAATATTTATCTCTTGAACCCTGACTGATACAGTTCTGAAAATGTTCATTGTCATTAATGTATCAATATAAGAATGAATTAGAAACTTGCACAAGCCTCTTAGATAGCTTCATCCACCAGAGGGCAGACAGCAGAAGCAAGAAGAACTACAATCCTGCAGCCTGTGGAACAAAAACCACATTCACAGATAGACAAGATGAAAAGGCAGAGGGCTATGTACCACATGAAGGAACAAGATAAAACCCCAGAAAAACAACTAAATGAAGTGGAAACAGGCAACCTTCCAGAAAAAGAATTCAGAATAATGATAGTGAAGATGATCCAGGTCCTTGGAAAAAGAATGGAGGCAAAGATCGAGAAGATGCAAGAAATGTTTAACAAATACCTAGACGAATTAAAGAACAAACAGCTAGAAGAACTAAAGAACAAACAAACAAAGATGAACAATACAATAACTGAAATGAAAAAAACACTAGAAGGGATCAATAGCAGAATAACTGAGGCAGAAGAATGGATACGTGACCTGGAAGACAGAATGCTAGAATTCACTGCTGCAGAACAGACTAAAGAAAAAAGAATGAAAAGAAATGAAGACAGCCTAAGAGACCTCTGGGACAACATTAAACACAACAACATTCACATTATAGGGGTCCCAGAAGGAGAAGAGAGAGAGAAAGCACCTGAGAAAATATTTGAAGAGATTATAGTCAAAAACTTCCCTAACATGGGAAAGGAAATAGTCACCAAAGGCCAGTAAGCGCAGAGAGTCCCAGGCAGGATAAACACAAGGAGAAACATGCCGAGACACATAGTAACCAATTGACAAAAATTAAAGACAAATTATTGAAAGCAACAAGGGAAAAATGACAAATAACATACAAGGGAACTCCCATAAGGTTAACAGCTGATTTCTCAGCAGAAACTCTACAAGCCAGAAGGGAGTGGCAGGACATATTTAAAGGGATGAAAGGGAAGAACCTGCAACCAAGATTACTCTATGTAGCAAGGATCTCACTCAGATTCGATGGAGAAATCAAAAGCATTACAGACAAGCAAAAGCTAAGAGAATTCAGCACCACCAAACCAGCTCTACAACAAATGCTAAAGGAACTTCTCTAAGTGGGAAACACAAGAGAAGAAAAGGACCTACAAAAAAAAAGCCATAACAATTTAAAAAATGGTAATAGGAACATACATATCAATAATTACCTTAAACGTAAATGGATTAAATGCTCCAACCAAAAGACACAGGCTTGCTGAATGGATACAAAAACAAGACCCATATATATTCTGTCTACAAGAGACCCACCTCAGACCTAGGGACACATAAAGGCTGAAAGTGAGGGGATGGAATATTCCATGCAAATGGAAATTAAAAGAAAGCTGGAGTAGCAATACTCATATCAGATAAAATAGACTTTAAAATAAAGAATGTTACAAGAGACAAGGACGGACACTACATAATGAGCAAGGGAACAATCCAAGAAGATATAGCAATTATAAATATATATGCACCCAACATAGGAGCACCTCAATACATAAGGCAACTGCTAACAGCCATGAAAGATGAAATCGACACTAAGACAATAATAGTGGGGGACTTCAACACCTCACTTACAAAAATGGACAGATAATCCAAACAGAAAATTAATAAGGAATCACAAGCTTTAAAAGACACAACAGACCAGATAGATTTAATTGATATTTATAGGACATTCCATCCAAAAACAGCAGATTACACTTTCTTCTCAAGTGCGCACGGAACATTCTCCAGGATAGATCACATCTTGGGTCACAAATCAAGCCTCAGTAAATTTAAGAAAATTGAAATCATATCAAGCATCTTTTCTGACCACAGCGCTATGATATTAGAAATCAATTACAGGGAAAAAAAATGTAAAAAACACAAACAAATGGAGGCTAAACAATACATTACTAAATAACCAAGAGATCACTGAAGAAATCAAAGAGGAAATAAAAAAATACCTAGAGACAAATGAAAACTAAAACACGACTATCCAAAACCTATGGGATGCGGCAAAAGCAGTTCTAAGAGGGAAGTTTATACTTACAAGCCTACTTCAAGAAACAAGAAAAATCTCAAATAAACAATCTAACCTTACACCTAAAGGAACCAGAGAAAGAAGAATAAACAAAACCCAAAGTTAGTAGAAGGAAAGAAATCATAAAGATCAGAGCAGAAATAAATGAAATAGAAACAAAGAAAATAATAGCAAAGACCAAAAAAACTAAAAGCTGGTTCTTTGAGAAGATAAACAAAATTGATAAACCATTAGCCAGACTCATCAAGAAAAAGAGGGAGAGGACTCAAATCAATAAAATTCGAAATGAAAAAGGAGAACTTACAACAGACACAGCAGAAATACAAAGCATCCTAAGAGACTACTACAAGCAACACTATGCCAAAAAAAATGGACAACCTGGAAGAAATGGACAAATTCTTAGAAAAGTAATAACCTTCCAAGACTAAACCAGGAAGAAACAGAAAATATGAACAGACCAATCACAAGTAATGGAATTGAAACTGTGATTAAAAATCTTCCAACAAACAAAAGTCCAGGATGAGATGGCTTCACAAGTGAATTCTATAAAACATTTAGAGAAGACCTAACACCAATCCTTCTCAAAGTCTTCCAAAAAATGGCAGAGGAAGGAACACTCCCAAACTCATTCTATGAGGCCACCATCACCCTGATACCAAAACCAGACAAAGATACTACAAAAAAAGGAAATTACAGACCAATATCACTGATGAATATAGATACAAACATCCTCAACAAAATACTAGCAAAAAGAATCCAACAACACATTAAAAGGATCATACACCATGATCAACTGGGATTTATCCCAGGGATGCAAGGATTCTTCAATATACGCAAATCAATCAATGTGATACACCATATTAACATATTGAAGAATAAAAACCATATGATCATCTCAATAGATGCAGAAAAAGCTTTTGACAAAATTCAACACCATTTATGATAAAAAAAACTCTCCAGAAAGTAGGCATAGAGGGAAACTACCTCAACATAATAAAGGCCATATACGACAAACCCACAGCAAACATCATTTTCAATGGTGAAAAACTGAAAGCATTTCCTCTAAGATCAGGAATGAGACAAGGATGTCCACTCTCACCACTATTATTCAACATAGTTTTGGAAGTCCTACCCATGGCAATCAGAGAAGAAAAAGAAATAAAAGGAATATAAATTGGAAAAGAAGAAGTAAAACTGTCACTGTTTGCAGATGACATGATACTATACATAGAAAATCCTAAAGATGCCACAAGAAAACTACTAGAGCTAATCAATGAATTTGGTAAAGTTGCAGGATACAAAATTAATGCACAGAAATCTCTTGCATTCCTATATACTAATGATGAAAAACCTGAAAGAGAAATTAAGGAAACACTCCTGTTTACCACTGCAACAAAAAGAATAAAATACCTAGGAATAAACCTACCGAAGGAGACAAAAGAGCTCTATGCAGAAAACTATAAGACACTGATGAAAGAAATTGAAGATGTTACAAACAGATGGAGAGATATACCATGTTCTTGGATTGGAAGAATCAACATTGTCAAAATGACTATACTACCCAAAGCAATCTACAGATTCAATGCAATCCCTATCAAACTACCAATGGCATTTTTTTACAGAACTGAACAAAAAATCTTAAAATCTGTATGGAGACACAAAAGACCCCAAATAGCCAAAGCGGTCTTGAGGGAAAAAGTGGAGCTGGAGGAATCAGACTCCCTGACTTCAGACTATACTACAAAGCTACAGTAATCAAGACAATATGGTACTGGCACAAAAACAGAAATATAGATCAATGGAACAGGATAGAAAGCCCAGAGATAAACCCACGCACGTAAGGTCAACTAATCTATGACAAAGGAGGCAAGGATATACAATGGAGAAAAGACAGTCTCTTCAATAAGTGGTGCTGGGGAAACTGGACAGCTACATGGAAAAGAATGAAATTAGAACACTCCCTAACACCATACACAAAATAAACTCAAAGTGGATTAGAGATCAAATGTAAGACTGGACACTATAAAACTCTTAGAGGAAAACATAGGAAGAACACTCTTTGACATAAGTCACAACCAGATCTTTTTTGATCCACCTCCTGGAGTAATGGAAATAAAAACAAAAATAAACAAATGGGACCTAATGAAACTTAAAAACTTTTGCAAAGCAAAGGAAACTACAAACAAGATGAAAAGACAACCCTCAGAATGGGAGAAAATATTTGCAAACGAATCAATGCACAAAGAGTTAATCTCCAAAATATATAAACAGCTCAAGCAGCTCAATATTAAAGAAACAAACAACCCAATCCAAAAATGGGCAGAAGACCTAAATAGACATTTCTCCAAAGAACACATACAGATGGCCAAGAAGCACATGAAAAGCTGCTCAACATCACTAATTATTAGAGAAATGCAAATCAAAACTACAATGAGGTATCACCTCACACCAGTTAGAATGGGCATCATCAGAAAATCTACAAACAACAAATGTTGGAGAGGGTGTGGAGAAAAGGGAACCCTCTTGCACTGTTGGTGGGAATATAAATTGATACAGCCACTATGGAGAACAGTATGGAGGTTCCTTAAAAAACTAAAAATAGAATGACCATATGACCCAGCAATCCCACTACTGGGCATATACCCAGAGAAAACCATAATTCAAAAAGACACAAGCACCCCAATGTTCATTGCAGCACTATTTACAATAGCCAGGCCATGGAAGCAACCTAAATGCCCATCGACACATGAATGGATAAAGAAGATGTGGTACGTATATACAATGGAATATTACTCAGCCATAAAAAGGAACAAAATTGGGTCATTTGTAAAGACGTGGATGGATCTAGAGACTGTCATACAGAGTGAAGTAAGTCAGAAAGAGAAAAACAAATATTGTATATTAACCCATGTATGTGGAACCTAGAAAAATGGTACAGATGAACCGGTTTGCAGGGCAGAAATAGAGACACAGATGTAGAGAACAAACATATGGACACCAAGGGGGGAAAGCCGCGGGTGGGTGGGGGTGGTGGTGTGATGAATTGGGAGATTGGGATTGACATGTATACATACACTGATGTGTATAAAATGGATGACTAATAAGAAGCTGCTGTATAAAAAAATAAATAGGGCTTCCCTGGTGGCGCAGTGGTTGAGAATCTGCCGGCTACTGCAAGGGGACACGGGTTCGAGCCCTGGTCTGGGAAGATCCCACATGCCGCGGAGCAACTAGGCCCGTGAGCCACAACTACTGAGCCTGCGCGTCTGGAGCCTGTGCTCCGCAACAAGAGAGGCCGCGATAGTGAGAGGCCCGCGCACCGCGATGAAGAGTGGCCCCTGCTTGCCACAACTAGAGAAAGCCCTTGCACAGAAACGAAGGCCCAACACAGCAAAAATAAATAAATTAATTAATTAATTAAAAAATAAAAATCTAAAAAAATAATAATAATAAAGAAAGAAAGAAAGAAAGAAAAGAAAATTCAAAAAAACAGAATGAATTAGCAGTCACATATTGTATGCGTATAAAAACTAGTACTACAAAGTGTATGTTTAACTGGGTTACAATTTCCCCTGCATTCTGTTTACTAATGAACTCACACCCTCAGAGGATGGAGTCAGAAAATCTCTCACTAAGCCAAAGTAAACTTTAAGTTAAAATTGAATATGAATTATTCTGAACAAATTCTGAATGGGTAGAGTCTTAACAAAGTTCCAGATTGTTAAAAAAGAGAGAGATTTCTTCCCTCTGATTTAAAGCACATACACACACACATACACACACACACACACACATACACACACACACACACACCCCCATCAGAAAGCACCTCCCTTACTCCCACAGACATTTTCATTTGTTCCAATAGCATGAAGTCAATGCCAATGACATCCTGAACACCTTTTAGCTTTGTGACCTTGGATGAATCACTCAACATCTCTGTATCTCAAGTTGCTTATCTATAAAATAGGGATAAAATAGCATCTGTCTTGTAGGGCTATTATGATGATTAAGTTAGCTGATATTTTGAAATGCTTAGAAGAATGTCTGGCACATGGTACGCAGCATGTATTTGTGGGTTTAGGAAGCTGGCAAGGACTTCACAGAGGAGCTGGCGCCAGAAAGAGTGGAATTAGGTCCAGAGCCTGAGGTACAATCCTGAATAGTGGGGAAAACCGGTTTGAACACAGCTTAGAGGCAGGAATGAGGAGAGCTTGTTATTGACCCTAATCAAACCAGCCTACCTGCAATGAAACCCCTTCTATTAGAAACCCCAGGGGAGAAAATGAGTGCCAGGTTATGGACAGAGCAAATCTGGAATCTAGGTCTAAAACACCATCATATTCAAGATATCTTAAAAACTACGTTATGTATTTTTTTTAATTAATTAATTTATTTTTGGCTGTGTTGGGTCTTTGTTGCTGCGCGTGGGCTTTCTCTAGTTGCGGTGAGCGGGGGCTACTCTTCATTGCGGTGCGCGGGCTTCTCATCGCGGTGGCTTCTCTTGTCGCGGAGCATGGGCTCTAGGTGCGTGGGTTTCAGTAGTTGTGGCTCGTGGGTTCTGGAGCGCAGGCTCAGTAGTTGTGGTGCATGGGCTTAGTTGCTCCGCGGCATGTGGGATCTTCCCACACCAGGGATCAAACCCATGTCCCCTGCATTGGCAGGCGGATTCTTAACCACTGCACTACCAGGGAAGTCCCACATGTTATGTATTTCAAAAATATTTTATGGTTAAACAAGCGTGGAAAGTTGTATTAAATCAAGACTAACAGGTTTCTTTAAAGCAGGACTCCCCAACAGCTTTAACCTACTAATGTGCTACCAACAGGGTGCCATATGCAACAGCTCCCAAAAGGGCGACAGAACCCTCTCCCTCCAGAGCGTCTCCCAGAAGAACTGTTCTGAGATGCACACTTCTGCAAATGCCAGTTGTATTAACTCTGTTTTCTGAATTCTGTCAGCTGGGGCCTCTGCCCCTGGCGGGGCTAGCTAGTTCTCAAAGACAGCAAACTGCACACCTAGGACTCACCTTTCCTACCCAGACTGACTCAACCAGAGCTCGCAAGCCCACCCCCGCCTCTGTATGGTTCTTACACTCCCGAAGGCAATAGTCTCCCACCCTAATCAACCCAAGGTCAGCCTCCACACCCCAGAGCCCACTGAAATGATTCTAATGAGCCGGTTCTAAGGCTGCTTACCCTCCCTTTCTTTTCCTGAGGAAACCACAATAAAGGCTGTGCCGTGCTCTCCCAGCTCCTTCTGCTTCCTGACCCACACTGTGCTCCCCCAGGTGGCCCTCCATGGCACCACCTGCCCCCTCCTCCTGGGAACTGTGAGGAACGAACTATCTTTTCCGCAGCTATTGCTGATCTGTTGGCTTCACCATGGCTGAATAACAATAAAACCTACTTTTTAAAACATCCCTGTTGCCAATGAAGGGCTTTTAAAGACTTTTAAGCATAATTATGTTTAAAAGTATTCATCTTAAGCATCGCCTCCATGCCACGTTCCAAAGTCCCAGAGCATCTTTAGAGCCACAGGAAGCCCAAAACTCAACTGAACGTTTCACTGAGAGACACAGAGGGGTCCCAAGGGCCGGAACCCTCACCTATCTGGAGTCCTGATAAACTTGCTGAGTCTTTGGGAGCTCAGAGGATCTCAAGGAGGTCCAGCCCTTTAACCCAGCCTGGATACCTAGGAATATGGACCAAATCCCACAGTTACGAGAAAGGTGATGAAAAGCCAGCCAGCTGCAGCTTCTTCGTGGTGTTTAGATAATTCTAGAGGTCTATGGCAATCAAGATCTGTGATTCACCTAAACTTTTCAGTCAAAGGCACACAAGAATTGGGAAACTGGTCCTATCTCTAAACACTTTGACCTCATCTTTTTTTCATCTGCAATATAAAAGGGGTTGAATCAGTTATTTTGTAAAGTACCTCTCAGCTCTGAAATTCTGTGGTTCTCAATTACTCTCCAGAGCTACTAATTCCAGCAAATTTTATCATCCTATAAAATAGCTCTAAGGCACAAATAGGGTTGATGTAAAATTTTTCTATCTCTATGTGCTTTTTTTTTCTTTTCTATACTATGCCGGTTCTCCAGAGTGCACTTCTCTTTTGTTAGCTACAATTGCCCTTACTATTTATTGTGAGCCAAATAAAATAAATGTTTTACTTTGGCAAAGGAAATGTACTTTATTTCCTAGCGTGGTGCCAACCTTCATTCCACACCTTGACCCATCATTTAATCAACTGTGAGCTTTATCTGCACTTGGAAAGGACATTAGGGAATTAATGAGTCATCGCCCCACCAGAGCCCTTTTAGGTCAAGAGGACACAGGTTGCATCCCCTCCCCCCAAGGGAGCACTTGGCAGAACCTGAATGGGAACTTCAGTGACCTTTGCTTGAAAGTAAGGAAATGAATCATAGGGCTTGACCAAGACTTACTAGTTCTCTCTCCAAATGAAGGAACAGGGATAAAACTGATGGCTGCCTGATAAGAAAACTGGAGCAAAGCGTAGAAGACAGAAATGCATTAGCTTGATATCTTCTGAAGGGAGAACTTTGCAACTTGATGGAGGTTGCTTTTCTGTCCTGCCTTCGTCTTAGGTGGAACCTCAAGGCCCTCATAAGTAAAATGCCAGGTTTGGAACAGGTGATATTTCAAATTGATGTCTTCTTTAGTCATTAAATGTGGAGCTCAGGGGTGAATCCCTTGACCATGCTTTTGTTGTCCATAAGGAAAACAGATCCCCAGGTGTCACAGAGCTACCAAAGAAGTATGATCCTTGGTCAAAGAAGTATTTGTGGAAACAGAAAAAACTGTCGTACAGTCAGGACCATGAATCTTGCCTAAACAAGCCAAAATTGGAGTGCATGATTGCACAATTGGAAGGAGAAGGAAAAACAAAGGAAAAGATGATTGACATTTAGCTTGGCCAATGGATTATCAATCATGAGAAAGAAAGGCAAAAGCAATAATAAAGAAGAAAAGACTGGCTCCGTTGCTCAGCAGTGTGGAGAAGCAGGTATAAATGGTAGCTGTGAACATTAGGACATGTGGACCATGTATTTCCTATTTTCTAGACCTTCTAGTACTGTAAAAATTGCTTCACTGTAATTATTGTTCCAGTCCTATAGGGAAAATAAATAAAATGTCTATTTATTGAACATCAGCTTATGCTTATAACTGAACTAATCATTTAGCGTCTACAGAAATAAATAATTCTTGCTTTTAAAAAGTTTGCTATCAAGTGAAGGAAACAGCTAACGACAACTCACGATAATAAAAGTGCCATGGCAGAAGTAGAAACAAAAAGAAGAGTGGAAAAAATATTCTTACCAAGGACCTTATGCCAAAGATGAAATTCAAGCTCAGCTTTAAAGAATGGATGAGATTTTGATAGGCAAATTAGAGGAAATTTATCCTGGGAAGATGAAACTGAGAGAGCAAAGGCATTCCTTAAAATGGTTTACAAAACTGTTCTAAATGAGATCTCCAAGTAAATGTCCTGCTCATAATGATTAGGTGGTGTCTTTAGTGGGGGCACGTCCTTGAACACACGCATTGCGTCTTTACATCCCTCTTAGATTCCAGCATCTCGGCCTATCTCTCACACCTCCAGGAAACCAGATGACATCAGAGCAAGTGTTCGTTTTACTGGTCAAGGGAAATGAGATCTTCAATTTCAAGTTTGAGGGTCCTGGCCAGAGCTGTGTTTTAGAAGGTAGATTGTGTGGCCTTCCCTGGATGAGCAATCACAAAGGTGAGTGACTCAGACACAGCCTCAGGGACTCAGCTCAGGCCAGCAGACTCCAGCCTAGACGGACTTCGGGCAACGGGCCTGACCTCTCAGGAGCCGCTCTGGATACAAATCTCATATACGACCTAACCAACATCTTTCTAGGAAAATAAGATCATTTCTAGTACAATATTAAAAGAAAATCAGGGAAGGTTTCTGAGATGACTTTCTTTAACTGGAATGCCAATATTTTCATGTCCTCTGAATTTTTAATGTTCTCATTCTTTCTTTCCAGAAACTCCCAAATAGTTGTTTTAAAGTATATTAAAGAGGTTTTAAAGACATGCTCTGTTAGGTGTGGCTATCTGGAGGGGATTATGGGGTAGTTTCACTTTTTATTTTCTACATCTTGTTTTTTTTTTTTTTTTTGGCCTTGCTGAATAGCATGTGGGATCTTAATTCCCTGACCAGGGATGGAAACCGTGCCCCCTGCAGTGGAAGCACGGAGCCCTAACCACTGGCCCGCCAGGGAATTCCCTATTTTCTATATTTTGTATTGTTTTAATTTCTTACAGAGCAAATATATGTTTCAAGGTTTACACATATATACTTTGCAATCCAAAAAGTAATCTGTTCGGTTGAGAACTTCCTAATTCATTGTTCCATGTAAAGCAAGCTCTTCGACTATCTCTGGGTGAGTGTGTATTACGTGTATATTTTTACCTACTCCGTGATGCCCTGCACTTATAAATGCTCAGTAAATATTAGTTGAATAAAATTACCAAGAAGGAAGCAACACCTGTCTCTAAGTACCAGGAACATTGTCTAAAGGCCTGTCCATCACTGTCTTACCATTGTTACAGACTGAATTCTGCCTAAAATGAACAGAAAATGAGGGAAGGGAAAACCACAAAATGGGAATGTCAGAGATGTATGAGCACGCTGCAACCCCTTCATATACCCGCCTCACTCTAAGGAATTCTGGAAGGCTGTGCCCGTAATTGTCTCTTGGTTCTTTTTTTAATTAATTAATTTTGGCTGTGTTGGGTCTTCGCTGCTGTGCGTGGGCTTTCTGTAGTTGCGGCGAGTGGGGGCTACTCTTTGTTGCGGTGCGTGGGCTTCTCATTGCGGTGGCTTCTCTTGCTGCGGAGCACAGGCTCTAGGCATGCGGGCTTCAGTAGTTGTGGCACGCGGGCTCAGTAGTTGTGGCTCACGGGCTCTAGAGCGCAGGCTCAGTAGTTGTGGCGCATGGGCTTCGTTGCTCCACGACATGGGGGATCTTCCCGGACCAGGGCTCGAACCCATGTCCCTTGCTTCGGCAGGCAGATTCTTAACCTCCACGCCACCAGGGAAGTCCCCTCTTGGTTGTTTTATAACTAGTCTTGGTGCAAACCTGTGCCTTCCTGCTTGCTTCTGCCTCCAGGCAGCTGCCTCCAGCTGCCCCCTCCAATCCCTCCTCATCTCCACAGCAGTGTTTGGTGCCCTGGCAGCCCTGATTGTAAAACACATTTGTACCCTTGGTCACTGCCGCGCACAGTGAAGCGTGGCCTGGTCTGCAGTGGAATGAAGCACAGGGTCTAACGACACACCACCACCGCATCCTCCTCGGGCACTCAGCGCCCAGCCCTGCCCCCGGGGGAGATATTTACCTGGGCACATGCTCAGCAGGACTGAGTCACCAGCCGTCGGAAGCCTCACCTCCTAAGATTGGCTGCTTTATCAAAGAGCTGGCTGAGCACCAGCAAGTGTGCTATTTTTATTCAAAACTTGGGCTCAGAAATAAAATTATGCCCAGAGGAAAAGAAATGCTGAATTTGCTTTCTGGAAAGTCTGAGATAAAAGGTTCTTTGCAGCCCTGCAGTTGTTCGGAGGGCAACACTGAGTGCTTCAATCAGCAGAGCCTAGCTCGTATTCCTGGGGGTGAAATCAGCCACTGGATGCTACCCGTGCACCCCTTACATCAACAGGAGTGCATCCTTGCTGCACCCGATGCTGGCGCCCAGGCCAGTCGAACTGAAGAGCATCCAAAGCAGAGTACAGGGCAGACTCAGGTCAGCGTTGGTCACTCTGTGACATTCGTTGGCTCCCAGGTCACCCAGTCAACCTGTCACCAAATCCAGAATGCCTGGAGCCCATGATGTCCCAAGTTCCTGCTGGGGTTTGGGTATAAAAATCCAGGAAAAAACTCTTGAGTGTGTAGAACTCTTGAGAAAGAGATATAATTAGTTCTTTACCAATAGAATTTAATAGTGTCCACAGAGCCTCCTTACCCACCTTTCCCTGACAAGCTCCCACTGCCTCACTCGTACATCAAAACATATATCTAGGACCTAGTCAGTGTTTATATCTTTTTAGGTGATGGTTTAAAGTTTTAAAATCTGAGCCAAGGGATGGCCTAAAACTAAGCTGGAAGTTAAAGGGGACTGAGGGTGGCCATGAGGATGGTGGTCCTGACACACTGAATCCGAACCTGAGTTACCGCTGTCCCTCCAGACACCGCCCCTGGTCTCTGGATGGTCCCAAATGCCTGAAGGTCTTGTGTGTCAAGGCCCTTGGGTGCAGGTCTGGGAGGTTTAGTAGGTGAGGTATATTAAATGTATTTTTGACTTACGATATTTTCAACTTACGATGGTTTTATTGGGATATAACACCATCGAAGTCGACGAGTATCTGTATTAAGCAACAAAATTAAGAGAAAAAATATAGCTCAGATCAAGCCATATGAGATTAAGAGCAGTATTAATTATAATCAGTTACTTAAAGTTTGAGAGCAATTTGAAAATGAAGGGTAAAGAGCCCTCACCCAGTTAAAACACACTAACACTTCTCTTTCTCTTACTTTTTAAATCCCACAAGATCACTTGATGGATTAAATGAAATACTGGAAGAATAATTGCTTGGAAGAGGGAACTGTTAGCAAAGGAAGCTGGAAAAAATGACGCAGTGGTAGGGTTCATCTAAACACCACCATAATGGAGAGGGAATTATGACCAAGGAAGTCTTATATTTAATTCACTCAACTGTTCATTCCATAATTATTGATTGATTGTCTGCTGGTGTTTGGTGAATTAGACAAATGAAATCAGGTTGGCATTTTAGCAAGATGACTAGCTGCCCTGAAGAAAAAGGGTGGGAGGGGGTAAACTGGAAGGAGAAGTAGAGGCTGCTGCAGTAATCCTGGGCAGAAATAATGGTAGCCTGAACTCCCCGATGACTTAGAAATAGATAAACTCAAGGGACAGATTTTTTTTGTTTAAGATTTTTTTGATGTGAACCATTTTTATTATTATTGAATTTGTTATTGAATTTGTTACAATATTACTTATTTTTTTTTATGTTTTGGTTTTTTGGCCGTTTGGCATGTGGGATCTTAGCTCCCCGACCAGGGATCGAACCCACACCCTCTGCATTGGAAGGCAAAGTCTTAACCACTGGACCGCCAGGGAAGTCCCCAAGGGATAGATACTTGGGAGGTAGAATCAGTTCCTTTGGAAAGATTATTCTTATAATCAGGAAGAGAAACTCAAGCTGTCTACATCAAGGAACACTTCTTAAAATCAAGCTTATAATAATGGTAGATTAGGGACTTCCCTGGTGGTCCAGTGATTACGAATCCGCCTTCCAATGCAGGGGACGTGGGTTCGATCCCTGGTCAAGGAACTAAGATCCCACATGCCGCGGGGCAACTAAGCCCGCACGCTGCAACTACAGAGCCCATGGACGCTGCAGCCCGTGCACCACAACTAGAGAGAAGCCCACGCGCCACAACTAAGACCCGATGCAGCCAAAAATAAAATAAATAAATATTTTTTAAAAATAATGATAGTTCAAAATTAATGAGTATTACCATGTGCTTTTACACTCTTCATCTGTGTAGCAATAAAGCAGCTCAGAGTGTCCATTCAAATCTTAGCTCTTCACACTAGCTGTGTGACTTTGGAAAAGTTCTTAACCTCTCTGTGTCTCCATTTTCATGGACAGTTTCATAAGAATTAAATAAGTTAATATATGTCCCTGACCTCATGCACTTTTGTGTCTAATCATTTAGCACATTCTTTCTCTGACCTTAAGATTAATCAACTCACATTCTCAGAAAGCAGGTATGCCAGACCATCAATACTACATTATGCTGTAACTGTTCATTTTTAATCTGTGTTATCTCCAGGGCACAGGTCAGATCCTGGCACACCTAAGAAACTAATTGTGACGGCGGCTGGAGGTCAGCTCAATGGCCTCTCCTAACCACACCCCAACCTCGCCCTGCCTGCCTTTCAGACTCCGGCTGTCACTTATGGGAGCCATTTGTCCTGTGTTCCTAATCACCACTTGTGATGGGCCAATTTAGACTGTCACTACATGGAGAGTGGTTTAACCTTTTAAAGGTTATTTAATTACATTGGTGTGATTTGCTCAGTATTTATACTTTGTTGCTTCAGCAGGAGAGTCCATCTCTTCATCACTTTCAAATGTTACCAAGAATACTATTCCCAGGCCCAGCCCTACTGGAGGTGTTCTGTTTCTAACAGCCGGGAACAAGGAAAGCTCTGGAAATCTGGGATGTGCTTGGCCTTCACGGGTCCCTGCCTGTCCCATCAGAGCCTTGTTAATCCAGTGATATTGGAAGCATCTTCCTGCCCAGTTAATAAACCGGGATGTTTCCAGTACTTCTCCTAGAGATTAATAACATAAAACATAACTCATTACATTTAAAATTTGATTTTTACTACATGTTAAATGATCATGAAACCTAATCTGTCCTATTAATTTTTATTGAATTCAATGATATTGAGTAAGTTGCTTTGGGTTACTTTCTCACCCAGACTTTCCACCTTTTCCTTATAAATAAGGATCTTTCCGAGTGTAGGCTGGGACCTCTTCCCCACCCCCTCACACTGTAAGGGGGTCAGTAAGTCACAGCCCCTCCATCCTGCTCTGTCATCTCACAGGGACTCAGTAGCTACATCTACCAGTAGTTTTTCACTTTCAGTTTTCTTTAGAGGAAACTTCTTTTCTTTACAATTTTTTAACAGCAATTTTCGCCAATGAGTAAAAGTCCAGAAAAAAAATGAAAAGGAATATCAAAATGCATACCTAGGACCAAAGGCTAACTTAGGTGAAAGAATTAAACAGGTTTAAGTTAGGTAAACACTAACTAGGTAGGGCAGGCACCTGCAGTAGATACAAATATTTAAAGGATGAAGTCATCCAGGATCGAGGAATCGTAAATGCAGATAAATGAGCAGAAGCAAAGTAAAATTGAGGTTCACATATAGATCAATATTGTAATAATGAAGCTGATAAACTTATCAAACAGAATCTAGAAATACACTGAAAGAATAATACATCTTGATCAAGTAAAGTTTACAGCTAGAATGAGGAAATGGCTTACTATTAAGATTTTAATTTACTTTACCATATTGAGAGAAAAATCATATAATTATCTCTAATGTTATAAAACATTTGATAAAACTCAACACTCTTAAATTTGAAAACTCTCAATATCTAAGTCTAAATATATAAAACTAAACATATGTAAGAGGACACACATGCTCAGTGAATAAATACTAGAGTCATTGCTATTAAAATGAAAAACGAGGATACCAGTAGCACGATTATCATTAAAATTGTTCTGGAGTTATTAGCCAGTGAAAGCAGGCAAGTGAAGGAAATACAAAATATAAAAATTTGAAATAACAAGTTGGAATTAATTTCTGATGATGGACTTATTTACAGAGAAAACCCAAAGGAAGTGACTAAAATTTTTCTAAATTTATTAATTTTAGAATTAATAAAGATCAATCACCAAATAAGTCAAGTGAAGAACAGCAAGTTAGGAAATACGATGGAAAGGAAGATCGATTTTTGCAATTCCAACAAAAATGATGAAATACCTTCTGATAAGCATCACAAGATATGCACAAGGCCTGTTGTTTTTTCATGTAAAGGCTACCGAGAGGCTTGATAAGGACTATTTGTTCCTCATTTCCCACTTCCTGCTCAGTAATGCAGCCCCTAGATTGCAGCTGGGTGCACAGGCATCCAGAATGAAAACTATGTTGTGCAACTTTGCCTGCAGGTAAGTGTGACCATTTGGCTAAGAGCTAGCCCAGGAGGTTAGCGTAAGTGTGCGGTGCTAATCCTGGGAGGGGCCCTTAAAGGGAGGAGGCGTCCCTCCTGCTCTCTGACCCCCTTCCTAAGCACAGGAAGGTGGAGCTGGTCCACGAGGAGGGCAGAGTAACACAATAGAAGGAGGCTTGGCCTCAGACGATGGCCTGGAGCCACCATGGAGCCCTGGACAAATCCATCTGTGCTCACGGAAAAGGGTTCTCACGTAAGCAGTTGTTGTTTTGTGCTTGCAGTCAGGCACAGATGAACTTAATTTTGGTGGAGAGACCCAAAAGAGGACTGGAAACCAAGACAGACCGAAGCAGGTCCTTTCTTCCTAACCCATCGCCTTTCTGTGTTGCTGAGCTCCCACCAGTAACCAACCTCCTACTCCTCCATCTCCCCATTCCCCACAGGAATATTTATTTCTCTTTCTTATTGTGTTCTTATGCTTGCAAATGAAATAATAACTTCCTAACCCCTTTCTACATGACCCCAATGTGACCCCAGAGTCCGTCCTCCACGCTGCTCTGTGTTACCTTACAAAGTTACAAATTCGGTCCTGCTGGTCTTGTGTTTAAGATTATTCATCAGGGGGAGGGATAAATTAGGAGTTTGGGATTAACATATAGACACTACTATATATAAAATAGATAACCTACTGTATAGCACAGGGAACTGTACTCAATATTTTGTAATAATCTATAAGGGAAAAGAATCTGAAAAAAATAGATATACATGAAAGAAATAGATATATATGTATGTATAACTGACTCACTTTGCTGTATACCTGAAACTAACACAACATTGTATATTAACTATATTCCAATAAAAAGAAAAAAAGATTATTCATCAGTGTCCCACCACTTACAAACTCCTTAAATCCTTCATAATCTGGCCGTTGGGGCTCTCTTCCAACTTCCCTCCCAATTTACCCCCTGCAACCAGCCCACATTTCCCTCCGAGTACAATCCCTGGTAGCTCTCCGATGTACCGATGCACCAGGCCCTTTCGCGCCCCTGGCTTTGCACACTCCTCTCCGGCTGGCATGGCCGCACCTGCTCAGATCCGGATCCGCTTGCCAGAGCACGGTTCTCAGCTCCTGTTAGTAGCACCTCCCCAGAAGCCCTCCCACTTCTCTTCTCTTCTCGTCTCCCCCCAGGCCAAGTAGCTGCTCCTCCTTCGTGGTCCTTTGCAGGGTTTCCTCCACACCCTGACATGACCTCTGCATATTGTAAACACTGGTTTCTCGTCCTTCTGCCTCCTTTAGTACATAAGTTCCTTGGGAACAAACACTGGACCTTGTTCGTGTTGGTGTTTCAGTAACAGGAACAATTTGACTGACAGAGTAAGCGCTTAAAATCACTATTGAATGAATTTGTCAATCTCTAGAATTCTAGAGTTTTTTGCAAACCCTGGGAATTCACAGGCCAATCTAGAATGCTGCTTCTGTGCCCAGTTCGAGAAATGCTATATTAGAAATTAAATAGTATCACTTTAAATGATCACTGAGCATCAGTTCAATTAAAAATTACAAACACAGACGCTGAAACTAAATAGTAGTATTGGGATATAACAAGGTCTTCCAGAAAATCATGAATAAGTCTATAGGTTTTTGGGTTTTTTTTTAACATCCTTATTGGAGTATAACTGCTTTACAATGGTGTGTTAGTTTCTGCTGTATAACTAAGTGAATGAATCAGCTATACATATACATATATCCCCGTATTTCTTCCCTCTTGCGTCTCCCTCCCACCCTCCCTATCCCACCCTTCTAGGTGGTCACAAAGCACCAAGCTGATCTCCCTGTGCTATGCAGCTGCTTCCCACTAGCCATCCATTTTACATTTGGCAGTGTGTATATGTCAGAGGTAAGAAAGTCGAGGGAGAAAGAAATAAAGTCCACAAGGAAGAGAAAATGAATTAAGATAATAAATAAGACTTCATGCTAAATGGAGAGAGACAGACAGACAGAGAGACAGATTGGGGGTGGGGCGGGGACAGAACAGGAAGGAGGAACTGCAATGCTCAGAACTTAAACAGCACAAAGGAAAGAGAGAAAGAAAAGAGAGACCAGAATATAAAGGTGAGAGGATTAGAGGGGATGCGCTGGCGCCTCACCCAGTTCCCCCTTGACAGCGCGAGTTGCTGTGAGCGTCTGAGGTTTGCCCTCAGCCCTGAGAGCCACCTCCCCTGGAAAGGACGACGGGGAGGTCATGCCCACCCCTGGGGGACCCTGCAGCCAGGGACTGACTGGAAAGTTCCAAAGGCCAGCCCTCTGTGCCATCATCCGTGCTCTGGAGCAATGCGGTGCAACAGAAATTGAATGCGTAATTGTAAATTTTCCGGTAGCCATATTTTTAAAATATTAATATAACAGAATAAAGAGTCCAGAAGTAGACGCACATAGGTTTGGCCAATTGATTTTTGGTAAGGTACAGGGCAATCCGATGGATAAAGGGCAATCTTTTTAACTAATGGTGTTGGTACAGCTGGCCTCCCACAGCTTGTAATAGACCAAAATTGGAAACCACCCAAATGCCCTTCAATGGGTGAATGACTAAACAAACCGTGGTGCCTCCACACCATGGAAAACTAGTCCGCAAGAGAAAGGAATGAACATTCCTGGGTGAATCTCCAGGGAATCATGCTGGGTGAAAACTGCCAATCCCGAAAGGTTACCTACTATATGGTGCCATTTATACAACATTCTTGAAATGAGAAAATTATAGAAATAGAGAACAGATTAGTTGTTGCAGGGGGGTAGAGAAGGGGAGAAAGGATGGGTGTGGGTTACAGGAGGGAGCCTTGTGACAGCACAGCTTAGTATCTTGATTGCAGCAGTGGTTATGCTGTAAAACTGCATAAATACACACACGTACACACACACACACGAGTGCATACGTAACAGTGAACTCAGGACAAATCTATGGACTGCGCCAAAGGCAGTTTCTTGCTGTAGTTATGGCGCTATAGTTCTATAAAATATTAACATGGGGGGAAGGGCGCACAGGACCTCCCCCTATATTTCTTTACAGTTTCCTGTGACTCTGTAATTATATCAAATTTAAGTTATAAAAATAAAAACATGTAAATACAAGGCTTTCTGAACATTATCATAAATTAATCATTTCAAGCACACCTTTAAGTAGTCTACAGACATGATTCCCTCGGGTATTCCTTTTTCTATTAATTCAAACTTTGTGCACAGAAAATTTCAAGAAGGTGACACTTCGCTACAGGAAAAAGGATGTTCACATGCATTTTAATGAAGTTTATGTGACGGACAAATATCTTCCCTATTCTAATACCACGTACTTTTTTCAGACAACAAATGATATTCACAACTGCAATGATAATGCGACGACCCTTTATTTGAATTATTTTTTTCGTACCAAAGAAATTGGTATTGGGAAAGCAGTCCATAGCCAGAAAACTAACGGCTAACATCTTCAGTGGGAAGACCTATCTAAGTCGGTGGGGTCACCTTTCAGTCTATTAAGCAGAGGAGGAGCAGATGGGGGAGGGAAGGAGTGGGAGCTTAGGATTAGCAGGTGCAAACTATTATATATAGGTTGGATAAACAACAAGGTCCTACTGTATAGCACAGGGAACTGTAATCAATATCCTGTGATAAACTATAATGGAAAAGAATCTGAAAAAGAATATATATGTATATGTATAACTGAATCACTTTGCTGTACAGAAATTAACACAACATTGTAAGTCAACTATACTTCAATAAAATTTTTTAAAAAATCTTAAAGTCTGTTAAGCAGAATCTGTATTCACTTCTATTAAATTCACTTATCCTAACTGATAGAATTTTACATACTAAAGGAAACTTTGAGCACCTACTTGCCCAGTGAGATTTAACGTTATATTTTTAAACTCCCGTTAAGTCCAACTGTGCAGTGCTGATGAGAGGCTATTTGAACAGATTCAAGGATCAGAATAGAAAGCCCCAAAATAGACTCAAGTGCTAGATAAGCATATAGTAGATGACAAAAGCAGCATTTTTTAATCTCCTGAGGTTTGCTTAGGAGATAGTATTGGGACAAGTTTACCATTAAAAATCAAAAAGAAAAAAATTTCTTTAATTAAAAAGGTAGATCTCCCTCACCCATCCTGCCGGCATTGGGGGAGCAAAGAAAGCAGGTTCGAGGTCAGCCAGGGACCGTATTAACAGGAGGGCTCACGGTTTGGGCGCTTTTAAGAGAAATCTGCATTTTTATAGGAAATCTCCCAATTTTTAATTGTAGGCGACCATTTCAAACATTTTTAAAACAGTGTGTGAACCAACTTGTATTAATTTCCTAAAGCTGTGGTAACAAATTACCACAAGCTGCGTGGCGTAGAACAACAGAAACTTACTCTCTCACAGTTCTGAGGCCAAGTGTCGGCTGGGTTGTTCTCCCTGGGGCTCTGAGGGAGAATCTGCTACCTGCCTTCCTCCTAACGTCTGGTGTAGCCCACAGCCCTTGGCTTGTAGATGCCTCAGTCCGAGCTCTGTGTCTTCCGTGTCCACATTCCCCATGTTCTATAAGCCCATCCAATCCAGTATGACTCATCTGAACTTGAAAGCATCTGCAAAGTCCCAACTGGAAACCAGGCCACGTTCACAGGTGAGCGTTCGAACAGTCTTCGGGGGGACCCAGTAACCCCACTACACAAGCAAAGCAAACTACACGTCCAATCCAGCCCAGACCACCAGTTTGTATCCTCTCTCTGATGGCAAAATAAATGCCAAAGAATTAAAATATTTTAAAAATTGGGACTTCCCTGGTGGCACAGTGGTTGAGAATCCGTCTGCCAACGCAGGGGACACGGGTTCGAGCCCTGGCCTGGGAAGATCCCACATGCCGTGGAGCAACTACGCCCGTGGTGCCACAACTACTGAGCCTGCGCTCTAGAGCCCATGAGCCACAACTACTGAGCCCACGTGCCACAACTACTGAAGCCCGTGAGCCTACAGCCCATGCTCCGCAACAAGAGAAGCCACCGCACTGAAAAGCCCACGCACCGCAACAAAGAGTAGCCCCCGCTCGCCGCAACTAGAGAAAGCCTGCACACAGCAACAAAGACCCAGCAATGAAGACCCAACAATGAAGATCCAATGCAGCCAAAAATAAATAAGTAAATAGGTAAATAAATTTATAAAAAAAATTTTTTTAATCAAAAAGCTTTAGAAAAATATTTAGGTACATATTCACACTCTCAAGGGGTAGGGAAAGACTTTTTAAGCATCACTCCAAATGCAAAATTTACACAGAAAAAAGATTGATAAATTTGATGGGTTTAACCACAAAAAATAAAACTATGTCTCTGCATTTAAAAAAATTAACGAAGTAGAAATGTAGATCAGGAATAACAACGCTGTAAAAAGTTAAAGAGAGGTCTATATAAACACAATTAGACTCTCTTTTTATTGATTTATTACCCTCAAAAGGAAAACGGTAATAGGACCATAATAGAAAATTAACAAGAGGAAATACAAACGTTCCACAGATACATGAAAATATGTGGAACATTACTAGTTATCAATGCACTGCAGATACAAAAGCAATGACAAAGGTTTTTCTCCCCATTAAATTAATAAAAATTAAAAAGAAACCAACAAATGAATGCCCAGTGATGGCAAAAGGAGGGTGTGGGTATGGGCACCAGCATACACTGCCAGTGGAAATGTAAATTATTCAGCCCTTCTAGGGTCAGTTGCCATCTGGTATCAAAAGCCTTAAAAATGTTCATCCTTTCTAATCAACAAAATTTTTCTCGAAAATGTTCAAGTATACATACTTGAAAACAGCCTACATGTTGAATGGGTTGGGTTCCCTTGGACACAGACTCCTAGAGATTTCAGGGGTTATTTGGAGATTGCTCTCAGGAATGACTCAGGGAAATAAGGGTGGGAAGCAGGACCGAGTGAAGAGAGAGTTTGCAGCCTTACCCAAGATCCCACGAGGAGCTCAGCTGGCCCTTCGGAGCTGACCTGGATGGAGGCAAGAGGGCTGGGACTTGGGGTCCCCTATTCTATCTATCAGCCCTGTGTGTGACTGCCCCCAGAAGATGGGGGTGGGCGAGGCAGCTCTCCAGCCAAGGGCATTCCTGAGACTCAGCTGTGAGCTCTCAGCAGACAAAGGCCCCTGTTCTTCCTAATTCTTTACCAATACCACCTGTGGTTGCCCCGCCCGTCCATCTACTGACGATACATATGGTAACTCACATTTTTTTCTTTTATTTTCCAGCTTTATTGGTGTATAATGGACAAATAAAAATTGTATATATTTAACGTGAACAACGTGATGGTTTAATATACGTCCACATTTTGAAGTGATTACCACAATCAAGTTAATTAACATGCTGGCCACCCCACACTTACCATTGTGTGTGTGCATGTGTGCTTGTTTGAGAACACTTATGATCTACTCCCTTAGCAAATTTCAAGTATACAACACATTATTATTAAGTCAAGTCACCATGCTGTACACTAGATCACCAGAATTTATTCCTTCTACAACCGAAAGTTTGTGGTTTAAGGCATACCTTTCAACATTCCTCAGTAAGGTTAGGTTAAATTAATTTTCCCACAATCGGTATTAATTATTGTGAAAAAGGCTTGCAGCAAAGTGTTCAGTGATAACATTTATTTCTTGCTTGTCTACTTTATACCAGATACTATTCTAGGAATTAGAATAGAGTGGATAATAAGATAAGGAATGGGGGTTGTGGTGTGATGAATTGGGAGACTGGGATTGACATGTATACACTGATGTGTATAAAATGGAGGACTAATAAAAAGAAAAAGATAAGGAAGACAGTCTCAAGGAGACTTCATTCTAGTGAGCAGGACAGATTGTGTACATGATGACATTCTTGTTATTTAAAAAGAAAAGGGGGGGCTTCCCTGGTGATGCAGTGGTTGAGAATATGCCTGCCAATGCAGGGAACACGGGTTCGAGCCCTGGTCTGGGAAGATCCCATATGCCGCGGAGCAACTAGGCCCGTGAGCCACAATTACTGAGCCTGCACGTCTGGAGCCTGTGCTCCGCAACAAGAGAGGCCGCGATAATGAGAGGCCCACACACCGCGATGAAGAGTAGCCCCCACTTGCCACAACTAGAGAAAGCCCTCGCACAGAAACGAAGACCCAACACAGCCATAAATAATAAATAAATAAATTTTTTAAAAAAAGTTAAAAAGAAAAGGGGGACTTCTCTGGTGGCACAGTGGTTAAGAATCCACCTGCCAATGCAGGGGACACAGGTTCCAGCCCTGGTCCCAGAAGATCCCACATGCCAAGGAGCAACTAAGCCCATGCACCACAACTACTGAGCCTGTGCTGTGGAGCCCACACGTCACAACTATTGAGCCCACGTGCCATAACTACTGAAGCCAGTGTGCCTAGAGCTCGTGCTCCGCGACAAGAGAAGCCACCTCAATAAGTCCATGTACTGCAATGAAGAGTAGTCCCCACTCGCTGCAACTAGAGAAAGCCCACGCGTAGCAAGGAAGACCCAATGCAGCCAAAATTAAATAAATAAATAAATAAAATTTTAAAAAATAAATAAATAAAAAGAAAAAGATACACACATAGAAAAGCTTTATATATATATACATATTTATAATTTATATAAAAACTAGAAAAATAATGACTGTCACCCTCGATGAGACTATAGATAATTTTTTTCTGTGTTTTCATGGGTTAATTTTGAAATAAATGATGGAGAATGAGTTAATGCTTTTGAAAAGGAGAAGTATCTTCTCTAACTCCCCTCTTTTACATTGGAGGAAACCACCATACCAATACTTAATCACTCTATCTCAAAATTGTAGTATCACTAGAAATCATAGAATTATTGGTCCAAGAAGCTCCCACACTGATCCTGTGTTACCAGTGACTCATAGAGTAACAGAACTAGGAGCAGATCCCAGGGAACAGGTGAATCTTTCTTCTGAAGAACAGAAGTCAATTTTGCGATAATGACTGTGTGTTTTCATTGGGTCCACAAAAAGCCGTGAGGCTTTTGACTTAGAGGCAGGGCTATGCTTGCTTTTCCCAAGGGAGAGGGATTGCTACTTTGGCAAGGATTATGGGAATAAAGAATGTTGATTGTTAGGAGCCAAAAAATCAATAAAAAAGAACACTATAAGAGAAGTTAAGAGGATACAGTAAAGAAAATGCTATTAAGGAAAAGTATCAAAATTAAATATGGTTAAAAACGGTATATGGTAAGTGGACCATCTTTTTAGGTTAGCCAATCAGTTTTAATGGATGATCTGAGAATGAGTTTGATGAGCAAACCAAAGAGAGAATAATGACAAAGAAAAAAAAGCAACAAAAGCAGCAGATTTTTCCTCAGAACATTGTTTGCATATTGTCAAATTCACAGAATAGCGCAATAAATATTAGGTTGACTTCAACCAAAAATTAGATATATTATTTGTACTGATACAGATACTGATGTAATAAACACAATGAAAAGTTACATAATTAGGAATAACTGATTCACATTCATGGATCATGCATTATAAAAATGGTTCACTGCTGTAAGCCAGTCAGAGAAAGACAAATATCTTATGATATTGTTTACATGTGGAATCTAAAAAAAAAAGATACAGGGACTTCCCTGGTGGCGCAGTGGTTAAGAGTCCACCTGTCAATGCAGGGGACATGGGTTCAATCCACGGTCCCGGAAGATCCCACATGCCGCAGGGCAACTAAGCCCATGTGCCACAACTACTGAGCCCACGTGCTGCAACTACTGAAGCCTGCACGCCTAGAGCCCGTGCTCCACAACAAGAGAAGCTACCGTAATGAGAAGCCCGCGCACCTCAATGAAAAGTAGCCCCCGCTCGCCACAACTAGAGAAAGCCCATGAGCAGAAACGAAGACCTAATGAAGCCAAAAAATAAATAAATAAATAAATAAATTTTAAAAAAGATACAGATGAACTTATATACAAAACAGAAATAGACTCACAGACATAGAAAACAAACGTATGGTTACCAAAAAGGAAAGGCAGGGGAGGGATAAATTAGGAGTTTGGGATTAACATATACACACTACTATATATAAAATAGATAACCAACGAGGACCTACTATATAGCACAGAGAACTATACTCAATATTTTATAATAACCTATAAGGGAAAAGAATCTGAAAAAGAATATATATATATACCTGTATAACTGAATCACTGCTGTGTACCTGAAACTAACACAACATTGTAAATCAACTACACTTCAATAAAAAAATGTTTTGAATAAATTACTGAAAAAATGCTTCATTGTTACTGGAACCAAAGTTTCCTGGAAAAATAATGTCCAAATTCCTTTTGCATTTGCAAAAAAATCCTAGTTACAGATATTAAGAAACTTCACAGAGTTTCATTCTCCTTTTAAAAACCTTGAAAATAATTTTTATTATTATTTTCATTTTTATGTGTTTCTTGTGTGAATTTCCACTTAATAGAATGAAAGAAATCGTTTATTTCCCAATGTATGTGAGATGAAAAAGTGTTATATAAAAGGAAAGACAAAATTTGTGAAAGCAAAGGCACTTGGGTTTTGGAAAGCATCTGTCAGAGTTAAAGACGGAGAATACAAGAAATTGTTGCAAAATAAATAAAATTCATTCAGTTCCATATAACCGTTTCAAAGTATCTCCTTTATACTAGTCACAGTGCTGTCTTCAGGGAATTCAAAGATGACTAAGAAGCATATGTATTAGTGGGGGAGAGAGACACATAAATAAACAGATCATTTTGATAGAATACATAAGTGCTATGATAGAGATATCAATCGAATTGTAAGTATTCAAACGAGAGAATTTTTTAAATCCACATACAACATCTTTCTAATCAACTAAGAAACAAGAGAGATATACAGGTTTTTTCTTCGCTTCTGCTTTTTATTGCTAGAGTATATTAACGTATTGTTTTCAATTTCTTTATTATTTACAGTCGGAGTTTCCAAGTCTCTCTTCCTTCTCCCCTCCCCGCCCGGCGCTTCCGAGCCCCTTTTCTCTGTTTTCTTTTTATTTTTCCGCACCGCACTGACCCCGGAGAGCCAAAAATAATCGCGGTTCTGGATAGAGGAGGGTCCGGGCAGCCCGGATGGGGGGCCTCGAGGGGGGATGGAGGCAGTGGATGCAGTGGATTGCGAGGCGGCGGTGGCGGCAGCCTGGGCGCTGCTGAAAATGGCTCCAGGAAGCTGCTGCTGACAGTGCATGAAGGGGTTCTGTTGACGTGCCAAGGTCCTCCAGTACAGATGTTTTTAATGCCTGTGGTAGCAGAATAATGGCCCCCAAAGATGACCGCATCCTCATCCCCCAACCTGTGAAAGTTATGTTACGGGGCAAAGGGGAGCTAAGGTAGCAGATGGAATCAAGGATGCTAATCAGCTGACTTTCAAAAAGGGAGATGAGGACTTCCCTGGTGGTGCAGTGGTTAAGAATCCACCTGCCAATGCAGGGGACACGGGTTCAAGCCCTGGTCCAGGAAGATCCCACATGCTGCGGAGCAACTAAGCCCGCGTGCCACAACTACTGAGCCCGCGTGCCACAACTACTGAAGCCCGCAAACCTAGAGCCCGTGCTCCACAACAAGAGAAGCCACTGCAACGAGAAGCCCGCGCACCGCAACGAAGAATAGCCCCTGCTCGCCACAACTAGAGAAAGCCCACATGCAGCAACAAAGACCCAACGCAGCCAAAAATTAAAAATTAAATAAATAAATTTTTTAAAAACTAGTGATTGAAATGCATTATCATCAATGCTTAGCAACAATAATAATAGCAATAGTAATATTAATAATAAAATAGAAATAAAGGTAAAGTACCAAATTGAAGGTAAAAATAATCAATTGCACAAGGATAGGACTTTAAAAAAGTAAAAGTTTCTATTTTATTATATGTAGATTTAAAATTAATTACATATTTAACATTTACCATCTCTATGTCATACCTGATTTTTTTTGAAGAGGTTTTATAGCTCACTGTATTCTGTATTGCTAAGAACACGTTTTCTGTGGTAATCACATGTTAAAGAAGAACATTGCCAAACTGTAGTGATTCTAGAAGTGTATAGACAGAATTGTAGAATATAGACATTTTTAGCCAGCAAGTACCTTAAAAGTCATAATTCCAATATGAACAAACTGAGAATATTGAAATCATAGAAAGTAGAGATAATACTACCATGATATAGAAGCTCACCTAGATCCCAATCTACTGATGGATCCCATAGAGAACATTTACAGGAATTATAGTTAAACCTAGAAAAAAGGAAGAGTTAATGGCACAGTGATGACAGGTTACATAGGAGAAAAGCTGTTAAGTGAATAGAGAGGGAAGATTCAAGATCAAGGGTACAGGTTACAGCAGGGAAGTAAGTCAGGACTTTATACTAGCAAGGATTGTTAGCGGTAAGAACAGCTAATCTTTCCGTGAGGAGAGCCCAAGGTCACCAGGAGTGCCCACAGAAGGAATGAATGCGGAATGTTGCAAAAGGCCTTACAACACTGAATGGAGAAGTGCATGCAATCAAACTGCCAGATTCTGAATTTCACAAGACCCCAGTGACTGACCCTAAGTCACCAGCTATTTATTTTGTGTAGTAAATACATTTAGAAAAAGAATCATCAAGTACAATAATTACCACTTCATTCCATATAGGACATTTCAACCCCCAAACTTAAGGTCAGAATCAAGGACCATCCTCTAAAGTGAATCAGTTTGGCTGTAGTTTTTCTCATTCCACCATGAACTGGTGAAAATTGCCCCTTGAGCCTGTGTGGACCTTTATGGCTGCCTTACCAATAAAATGTGGCAAAAGTGAGGCTCTGTGACTTCCACCACTAGGTCATTAAAAAAAAAAAAAAAAAAAAAGCCAGGGGCTTCCCCGGTGGTCCAGTGGTTAAGACTCTCCCTTTCAATGCAGGGGGCGTGGGTTCAATCCCTGGTCAGGGAACTAAGATCCCACGTGCCTCGGGGTGCAGCCAAAAAATTGAAAAATAAATAAACTGCGCATCTCTTTAAAACAAAAAAGCCATGCTCTTTCCCCTTGTTCTCTTGGGGCACTCGCTCTGGGAACCCAGCTGCCGTGCTAGGACGAAGCTCAGACCACACGGCCAGGCCACGTCTAGGTTTTCCAGTCAATGCCCAGCTAAGTCCCAGCCAACTGTCAGACACATGAGTGATACCTTCTGCATGATTTCTAACTGCATTTGCTTGAGGGGGTCCCAAGAAAAGCCACCTGCAGCTGTGCTCAGTCAACCCCCCTGAACTGTGAGAGATATCCACAAAAATTGTACCAGGGTTCCACCAGGAGAGAACCAGAGCTGGAAGGATGTAGACTTATGGCAAGGAGTTAGGTCATGATGGTGGGGGCCAGGAAGGGCAGGCCGGCAGCTCTCAGGCAGGAGCTGACTCTGCGGCCCACGGGGGGAATCTCTTCCTCCTCAGGGAAGCCTCCGTCTGCCCCTGAGGACTTCCAACTGATTGAATCAAACCGACCCAAAATATCAACGGTGATCTCCTTTACTTAAGGTCAGCTGATTACAGATCTTAATCACATCTGTAAAATATCTTCACAGCAACAACCCAGATGAGTATTTGAGTGACACAGTACTGCAACCTACCCAAGTTGACACACAAGGCCGACCACCACAATAATGAAAGGTTTTTGGTTGTGTTAAGTCATTGAGTTTTCGGGTTTTCTTAAAATTAATTAATTAATTTATTCTATTTTTGGCTGCGTTGGGTCTTCGTTGCTGCACGCGGGCTTTCTCTAGCTGTGGCAAGCGGGGGCTACTCTTCATTGTGGTGCGCGGGCTTCTCATTGCGGTGTCTTCTCTTGTTGAGGAGCACGGGCTCTAGGTGCACGGGCTTCAGTAGTTGTGGCTCGCGGGCTCAATAGTTGTGGCTCGTGGGCTCTAGAGCGCAGGCTCAGTAGTTGTGACGCACGGGCTTAGTTGCTCCGCGGCATGTGGGATCTTCCCGGAACAGGGCTCGAACCCGTGTCTCCTGCACTGGCAGGCGGATTCTTAACCACTGTGCCACCAGGGAAGTCCCAAGTCATTGAGTTCTGAAAGTGATTCGTTCTGCACAAAGAGGTAACTGGGAAAGTCATAGACGTAGATTTACTAAACACTCTTGCTTCATAATCTTTAAAGAGCCCTTCCAACCCAAAATGCCATAATCCACTACATAAACCTCTTACTAAGTGTGAAATGATAATTCTAGTGTCTAAAACTCCCACGAAGATTTCACTGCGTTCATAACCACCTTGATTGATTCATGTGGAGATAAGACCAAAGACCGTTTAGACTTCTTTGGCTAAAAGCACTAGAAGTTCCTATTTGAAATAGCCTTAAGACAAGCACATTTATCACCTCTCATGGCAGAAAGCCCTGCTCTGAGGCATAGTAACGGGGAGGCTGGCTGGCTGCAGGGCTGCGTAATTAACACACGAGCAACCGCAACTTTACGGGCTCCGACTACCCCCCTCGCCCTGTCCAGTCCTTCCCAGCTGTGCTTCTCTCTTAGAGTCATGAAGCTTCTCCAGAAGATTCCTCCTCCCTCCCCGCTCCTCCAGGAGCTTGCTCTGAGCCCCTCACCCAGAGAGAATGCGGTAACTATGGCCAACTTCAACTCGCCCCTCCCCGAGGGCCTGGCCCTGGCGAGGAGGGAAGGCTGCCGGAGGGAAGAGGAAGGGGGCAGGCAGAGGGTGTGCTGATCTGAAGGCAAGGAGTATGCAAAGAGAGACAGTTGGCTCAGCACAGGCCACAAGAAAGTTTCCTAAGCTTAGCGACCACCTCCAGTGCAGCATGGCACTAAGAAAAGAGTCCCTCTCTGGGTGTCTGACAGAACTGAATTCAAATCCCCAATCAGCCACTTAACGAAAAGTGTCATCTTCATTTATTTAAGCCGACTAAGATTCGTCCTCTTCGCACGGACAGTGGGGATAGTGGCACCCGTTTGACACGCTGGTGTCAGAACTCAACCAGGAACGAGTTACACCTTGCGTTCACCGCATGCTGACCATGGCTAGGGTACCATGCGTAGTCCCACGGACTCCCTACGTCAGCCTCATGCAGCAGGCACTTTGCTATTCTCACCCCGCAGACAGTACACTAGCAAGTGACATGCTCCAGGTGACACAGATGCTGAGAGACAGAGCATGGACAGAACACAGCCTGACTCCAGAGCTGCCCCCCTCTGCCTCTTGAATCCAAGCCTGGACGAGGCCAGGCCCCCAGAATATGCTGCACCATAGCACCTGCAAGACATCACCCTTAGTCATTGCCACTACGATGAGCAAAACAGCACTGACATCCCCTGTGTCTGGGGACCGGTCCACTCTGTCTGCACTTCCTCACTCCTGACACTGATGAGAGACACACAGCAAACCTCTCTTAAGTGAATACACTAACAAGGAAGGTAGGCAAAATGTGGGCTTTTGGGGTCTAACCCATGAGAGAAGGAGAGGTTTAATGAGAAACGGCTCTACCTTTGTCAAAGAATACAATCTATTTTAAAACATCCACTGTGTGTGACAGCCCGGTTGGAAGCTCAGTGGTGGCACAGAGGACACAGGACACACTCCTGCCCTCCTAGAGGTACGTTCAAGGCCATGAAGGGCCGTGGACAGATGCATAAACGATTTATATGTCTGTAACATGTTCAAGGTTAATTACTGTCTGAGATCCATAATATAAATGTCTATGCCCATTTTCACCGAGAAAGATCCTGAGGCTCAAAGGTTTTGAATGACCTGCCACCTCGCACACAGGTGGGCCGCGCTGACTAGGCCCAGGGTGAGCAGTCCAGGCGGCTGTCACGTTGCATTCACGTCACAAGAGTTGCCAAAGCCTGAGCCTGACTCTCTCGCTTCCGTGCAGCAAGGCCACACGGCTGACAAGGATTTGTTCCAAGGGCTTCACCGAGGAATGAAGGGCAGACCTGTGCATAAATAAATAAAGCTCAGGCTTGATGTCTTATTTTTACCCAAAGCCAAAAACCAGTTCTTTCCTCCTTTTGTCCGTGGGGAGATCTTGGTGGCACCCGCCTGCCCGGGCACAGGCCTGTCCTCCTGGCCTGCATCGTCATCAGGCCATTGCGACCTGAAGACTAGATGCCCCCTTCTGCTGGATCTCGTTAACCCCACTTGCTGCTAAGCTAGCTTGTCTGTTGTTTTTCACGGTCCTTGTACTTTGGCTCCTGCTTCCTGACAGGGGCCTGTTTCTCTTTGCTCATGTCTGTTTTTGCTAACATATTCGTACAGTTAGGCAAACTTTCATATTTTACTTTCTTCCCCGTGCATAAATAACAGAACCTGGATGAAAACACAAGTTGTGTAATTTCGGATTACGAACTCTTTCTATTCTACTCCAAAGTTTCCTGATACATTACATGGATTTTGTAAGAAACAATCAGCAAATATTTACTGAGTACCAAGCTCTCTGCTCAAGGATCTTTCAGTCTAGGGGGTAAAGCAGACACACAGGCAGACGGTCACAACACCATGTGTTAACTCACGTGCTGAGAAAGCAGAGAATATGATAGGAACACCCAGGGTGTGCTCCTAACCAATCTTGACAATGAGGAAGAGTTAACCCAGAGCAGGGAAAGGGGGTGGTTTGATGTTCGGGAGGTGCGTTCCAAACAGTAAAGAGAGCCCGACGCCCTTCGGAGAGCCTGTAAACATTTGCTCGGCCTGACCGGTTGAGGCATTTGACACAAGTGAAGTTTGGAGTTTATGTTGGTGACAGTGTGGGAATCACCAAAAGGTGTTCAGAAAGATGTGAAAGTAGACTCAAAAGATTCACTCAGCAAAAGGAGATATAAAACCAATGAGGACACAGTCTCGGGTCTCCAAGGTGCTCATCACCTCCTGGGCAAGGCAGATAAATAAACAACTCATGACAGAACAATTTGTTTAGTTCTAAATATAGCCTACACAAAGGGCTGGGGGAGCCAGAGGAAGAAGCCATTAGCGCTGCCTGGGGGAGAAGAAAGAAAGGCTTTGTGTAGGTGACAACTGAGCAAGATGACAGACGAGTGGGTGGTAGCCAGTCCTGGCAGAGGAGAGGGACACTTCCCAGCGGGCGGGTGGGCAGGACCAGGAAAGTCACCTCCAATTCATTACCCCAAATTGAATTAACCAATTCGATTGCCATTGTCTTTACATTTCAAGTCTTGGGAGTTTGTCTCCTCCTGTTAGAGATACTGAATGTTAGACTGTAACTTACAGCTCTCTTCTCAAGGATTTTGAATGTTTACAGAGCACTCACTATCTGGTGCACTCCTGAAACAAAAGGAGCTTTTCAGAAGTATCTGCGGTACCAGAAAGCTCTGCTCATTTCTGGAGGCTATATTTGTGCAATAACCATAAAATCAGAAGCAGGTAGGACTGGTGCGGGCTGTACCTGGGCGGGGCACATCTGGACCCACCTTGGTGCCCCTTACAAAGTGACTCAGAATCCAAGTGTCCAAGTCATGGGGTTAGAGAGAGAATCTTCTTTCTCTCTAGTGGCATCAAACTTTGCACAGGCTTCAGCTGGAAAGAATATTACACTTACTATGTTCTCCTTACAGTCCAATAAGTGCATTGCTGAAGCACAGAAAGTCATGGGATACAGGTTTCTCATTTTTTCCCATAACACAGCTCAGTATCAGTACATAGAGAAGGTGAGGTTGACAGCCCAACACCTCCTTTGCTGAGAGAAATACAATCAAGGCGGATTCAGGTTTACAGTTCGGTAGAGTTCTAAGTTACATGTGGTAGTAGTTGTGGACATGGTGAAATAGAAACTATACAAAATGGGTTGAAAATAAAGGAATGGGCAGTAATTTACCAGGGAAATACAAACAAACTATGTAGGAATAGCAAGATTAATAAAAGATTAATAGGGAATTTAATGTTTTAAGAAGTCACAGGGTATGGGACTTCCCTGATGGTCCAGTGGTTAAGACTCTACACTCCCAATGCAGGGGTCACAGGTTCCATCCCTGGCTGGGGAGCTAAGATCCCACATGCCAAGCGGCACAGCCAAAAAAAAAAAAAAAAGGTCACAGGGTAATTTGGTAATGATAAAAAGTCATGAAAAAGATATTATAGTCATGAATCTATAGGTACTAAATAACAAAGTAGTAAATACATATGATAAAATCTCTTAGAATGTACATGGATAGTTGGGTAAAACTGCAATCACTGTAGAGCAGTGGTTCTTTTTTTTTTTTTTGAGCAGTGGCTCTTGACCGAAGGGAGTTTTGTCCCCCGTTGGACGTTGAGCGATGTCTGGAGACATTTGTGGTCATCACAGCTGGGTGGGGAGGGCCACGGGCATCTAGCGGGTACCTGCAACGCCCAAGAAACCCCACAGCAGAGAGTTATCCCTGCAAAACGTCAGTAGTGCCGGGGTTGAAAAACACTGCTCTACTGTATTCTACGTAGGATACACCTCACTCAATGACAGGCCCAGTGGGGAGAGGAGGAAATATATATCTCTTCATATATATATGGAAAGACTTTTTTCTCTCATATCTATAAAACTATTATGATTATATTTAAGCTAGACAGTATGTTTTGATTTATTTACTTTTTGATACGTAAATTAGACTTTATTAGAATTTTTGAATCGAGGTATATTTGACAAATAAGATTGTAAGGTATTTAAACTGTACAATGTGATCATTTGCTATACATATACATTGTGAAAGGATTTCCCCCCATTGAGATAAGTAACACATAGCTCACCTCACACATTTCCCTATTATTTTATGCCTTGTTTAATTTTGAAGTTGAACTCGCGTTTCATAAAAGTCATAAAGTAAACTTACATATTTGAATATATGCTTGAAATCAATTTGAGTGATCTGAAATCGATTTGAAATCAGTATATGATTACAGTCAAATTTATTGTAAATCCAGAGGAAACACACAAGGCAGGAGTTCTGATCACAGGGGCCACGGTGGTCGGGAAGAGGAGGCCATCCTAACACTCAAAGGTCGTCTGTTCCCCTCAGAACCAGACACACAGTGCCACAGAGGCTGTTCCCTGGCCCTGAAGGTGCCATTAACCTTCACACTCAGCCGACCCCTGCCAAAGACTGCCATGCCCAGATGCACCTGTGGCCGAGGGACTGGGGAGGGAGAGAGGAGGTAGATTCTTAAGGCCGTCCTGCTAAACAAGCCTCTTCCTTTCTTGATGCAAGTTAGAAGGTTCTATCTCATCAAACCGGAAAACAGGAAAATCTCTATAAGTCCTTGAGGAACCTGCTGGTTCATTTTTATCAATCATTATACATTAAAGTCCCAGTTAATAATATTTTTAGAAAAAAACACATGCTGCTGCTAAAAAAGAATAACTTGAAAATAAAAAATAATAACTTGAAGATCACTGCAATACAACCTGCAAATATGATCGATCCCTGATATTCGTGAGTAACATGTGAGAGCTTCAAGAATCTCCAAATGTATACATATCCAAACATCTTTATCCTGGGCTGCTGTTCTTCCTCCCAAGCTCCAATTCCCTGGCAGCATTTCATGAACATATAGTTTCTCTCTCAATGGACAATGTTCTCAAAAAAAAAAAAGGACAGATACTGGATATCGAGCCAGTGAGCCAGGCTGGCGGGGGGTGGGGGGGTGGGGAGGGGGAGGGCGGCAGGCTGGGCTCACTCACCAGCTCTGGGAGACTCCACACGCTTGGCAGATGTACCCAATTCAGAAGGATGCCCCCAAGTTACAAATCGCTGCTTCGCATGTGCGTCCCGTTTACTTTCTAATAGCTGAAATCACAATGTGTAGTTTAAGAATGCCAAGGGTCTGTGGAGCTTTGTTCTACAAAGGGCATACGTCAAGTCAGCTACAAATCACGATCCCTTTAGCAAAGGTCAGGCCTCTGAGGGAGCGATGGTGGTGGAAACAGTCAGTAAGGTGAACCTGAGCTATGAGGGGAAGGCAGGTAGGAAAGCTCCAGAATGTGCAGGCTTGACAGAGCGCCAAAGCCTCGGGACTGACTTGAGGAGGCAGAAAGGCGAAGTGGAGCTGTAAGTCCAGAAAAGGGTGTGGATGCCATGAACCGGGTTGAATTGTCCAAGCAGAAACAGAGAAGAGAACGCCATGTGACAACAGAAGCAGAAACTAGAGTGATGTGTCTCCAAGTCAAGGGACGCCAGGGACTGCCCTCAACCAGCAGACGCCAGGAGAGAGGTGTGGAGCAGAGTCTCCGGGCCTCCAGAAAGAGCCAGCCCTGGCGACACTTTGATTTTGGACTTCTGGCCTCCAAAATCGTGAGAAAATAGATTGCAGTGGTTTTAAGCCACCCCGTGCGTGGCACTTTATGCCAGGAGCCCTAGGAACCTAATCCACGGGGTGAAATCAACTCACCTCCAAGCTGGCCGGGCCTGTTGCTTCCTAACCATTCATGGAACGAGGTCTAGTTTTCTCCAGGTACAGTCAAGGCTGTTCTCACTCACAAGCACGTCAGGGCGCATCTTGCAGCCTATCACTTAAATGATGATGTAGATCTCTTTCCGCTACCAAAATCAGTGAGTGGGGGTGAAAAAAAACTAGAGTCACTCGAATCCCCATGCTTTTATCAGACAGACACATTCATCTGGGTCTGTGAGCAAGATCTGCTCCCCAAACACACTTGAAGTGCCAGAGAATAGGGGAAGAAATCTAGCAGGAGATGAGCAAAAGGCGATGGATCAACTCACAGCCCACCAGGCGGGGCTGGGCTCTTCCAGACCCTGAGGCTCATGAACTTCACCTGGGTCCTCCCCGCACACCAGCCATCAGGGTGGCTGCCAAGGACCCTGTGGGACAGGGGAACACCCACAGCGGGAAGTTCTGATAAAACTCTTCTGACACTAGGACTTGTTCACGCGGCTGAAAAGGCAAGGCTCGAAAAGCAGCAGCAAAAAGCAGCAGCTGGAGGTTTGGGGGGAAGGAAGGGGTTTGAGCAGAACTTTGCAGCTGTGAGTGCATGAGCCACAGGATGTAAAGTCTAGAAGTTAAAGAATAAATAAACAAAAGAAAGAGGGATGTGTGTGTGTGTGTGTGTGTGTAAGAGAAGGAGAGAGGGGAGACGCAGATGTAATATTAAATACTTGAAAAGACAAGGAATGAGCTTCCTTTTTGCAATAAAACCTAAATGACATGCTCAAGACCTTAGCGGCCAATGTAGGTTTTCCACCTCCCAAATGCACGGGATGGTCACCAGAGCAATAGGTTGGAGAGAGTACCTATTTTTTCTGTCTGGTTCGAGTGTGTTGCCCGTTGATCCAGCAATGCTTTGCTTCAGCACAAATGCCCACAATCTCCGGAGAGTTCAGCTCAGGCCAGAAGTACATTACCTTGGCTGATCATCGCCAGGACCCTTTGAAACAAGGTCATTTTGTATAACTTTAAGTGCACCCACCTTTTTGCTCGGATATCTGGGTAGTCGGTAGTCATTTGCATTTCCCTAATCATCTAATTGAGAATGAATTCATATTGTTAAGTCTACTTGATTGTTTTTCTAATTAAAAAGCCTTGATTAAAATATTTTCATTAAAAACACACTGGCAAAGTTTCAAGTTATTTCAAAACATTTTATTCTTTGCTTTTCGGTTCCCAGTGCTGTCCCATCACTCTTTATGGTTCTAATTTTGACATCAAATCAAATTCAGGCAGACACATCTACCAGCCAAACACAGATGGAAGAGCCTTTTCAGTCACTGTTGATCTGGACCAGATCCTAAAGAGTCCCCACTTTAATAAGCTGGTCACCTGCCAGGGAAGGAAAGGTAACCAAAGCAACGAGAAAATGGGAGTACCTAGCAGAGGGACAACATATGTAAGATGAGAGAAAAGTTTAACAAAACAGAAAAGCACGATTATTTATTAAAAGTTTACCTTAGATGAAGATTAGGAGTTCTTTTCATTTATCTAATTAACAGAGAGCCAGGAGGGGTTTGATAAAATTGTGCTAAATTATTATAAGGGGGAAAAGTAACAAATTATAGTCTGCCTGGTATGAGTCTTCCTAGATTCTAAGATTTATAACCAAGTTAGAATAAAACTAAAAAATTTTGACTTGCCCTTTATTTGATTCAGCACCTAGATAGACAGTATATTTACTACTTAAATACCAGAGCATATGAATTTCAAATTCTATGTTAAAAGAGGAAAACCATACTCCTCCTCCAAATTAGAATATATCTTTTGCTCTCTCAATACGAATAGAATATATTCAATTTTTGCTTACTACACTAACGGCTAATTTCCATCTAGCTTTTAAAACTTATAAGGTTAATTGTCATAAATTGTCAAAGAAGCTAAAATTAAATATATCGAACACTTTCATTCCACGGGACAGCAATATTGTTTTTACGGTTATTTCAAATCGAGTTTGCTGTGGTTGATCTTTTTAATCCAAAAACCTCAGACTCTTTTCTATTTGAAAATCCTCATCCTAAGACAGGAAACATTATCCTTTATGAACTGCTATAGGGCTCCAGCACCAAGCACACAGTTAAATGGCTTGGGCAAATAATAAGAACAAAACGGAATCTGTCCACCTTCTGGTTTTACGAGTCTCCAGACAATAGAAGACACAACAATGAAAAAGCATGTGTCCCTGAATCTAAACACTAAACTGCTACATCTAAGTAATAAAGATACATTAAAACAAGCCAAAGGACTTCACTCAGATGGGGAAACTCTGCCAATCAGTTGTATGGTGCGGTAAAATACAGGAGATACTTTTTTTCAGGATGTAAGTGAAAATGTAATTAGGTTTTTTCTAAGAATTGGTTAACGTTTTTCTCTTGTGCTGTGTTTTCTCTTAAACCTGTTCCTTTTTAATATGATCCCCTGGCTCGCATTAAATTGCAGACGTAAATTCTACAAGCAGCTACAATGATTTTCAAAGGGGGTGGGAGGTATGGAATGTTTGCTTGTCTCACCAGGTAAAGTTGAAACTTTTTCCTTTGATCATTGTCTCTGACCCCTGGAGAACATTACTATCTCCCTTTCTCACTTTATCTGTTTTCAAGCAGAAAAGAAAAGAAGTAAAACCAACCTCTTATTTGTATTCACTTGATATAAGAACACTGACTAAGCAAAATTATAGAATACTTACAAATGTTTAAAAGAAAAATTACCTTCAGAGCTCGAGCATAACAATTGTTTTCATTCTTCATATCTTTCCATCTTCTTTCCCACAATTAGTTTTAAGCATAATATAAATGCCAGTTTATATTCTGCCTTTTTTATTTAAAATCATAAATATTTTCACAAATGTTCGCAGCTATAATTTCTACTTGTTGTCTGATAGTGACTTATTTCTGTACTAGATATTTTGGTTGCTTCCAATGTTTGACTGTTACAGATGGGGCTGCAATTCCTAGCTTCATGTTTATAGAACAGAAATGCTTAGCCAGAGACTGATGACCCTTTGGCAGGGTTGTAATCAGTAATTCTGTCTGTGTGTGTTGGGATGTTACACTGCAAGAACTTTAATGTCTTTCAAATATAAACTGAGGCCTATTAAAAGTGTTAAAGAGGGGCTTCCCTGGTGGCGCAGTGGTTGAGAATCCGCCTGCCAATGCAGGGGACACGGGTTCTAGTCCTGGTCCGGGAAGATCCCACATGCCGCGGAGCAACGGGGCCCGTGAGCCACAACTACTGAGCCTGTGCTCTAGAGCCCGCGAGCCACAACTACCGAGCCCATGCGCCACAACTACTGAAGCCCGAGCGCCTAGAGCCCGTGCTCCGCAATAGGAGAAGCCACCGCAATGAGAAGCCGGTGCACGTCAACAAAGAGTAGCCCTCGCTCACCGCAAGCAGAGAAAGCCCACGCGCAGCAACGAAGACCCAACACAGCCAAAAATAAATAAATAAAATAAAAATTTTTTAAAAAGAAAAAAAAACCTAAGCTCCTTTCCCAGTTTGTCAAATTTCTCCACAATATGTTACTACCTGACTTATTATTCCTGTTTCTCTATAATTACCCCCAATTCTTCTACCCCAGGAAAGGAAATCAATGCACGAACTTTACATGGCCGGCTCCCTCCTCCTCTTGTTCACACCGTGCCTTCACTTCAGCTGCTCTTCATTCCTCTATGCCTGTTCCAAAACCGGTCCATCTTCCTGGCCCGGGTCCCGCTGCATCCTCCACAAAGCCTTCCAGATTATCACGGCCCAGTAACGGAACCGTCTTTGCCTAAATAAAGTATCACTTGCTGGTATAATTACTGCCTTGGATTCTACTTGTTATGGAATTATGTGTGGTTTGTCTAAAGAAACTACTAGCTCCTCTAAGACAGGCCCATGTTTATACTCCTTTGTATCTGGACTCTACCTGGGACAAAGGGTGGAGGGAGGAGCCTATAGTATACGCAAAATTCCCCGCAGCACTTTCCTCACGCATTTTTCTCATTGTTACCATTTAATTAACATAAGACGCTTTCAAGTATCTTTTAGGAAAGGTGTAGCTATCATAAAATGAGGTGGCGAAGATAACTCGGGTTTTGTCTGTTGTTCTTTTAATGCCTCACTTGCCATTATTAAATTTAAAAAGCAAAACAGATAAGCTAATGTACATTAGCTATTGCAATAAAATAATTTTTAAAAAAGCACATGTGCTGTGTGCTTTATATGTTTTTTGTACCTTTTCGTTTTATATTTTCCTTGAGCTATAATATTCATCTCATGTATTTCACTTCCACTTATGGCTAATTACACTTCCTGGTTCCTATAATCCAAATAATGTTGCTAATATATTTTTTGTTTCCGATTCTCTGATAATTTTTAAAGAATTTTAGAGATTTTTATTGACCTAACAGCTCCTTGGTGTTCCACTTTAATAATAAATCCTCAGTTAGGGGCTTCATAAATGTCTAACTTCTTAGTTTTGTGATAGAATAGAAACTCCCAATCTAAAGGCTTTTAGTGTCATAATGGGAAAAACACACTGCATATCACTATTTACCTAGGGGCTACTAGGGGACCAAATCTCTGTTTTACAGTAAGGATTTTGGAGGAAGTTTTTATTGTATTAAAGGCTATAACACACAAGATGCCGTAAGATTTCTTTCTGGTCTAGTTTTTTCCCAGAGTTGATGTTTGTAATCTATTATCCATGAGTACCTATAAACTCCGTGAGAATAGGAGTCATATTTTCTTGTTCAGTGTTTTATCTTGTTCAGTGTCCAGAATGGAGCCCGGTCATGGTAGGTGTGCAGTGAATATTTGTTGAGTCGCTGTCAGGCGTTGGTGGGTGAGAGCCAGGAGGAGAGAGGAACAGGAAGGGGTGTGTGATTATCTGAAGCACCAGCTACTTGCATTTTACAGGAACCAATTACAAACTGTTTTGGCCATCACTATCTAGAATGTACTTGTATAATTGTGTGAACTTTGAAAGCCGAATATTGTATGTAAAATGACAAATCTTGAGCCTAAGCACCTAACAATTAACTGTGCAGAGGAGAAAACTGTGTGTGTGTGTGTGTGTGTGTGTGTGTGTGTGTGTGTGTGTGTGTGTCTGGTGTTTTTCATCACTAGCCAGAGAGGACTATATTTGTTTAGTATGAAGAAGTTTTATGATGTGCAAACTTTTCCCAGACAGCAGAGTTAAAACCATGAAAGAGAAGCACAGGGAGAGCTGACCTGAAAAAAAAAAAAAGAAAGAAAGAAAGGAAGGGAATGTCGATGAGTTGAAGAGAAAGATGAAAGGGAGAGGGAGAGAGGGAGAACTGGTCAACCTGTCGAGGCTGGAGGAAGTGTACATGAGAAATTCCAAACAGTGGGAAGGCTGAAAGGCTTTCTAAGTAATGTCTAATATTCAGCTTTAATCTCCATGCTTTCTGTGCCAGAAGCCTCCACATTCACCCCCAAGCCCTCCGTCATCTGCTACAACAACAAAACTGGCCTGACTTGGGGCTTGTACCCACATGGAAATGAAACATTGCATCCAGGAGGGCAGGGTCAAACAATAAAACAAAGAATAAAGACAGAGGCCAAGTTCTATGGGCAGCGGGGAAAGATTGAAGAACAAAGAGCCTGGGAGCCAGAGGGGCCTTGATATGAAACCTTCAGGACTTTGCAGAAAACTTGGGAAAGGCTTTTAACAAACTGAGATAGGGACTCTCTGCTTGTTTATTAATATCACGAAGGCAGCAAGGTGACCTCAAATGACATCTGGGTTCCATTTCTTTAGCCCTCAGCTCTGAGGGCCTCCAAGTGTCACACACAGAGCCATGACTTTAGAAATGGAAGGCCAGGGCTTCCCTGGTGGTGCAGTGGTTGAGAATCTGCCTGCCAATGCAGGGGACACGGGTTCGAGCCCTGGTCTGGGAAGATCCCACATGCCGCGGAGCAACTGGGCCCGTGAGCCACAATTACTGAGCCTGCGCGTCTGGAGCTTGTGCTCCGCAATAAGTGAGGCCGTGATAGTGAGAGGCCCGCGCACCGCGATGAAGAGTGGCCCCCGCTTGCCGCAACTAGAGAAAGCCCTAGCACAGAAACGAAGACCCAACACAGCCATAAATAAATAAAAACTAAATAAATTAAAAAAAAAAAAAGAAATGGAAGGCCAGCATCCCCTCATGCATATTATGAGGCTTGGACATTTAATACCAAAGTTTCTTTTGTCACCTCATGGAGTGTTTTGAAGTTCTGTGCAACTCTGAACAAATGTTTTCTGCTCCCTTTATATCCAGTTTGTTAGTGAATAAAATAGAAGGGCTTCTCCAGAGTATCAGCTCTTTCTATCATGATCCTCAGTGTATTTAGCATTGACAATGGGCCAGACACTGTTCAAATTACAAGTAATGAACCAAAAACAGTGCTTGCTTAAATCCAGAGCAATAGTTCCAAAATCTGGCTTCTTTCAGAATAATCAGGTAAGTTTTATTAAAAGAAAGATTCACTTTGTTATAAAGCAGAAACACACCATTGTAAAGCAATTATACTCCAATAAAGATGTTAAAAAAAGAAAAAAAGATTCCAAAGAACCCACTCTAGACCTACTATATCAATAATTTCCTTTTGATCTCTATATATTTTGATTTGTTAAGAAGCAGGAGTGGATGGGTTGAGAGAAAAAGAAACAGACAAAATAGTAGAAGTAGAATAAGAAGAATGCCATGACCAGAGCTATGATTACAGCATGTCATCTGAAGACTGGCCAAGCTCAGGGAGGGATCTTAACAAAATCCTGCCCATTAACTATGATGAAATAGCACTTCACACTCACTAGGATAGCATAATGAAAATGATGGAAAATAACAAGTGTTGACAAGGATGTAGAGAAACTGGATCCATCAGACATTGCTGGTGGGAATGGAAAATGGTGCAGCCACTTTAGAAAACAGCATAGCAGCTCCTCAAAAAGTTAAACATAGAGTTACCATATGACCCAGCAATTCCACTCATAACATACACCTAAGATAATTAAAAACATATGTCCCCGTGGAAATTTGTAAGTAAATGTTCATAGCAGCATTATTCATAAGCCAAAAAATAGAAACAACTCAAATGTCCATCAATTGATGAATCAGTAAACAAGGTGTCACATATCCATTCCAAGGAATATTATTTGGCTATAAAAAGGAATGAAGGGCTTCCCTGGTGGCACAGTGGTTGAGAGTCTGCCTGCCAATGCAGTGGACACGGGTTCGAGCCCTGGTCTGGGAAGATCCCACATGCCGCGGAGCAACTAGGCCCGTGAGCAACAATTACTGAGCCTGCGCGTCTGGAGCCTGTGCTCCGCAACAAGAGAGGCCGCAATAATGAGAGGCCCGCGCACCGCGATGAAGAGTGGCCCCCGCTTGCCGCAACTAGAGAAAGCCCTCGCACAGAAACGAAGACCCAACACAGCCATAAATGGATAAGTAAATAAATAAATAAATAAACCCAAAAGTTTAAAAAAAAAAAAAAGGAATGAAGGCACAGCAAAGGAAACCATTAACAAAAATGAAAAGGCAGCCTAGTGAATGGGAGAAAATATTTGCATATTACATATGTGACAAGAGGTTAACATCAAAATATACAAAGAATTCATACAACTTAATAGCAACAAAATAAACAATCCAATTTAAAATGGGCAGAGGATCTAAACAGACATTTTTCCAAAGAAGACATACAGATAAACAATAGGTACATGAAAAGATGCTCAACATCACTAATCATCAGGGAAATGCAAATCAAAACCACAATGAGAGAATGAGATATCACCTCACACCTGTTATGATGGCTAGTATCAAAAAGCAAGAAATAACAAGTGTTGACAGGGATGTGGAGAAAAGGGAACCATTGTGCACTATTGATGGGAATGTAAATTGGTGCAGCCATTGTGGAAGACAGTATGGAGTTTCCTCCAAAAATTAAAAATAGAACTACCATATGATCCAGCAATGCCATTGCTAGGTATTTATTCAAAGAAAATGAAAACACTAACTTGAAAAGATATATACACACCTACATTCATAGTAGCACTACTTATAATAGCCAATATATGACAGCAACCTAAGTGTCCATTGATGGATGATTGGATAAAGACAATGTGGCATACATACACACACACACACTCACTGGAATATTATTCAGCGTTAAAAAGAATAAAATCTTACCATTTGTGACAACATGGATGGACCTTGAGGGCATTATGCTAAATGTAATATGTCTGAGAGAGAAAGATAAATACTGTGTGATCTCACTTATATGTAGAATCTAAAAAACAAAACCAAAAATAAATTTAAAAAAAACAAGTTCACAGATACAGAGAACAGATTGGTGGTTGTCAGAAGAAGGCACTGGGGTGCAAAATGGGGGAAGGGAGTCAAAAGGTACAAACTTCCAGTTATAAAATAAATAAGTCATGGGGACGTAATATACAGCAGGGTGACTCTAGTTAATAATACTATATTGCATATACGAAAGTTGCTAAGTTAGTAAATCTTAAAAGATCTCTTCACAAGAAAAAGAAATTCTGTAACTATGTATGGGGATGAATGTTAACTAGACGTATTGTGGTGATAATTTCACAATATATACAAATATCGAATCATTATGTTGTACACCTAAAACTAATATAGTGTTGTATGTTAATTATACCTGAAAAAGGAATGACGGACTGAGACATGCCATAACATGAATGAACCTTGAAAACATTATGCCAAGTGAAAGAAGGCAATCACCAAAGGCCACATATTATGATTCCACTTATATGGAGTGTCCAGAACATATAGAGAAAGAAAGGAGATGAGTGGCTGCCAGGCTTGAGGGGAAGATGGATGGGAATACGGGGTTTCTGGGGACACGGGGTTTCTTTGGGGGCTGATGAAAAGGTTCTGAAATTAGACAGCAATGATTGCAGAACCTTGTGAATATACAAAAGCCACTGAATTGCTCATCTTAAAAGGGTGAATATTATGGCATGTGAACTATATCTCAATTCAAAATATATATTTAAAAAATTTTAATGGTATCACAAAAGAATAGTTCTGCCTATTGCATTACAAGGAGGAAAAAATTAAATGGGGGAAAGAAGGTTTTTGAATTATGAACTCCTGAATTTTTTTTTTAGATTCACCAATTATTAATATTTAGCTTTATTTGCTTTGGCATTCACTGTCTCTCCATATCTACATGTTTTTTTCTCCTGAACCCCTTAAGGGTAAGGAGACATTGTGCCCTTTTCCCTGTAAATAGTGATTACTTCCTAAGAGCAACAACATTTTCTTACCAAACCACAGCACAGTGGTCTAAGTCAGAAATTTAACATTGATACTGTTGACTGATCTACCGTCCATAGTCAAATTTTGCCACTTATTCCAGTAACATCCTTAATGGCTAACTTTTTCAGCCCAGGAACCAGTCTACAATCATGCGTTGCACTTAGTTCTCATGTCACTTTGGTCTAAATATGAAATAATTCTTCAGCCTCTTTTGAACTCCTGAATTTTAAGGGCAAGGATTTTATCTTATCCATCAGTGTGAGCCCAGGAGCTATTATGCTTCCTAGCCTGTATACTATACCCTCTGCACAAGCTAAGATGTTTCCCATTATCAGTTAAGGAAAATGCAGACTCATCTAAATAATGAGGACTTATTTGGCCCATTTGACTGAAAAGTTCAGATTTAGACTTCAGGTAAGGCTTGATCATCAAGGATCCAATTTCCTTCTATATCTCAATTCTGCGCTTTGTAAAACTTTGACCTCTGACCAGATTTCTTCTTCCTCCTAAGATGGCACCTGGTAGTTTCTAGAGCTACAAGCTTCCTCATTTAAGTCCCTGGCAGCTTATTGAAAGTCCAGATGGTCTTTGTCGGGCTGACTTAGGTCTTGCACCATAACAAAAGGAATCCCTGAATTCAGCAGGACAGTGCCAGAGAATAAAGGAAAGAGGCCCAGAGCAAGAAGCAAAGCTAAGTTCATTTTCTTGCTGAGAAGAAGAGAGCCTCTCACTCAGAAACCGACTAAAAGAAAAAGGGATAGACATGTAGGAATAAAGAGGCATTTATTCCATATTAGCAGGGATTCTAGGCTTTAAGTGTTGATTATTTTGAGGAGGGAGGGAGGCTGAAAATTCCTCCTTTTGGTGGATAATGTTTTTAAGTTTATGAGACAAAGTGCAGGTATGGTTTTCCAAGAGTTCCCAAGTGAGACACTTGAGGCTCCATCCAGTTCTTGCAGCAGGCACTTTATGGGCAAGCATAGGGCTTGGCAATTATGTATTTTTTACAAAACAATGGTAAAATGGCATTTTTCACAGAACTAGAACAAAAAATTTCACAACTTGTATGGAAACACAAAAGACCCCGAATAGACAAAGCAATCTTGAGAAAGAAAAACGGAGCTGGAGGAATCAGGCCCCCAGACTTCAGACTATACTACAAACCTGCACTAATCAAGACAGTATGGTACTGGCACAAAAACAGAAATATAGATCAATGGAACAGGATAGAAAGCCCAGAGATAAACCTACGCACATATGGTCACCTTACCTTTGATAAACGAGGCAAGAATACACAATGGAGAAAAGACAGCCTCTTCAATAAGTGGTCCTGGGAAAACTGGACAGCTACATGTAAAAGAATGAAATTAGAACACTCCCTAACACCATACACAAAAATAAACTCAAAATGGATTAAAGACCTAAACATAAGGCCAGACACTATCAAACTCTTAGAGGAAAACATAGGTAGAACACTCTATGACATAAATCACAGCAAGATCCTTTTTGACCCACCTCCTAGAGAAATGGAAATAAAAACAAAAATAAACAAATGGGACCTAATGAAACTTAAAAGCTTTTGCACAGCAAAGGAAACCATAAACAAGATGAAAAGACAACCCTCGGAATGGGAGAAAATATTTGCAAACGAAGTAACTATCAAAGGATTAATCTCCAAAATTTACAAGCAGCTCATGCAGCTCAATATCAAAAAAACAAACAACCCATTCCAAAAATGGGCCGAAGACCTAAATAGACATTTCTCCAAAGAAGATACACAGATTGCCAACAAACACATGAAAGGATGCTCAACATCACTAATCATTAGAGAAAGGCAAATCAAAACAACAATGAGGTATCACCTCACATTGGTCAGAATGGCCATCATCAAAAAATCTACAAATAATAAATCCTGGAGAGGGTGTGGAGAAAAGGGAACCCTCTTGCACTGTTGGTGGGAATGTAAATTGATACTGCCACTATGGAGAACAGTATGGAGATTCCTTAAAAAATGAAAAATAGAACTAACATACGACCCAGCAATCCCACTACTGGGCATATACCCTGAGAAAACCAGAATTCAGAAAGAGTCACGTACCACAATGTTCATTGCAGCTCTATTTATAATGGCCAGGACATGGAAGCAACCTAAGTGTCCATTGACAGATGAATGGATAAAGAAGATGTGGCACATATATACAATGGAATATTACTCAGCCATAAAAAGAAACGAAATTGAGTTATCTGCAGTGAGGTGGATGGACCTAAAGACTGTTATACAGAGTGAAGTAAGTCAGAAAGAGAAAAACAAATACCGTATGCTAACACATATATATGGAATCTAAAAAAAAAAAAAAAAAATGGTTCTGAAGAACCTAGAGGCAGGACAGGAATAAAGACGCAGATGTAGAGAATTGACTTGAGGACACAGGGAGGGGGAAGGGTAAGCTGGGATGAAGTGAGAGTGGCATGGACATATATACACTACCACATGTAAAATAGATAGCTAGTGGGAAGCAGCTGCATAGCACAGGGAGATCAGCTCGGTGCTTTATGTCCCCCTAGAGGAGTGGGATAGGGAGGGTGGGAGGGAGACGCAAGAGGGAGGAGATATGGGGATATATGTATACATATAGCTGATTCACTTTGTTATACAGCAGAAACTAACACACCATTGTAAAGCAATTATACCCCAATAAAGATGTTAAAAAAAAAAAAAAACAATAGTAAGGAAATTCCCTGGCGGTCCAGTGGTAAGGATTCCGTGCTTTCACTGGTGAGGGCTCGGGTTCGATCTCTGGTGGGGGAACTAAGATCCCTTGGCCAAAAACAAACAAACAAACAAACAAAAATGGTAAGCACTTATTGTTTGAAACCAATGAGGGTCCATCCCTGGATGTTGGGTGGGGTCAATCCCACCAACATGAATGAAGAGACAATTGTTGAAGAGGAAATCAGGTGCCCTGTATTCTCTGAATTCACTCACTGAATGAATAAGAAAGACAACAAGACAGTAAGGATGACCTTGACAGCCGTGCACAAAGGAAAACAAGCACACAATGATAGGACTGGGGTTGTGTAGGGATCCCTAGACCTCTTGGAGATGGTTTTCTAGACAGAGACAACCAAAAACTGTGCCAATGTTACCTTAAGTAATTTATCCACTCACGTCCCTCCCCACCCTCTCTACATTTACAAATTTGCAAGTTAAAAAAATTTATTGAAATGCTGTCAGGCAGTGAGATATTTCTTTATTTGCTAATGGGGGTAATTGGGAGTTTATTTTCATCGGATTCTTTGTGTTGGCAACAGCATAAGAAACACCAGAGCAAGAGACTTTCTGAAGGAAAACTGTGCAAAGTAAATTCCAAATGACTGAAAGTTCACCAACAAAAGGGGCATAAACAACCAACATTTTCTCTCCTCATTCTGTAAAGCTATCTTGCTTCCTGTTTCTAAAATTTTTCCAAATTTAAAACTGATTTCTCAATCACTGAATTTTTTAAAGCACGTGGGCAAAAACATTGAGTTAAGAAGTGTGTTCTCAGATAGCAAGAGAAGGCCACTCAGCAAACTTCGGGATACACATTTCAGAGTCAAAGAGAACATAGCCTGTCTCTGCTGTCCATTGGCTATGTGACCTGGAACACACTGCTTAAACTCTCTGTCTTGTCCCCTTAAAATAACTGGGACAATATCTCCCTAATAGGGTTGCACTGGAGACCAATGGAAATAATGCCCATAAACCACTTAGCCCAGTGCCTAGAAAAATCACTCAATATTTGCTATGTTATAATGATCATAATTCATGGGAAATCTGTTCCAAACACCTGAAATGCAACTATTTACTTAAATGTTATTTAATATCCCTCACGTGACTCTAAAATGTAGACATCTGAGAAATGAGGTAGCGCTTTCCTCATCCATCAGATGCAAAAACTGAGGATAGAAGACAACATACCAATAAATCTGCAGCAAAATCAAAATTTCCTCCTATCAATCATCTATACAAGTGAAAATGGCCAATGCACAGAGACATTAACTCTCAGAACCAGAAGAGGATGCATTGACTAACCCCCTTGTTTATCTGAGAGAACTACCCAGGCCTAGGCAGTCAAGGAGGGCAAAAATCAGGCCAAATAACTATTTAATGATCTAGTTAATTAAAATAGATCTCATGGCCTCCTCATAAAAGTAATAACAAGCTCATATATATATATATACATGAATATATATGTATACATATATGTGATATTTCCAGGTATTGTTCTAAGTACTTTCCATATATTGATTCATTTTCATATAGTGACTCTTTCCATATATTGGCTCAATACATGACTTTCCATATATTGACCCCATCTATTGACTCATCGTCTTCACGACAGCTCTGACAGACGGGGACACCATGGAACTCAGCAGTGGAGCGACCACCAGGGGCAAGGTTGGGATGCAAACCCTGGCCACGTGCCTCAGTGTCTGCGTCCTACCATTACACTCTATGTCCTACACAGCCCAATATGTCCTGCAGCCATATTTAAATTTTAAATTAACCTAATTATGCCAAGGGGGAGGGAGTGGGGAGAGGGAGGGATGGATTGGGAGTTTGGAATTAGCAGATACAAACTATTATGTATATAATGGATAAACAACAAGGTCCTACTCTATACCACCAGGAACTATATTCAATAACCTCTGATACACTATAATGGAAAAGAACATGAAAAAGAATATATTTATATGTATAACTGAATCACTGTGCTGTACAGCAGAAATTAACACAACATGTAAATCACCTATACTTCAATAAAATAAATTTTTTAAAATAAATTAATTAATTAACCTAATTAAAAGTAAATAATATTACAAATTCAGTTCTTCAATGGGACTAGCCACAGTTCAAGTGCTCAATAGCCACACGTGGCCCATGGCTTCCATTGGGCAGAGCAGATGGAGAACATTTCCATCATCACAGATACGTCTCTTACAGCCCTGTGCTCCTGACCATGACACTTCACTGCGTCGTGGACTCCAGCAGTCCGTCCGCTCTACCCACCCATCGTAATGGTTACACTTGAATTCAAAACATATTTAGGTTATCTCATTCTCTTATTGAGAAAACAGCTTACTCAGAGCCTACATTTTACACAGCCACTCAATAGAACACATCAAAGGGTGCAAAGCAACCTTCTGAGACAATGATTTTGCATCCATGTAATCCAAAAATTAGCTCATATAGGAGTCAAGAAAAACAAATCACATGCAGAGGGTGAGGTGGAGCGCCGTTGGTGCGAATCTTGCAGTGGAATCAAATTGCACCATGTCTGTGATTGTCTATTCCTAACCAAAGTCAAGAGGCCCCAAAGTAACAGAAATGACTGATGACCATCAGTTGTTTTCCAACAACATCTTTTCTCTCTACTCTTCTTTCCTTCTCTCATTCTCCTACTTCATTTCTGCTTTTCTTCTAACTCCCTCTGAAAGTGCCACAGTCTTCTCAGGATCCAAGTCTTTCACAATTTATTATGAGAATCAGGGAATGTGTTCTTCCTTTAAAACCCCTCCTCCTTCTCTTTCTCCACCTCCTTTTCCTGCTTTTCACGGAGAGCAGCTGCCATAACAGCGAACCTATTAATGCCAGAGCGCTGTGCAATGCGCCTTATTCTATTATATGCCAGAGCGCTGTGCAATGCGCCTTATTCTATTATACGCCAGAGCGCTGTGCGATGCGCCTTATTCTATTATACACCAGAGCGCTGTGCGATGCGCCTTATTCTATTATCTCACTTAACCTCAGAACAGCCTCAGCTGGTAGGATTACAAAACCTGTTGACAGAGAGAAAACCAAGGTGCAACCTACCCAGGCCACATAATAAGAGGTGAAGTCTGGATGTGGATCCAGGTCTGCACGCCTCCAAGGATTGTGCTCTTTATTGATGTAGTTGGCCGTCCTCAGCATCCTCAAAACAGGATCACCTGGAATAGTGGAAAGAGCTTTTTACTAAGGGAATAAAAAAATCTTGGTTTTCATCCTCTTCCAGAATAAATACAACTGTTATTGTGGGGAAATTATTTAATGTCTCTGGATTTCAGTTTCTTATTTGTCAGATAAGGAGCTGAGGGAGAGGACTTTTGAAGCCCCTTCCAGCTCAAAACTAGAATTCTATTCTACCGATATAAGTATATTTTAATTTTTCTCCTAAGTATATGACTTTTACCACATTTTAACTGATGACAACTAGTATTTACTGGTTGTCACTATGCGCCAGGCATTTTACACACAGTATCTCATTTCATCTTTATCACAACCTTGGGAGGTAATTTCATTGTGGATTAAATTAATTTCATGGTGCAGAAATTGAGACTCAGGGCAGCTAAGTAACTTGCCCCAACTATGAAGGATGGAGGCTGAACCTAAACTCAAGGCATCTGGCTCTGTACTCAAAGGCTGCACTGACTCCCAGTTGTACCCACAAGTCCTCCCCTGGCCATATGCTAGACTTTTCACAGCACACAGATATCTAGCAGTAGAGAGTAATAGTACAGAAATATATTAACTCTCCAGAAAAAATTCAGAACAGAGGAAAAACCAAGCAAACATATTTTGATGACAAGCCTCTTACCAGTCTGTGATGCAGAAAGCATATTCAACTTTTACCTGCCTCATTCCACCTACAGAATAAACTTTCATTTGTGAATGAAGCTGAGTTCCAAGGAATCTTCAAAAAAATCATATGACGAACACTGACTGTAGTAGCTCCATTAAGCTTAAAATCCTATATAGTTTTTTAAAATTGGCATTTCTCCCTACACATTTAATCATAATCTTTTTTAAGTGTGGGTAAATCCTGGCTCAATAATACTATCGACAAATGAACCTTTAGCACTTTAACTGCCTAAAGTTGGTGGACACTAAAAGCCGCATACGGGATCTGAGCCCCTCCCATGTTTGGCAAAAAATAGTGGTTTATAAGGGCAATTAAGACATTTCTGGAAGCATCGCTCAACATTCTCCTGGGACTAAGATCTCTCCTCACGTAAGTATGTAAGGCTATAAACTGTTTTCTTTTTAGCTTAATCAAATGTGTCATAGGAAAATCCCTCTTGTGGAGCAAATATATGGATAGATATGTGACAAAGCAAATACAGTAATATTTTAATTATGGAATCTAGGTGGTGGCAATATGGATACTTACTGTACAACTCTTTCAACTTTTATATTTGAAAGTTTTACAATAAAATGTTGGGAGAAAAGTGCCTCTTATAAAATATGTATTGTATATTCTACAAATACTTATTGACTCCCTACTATATACCAGGCATGGTATATGCTGAACAAGGAGCTTAGGGTTTAATGCAACCGTCCTGCAGCATTGGCATAGGCTAGACTTGGAGCCCAAAGCCGAGGACCAGATATTCTTTCAGTTGAAACAGGAAAACCCCCATGGCCTACCCAGCCTGAGAAGGCCCCAGTTATGTGCCTGCTGGCAGTGACCCAATCAAAGACTGTCACACACATTCGCAAGTCAATCAGAAAACTCCTGGCCCACAACTCACTCCCACCACCTCCGTACCACTTCCCAAAATCCCACCCTAAGGGGTAATCCCTCCCAAATTGGACATGGACCAAAAGCTGTTTCAATTTCCTCCTTTCACTCTATAAAACTATCCTTTCGAATCCCTTTGTGTCTCTAGCAGAAGGAGTGAAATAATAGCTGACTCCCTCACTACAGGAAACGCTGAATAAACAGACTTTGATGCAGTCTACAGGTGGTCTTCAACCATTTGATAGTCCTCAACTACCATCATCGATATGCTTCGTTAAAATCAGTTGTGACAACCCTCTAAAAACACACAGGGCACCTGTATTTGTTTCCCCTTGTGTTTCCACTCTCCTTGGATTGCAGTCTGCTGTTAAGAGAGATGGTGATACAGTTACAGGTCGCTTGCCCAGAGTGGCACATAACCCAAGGTACCTCCTTGAGAGCCTGTTACTTGAGAAGGTCATCTGCGTCTTGGGGAAACTTGTTGAAAATAGCTGAGTATTCATCCATGTGCTCCTAAATGCTTTGCCCTCCCCAAAGTAAAGGATAAGAAAGTGTCAACACTGATGGCTGCCTGTGGGCTGCATATTTACTTTGTGAAACAGTGGCCTGAATAATCATGACTGAGTCACTCTAGGAGACTCAATAAAAAGCATGGCATTGGTCCACATGTTTGGATTCAATATCTCCCATCCCATCTGACCAAACACTCAAATAATTCACTCCTGATGTCTCTTCTCATGATTTCAAACCAAAGTGATTAAGCTCTCCTCCTTGAAACGCTCATAGTTATAAGCCCTGGAAAGAAGGAATAAAGGACAGGAAGACAGGGAGGGAGGGAGGGAGGAAGGAAAGAGGAAGAAGATAACCCTGTTTTACCATCTCTCCGAACATGAAGAGGAATATGATCAAAGTTCATTGCAAGGATATATCCTCAACATTTTAATTTTAAAGATGCCAGTCACAAGGGCAAATAACACCATTCATTTTTTCTGTTTTATACTGCATCACATTTTTCAGAATTGTTGCTGTGCTTCATATATAGTTCCCCTCCAAATTTTCTGACAGAGACTTACTATCGCTCACTTCTGAATCAACAAAGCCTAACGCAAAAGGGAAGACCTAGCAGTGTAATACCCAGTCAGTGCAATAGTCCTTTTTGTCATTTTATCCAATAGGATTTTGGAGTTTCACTGTTAGTATGATATTTTGAAATCTGATAGGAGATATCCACCTAATACAATCAACACCCTTCTGACACGCTCTTCAGAACTGGCTGACTTGTGAAATGATGTGTGTGTGTCTGTAGATGTCTTCACAAAGAACTAGGTGAGGTCCTCTGAGATTCCTACAGGTGGGAAATTAGAAAAGTGACTTCTAGATTCTTCTAAAAAGGTTTCTATTAGTATAATGTTCTGATTAGCATCATGGTTGCAAAAGGCTAACCCCATGATTCCATCGGCTTGGAATGCCTGTCACACTTTAGGTCCCTAGGGAAAGATCCCTGCTCAGGATGCAGTCAGACTGTGCATGCAGCAGCCCCCTGGCTCTGTTTAAATACACTGTTGACCTACTGCCTGACACCGTCAGCAGTGTCCCCACAGACCCAGCTGGCCAGCCAGGTCAGCACAGCACAAAGTGAGCCACCTCGTGACTCAGAAGCTGCTCCTCAGCCTTTAGCTCAGATCCTCTGCAGGTCGGGCAGGGTTGAGGGGGCCCTGGTTCCAAGGGGAGGCCAGGTGCCCAGGCACCATACAGGGGGCACAGACGTGACCAGATGAGGTCCAGACCCATCTGACAACTGAATGAATTTGCCCCTCCAAGATTCACTTTATCATCCAAATGAACTTTCACTTCCTCACCAAAATTGGGAATATATGAAAAACGACACACATAAAACTAGAAAACAAACTTCCACTCTGCACAAAAGTAAACACGCATAGGAAGGCTACTATTGCTTACTTGAAAAAGAAAAGAAAATGGTAGATTCATTTTTGACATCTAATCATTTTGACTTACATTAGCTACGGCAATAGATATTGAGAATAATGACCAACAAATGAAACACAGATACTATAACCTGCCTGACTCTGATGGGTGTGGTGTCCACTGAGAGTTGCTGAGGCAATATCACTTCCCTGTTTCATCCTCATTTAGAGAATTTCAATTCTGACAGGAATGGCACTGGGCCCAGAGAACAAAACAGGCATCAGACCCTACTGCAGCTAAGGTCACTGTGGGACACGGTTCAGGGCAAGAAGATGTACATTTACTGGGGTTTCTGGAAATGTTCCAAGTCCTGATCTAGCCACTTATTCTTCCTTATTCATCTTTCTTCTTTGTTTCTGGAATGCTAACATAATTCTTAGATGCTCAGCCATTATGCATGAAGGACAGTGAAGTAAAAGGGTGAAATGAGCCCGGCCCTAGAACAGCTGCACTGGACCCTGAAATGACCACCTCCATACTTTTGCAAGAAAAATGAAACTCCTTGTTTGTTTAAGCAGTATCAAAGTTCCTGCCCCTCTCAGCTAAATCTATCCCAAGTAAAGAGTGTGGATCAAGAAACACCAACATTTCCCAAAATTCTTTGGGTTTTATTCACATCAAGTGGTTCTCTTCATTTTCAGATCAAGGAGATCACCTTCAGAAAGATGTGCTCGTTGTCTCCAACCTGACCTCACTAGGAGGAAGACAGGTTTGGGGTCCTGGCATTTTGGCAATTAAGGTAAAACTAAAGGATAGTCAAACTCCATCACACTCCTCTTCCAAGGTGAGCTACTGAAGTCAATATTTTATTGAATACAATAAAAACAAAGAGAAATGTCCAGGATAATGATGCCAGTGTACGTTTCCTACATTCCTATCGATGGGAAACTATTCTAGAATTAACACATAGAGTTGATTGTATTGTATACTGCCTAACGACAAGGTCATCCTATGCATTCTCCGACTAGGGCAGACAAAATACAAATTTCAATGTAAAAGTATGGAATTCTGAGAAACAATGATTTAAAAGGAGAGATCCATGAATTTCAGATGAAATCCAGCTGTCAATGGACATATATCAAACATGTTTTGGACAGAAAACTTATTGTCCTGGCACCTTTGGTCATTCGGAGCCTAGAAATGAAATTGTTCACGCCTAGTTCCTAGATTTCAAACTGCTACCCCTTTAATTGTTCATCCTCATTTATAAAATCAGTAGGATTAATGGTCATCTGTCTCCTTCCAAGGCAGTTATGAGAAACAGATCAATGCCAGTACAACTTCCCCCTCAATTCTTCAGCTTGCACAGTTTTGTGGTGCTTTACTAGGTAAACTTCAAAGCGATTTAAATGGACCTGTTCCATCCACTCACGTACAGGAGCTGATTACCTTTCAAAAACAGTGTAACGAAGTTCGGAACCCCATTCTTCCATGCTCGATGGGAAGTGTCAACTGCCTCGGCGGTAAGTTTGTCAGAGTTCATTTCCAAGAGTGAGGGAGGCTGTTGGCAGACACTGCTGTCTGTAAATGGAGTGGAAGGGAAAGAAAGAAAAGCAGCTTGTTAGTTGCAACAAACACTTTGGTTGGCAATTCCTCATCCTTTCTCCTTGCCCACCTCCTAATGTAGATGCTAAAAAAGTGAGATCCTTCCTTTTCTAGCCACTTTTGTAGCTCAGAGAGGCCATGAGACCCCCTTCTGCCCAAAGAGATGTAAGGTAGAGGGACTTCTGGGAAAGACTTTTGTTCCTGGATAAAAGGAAACAGGTATGTGAGAAGAGCTGCCTCTTGCCACCTTGACAGCTCTCCTCCTTCTGCACTCATACTCGGCCGCATAAAGACTTGCTGTCTGTAGGTGTGGCAACCACCTGGTGACCATGAAGCCTGACACCTAAGGATAAAAACTAAACAGGCTACAGATGTTGAAGCATAAGGAAAGCAAGAACATGGGACCCCCATGATACTAAGTCACAAACCAATCTGGAAACACCTCCCTCTAAATATCTTATTAAGTTTGCAATAAATGTCCTTTTTTAACAGGACACCTAAAAGAACAATACTGACTCAGATTCAGCATTGGGACCTACAAAATTATAGGGGTTCTAAAAATATAACACAAAAATAACTCAAGAATTGGCAACAGTTACGGCCAAATCCATGAATAATCAATTTAAACAGCTTGTTAGTTCATGGAAATATTTACCTGGCAGAGTAAGAACCAGCTGGAACAATTCCAGGGTTCCTGAGCCTCCAGGGCAATTTAGAATGAGTGCCAGACTTCTCTGGAAGGAATTTCACCACTCCCTCTTCATTGAGAACGTGCTTATTTACCCTACAGGCACAGGTATAAAGATCAAGGAAATCATGAGAATCATTTCTTATATTTATATAGCAAATTATCTCTTGATAATTTTGTTTTCAATAATAATTAATCTTTGCAATATCCTTGTGGTGGGGGAGAAGGGATAAAGAATAATTACTGCCATTTTAGAGGTAAAAGATACAAAGAACAGGAAATTAAGTGATCACCTATACATCACAGTCAACCTGTAGCCCCACGTAAAGACAGCCAGTAAACCAGCAGAGATTAGATTCTAGTTATCTTAAATCCCAGTCTAGCCTCTGTCCCTCAGGCACTCTTTCCTGATGACAGCAGTTGATCCAAATGAATCACTCAGTTCCTTACACCTCCCAGAAACTAGGACAGGGTTCAGAGGGAACACAGACAAAAAGGCAAGTCAAACCAGCTCATTGAAATCATTGTAATTAAGACACCATAGTCATTTTTTGTCTCCTAAACATTTGCAATAAAAAAAAGAAAAAAACAATATAAGGAAAGCACCGATACAAAGGAATGCTTAAAAGTCAGAGATATTTGCAAATAATGTCTACAAAATAAGCAACAATAGAGCAACTAGCAGTAGCAGAGAGGGAAGAGATAGTTTAGATATATATTAAGTACTATTTGAGAGGTAACTGAGGTTAAGTGAGCATTATGTTTTCATGTGTTAATAAGGCATGCCACAACTCTTTCAAAATAATGTGAGGTGGTTGGGAATAAAGTCTACATGAACCATAGGGCCTTTAGAATATTAATAGTACTGCCTGAGTGCAAACTCTTGCCTTGTCACATACTAGCCATGTGATTTAACTGCTCACTGCCTTAAGCTAGCTGATAGAGTTTACTGTGGGAGCAGTAATAGCACCAACCTCAAAGCATTCTTACCTCATCTAAGTTAATTTATCTGAGGAAGCTCAGAGAACACCAAGCAGGATAAATGCCCAAAAAACTACACCTAGGTATATCATTTTCAAATTACAGAAAATCACAGATTAAGAAAAACCAAGAAAGTCCTGAAAGCAGCCAGAAGGGAAAAACACCTCACTTACAGGGAAACAAAGATAAGAATTACATCTAACTTCTCCTCAGAAACCATGCAAACAAGGAGAAAGTGGAGTGAAATATTTAAAGCGTTGAGAGGAAAAAACCTCACCAACCCAGAATTCTGTACCCTATGAAATTATCCTTTAAAAGTAAAGGAGAAATAAAGTACTTCTCAGACAAACAGATATTGAGAGAATTTGTTGTCAGCAAACCATCTTTGTAAGAAACGTTAAAAGAAGTTCTTTAGAGAGAAGGAATAGGATATAGGTCAAAAACTTGTATCTACATAAAGAAAGGAAGAGCATGGAAGAAGGAAGAACTGGCTGTTTTGTCACAGTTGCTTAGACTGATTTATGAAACTTTTAAGAGGAAGTTTCAAGGTGAGTTAATGTGCCACTCAAGATCAGTCTTACGTCTTTAGGTTCGATTATTTTAATGCTGGTGATAATCACATGCATGAGCCTCCCCACCGTGATCCAGCAGGTCTGGGGTGAGGTCTGGCCATGAGACTAACAGCTCCCCAGGTAATTGTGCTGTGCAGCCAGAGCTGGGGGCCACGGCTCTCAACCATTTTTGGAAACTGCCAGGACCTACGTGCCATCTTAGGCAGTAAACCTTACCCAGATCTTTGCAACACCAAAGGCTGTTCCCAACTTCTAGGGGCTGCCCATATTCCTAGGGTCATGGCCCCCTCCCTTCATCTTCAAAGCCAGAAATGATTGGTCAGTCCCCTCTCATGTCTTGCATCTCTCCCACCTCCACTGTGGTCACATCTCTCTCCCTCTCTCTCTCTCTTTCTCTCTCCTCCCTCTGACTTCAGCCAGGAACAGTTCTCTGTTGTCAAAGGTTCATATGATTAGATTGGATCCACTTAGATAATCAAGGATAATGTCCCAATCTCAAAATCCTTAATTGAAACACATCTGCAGGGACTTCCCTGGTGGTCCAGTGAGTAAGACTCTGTGCTCCCAAAGCAGGGGGCCTGGGTTCGATCCCTGGTCAGGGAACCAGATCCCTCATGCATGCCACAACTCAGAGTTGCATGCCGCAACTAAGAAGTCTGTACTTGCAACTAAAGATCCCACATGCTGCAATGAAGATCCCACGTGCCGCAACTAAGACCAGGTACAGCCTAAATAAATAAATAAATAAATAAAACAAAAAAACAGAGCTTCCCCCAAAGCATTAAAAAAAAAAAGAAAGAAAGAAAAGAAAAGAAAAGAAACATCTGGAAAGTCTCTCTTGTCATGTTACTTAACATATTCACGTGTTCTGGGGATTAGGACCTGAACATCTTTGGGGCATCTACCTATCACACTCACTACTCCCCATCCCAATTCCAAAGTCTTTTTAAAATTATTTTACGAGTGTATACTATTATTTCTGAATTTCTTGTTTGAGCATTAACATTAAGATAAAGATTTAACTCTTTTATGTGACCACACATTCACATACATACACCCTCCTCCCTTCCCCATTCTACAAATTTCCCAATGAGTTAACCAAATATTCTATCCAATTTTTGGTTAAATCATTATCCAGGTGTTTACATTATTATAAGCATGTAAATATTTTTATAACTAAAATAGATATTATGCTATGATTATTTTTTCTTTCTTACATATATGCCATTTCTTTCATTCACTTAATTTTCTATGTATCAATCATCTTTGAGGTTCTCATCAAAATTGGAAATCATTTCTCAGTACATTCAAACACAGCAGAAAATCTAGTAATTTTTTTTCTTTTCTTGAAAATACCTCTCCTTGGCCTTATGCCCTTTCATTTAGATTGATTGTTCTTGAATCTATTATAGCTAATGACCTGGAGATATTCTTTTGGTATCACTTCCAGGATTCCCTTCACATTTCTCCTATGTTGATGATTAACTGTCTTCTTTACTCCCTCTTTTGGTTAGAGCACATGCTCCAGTAGCTCTCTGAGAAAAGGTGCGTGATTTTGCTTAGCTTGCATGTCTTAAAATATTTTATTCTACCCTCATATTTGTTTAGTGTTTAGGCTCTATATAGTACACTGGGTTGTAAATCTTCCTCCCTGTCTCCAAAATGACATTGAGATTTGAGAGACAATCATGTGGAGAGTGGTCTATATGGCACCTTGTAGTTATGGAGTAACAGAGAAGGACAGTTGTGAAGGAGTTACCCAGAATGACACCTCCACCACAGCATGCTCTCAAGAAGATCAGTTTTAGAAAACAACAGACATAGTACTTGACAATCTGGGAAATGACTCCCTGAAATATCTATGCCTCCATATTTTAAAATAGTTTTCATGTACTTAACCTCTAGACTTTTATATACTTAACCCCATTTGAGGACTACTGTTTTAAAGAATTAACTCTTTCTGGAAATGTGGGACCCAAAACGTAGAGAGAAATAAAAACCCTACTTTCTTACTCTCTCCTTATTTTTTACTTTTCACCCTTTATTTACTTTTTATAGAAACAAAGAGCTTTAGCTATTTCTTTCTCCTGTGACACCTCCTCCTTCCACCTAATAGAACAGTAGGAAAAGTGGTTCAATGGCCTCTTTGTGATTCTGATGTTCAATAACCTAAATTTCTCTAGATCCTAGAATACTCAAATATAATCATCAATGATTACAATTTTCCTTTCTTATTTTTCATTTTAAAATTTATATTGGAAACATATATGGTCCTGTTTGCAAAATATGAAAAATTTAAGATTTATATGTACATTATAGATAGAAAAGATTCATGATATTTAAGGATTTTAAGATAAAGATGATTTTAAGGATTCAAGATAATGAAGAAAAGAAAGACTTCAATAATTTTCTAATCACCCTTCTCTTTATTGTGAACAATTTTGGCATACATGCCTACTAAAGAAAATTATTATTAACTTTAGTAAAATTCTAATGAAAGTCATCATGTCCTAGATGCTGAATAGTATGGCAATGTTATAACCTTAATTTCTGGGTTTTTATAATCTCTTTGTGGAGCCCAGACAGTTATACAGTGAACAGTTAAGCAGTCTATGATTAATTGCTAAAATGAGAGCTATGAACATATAATATCTGATTCAGTATGATGTAAGACCTAGACTATTAGGAAATTTGCTCCAGAACTTTATCCTGTAATTTATTTAGATGAAAAATAAAATTTACTAAGCTGTAAATTGCTGAGAAATGTAACTGAAAAATTTATACTAAAATTCTAACAGATTACCTTAATGTATATTCAACCTCTGGGTCTAAGCATATTCATATCTACCACAAGCTCTGAATAGGAACAAACATTATGATACTAAAACTGAATTTTTAGCCTAAGGCTAACATGGAAATGAAAACTGAAAAACATAAGTACAGTACATTTATTTCTTTTACCCAGAGTTTTACTAAGAGTTTTGAGTTATTTGAACATTTAGACCTCTTACACTTCAACTTCCTCTGAAAACAATAGAAATATATTCCCACCCTGTTACAGTTTTATCACCCAGTTCCTATAGAGAAATCCTTTCAACTGAAGCAGTTTAACAAAAAGGTTAAATCCAAGATGCTATCAATTAATGATGAAGGTTAGCAATTTAGTAGTTGATAAATGTTACATATTTAACGTACTTAGATGAACTCTTTCATGCCCTTGAGCTAATAACTCATATTAATTAAATTATTAATTTAGTTAAATGCAGAATTAACATTTAATCTTCTCATCCCACGGCAAACGTATCTTCCCATCACACGGCAAATGCACATAGCTTGAAAAGCCACAAATGACTAGAAATAATATAAACGTGTAGGTATTTCAATATGTAAAGAAGAAAAAAAATCAATATCTGGTTCAAATTGTTCTAAAAACTCAAGTTCAGACTTCCCTTTCTAGTTGGCATTTGCCAAATTTCTGGATTCCACCAATTGTCTTTAAGTTCTAAACAGTGAAAAACTACTTCCTCAGAAGCAGACCAAAAAAAGAAAGAAAATGAAATCACTTTTAAAGCAATCAAAACCAACCATCAACCATCATTACCGGGGAAATAAGCAGTCAGGATTTGAGTGAGACCTTGAAGGCATAAATATAAACTTCTACATACCACGCCTTAGCTGTGCTTCTCAACTGAAGGCTCTAAAAATTACATGGTTTCCAATAAGTGAATTACATTCGTATTTTTTCCATAATCAAAGGATATAGATCAAAGTTTGGTTTCTCAACCTTGTTACTTCTTGAAGAAGCATTCTCATGTGAAAATGAGACCATCATCTGAAATCAGGAAACCAGTTCAGAAAGTGATCAAAGCCGTGAAAAAATCATTTTGAAAGTTACTGAGGGACATGCAAGCACACTTTACTGAGAGCCCCGAGGTCACAGCAGAGAAAAGTATTGATGCATATTTTTGCCTTGTACTTTGTCATGTTTTTTTCATTAAAATGGCTTTGTTTGGAGACCTATAAGGAAAGGCAGTGCTGTACCAAAGGAAGGAAAAGAGGGTGTAGATTTTAACCTTTCATGGAATCATTTCAGCAACTGAGATTTTCTTTTACCTTTAATCTTTTCACATGGAGGAAATATTTTAGAAATGAATCTCTACCTCTTCCCAAAATCAATTCTCGTTTTCGAAAGGGAATTTAGATACTGTACATCATGCACAAGTCAATACAGAATGAATAAAAATGCTGTTTCTGGAAAGGCAAAAAGGCTGAGTTAGGGTTGGAAGACTCCAGGGATGGGGGTGGCAAGAGCAGAGTAAAAGCAAATTAATTCCAGGATGTTTTTCATCCAGAGCAAATTCATCTACTGATGATGAAAGGCAGAAAAAGTTCTCTTGGTTATGGATTGAATTTGTCTAGAACTTTTAAACAACCAAAAACACCATTATAGGTCATACGTAGCATGAGAACTATCATTACAACTAAACATTTAACTAAATGGGAAAGAAATTAAGTTCTGCCAGTTAGGCAATACTAAGTTCTTAACCTTGTTATAATAAACGCTGTCCCTTCAAACAGTTCAGTAAGACAAAGACTTTTCTTTATTTCCATAGATGGGTTGAAAGGTGCATGCAATACCTGATGTTCTATGGAGTAAATGTTCTGGGCACAGCAGAATCTTCATACCATGGCACACTATTTTTTAGGAAAAAAAAGAAAATGAGAAATGTAGGGAATGTAGGAAATTTCATGCCCAGGGAATCTTGTATCTACTCTGCAATTCATATATCTGAAAATTATTAACTATCAATGGGCTTCCCTGGTGGCACACTGGTTAAAAATCCACCTGCCAATGCAGGGGACACGGGTTTGAGCCCTGGTCCGGCAAGATCTCACATGCCACGGAGCAACTAAACCTGTGTGCCACAACTACTGAGCCTGCGCTCTAGAGCCCAAGAGCCACAACTACTGAAGCCCATGTGCCACAACTACTGAAGCCCACGCACCTAGAGCCCATGCTCCACAACAAGAGAAGCCACCGCAATGAGAAGTCCGTGTACCACAACGAAGAGTAGCCCCCGCTCGCCACAACTAGAGAAAGCCTGCGTGCAGCAACAAAGACCCAATGCAGCAAAAAATAAATAAATAAATTTATTTAAAAAAATTATTAACTATCAAAAGATTAAAGTTATTTTTAATTAAGATACTTTAGAATTTTTAAAGTGTTTTAGTTTAGGCAATATTTATTAAAGTTAAAATGTAGTGAAACCAGTAGTAAAATTCTGATAACCTCCTCTCTGTTCTTATCTTAATGAGGTGACTTTATTCTGAGAGGATTTTCACATTTTCTTTGATCTCTATCAAAACTCAGTGTAGCTGGAAGCAACCTAAGTGTCCATCAACAGATGAATGGATAAAGAAGATGTGGCACATATATATAACGGAATATTACTCAGCCATAAAAAGAAACGAAATTGAGTTATCTGCAGTGAGGTGGATGGACCTAGAGTCTGTCATACAGAGTGAAGTAAGTCAGAAAGAGAAAAACACATACCATATGCCAACACATATATATGGAATCTAAAAAAAAAAAAGGTTCTAATGAACCTAGGGGCAGGACAGGAATAAAGACGCAGATGTAGAGAGTGGACTTGAGGACACGGGGAGGAAGACGGGTAAGCTGGGATGAAGTGAGAGAGTAGCACTGACATAAATACACTACCAAATGTAAAATAGATAGCTAGTGGAAAGCAGCCGCATAGCATAGGGAGATCAGCTCGGTGCTTTGTGACCACCTAGACGGGTGGGATAGGGAGGGTGGGAGGGAGGAGACGCAAGAGGGAGGGGATATGGGGATATATGTATACATACAGCTGATTCACTTTGTTATACAGCAGAAACTAACACGTTGTAAAGCAATTATACTCCAATAAAGATGTTTAAAAAAAAAAAAACCTCAATGTAGGGACTTCCCTGGTGGTCCAGTGGTTAAGACTCCACACACCCAATGCAGGGGGCCCGGGTTCAATCCCTGGTCAGGGAAGTAGATCCCACATGCCACAGCAAAGATCCCGCATGCCGCAACTAAGACCTGGCGCAACCAAATAAATAAATGATGGGCTTAACAATAACCTGAAGATTGCAGATGTAAGGATTAATTAATTTAAAGCTCCATCAAGAGAAATTATACAATCTGAAGCACTGAGAGAAAAATGGTTGAGCAAATAAAGAGCCTCAATGATATTTCGGAAAATATCAAGCAGTCTAACACACATGAAATTGGAATCCTACAGGGAGAGGACAGCAAGAAAGGGACAGAAAGTATTTAAATAAATAATTTAACAAAAATTTCCTAAAGTTGGTGAAAGACATGACTTACAGATCCAAGAAGCACAATATATCCCGAGCAGGATAAATACAAAGAGAAACACACAACTCAGTACATCGTAATCAGACTACTGAAAAATAAAGATACAGAGAAAAATCAAGAAGATAAAATAAAAAATAATAAAGAGAAAGAAAAATCTTAAAAGCTGCTGGGGGTGAGAGGATTACACAAAATTGACAGAGGAACAATAATACAAATGATGGCTAATTTCTCATCAGCAACATTGGGGCCCTGAAGACAATGGAATGGTATTTTTAAAGTGTGTAAGGAGAAAAATACAGTCAGCCCAGAATTCTATATCTAGTGGAAATATTTTTCAAAAAAGGGGTAAAATATATTTCAGTTAAACAAAAAATGAGAGAATTCATTGCTCTCAGACTTGCACTATGAGAAACACTAAAATTCATTTTAAATAGAATTTAGCTACTTTCAGTTTCACCTAATTCTCTAAACTTTTCAGGCTAATCATATGTGCTGATAGAGTTTAGGACAACGATTCCAAGTCTATAATGAAAAGAGTATTTGTTTTAATGGTACTGAGCTATGTATAATATAAACCACTATTTCCCAGAAGTATGGAGGGGAATTTCCTTTAGATTGATCATAATTATCATATGAACACGGGTGGTTAATTTTTCTACTCATTTAGGTACAGGCAGAGAAGCTGAACATAGGGTGTAAGTATAGTTAGAACTTCTTTTGGAAGGAAGTTCTTGCTCAGGGTGTGGAAGAGAGTTGGCTAAGCATGGGTATAGGAAATGAAAGAGAAAGGGTGGATGGAGTCTTTTTTCTGCTATAAAGCAAAAAACCATGGCTCCTAGTACAACAGGGCACAATGAATGTCTCAGGCAATCTGATCAAATACATTAGCAAAAAAAAAGCAGAATTAACACTTTTCCTCATGCACCAAACATGTGGAGAAGTCCTCCGAAGAGTTCAATTTCACTGAATCTTGTTCCTATATTAGTGTATTAGGTAGTTTTGAGAAAACTTGACGAGGCCATACAAGGGAAAGCAGTGGTCCCCTTCCTCAGCAATAGAATATGAAGCCCCCCACATACACCACCAGTTAGGCCTCCGTATGTTGTTTAAACTACAGAGTAGTCCCCTAGAGGAGAAGATAGTAGGTCACTCACTTGCTTCTGCTACAGTTCTTTCCCCTGACAATCACAGATAGAAACGCTCTAAATAATAGAAAACCCTGAAGAAAGGAAGTATATCACATGGGATGAGAACATAGATTTCGGAGCCCGACCATATGAGTTTAGAACTGGGTTCTTTGTGGCCTTGGGGAAGTTTACCTCTGCTTCAGTTTCCTTTTTTATGACCCTCAAGTGCCTGCCTTGCATAGGGCTGTTATGAGGATGTGAAATATATGTTAGGTATTAGCAGTAAATATATTTGCACAACATGTTCACTATTATAATTAAGAAATGAATGGTGTAAAATCCAGCTCTCTGGTTTCATCCGTCGATTCTACTAAGTAGACTCCAGGAGAACCCCCGGTTTTTGCAGGGAAATGGATTCTTCTGCATTTAAAGATATACATCTATTGGTTTTCCAGGCAAGTGTCACACCAAATAGTCACTGTTAGGCTGGTAATACTTAGGGCCAAATGGCGCTCACCAGTTGCCAGCCACAAGAGAACACTGTGTCAAGGACCACAGTGAGGAGAAGTGGGCTGTGACAAAGGCATTAGGTGGGCAGGTGACTTCAGAGTGACAGTTCTCAGTGGAGAGGACCAGAGACACTGATCTCTGCTGGGGTGGAACGGCGCCAAAGGCCAGATTATTTACACAAAGGAAGGGAGGTTCTCTTTATCGGGATTCTAGGATGGAATTCCATATATTTAAGAGAACATTATACAACTTCACTTGTGACCTAGGCTGGTGTTATCAAAAGCTAGTGTCTATTAGACTTATGGAACAAAGCGAGAGACCAGAAAAAGCTAGCTTCCTAAAACAATCTGTGCTTCCTAAAACTTCCTTGGTGTGGGGAAATCCATGGCTCATGATCAAGAAGAGTCTTCTTTTCAACTTAAGACGGACCCTTTATTTGCAAGCAAGTTACCAAGGACAGAATTTGATGGCCCAAAATGACCTCTAGGCAAAGGCAACCGGCCCTGTTCATAAACCCTGTAAAAATAATCCCAGCTCTGGCCAGCTTCTCCTTGGCTTTTACAGTCTGAAGGAGCCTTTCCCAAGAGGACCCTCCTCCAACCCTTCTGGAAGAGGTGGTGAGGCTGCCTGGTATTAAGTAGGGAAAATGCAATTTAAAACAAAACTCCAGGAGTCTGGCTACAAAATTCAGCTGTGCTCAGAAATGGATGCTTAATGCAGACACCCACTCCTACTGGGCTCTTTGTCAGCGTCAGGCCCTGGTGTTAACAGGAGGCCCTGGACTCTGGGAAGGAGGCTTGGGGAAGGGGGACGGGGATGCTGGGAACAAAGAAGCTGAGGCAGAAACATCCATCCGCAAGACAAGTCTTGCAAAAAGAGCAGGAAGAACACTAGTCGGTTTTTTTAAAAAGATGTTTCAGAAGGTTGGGAAGCCCTTAAAACTGGAGACTGGAATACGAATAAGCTAAAAGAATTAAAGGAAATTTTTTAAAAAATAATGAAGTTTAAAGGAAGCTAAAGAGTTGAAAGAAAAAAAGAAAACTAAACTGGAGGTTAAAATAGCGGACAATAAGGACTAAATTCAAGTGAAATAAAGGTTAAAATATTTTTGATTCAGAAAGTTGAAGGTCTAGTAAAAGAGTAAGTAAGATCTGTGAGGTTAAAAAAAAAAAGAATGTAAAGCTGAGGTGGCAGGGAGTACAAGAATTGACTATGGTCAGCATGATAATCAATTAGGACGCTCTGAGGTGGACCCAATGTTCTCAGTAAGTTATCTCACACTGGACAGCAAGTCTTGCTCTCTTGTTGAATGAGTAAGAATCTGTTTATTTGGCTAGGGTCTAAGTTTGTGAAGTCTATACTTCTACATAGTTCTTGAGGCCTGACCATTCTCTTTCCCTAATTTCATATTTCATTAGCACCACCATCAGCCAAGTCTGACATTAGAATCAATGCTGTCAATTGATACCAGTTCTGGAAAATGTGGTTAGAACGTGACGTTATTTGGAATCTATGAGAGTCAAAATTTGTGATACATTCTGAACAAGGTGATTTAAAAATTTATCTTTGTATCAGCTATGATAGAAGACTTGTTAAAAAGTAATAGAACAGAAACGAAGACCCAACACAGCCAAAAATAATAAAATAAAAAAAATGTAAAAAAAAAAAAAAAATAGAACAACAAAACGCGCAAGAACATTTAACCCAATGTGGTGTTTAAGAACTTTAAAAGCATATAATGAAATTCAGCAGCTATGAGAAATCATTCTTGCCTATGAAGGGATTTCTAAATGACTTCTACACAAAGCACTATTTTGATAACCTGGTCCTATTTCTATGAAATACCATTAACTAATAAGGGACATATTTTTTTAAATGTCACAAGCCAAACATTTCACCATTCGGTCTAACATTCTTTTAGTGAGGTTTTATTACTGTGTTAATTTTAATTAGTCTTTGCTTTGCAAATGTTCTAACTCACTCCAGCCTTTGTATTGAAGGCTCTAGGATATCAGCAACATTGGCTGATTCCTAATTTGTTTGATGTCTCCTATGTCACCATTTCACTTTTGCTGTTTTACTAAAATTTGTTGGTACCTACCCTCCAGTATCTGCCCAGTTTATGGGACATCCAGAAATTATCTAGTTAACCCTATACTAATTAAAATCCAACTCTGCATCTGGTTATTAAATAGACTGCAAGGCAGACCTTGTGAACGAAATTTTTATTTACACACTGTATCTAGAAGCAGATACATAAATTCTTTATACGATTAATTTCCAAAAATGTGCAAGAAATTACTCTAATTTGTTTACAAACCAAAACACGTATTAAAATCAATGGACTTTGGATAATTCATTCTATGGTGTTCTCAGTACAAATGGTACACACCTGATTCGAAACATACAGAAAAGTGTAAACTACAGCAATCTGGATTGCAAGTATTAATTCCATGGCACTCCAACGACTATAAATTTTCTTTAACCCAACATGTATACTTATTACAAAATTCTATAAGAATTTTTCATCATCTCTGGATGTAGAGTTTGGATCACTTTTCAGAAACGGCAGCTACACATTTGTCATGTTATAACTGATTAATAAAAAAGGATGTGTTTATAAAAAATCTTTACAGGATTAAAAAACTATTAAAAGAAACCGAATTTGTGATTACTAGCATACCAATACTTTATTTTAGAATTTTAAAGTTATTTACGGAACTGGCGACTGTTCCTTATTAGAGTTTTCAACAAAACCGTCTATTGCTGGTAGTATGATTTCATTTTCAAATTAAGACTTCGCATTCGATGAAAAGCCATGATGATTTAAAATAGATTACTTTGAATCATTCATAAAGCAAGTATCTCTCATATACAATGTGAAATGTACAATGATCAAAACTGGCATTTCTGAAAGCATTGTGAAGAAAGATATTCAGACTGGTAGCGCTAGCAGACACTGCATATAACCTACTTAAGATTTCAGTAACTTTTATCCTGTTTCAGTAATACTGGCTCAGAAATTATCGTGTGTATATACTTGGGTTTTATTTCCTATATGCCAGTGATTTAGCCTTTTGGCACATGATTTTCTTTAACAGCAAGATGGTTGCCCTGTGTAGCTGGTTTCCTTAAAAACTATTTTTAGTTCTATGATCGTTTCCTGTGATATTTTTTGACCTTCCAAATTTTTCACATTATTGCACCAGAGAACAGTTTTCCTTAGAAAGAGAAAGAGACTTTTTCAAGTACTTTCTATGCTTTCTTATTATTTGTAAAATTGCATAATAGTGTCCTAGTAACACTGGAAATAGCTTCTGGCCTCCATCGTGTTTCTGTGATGAGATATTTGATAAAAAGCAACACTGATTAATTTATTATGGCAGAAAGATACAGCTTTCTTGTTTTCTTTTTCTTGCCTTGAGCTCAGATTTTCAGAAACACATATTTAAGAAATCACTTACAGGTAGTGCCCATGTCATCTAAGCTACCATTCAACAGAATCCAGAAACCCAAATGCTGCTACCTAGACAAAACTACAGGATGAAGATTTCTCTTTTTCCCCTTTCCAATTTTAACCAGATTGGTTTACTACCCTACAAAGCCAGTCTTTCACATTATGTTGTACTGCCTATATGCCAAATGGTTCTCTTTAAACAAAAGCAGAAAATATTGCAACGCTCCTTTCTCTGTTTGTAAATAACTTCTTGGCAAATATTTTTACTGATACACTATCAGACCCTAGCAATTTGAAATTGGATTAGAATAGGGCATTTTACTTAAAAGTGTTTTATATTATGAACATTAAAAAGCACATTAAAGATTGGCTTTCTGAATTAGAACAGTATCAAGACTTGCCCTCCATAAAAACACAAAATACAATTTTAAAACCATTTATATGGAAATCAGAATGATCTTAACTTGAAACCAAATGGCTAGATCTTAAACACATGGTATCATGAGGAAGGCGTGGGGAACAGGCTATGCCCACATTAAGATGGGGTTCAGGGCAGTCCAAAGACCTCTGTGCACCATGATCTCACAAAGAGTACATGTAAATGCTTCTAGAAACATGGAGAAGCCATCTCAACATTTATTATTAATACACAGTGACTCTGTGACAATACCTGCCATCTAATATAGATGCACAGGGACTTTTAACTCACCCTAGATATATTTTAAATTGTTTAAAAATAAATAGTTTTGCAAAAAAATAGTTTAAATGTCTTGCATTAATTTGATAACAAGTTTACAACTCTGTAATAGTTCTTAATCCAAATAGCTTACAATGAACACTTAAATTATATTATTACAGTATACTCCATATTCCATCTTATTAGGTGAAAACATATCAGAAAATGAAAGAGGAGTCTTTGTAACAAGGTACAATCAAACATTCCACCAAAATTAAGTACCTTTTCCCCTTTAAGTCAAAATATCATAACATATTATGGCATTGTGCCTTTTCTTGGTAATTCTCAGTTGACTCTAAAAAACAAATAGAGAAAAAAAAATGGGAATACTGCTTATGTCTGAATGACAACGCTATTAAATTTGACCTAAGACCTTTACTCTTGTTTTTAAATGGGGGTAAGAGATAGGAAAACCGAGGGACAAAGGAAGAAATGTCTTAAATTACATGTTTCATCTGAGAGGGAAACATTTCCTTTAAAGTTAGGTAGCTAGAAACGTCTTCTGGATGGAGCAACTCCGAAATACTAAAGAATCATGCAGTAAATAAACACTGCATTTCAAAATAACTAAAAAGTATTGGAAGTGACAAAGTGCACCCCCGCCCAAAGGACTGACTCAAAAGAGATGAAAAAACTAATGATGTCAATTTACTTAGGACTTAAAAAGAAACAAATAGAAAACCTATTTTTAAAGGGCAGTATATATGGTAGGTAAACACTTCCATACACCTGATTCGGTTTTAATATTTTTCTTACAAGGTGCTCCACAATCTCCACAATTTTTCAACTAAAGTCACTGGGTTTTTTTGGTTTTTTTGTTTTTGTTTTTTTGGTGGGGGGAAAGAAGGGTCAAATCTAGCACATCTTAATAGTGACTGCATAAAAGAAAAATATAAACCCAACTTTTAAACAATGTTTTCTTTCTATTCAAATCAATTTAAAACTTTATATAAACTTTATGTTGCAAGAGGATCTAGTCCATTTTTGAAAATCATTTCTACATCAAGTTCACCCAAGAAAACGTTGACTAAGCTAAAGAAATCACAGATAAAACATTTTACCAAAGGAAAGTATAGATAACAAAAAAACTGCTTAACACCGGAAACTATGATCATCTAGTATTTCTTTAATAGTTCTAGTTCCATTAGGTCTTTATATGTTACGCCAATTTGTACCAGAGTTTAATGACAGAAAAGGCAACAATTTCTAAATTGGTGGTATACATTTCTTTACAATTCTGTAAGGCCATTTATTAAAACAGACAAACCACAAGATGAAAATGAAGGCAACAGAAAAGTCCAACTTCTCACAACCAAAATAACAGCACAACCTTAAAAATAATTTAGAAATGAATGTTGTAAAAGATATGTAGCAGATCTCTGTTCCATTACCCAAGATTATGTCAGTTCATAATTCTAAATAAATCTTTCTAAAGTATGAAATTAAAAATCATTTTCAGTGTAGGTGTGAATGCTGTGATTTATCACACGGCTATGTTTACTCCACACTATCTTTGAAAACGGGCCATTGAAAGAGACATAACAATGTTCATTCTATAAGTTTCATTTAACTTTACTTAGGATTGAATACACATGAAATGTGCTTTTAATGCATAAAAATCACAGTGGATAGCAGCAAAGGACTGGGGGCGGGGTGGGTAAGGAGAATCTGATAATTCACATTGTGATTATTCTGCACACTGATGGAAGATAGCTCACTCTTCTAAAACCTCAAGACTTCCCTTTTTAAAGAACCAAAATAAACCCAAGACACCTTGCGGACACTTCCCCACCCCTAAACGAACTGGTTACTCTTTTACACATAAAACTGAAACAGTATGGCAGCAAAAGATTTTGATAGCAATGGAAAGTCTGTAAACGGTATTTCAATCTCTTTTTCTTCCTCCCCAAGTGCAAGACGCAGGGTTCTCACAGCCTCTCAGTAGTGCTTCTCCTGCAAATAGTCCTTCATTTTGTTTGGCAGCGGCAGCTTCTGAATCAGGTCTATCCTGGTGTACTGGCGGATGACGAACCGGCACAGGTACTGCAGGGAGCGCACCTGCATGAAGCGCGACACCGGGTTGGTCAGCCTGACGGGGTAGGTGGCCGAGCCCGGCAGGCGAGACCTGGAGTAACAGAAGGCCCCGTTCTCGGAGTCCCTGACCGAGTGCTCGATCAGGTCCACGATAGACGTGTGTCCTTCCACGTCCGGCTGTTCATAAAAGCTAAACCTACCATTTGAATGTTCGATTCTAGTGTGAAGGGTCTTGCCATGCGAGCGAAAGCTCAAGCTTAAAAGGTAACGGTCGTCAGAACTGTCCCGAACAAGGAAAGAACCATCCGGCACATTGGCCAGCTTCCCTTCTGCCTCCCAGCGAGTGATGGGGCCCCAGTACCATCCCTGTTTCGCCAGTTTCTTCAGCTCCTCTGTAAGGCTTGTCACGACCATGGGACCACTACTCTGCACCGAGTCATAAACTCTGGCAACCCCGGGGGCAGAGTTAGGATCGAAATTCAAGTGACAGCGCATACTTTCGGCCACGTGGGCGTCCGAGCCGGCGAGCCCGCCGAAGTTCCTTTGGATCTGATTCGTCTGCAGGGGAGGTAGCAACGGTGAGAGTGGCGGGGCGTCGTCGGGACTCGCCCTCGGGCTCTGCAGCACGACTCCCGTGGTGCCGATCAGCAAGCCGTTCACCGACTGGTCCACGAAGATCTCTGGGGCCACCACGAGGTCCGGGTCTACCTGATTCTCGTCTTCGGGGAAGGAGCCCCCTCCCCCCGGAGGAGGGACCGCGGAGACCTCCATGGGGGAGGAGCCGTCCAGACAATAGCTGCGCGGTCCTTCCAGAGGGTACATCCCCTCCTCCAAAGGCACAGTGTACTGAATGTAGTCCTGAGGCACGAGTCCGATAACGACAGGCACATGTTCTTCCAGGTGGAGATGCAGGTCCCCATCCTGAGACTCGGAACTCTTGAGCGAGTTCGTCTGTTCTTGGCACGCGGTGTCGGCCTGGAGGTCGTGGAAGTCCTTGCGCACGCCGTTCAGGGCCGGGCCCGGGCCGGGCGAGTGGACCAGGGCCTTGACCCTCACCTCCATCTTGATGCACGTCTCCTCCGACGTGGTGGGGCGCAGGGGCCACGGCGTGGGGCTGTAGTGGTGGCTGCGCAGGGAGGTGGACCTCATGGGCCTCTGCGCCCTCACATCCTTGAAGACGATGGGGGCCGAGGAGGAGGAGAAGGTGTCCTCGTCCGCGGAGCCCCCGGAGGGCGCGCCGCCCTTGCCCTTCGGCTTCTGTTTCGCAGAGAGCCGTCTTTTCAACGTACCCATTAGGCTTTCACTTTTTGATCTACTCTTCCCGCCTTTTTCATCTTCACTGTTGAGATCACAGCTGGCTATATCCTTCCCATAGCAGCTACCAAACAAGGAGTCCTCTTTTCCAAAGTCACTGGCTAGTGACGGTTGTTGTACAACCATAAAATCCGCTTCTTCTTTACTTTTATTCAAGTTGAAAGACTTCCGGAAGGTTTTAAGACTAATCTTCTTCATTCTGACTAGTTACCTAATCCAAGGGAATCAACTTCTCTCTGGAATATTATCCTCGAACATCTGGAGAGGCTGCACGCGATGCTGCATCTATGTATTTTTCCCGCTTCATTTACCCTTTGGAGCCATTTTCTAAAAAAAATGCAAAAAATAAAAAATGTTAAAAGGTCACATTAAAAAATATTTCCACAGAAAGTTTTATCTTAGTCACTTTTAATCCTTTAGCTTCTGAACAAGGATGCCTGAGTATGTTTATAAGAAGGTAAGCTCCATTAAGACAGATATTTTTTCCATTTCACATAGCACAATGCATCACTGCCTACTACATAATCAGCACTTGACAAATATTTGATAATGCTTAAAGAGCAAACCCGACTCTACCTCTTTCCCTTCTGCACCTTACTTTGACTTTACCCTAATTATGGTCCGTGTTCCTTACTTCCTGACACAGCTCTAGCAGAGCCACTCATCCTCTGCACACTGATCCACACCGTCCCCGGCCTCTCCAGCCACCAGCCTGTGTCCTGCAAACGGCCAGCACTCAACAAAGAAGGCCCCACGTCCATAGCAAGCCTAATCGATTCTACAACAAACTATATGTATTTTTAAATATTTAAACAGCTGTAAAAATGAATTAAAGGAGTTCCATAATCTGTGATGAGTTATCTAGGAAAAGCCTAGAAATGTCCCTCTATAGCCATGAGTTCGGCGAGAACAGGGCCCGTCCACCTTCGTGTTGCCAGTACCCTGCACAGCCGAGAGCCCCCCGAGAGGGGTACTTGCAGCTTCAACACTTTCACCTGCAGGAAACACTCCTAACAACTAGATAAGTACAATTCATCATGGTAGTAGAAACTGCATTTATTTGTCTTAACAGGTAGAAATTGGTGACCTGAAGACTAATAAAAGCCTCCCTGTGTTAAGTGATAATTTTCTGGCTCGCTAGCAATGTACCCAGTTTTGTCCACCAAAAAACTGGGCATCAGTTCACACAGATATTAAGAAAACTTAACTACCAATATCCATAAAACCAAAGGCTGTGAAAACCAGACAAAACAAACATGCTTTGCCGCAACAACAGGGACGTTGCAAAGGAAGCAACGTTTACAATAATAAGCGAGAATCAGCAAATTCTCGATAAACGAGATCAGTGGATCGGTATCCAAAACGGCTTGTCTCTGGTCTGTCTGGAGCATCACCCCACCGCCTCCCAAATCCAAGCATGTAAATCTGTTTAAAGCTCGACGTAGAGGGTCAGGTCCAGCTGACTTTCTAGGAATGATATAAAATGTTAATTAAGATTTCTAATTATTAGAGAAGTGCAAATCAAAACTACTTTGAGGTACCACCTCACATGTGTCACAACGGCCAACACTAAAAAGTCTACAAATAAAAAATGCTGGAGAGGGTGTGGAGAAAAGGGAAACCTCCTGCACTGCTGGATGTAAGTTGGTGCAGCCACTGTGGAGAACAGTATGGAGGGTCCTCAAAAAACTAAAAATAGAACTACCATATGACCCAGTAATCCCACTCCTGGGCACATATCCAGACGAAACTATAATTCAAAAAGACACATGCACCCTTATGTTCATAGCAGCACTATTCACAATAGTCAAGACATGGAAGCAACCTAAATGTCCATCAACAGATGAATGGATAAAAAAGATGTGGTACATAGATACAATGGAATAGTACTCAGCCATAAAAAAGCACGAAGTAATGTCATTTACAGCAACATGGATGCAACTTGAGATTATCATACTAAGTAAAGTCATAAAGAGAAAGACAAATACCATATGATATCACTTATACGTGGAATATAAAATATGACACAAATGAACCTATCTACAAAACAGAAACAGACTCATGAACACAGAGAACAGACTTGTGGTTGCCAAGGGGGACAGAGTTGGGGGAGGGATCGAGTGGGAGGTTGGGATTAGCAGATGCAAACCATTATATATAGAATGGATAAACAACAAGGTCCTGCTATATAGCATAGGGCTCTATATTTAATATCCTATGGTAAACCATAATGGAAAAAAATATTAAAGAATGTGTATATGTATAACTGAATCACTTTGCTGTGCAGTAGAAATTAATGCATTGTAAATCAGCTGTACTTCAATAAAAAAAGAAAAGAAAAAAAAAGTTCAGTTTCAATCTTAATTATGAAGTCTTTTGTTTTTCTACCGCTGTGCCTCGTTTATGCTATTTTCCTCCTCCTGATAAATGTTCTCTTCTTCTTTCCTAATCCACCTTTCAGGGAATTCCTTAAAAAAATATACTTCTTCCTTAAATATACTCTGATCACCCAGCCAGAAAGGAGTTCCCTCCCTTTTCTGGACTCCAAATACTCAACCTGTACCTCTTTAATAGTATGTCACACAGTGACTTAGAACTGCTTGTATTCTATTCATGTCTTATCTCTCCAACCAGATTGTAGTACTAAAAAATAGAGACCATGTCTTATTCATTTTTTATATTCCTAACCAGGAACTATCATTAGATACTTAACATACACTGCTTAAACTCTTTGATACCAAATAAATATTCCTCAGCTGTCAAGTAAATGGATAGAAAAATCCACACTGTGCAAAACTGGCTAAATCTCCTCTTAACAAAATAAAGCACTCCATATGGCTGATCCGCTTTGTTGTGCAACAGAAACTAACACAGTATTGTGAAGCAATTATACTCCAATAAAGATCTAATAAAAAAATTTTTAAAAAATAAAGCACTCTATCTCCTATAAGAATCAAAAGTCATTATTACAAACGATCAAGGACTGGCAATTCCACGTAAAAAAAGCCACACAGAAAAACACGTGTCTGTCTGTTAGCAAGCTCTACCATACGGGTAACGGGTATCTACTCCCATACTTCACATGGTATGTGTTCAGGCATGTAAAAACTACTGAAAAAATTCCACCAAATAAATACTAGTAAAGAGAAGGAAGTAAATATACTAAATAACACCCCCCCCAATACTTAGTACCATGAAGTTGTATAAGTACATCTAAAAATAAGAAGTATGTTTGATCTCACAAGTTGAGGCTGGGTGAAAAGTAGCATAACAGTGGCATTACCTATATAAGTACTATGCTGTCATCAGGATCCAAAAGAAACATAAGGTTGTCCTCAGTCTCAGAATATTACAGTAGGTGCTACAGACTGTCCTTTCTGCTTGTAAGCTGCTTTTCATAAAGTCCTCTACTGCCCTTTCCCCCTCCCATTTGTAAGATACTCTACTGGATCCAAGAGGAGTTAAGATGTGTGATTCAAAACTAAGAGATGAAATCTGTGAGCTCCAAGATGGGTGAAAGAAAACGACAGGAATACCAATATGTATAAAATCGATAACTAATAAGAACCTACTGCATAAAAAATAAAATAAAATTCAAAAAAAGAAAAAAAAACGATAGGAAGAGACTGGACAGACACAATCTGATAGAGAATCTTTAAGCAGTCAACTGTGAACATGACCAACGATTAAAAGCTCTAAGTCAGCCTAGACTGTACACAGAGACACAGGGGAGGGTACAGTGATTCCTGGTTTTGCGTCCTAGCTGCAGCCTAACCTGCTGCATGCTAGGGTGCGGGTGAAATCCACGAGTGGGTCTTGGTGGCTCTGCCAACCCCTGAACTCACAGACCAAATACTCTATGTTCCTTTCTCTACCTGTCACTTTCCTCACACCCTCGAAGGAGTCCTGACCTACAAAAAAGGTCTTCTGTCTTCAGAGAAAACTCCATAAGTGGGAAGAATGCACCTTAGTGGTAACAGAGCCAGTGGCCCTAAGGTCCTGGTGCTCACCATTTCCTGGGAGAGGCTGCCTGGGCAGTGCAGACACAAACCAAGTAAAGCAAGGAGGACATGATCGTTGGTAACTGTGACAGATACCATGAAGGAAAGGGAGGCTATCAGAGAACACGAGGGTTCCTACTTTAGGCTCCATAAACACGTAAGACACGTATCCAAGGCCTCTCTGACAGCCAAATATTTAGGCTAAGGCTGGAATGATGAGAAGGAGCCAGTCATGCAAAGGAAGGCTGAGTGAACAACTTTCTAGATTGAGGGAAGAGCATGTGCAAAGGCCCTGAGGTGGGAAACTGCAGATGCAAAACTGAGAAGCCCAGTGTGTCCGAAGTCCAAGGCGTGAAGGAAGAGTGGGCACAAGACAGGCACAGCAAGGTACCTGGGTCTGGTTCGAAGTGCAATGAGAAGAACTAAAAGGTTTCAAATATGAACATGGTCTAGTTTATATATGCACTTCCCAGTTTTGAGACCACACATCATCCTCTCCAACACAGATACAAACCCATCAGGAGTGTAACTTTGCTGCCAAAACAAACCAAAAAAGCCCACAAAGAACCCAGGGGTCTCAAACTGCCTCATCTGAAAAACAGATGAACAGTTTCTGAATAAAATGTAAGATGTTAATCATTTGGAGCCATTTGGAGATGCAGGGGAGGACTATCCAAGTTTTCTTAACAGGCCACATGTCTCTTAAATTTTTCTAACAATGGACGGGTGGGGAGAGTTCAAGTTCAACATAAAGCACTGCAGAGACTCAAACATGAGTCAACTGCATATAAAGGTTTTATTCATAGCTAGTTTCCATTTGCAAGCAATTCTTCATAATGCCCCAATTTTGTGATTTAATTTTAGTGAATTACATTCAATTTCAATTCTGGTAGGAAATAGTTGTAGTTGCAAACCCTTCAGGGTCCACCAGTTATGGATATACCAGTCATTAGAAATGTGTGTGTGTGTGTGTGTGTGTGTGTAGGTGTGTGTGTGGGTAGTGGTGTAGGTATGTGTAGGTGTGTGTGTAGGGGTGTGTGTAGGGGTGTGTGTAGGTGTGTGCAGGGGTGTGTGTGTAGGGGTGTGTGTGTGTAGGTGTGTGTGTATGTGTAGGTGTGTGTGTAGGTGTGTAGACACAGTTAATGCAGCTAGGAACACATACAGACTCATCCCGAGGTTGCGTGGAAAACATCTGCAGCACGTGCCCAAGCTTTAGGGATTCATAACTAGGTAAGTTCTGAAAAGTAGGTTCAGAAGACGAAGAAAGATTCAGAACATGAAGTGGAAAGGAGGCCTGAATAAGAAAGAACACACTGCAGGATCCAGGCAGCCTATAAGAAGGCAACAGCCTAATCTCCTGCCCACATACACTCTGGTCTTCCTTGAATCCAACTGCCAAACTGCAGGGAGAGTAAAACCCGAAAGAGCTTTCCATCTCACCCAGTGAAAAACAGAAGTCTTTACAGTGGGCTGTAAGGCCGCACATGATGTGACACTCCCATTCCTATACCACTCTGCCCTTGCCCTCTCCACTCGCCTCCTGATGCTCTAAGGATACTACAAACATGCTGCCATTTAGGGCCTGGGTGCTGGCTGCAAACATTACCCAACCAACTCCTCCCCCGCCACTTCTTTCAAGTCTTCACGACTGTCACTTTCTCAATGAGACCTGCCCTGATCGTGCCATTTAGGCTGCAACACAAACCCTCTTACCATGCTCGTTCATTTTCCCTGGCAGACAACAGAACTGTCTTAGTAGGTTCTCTGTCACTCTCCCCCCTCTTTAAAGAACATAAGCTTCACAAAAGTAGGGATATTAACTCTGCCTTACTCACTGATGTGTCCCAAGCATCCAGGACCATAGCACGGGCACAGGAAGTGCTCAGTAACTATGAGTCAATAAATTTTAGACATGCAAACCTAATCAGGTATGGTGAACAGATACCCTGCCCATCTCCATCTTCCTCACTCCCCACCTCAAGCAATAATTTACCATCATTTAGGAAAAAGTTACAAAACTCCTTAACATGGTCAATAAAGTTCTACACAATCTGGCTATTTTGGTTGATTTCTGCTCCATTCATATTCACCATATTTTCACTCAACACACAACTTTTTAACATACTGCTCCTTTGATTTGAACTGTGTTTTTGTTTTGTTTTTTTCCATTCTCCTCTTTGACTAATTCCTTCACATGTCAGCTCATCTGTCAGTTCCTCAGGGAACATACCTTACTTACTCTTCCTGATTAGGTGAAATCCCCCAATTACATGATCTCAGAGTACTGCATACCTCTCTGGCCTATGATTTTTATCCAGGATGTATGCTTACATCTGTTTGTATGATTATTTGATTAATACCTATCACCCCATCAGACTATGATTGACACAAAAGCAGAGACTATGTCCATTTTTTCCCCAGCATATTATCACAGCACCTAGCTTGTATCTGGCCCAAAGAAGGCACTCCATAAATATTTGCTGAATAAACAACAAAGTAAAATGAATGAGAACACTGGTCCACAATGACAGGCAACTTGATGCTGATGTATATAATTGCCTCAAGAGCAGAATCGGTAACTGCCTCTGATGTCGTAAGTATTACATTTAAATTACCCTTAGTAGATCTGGGGTTCAAATGGTTCTGCTTCCCACTATCACATCCATTTCATAGAAAACAAGACTGATAACCACAGTAAAAGTACTTGGTAATTATCTACTTGATAATTACTCCTTTTTCAACTACCAACCCATATGCAACTTAATATAACATTCAATAAACAAAATTCAATCCTAAACATTAGAAACTACAAAAAGTTCTAGTAGGCCATATGGTCTTTTATCTCTTCCCTTCATTTTCTAGGCAAAGATTACTCTGGAATTTTTAAGAGTATCTGTTTTTCTGTTTGCACTTCTAAAAATATATGCCATCTTTTTATAGGATTACCATCTGTCTCATCATGCCGAAGTAAATGTTCTGAATTAGTTTCACTGCTTTTCTAATTGTAAAATTTTAAGTTTACACATATACTTGAAAATGTGTATAAAGGTTCAAGGGGAAGTTTTAGACATGAATACTTTATCCATACTGGCAGAAGAAAATATCTTCAAATAATTTCACAATCTCTTTTTTAAGGAATGATTGGAGGTAGTCATGCTTGCCATTGTAACACCTAATGAAAAAACTTAAAGGACAACATCAAAACAACTACCTAACCTTCAACAAACAAAATAGCGTTATTATTGCCATTTTACAAGTGAGGAAACTGAGTCTCAGAAGATTAGAACTTGCCCAAATAAGTTAAATAATTTGCCACTAGGAAAACTAGCAGATCCAGAATTTGATCCTGGCTTCTGACGCCAAAGCTCACGTTTCCCCTGTAACAGGCTGCCCTGTTGGTCATGCTAGTGCTTAAGTCAGCGGTTCCCAAACTTCCCTGTCTCGGGACCTTTTTGTCCTTTTAAAAATTACTGAAGACCACAAAAAGCTCTGTCTTTGTGGGTTATATCTACTGAAATCGTTTCTTAAAAGTTAGTTGCCCTGGGCTTCCCTGGTAGCGCAGTGGTTAAGAATCTGCCTGCCAATGCAGAGGACATGGGTTCGAGCCCTGGTCCGGGAAGATCCCACATGTCACGGAGCAACTAAGCCCGTGCGCCGCAACTACTGAGCCTGTGCTCTAGAGCCTGAGCCACAACTACTGAAGCCCGCGCACCTAGAGCCCGTGCTCCACAAGAGAAGCCACCTCAATGAGAAGCCCGCGCACCGCAACGAAGAGTAGTCGCCTTGGCAGCAACTAGAGAAAGCCCACGCGCAGCAACAAAGACCCAACACAGCAACAAAAAAAAAAAAAAAAAAAAAGTTAGTTGCCCTGGGAAATCTGAAACCATATCAAGAATTTTTTTACTCTATTACATTTAATCCCTATTAGAAATTAGAAATTTAATAAAAATATTTATTAATTCATTTTTAAATGACAATTTACTCACTACATGTTAACATAAATAACTTTTCAAGAAAAATAAATACATTTTCCCAAATAATAAAAATTCAGTGAAAGAAGTAGTACTGTTTTACGTTATCGTAAATCTTTTCTCTGTCTGACAAGACAACTGCACTCGTCTGTGTTTGCATTCAATCTGTTACAATATGTTGTTTCAGTTAAAGTGTAAGAAGAAAATCCAACCTCCTACAGATATAGAACTGGAAAGGGGAGGATATTTTATTTAATAACCTTTTCATATAACTGTGGATAGTCTTCTTGTGATACTAGAACAAAATCAAGTGTTAGTTTCTTAAAAGTTAGTAGTGCTAAGAAATCTACAGCCATATCAAGAATTTTTTTACTCTACTACATTTAAATCCATTGGTCTCGGTGACATTTTGAATGAATCTTTTATGCATGCATGATTTTTTAACATCATGTATTAGTTATTTCATTATACAATATCAGAAAATTACATTTAATATCACCACTGGCCTCATCAGAAAAGTCTGTAAGTACTGGGAAGCAGTTAAGCAAACAGTGGTAGATAGAAGTTTTCCACAGTTCTAATTTTTGCTTGAATTTAACGTGGGCAACGATATTGTCAGTGAAGAGAAAGGCTTTACTTTGACCATTTATGAGAAAATATCGATTAAACACTCAAATTGATTAACCGTAGTTTGTCTGTCAATTGTTCTTTTAGGTAAAAGTGGCATGTCATGAAAGAGCAGCTAGTTCAGTAAGTAACTCAAACAATGGCACAAGCCTTCGCTCAAGACACCTTCATTAGAATGTGGTACAAGTGCTTCCTACGCACTTCCATTTCATCATAAGGATTTTGAAAAGGTGTGTACTCACGGTCAAAATGTAATAAAATTAATAATTTTTATAGCTTCATCAATGACATTCTTAAATGTAACTGGAATTTTCTTCTTACTACAAGTGCTTGGAGGTGAAGAACATATGACTCCTATGAAAGTTTAATACTATTACACAGTTAGTGCCATTGCCTTGTTCGTGGTAAGGCACCATCAATTTTATTCACATTGCTTTTGCACCCTTGGCAAAAATGGCGATACGGTGAAAAAGGCAAATAATGTTTTAGCATTATTATGAAAGGGGATCCACAAACCATACTTTGAGAACTGATAGCTTAAACTATCTGTGAAGACAGTTTAAAAGAACAAAGAGAAAGACTTTTAATGTAAGCAAAGCATCCACATTAAAAGTCGGCAAGACAGGAGGTTCACTGTTGTAACCATCTCTGCATTTCAATTTCCAGTCAGTTTCTGAGCGTGACATGGCTCATGCCCTTCCAGGTCAGCTCCTTGGATTCTACTCCACTGCTCCTGAATCTGTCAGGTCACTACCTGCCATTACCTTTATAAGAAAGGAAAAATAAAAAAGAGATACTAAAGCCTTTCTATAAAGGGAGAAGTAGAAATGAGGGAAAGAAACAGACCATATAAAAAAAGAAAATAAGGTCAATGGCCAATATAACAGGAGATGGAATTTAGGTCCCAATGTTTGTTATGCCAATAAATATGAATGGGATACACCCAACTATAAAAAGAAAAAGACCTTCAGATCTGGTTTTTAAAATCCAATCATATGTTACATAAAAACAACACACTAAAACCAACTGCCTCATAAAGTTTCAAAACATTGTAAAATTTCTATTAGCCACCTCTTTCCGATTCTCCTCTTCTTCAGCATTCCTGTGATTTTCTTATTCTATCAGCTGAATTATATCTACTTGTATTCTATTTGAGATCAGGAACACTATCACTTGGTCACTTGTTAGACTCCAGTAACTGAAATAGTTCCTGGGCATTGCTGATGCTCATCTAAACTTTTCTGAACTTACGAGTCTTTTTTTTTTAAAGTTCTTTCTACAAAAAAAAGATAATCAATATGTAAACACTAAATAAATGCAGATGGCTAAAAAAATTTTCTGTGGAATTAGGTGTAAGCAAAACCACTCTAAAGGACTATGAAAACGTTACTTCAAAAAATATCTCAGCCTTTGTACGAAGGTTGCTTTGCAAGTGTGATTATAATTTTACTTAAAAGAAGTGCCAAACTGGAAATCATAGATGATGCATTACGGAAGGCTAGAAATGACATAATTCAAACTGATAGAGTTTTTAGTCACTGATTATTTAAAGAAAAGACATTGGTCCTACACTTGGAAATGAATGAGAGTGCATATTTACTTCTTTTAATTTAAAATAAAATGTTTAAAAGTACATGAATGTATGTTTCAGTGCAGTTTTTCCATTAACTGATAAATACCAATCCTAATTATTTTGGGAAAAAAATCCTCTAATAGAAAAGAATGAAAAAAGGCATAAGCTAACAACAACTGGCTGTCATAATCAAGAAAAAAGGGAAAATGTATTTACACAAAATTAGAAATGGAAAGAGCAATAACTATGGATCTATGAGAAATCAAAATATGTAAGAGTACTTTGAAATGCTATGAAAATTAACCTGAAACTCAGATGAAATGGATAATTTTACGGCAAATATATATTACCAAAATTTGTATCAGAAGAGGTAGGAATCCAAAAGAGGCTAACAGTTGTCAAAGAACCTGAGAAAGTTATCCAAGAACTACCATGGCCCTCTCTTCCCTTGGGGAGAAAAAGTGACAAGTCACTAAAGATATATGTCCAATACTCACTAAACTACTTCAGGGCACAGCGAGGGAAAAAAAAAGGCTCCCAAATTTATTTTTGAAGTCAAAAGAACATTGATACCGCAACTAGACAAAGACAACAAATTCTAAAACACCAAAACACCAATCTCACTTATGAATACCGAAACAGAGATCTTAAACATCAGCAATCATTCAGAGTAGTGGGGGGAAACAGTTCAACTAGATAAGGCACATCCCAGGGTGGCTAGCATGGCTGTATATTTGCAAATTTATTAGTAGAAATAGATGGACATTTAACACGATACATATAACAAAACTATGAGCCATAATGAATAATGAAGAAATGCTGAAAGCCAGCAACAAGGATGCCAATTATCAATACCATTAATTAGCATTATTTTTAACATATTATCCAATTAATTAGACGAGAGTAAGAAATAAGTATAAATATTGGAAAGGAGGAGACAAATTGTCATTATTTACAAGTGACATGATTGAATGAATATCTTGAAATACAACAGATGCAGCTGAGAAACTATGAGGGAGGAAAGATGAAAACTCAGTTAAGTAACTGCTTACAAAATGTATATGTAAAAATCACTAGTAATTCTATATATTTTAAAAGCTGGTAAGAAAATATAATAAAAGACTAGATTCTACTTATAACAGTTTTTAAAAAGATGAAATTAATTTTTTAAATGTCCAAAACTGCATGAAAAACTCTAAAACTCCTCAGAGAATCATAAGAGATCTAAATATATAGAAAGACTTATCTTGTTCTTCAATAAAACAATTCAATTCTGTCAAAATGTTAATTCAAGATCCCATGAAAACATCAACGATGTCTTTGCAAGAAACCTGACAAAATGATATTGAAGTTAACTCTGACATATAAGCAATGAAAAGAGTCAGGAAAATCCTAAAGGACAAATGAAGGAGGATGAGCTTCACTGGATGTCAGAACACACTGTGAGTGCTTAAACCTGGAGGGAAAAAGACTAGCAGTCAAGAAACAGACCAGACACATAGGAAAGGCTCTGTAACTAAGAAGACAGGTTGAACTACCGGAGGAAAGGTGGGTTATTAAAGAAACGATGAGAGTAGGTTGGAAAACCATTTGGGAGTGGTGGGGAAAGCAAGACTCTGACTTTATTTCTTATGTAAAAATAAATCCCAGAAGGATCAAATATGTAAACAAAATAAATGAATAAATGAAAGTTGAAGGAAACTCTTAAAAAACCTGCACTGCAAGAAAGATTTTCTATGCACAACATAAAACCCTGACTCCATAAAGAAAAAGATCGACAAATGTAACAATGCAAAATGTATACATTTCTGGATAGCCAAAAAGTGGCATAAATAAAGCCAAAAAACAAACTGGAGGAAAACTGCCAACACATATGATCAAGGATTAATTTCTGTCACATAGACCATGCTCTTAGAAATCAGTAAGAGAACGGCACACAATCCTATAAGGAAACGGGCAAAATATACAAAGGAACAGTTCACACAAAAAGAAGGATGGAAGAAAGAAGTCAAGAAAACAAGTTAAGAGAGAAATCAGGCAAGCAAGAGAGGGAGAAAATGAATTCAAGTGGCCAATCAACACCCTAGAAGATTCTCAACTCATTCAACACAAAGAAATTAAAGGAATTTGGCCGTGATGGGAAGTGTTCTATGATGAGATTGTGATGGTGGTTACATGACGGAATGCATTTGTATAAACTCAACAGACTATACACTATAAAGGGTGAGGTTCACTGTACGTAAACTGTATATCAACCTTAAAAATTCACTAAAAAGGAAATTCAAAGCAAAACAAGATAATATCTTTCACCAATGAGTTTGAAAAAACTAAATAACAACGTTGACAAAGGTATGGGAAACTAGCACTGATAACTAATTGTTGAAGTGCAAATTGTACAGCTTGTGGAGGATTATTTGAAAATATTTATCAAAATTTTAAAACTCACATATGCTTTAACCAATCATTATGCTATTAGGAATTTGTCTTTTGGATCCATATTCATGCCAAAAACAGGAACATATGGAAAACGATGTTCCCTACAGAAATTAAAAAAAAAAAAAAACTAATATTACTTAATCATTTACCTAGTAATGGCCTACTATTGGTAAATATAGGCCGCATGTTGGCCTAATATGTGCCAGGCCTTGGGTTAAGCCTTTGGAATACACTGTGTCTCGTTTAATCCTGATAACCCAGTGAGTTTGGTACTAGGCACAAGAAGTATAGTACAGTGGGAAGCACTCCTCTGAAACCAGAATGCACGAGTTCACGTATATCCCAGGTCCACCTTTTATCAGTGTGTTATCTTAGAAATAACAGTATCAATCATGCAAGTTAGTTGTGAGATTTAAATGTGTTCATAAACATGATGTCCTTAAAAAATGCTTACCACACAGTAAGCTATACAGGTGCTTGCAGCTAAAGGCAGTCGTAACAATAGTAACATTCCCATGGCGTAAATGGGGACGCTGAGGCAGAGATCACAGCACTTGCCTAAGATCACACAACTGATTCTACAGAACGAGTCCACTTAATCACTACACAAGACTTTTGCTGCATAATTCATTTTGGTAAAAATGTGGAATTAATCTAAATATCAGGGAGCAACAATAAAAATACACATCAAAAATCAGTGGACTAGTATAATAAATTTAATCCATCAATACGACGGAATATTATATAAAGAAAGTGGTCTAAGATATATTGTTGGAAAAAGGCAAGTTACAAAATAAAATGCAAATATGATCCCATTTGTGTATTTATTTATATGCCTAAGTATGTATAGTAAATGTCTCAAAGAATATCCAAGTATCAGTGATTACACTTCTAGTGAATAGGAAATGGGATCAGGAAGCCCTACATGCAAGACATACATTTTCTACAGTAGATCTTCCTGTAGCAATGGCGCAGGTTTCACTTTACTACAGAACAATGGCCACCCTCCCCCCTTACAAAAGAAAATCTGCAGCCTGTGTAAAGGAATGTGTGTCTGTGTGTTTCAGCCACCTGGTGTCATGAAAAGCAGGACTCTGATGCCCTCAGGGTCAAAGGTAAAGGTCTCAACAGCTTTCCTTAATCATCCATCTCTCTAAACCTGCTTAAACTGTTCCCAATTCTCCCCAGCTTCTAATCTCCTGATCCAACTTCCCCTTTGCACCTTGCCTTGTCTCATTCCATATACCGCACCCTCTTCTTTCAGCCTTTTGCTTCCTATTCACAACCCAGACTCTCCCAGCAGCTCTGATCCCTTCGAACACCAGGAATGTACACCTGATCCAGCCAAATCCCTGACATCAAACAACCTCGGTACCACTGAGTTCACTCCATACAAGTGGTTCTCATCATTCACTACAATTTCTGTATGTTTCCTTAACTATGCCCACCTCTTTGCCTCCCTCTCCTACAGTATTTATCACTCCAGCTCACATACTTGTCTTGACACTGATAAAACACTGCACTTCCTTGAACAGTATAAGGAGATAGCTCCAAACCACAGTAAAAACACAGGGATGAAAGATAGAGTCCTTACCCTCCAGGCCCTTAGATTCCAGTAGAGAATTTAAGTAAGCAAGCATTTGCAGAAGGGTTGTAAAAGGAACACATTTAGGATGCGACCATCATTCAGAGAGACCTAACTCACACCAGGAGGAAGAGGGGAGGTGTCCCGTCACTACGGCTACTAACACCACCACAAGCACCACTCACTAGGAGGTTACTATGCACTAAAATGCACACTGATCTCCTTGAATCCTCACAAGAACTCTATTTGGAAGGTCCTATCTTTATCTCCATTTTATAGAAGAGTAAAGGAAACCTTAGAATGTTTAACAATTGGCCCAAAGTCACAAAGGAAGTTGCCAAGCAATAGACACAAGAGCTGACCATTGGCAGTTTCCTGTCACGTGTCACTTTATCTGACTGTGTTGACACAATATGGAGCGTGAGAGGACAGAGCCTTGTGGTTCTGAGCAGAGACTCTGCAGCCATCCTGCCCGAGTTCAAATCACAGCCACCACTGCCCAATGATCTTGGGCATCCATGCCTCAGTTTCCTCATCTGAAAATAGGAATTAAAAAGTATATACCAAGGGGGATCCACTTCTGGCATGATGGAAAGGGAAGCTAATAAATCCCCTCTGTAAAAAGCAACTATAAAGCTGGGCCAAACTGTCAAAAGCAACCATTTCAGCATTTTGGAGATAAACTAACAGCATACAACTGAGAAGCCTATTCATAAAAACCAGTGAACATTGGGACTTCATTAAAATTATAGACTTTTGTGTTGCAAAATGCATCATTAAGAGGAAAGAAAAGCCACAGACCGGGAGGAAATATTTGCATACCATATATCTGATAAAGGACTTGTACCCAGAACAAATATATAAAGAACTCTTTAAGACTGAATGAAAGATAAATAACCTGTTTTTAAATGGGCAAAAGACTTAAATAAGACCTTTTACCAAAGACATACAAATGGCCAGTAAGCACACGAAAAGGTGCTTAACACTACTGGCCGTGAGGACAATGTAAATGAAAACCACAATGAGATACCACCACCCACCCACTAGAAGGACAAGACCCAGCCTTAGCAAGAATGTAGAGCAACTGGAACCCTCCTACATCACTGGTGGCAACGTAAAATGAGTTGGCTTTTAAACATTTTTCTTTTTTCCTTATTACAGGAAAGAATGATTAAAATGCTTGACTAGATATACAGAAAACAAAGATTTATGAAAAGGCAGATAATTTCAGACCCTTAGGAATCACTCCATATCAGTTTATACAGATCATCTACTTTCTTTTTTCTACAGCTGTATAGTACTTGTGTATTGACGTTTTATTCTTTTTGTGGTGTCTTGAAGAACTTAAGTTTCTCACTGTATTTTAGTCGAATTTGTAAGTCTTCCCTCATTGTAGGCCGCTTCTATTGTCTTAAGAAATTCTTCCAACAATGAAAGCATGTATCTCCTGTTATTTCCTATAAAAAAGTATTAAAAGTTCTGCCTTTCACATGTAAGTCCTTGGTTAATACTTGATTAGTACTGACTTATGTGTGAGGTAGGGATTAATTTGCATTTTTCCACAGGGATAACCAATTGGCTCAACACATTCACAGAAAAATATTGACCCTCATAAGAATCAAAGAAATGCAAATTAAAATAGCAGTGATTTTTCACAAGTCAAATCAGCAAAGATTTTTCTAAATGATGATATTCCCTACTTAAAAATGTCTTAATATAGTTGTAAAAAAATCACTTGGCTATATGCAACTCTTAAAAATATTCATACTCTTGACCCAATAATGCTATTTTTATAAATCTTGAATATGAAAGCAAAACGTAACAATGTCCCCTGATTATGTGGTGAAAAATAAATTTAAATTTAAAAAACCAGAAACATTCTAATTTCCAACATTATGAGAACCGTAAACAAAATTTTTACACATCTACACAATGGAACTTTAGGGAACCAGTAAAATTGATATTTATACAGTTAAAAATAACATGGGGGAAAAGTTCATATTGTTCATTTGTTAAGTGCAAAAACACAGGAAACAAAATCTTATGTAAAGTGTGGCCTCGATTATGTAGAAAGAATAGGGAGGAAAATCAGACCAGAAAGAAATACAGCATAACTGTCAACTGGATCATAGAAGACTTTGTAAATATTATTTTCAATACCTTATTTTCAAAATATTCTATAATAAACATGGAGTGTTTTTATAAGAATAAAGTCTGTAAATTTGTTTGTTCTTAAGGTACTTTTTAAAAGGGAATGGCTGAGTAGATCCATCAGGTCAGTGCAGAACGCAAGGTCTTTTCTTGGCTTTCGTACATGGCATGACCACCAAACAGAAAAGTAAATCAGTAGATAAGAATATTGCATTATTTTTGTTTTATTACAAACTAGACAGCCCCCTCCTCCTCAGCCCACTTAAAATAACTTTTTGCAAATCTGACGTTACTTTTTATTTGGTGTATGAAATAGTCAAAGTTTAAATGCTAAGAGTAATAACCCCACCAGCTCTTCAATGACCCTCGTCCCTCCCTACTTCAGCTTATATCCCATGATTTATCACCATCATTCCCCAGCTCGTATCTTCAATTCCCTTCCCCCATTCTCACTCTGAAAAACTCCCCTGGCAAAACCACAACTCCCATTAAATCCGACTCTCCCTGCGCCACGTCTGCACCCTTACAGGGAACGTGGCTGGAGAAACACGTGACCACTCTGGCTGGTCTCACTTTGTAGTCATCACCATGAACCTCAGATGTAGCCTTAATGCCGCCTGGAAATCAAACCACGTTCCCCTGGTCCATTCACCTCTCACTTTCCTTGCCGACCATGTCACATCTTTCCTCGTACCTCCAACACCTACTCCCCCATCTTCAAGCTCAGAGGATGGCCCAGTGTCCTATTTCACAGAGAAAATTAAGAACTTCAGAAGAAAACTGCAGACTCCAACACCACATCAACCCATATCCATCCTTTGATTATATACATCCACGCACCTTTCTACAGGGCCCCCTCCACTGGTGCGCTTGGTCTCCTTCCCCTTCCAAAAATTTCCCTCTACTGGATCACTCCTAAAAATGTCACTTCTCACAGATACAAATAAACTTGTCCTGACCCCACTTTCCCCACAATCTATGGTTCGACCTCTTCAGTGCCCCCTCCAGCAAAACGCCTTGGGAAAATCATGCATACTTGAGACCTACAATTCCCTTTCTCCCATTTTCTCTTAATCGCAAGCCAGAGACCTACTCCACCACCATTACACAGAAACTGCTTTTGCCAAGGTCACTCATAACGTCTCCACTGCAAATCCGGCACCGGCTCTCAGTCCTGATCTTACACACTCTACCAGCAGCACCTGACACAGCTGGTCACCCCTCAGACACTCAGCCTCTCATCTCTTAATGTTGGGGCACTCTGCACTCAGACCCTGGTCATTTCTTCTCCATCTACACTCACGTCCCTCAGCAACGTCACGCATTCTCACGCATGGAATAACGATGCGTCATCCACTCCCAAACTTTCATCTCTTTACTTAGCCCAGTCACAGTCAACTCCCCTCTCGACTTTGCTGCTGCGCTCTCTTACAGACATCTGAGACTTAGCACGTTCAAAACTACACTCTGGGTTTTTCCCATCCCACCCCCAAACCTGCTCTACCTGCAGTTTTTCCCACTTTCATTTATGGTTACTCCATTCTTCCAACTGCTCAGATCAAAACCTTCAGAATCACCCATGGCTTTTCCTTCTCTCACTCCACATCCAATAGGTCAGGGGGTCCCAACCCCCGGGCCTGGGACCGATAACCAGTCCTCAGCCTCTTAGGAACCGGGCCGCACAGCAGGAGGTAAGCGGTGGGCGAGCGAGCGAAGCTTCATCTGCCGCTGCCCGTCATCGTCGCTCGCGTCACCGCCTGAACCGTAACACCTCCCACACCGCCAGCCCCAGCCCCGCGTCCGTGGAAAAACTGCCTTCCATGAAGCCGGTCCCTGGTGCCAAAAAGGTTGGGGACTGCTGCAAGAGGTCACAAAATCTCAATTCCTATCTTCAGAATATATGCAAAATCCAATCACTTTGGGGTCCAATCACCACACTGGACCAAGCTGCTGTCCTACCTTGCCTGCATCACTGCAACGGCCTCCTAATTAGTTCCCTGCTTTCCCCTCTGTCCCCGCCCCCACCCCAGTCTTCTCTCAACACTGCACTGGTGCTCAGGGAACTGGCACCAGATGCCTGTCACTATCCTAAGTAACAAAGTCCTTTATCTCTGACCCAGGAGTCTCATGTCTTCTGGCAGCAACCATGAAACTGTTTCTGGCTAACTTGATAGCTTGCAAGGAGGGTAAAATCTCCAACTCCTCACTAAATAACTGAAATGTAGTAAATGTAATAGAATTGCCTTCACTTTTTTTAGATCCTCTGGATCTTCACACAATAAGCTTTATTTTAAAAAGCAATATGGGGACTTCCCTGGTGGCACAGTGGTTAAGCATCCGCCTGCCAATGCAGAGGACATGGGTTCGAGCCCTGGTACAGGAAGATCCCACATGCCGCGGAGCAACTAAGCCCGTGCGCCACAACTACTGAGCCTGCGCTCTAGAGCCCGCGAGCCACAACTACTGAGCCCACGCACCACAACTCCTGAAGCCCGCACACCTAGAGCCCATGCTCTGCAACAAGAGAAGCCCGCACACAACAAGAGAAACCACCGCAACTAGAGAAAGCCCACGCGCAGCAACAGACCCAACACAGCCAAAAATAAATAAATTTTTTTTTAAAAAAGCAATATGAATATTTGCATGGCTACAAAGGTAGATAGAGACATTTAAACATAATTAAGTTAAGAAAAGTGGACTTAAAGTTGCCATATAATTTAAAATTAAGAATGAATTTATAATTACAGCAAACGCTCTAATAAATTTTCTTTTTTTAACATCTTTATTGGAGTATAATTGCTTTACAATGATGTGTTAGTTTCTGCTGTATAACAAAGTGAATCAGCTATACATATACATACATCCCCATATCTCCTCCCTCTTGCGTCTCCCTCCCACCCTCCCTATCCCACCCCTCTAGGTGGTCACAAAGCACCGAGCTGATCTCCCTGTGCTATGCGGCTGCTTCCCACTAGCTATCTGTGTTACATTTGATAGTGTATATATGTCCATGCCACTCTCTCACTTCGTCCCAGCTTACCCTTCCCCCTCCCCGTGTCCTCAAGTCCACTTTCTACGTCTGCATCTTTATTCCTGTCCTGCCCCTAGGTTCATCAAAATCATTTTTTTTTAGGTTCCATATATATGTGTTAGCATATGGTATTTGTTTTTCTCTTTCTGACTTACTTCACTCTGTATGACAGACTCTAGGCCTAATAAATTTTCAAGTGATTCAAATCCCACTTTGTGGGCTAGATACAAAAATACAATGTAGCACTAAGTTTGCTATGTGACACTGAGTGAGTCTCAGATTCCCCATATAAAATAAAGAGGTTGATCTCTAAAACACATCAAGCTTTAAAATTATCTGATTCAATGAAAACAAAAATATGCAGAGACTTAGAAATTTAACTGGTAGAGAACTTCTTTGTGAGCACTTCTAAGTATCTTTTCCTATAACTGCGTTCAACACATTCCTATTAAACTGAATATAAAACAAATGTTCATAAATTCAGTCATTTAAACTGTTAATGGAGCTGGCTTATAAGATTTGATTAATGAAATAAACTCACTCTCAATTTTTTGATTCAGATTTTAACATGTTGTATTTAAAAAGTAGTACACCTATTACCAATTCATTACTGTCTTTATGTATATACATGCTAATTTTTAAAATGTATACATTTTTACACCTTTCCAGGAACTTACCAATATTTTAGCTAAAACCAGAGTAAATCCCTAGTCTCACCACTTCCACCGCCTATAAGGAAGTATTAAACTATTGGTTAAACTACAAAGTAGGTAAGATCCTTTGAGAATTTTTTGACAAACTGTTGACAATTAAGTAGGGCCCAAATATCTGTTTGCTGTTTATTTTTATTCTGGGACAGGGGTGCTGTACCAAATAGTATAATGACAGAGTTCCTTCTCTACTTCTCTTTCTTCAAAATTTGTTCATACATAAAGTCTCTTAAATATAATGAACTACTAAAGCAAAAATTTTTAACTCCTAATGGCAACATGCACATAAAAATAATTGAAAAGTAAAGCAACTGCTTTGACCGCTTTCAGCCTTTAGGTCTTAACACAAAGCTCCAATTTAAAATGTAATGTGTCAATTATGTGTTCAAATGCTTTTGCATAGAATATGTAAGAGTTTTTCATTCAATCTGCATTAGAGAATAAGAGATTTTAGTTAAAACAATCTTTTCCTCATTTTATATAAGTATACCTAATAAAGAAGAGCAGATTTGGGGTACAAAAAGTAATCCACAAAAGATTTATTAAATGTATATTAAGAGTGAATGTAAACCACATTCACTGATCATTAGCGATAAAGGGCATCCTGCAGAGCAATAATTATTCAAATGAATGATACAGCCCTATTAAGCAAATATAAAAATCTTACAAAATGGAAAAGGTTATACACACTGTAAAATGATAACTTAATTGTCAAAAGTAATCACTTATTATAGGCTGCCAAACAGGGGATCTCTTGACGCTTTTAAAATGATCTAACTTAAAAATAATTCATGTTACCCACCATCAATCAGCAGGCATTTCATAAATTAAGTTACACAAAGTTCAGTGACATAGGTGTGGCTTCATGACAGCACTAACTGAAAACACACTGAAAACCTTTATTTAAAGAAAAATTAGATTTGGGTTTCCCCCAAAGTAAAAGACTTTAATGTTCACTGATCCTAGCAAAATAAACAAAAACTATTAAAAAGAACAAAAAAACTTTGGATGAGCTTCTAATGAAACATATGCTTTTTTATCTCCACACACACGCACACAAAAACACAAGGACAATGAAAACTGGAAAACAAATGACAACAGAGTTAACTGGCTTAAACAAATGAGAGAAAGCTGAAATCTAAGCCTACTGGAAGGGAAGGCAACAGAAACAAGCCTAAGAAAAAATATCGCAAATCTGAAACAAGAGTCAGATGCAATTTATTAAAAAGCGGGGGTAGAACAGTTAGAAAACAAAAACTCCTATAAACCAAAATAAAAATTCAGCAGAAGAAAAACTGAAAAAAATCTTCCCCCCAAAAAAGAACCAGAAAATTAACTGACTTAAATATATGAGAAAAGGCTAAAAAAAATTAATATATCAATCCAGGAGGTCCCACATCCAATAAAAAAAGAGCTTTAGTCAGGAAAAGAAAGAAAATGAAGGGGAAAGCATTACAAAAGAAAATTTTAAATTCTCCCCTGAACTGAAGAACACAAGTTTACACACTGAAGAATCCATGGAATGCTCAGTACACCCAAAGAAGAAAAAATAATAATCAGGCACATCGTGGTGAAATTTTCAAATTTAGACAATAACAGAAAGATACTATAAAGCTTCCAGAAAGAGAAAAAATTTACATACAAACGATTGGAAAAGAGATGGCAACTGACACAGTGATAACACTGAAAGCTGGAAGTTAGTGGAGCAATGTCTTCAGAATTCCAGGAGGAAGGCTGCTTCCAGTGCGGCACACGTTTATAGTCAACAACTCTTCTCAGCACCCCACGTTTCCCCGCACCCCTGCAGGGCCACATGACTGGTTCTGGCCCATGCAGTGGGAGCACGAGTGACATGTGTCACTTCTGGGCCAAATATTTAGTGCCAGCTTGTGACCTGTCAGCTCTCTTTTGCACCTGCTGTGGTAACCCGGAGCCATGGGGTGATACGATGGGGAACTGCAGGAAGATGCCAGAGGAGCCCCAGGCCCCCAGCAGACTTGGCGAAACCAAGCAATAAGCATTTATTTACGCACTGAGATTTCAGAGTTAATCTGCCATTGCAGCATAACCTATTCTATGCTGACTACAACAGTAACCTAGAATTCTATACGGTCAGGCTATAAAGCAAATATTTAGAACATAGACATTTTCTGACATGCAAGGTCTCAAACACACCACACACACACGCACACGCGCACACACACACACACACACACACACACACACACACACCCCATCACCTTACTAGGAAGCTACTAGGAGGCTAAGCTCCATCAAATCAAGGAAGTAAACCAAGAAATGGAAAACAGGTAACCCTACTTAGGAGAGGAGAGAAAAGAATCTCTAGGCTGATGGTATAGCTCCTACAGCTCAGCCTGTCCGGGATACTGTCCTTGCCGTCTGTAGCTCTTCCCAAACACCCTCCAAGAGTGAGCTCAATGGTGATGTCCTCCATGAAGACAGAAATCCAAATTTCCTGGCTACCAGAAGTAAATGAAAACATCTTGCATCAATAGCAAGAAAAGAGCTGCATTCTAAAATCTGTTAGCAATGTGGTTTGTGACTCGGGCAAATTACGTAACCACTCTTAGGCTCAATTTCCTCATCATCTGCATAAGGGTGAGGTTATCAGAAGGTTCCTTCTAATTCTAAAAGGCAGTAGTTCTGCCAATGTACAAAACCACTAAATCCTAATACAATCCTATGCTTGGTACATGCTTACATATTCTGACAGTCAGTGATATTTGGTAATAATGTTATTCCCTAAATATATATATATTTTTTACTTTAAAAGCAATGTCAACAGACAAAAATGACTACTGTCAGAGGGATGATGATATTTCCTTTAAAACCCAAACTCAGGTTTAATAACAAACACCTTCATTATTATAAACATCAAAACAAAAGGAAAATCATACGAAATAACAAGTCTACCAGTAAGAATTCATCTTACTTTAAAAGTGTGTTAACCCTGTTGCTTTCACCACCCAGTGTCATTGGTGTGGCCAGAATAATGCCTATCACTCTAAGTACAACAGCAAGCAGTACTGAATAACAGGTGATCTAGAGCACATGCTGAATACATCTTTTCTAAATAGTTCTAAAGAGTAACATTAACATCTTAAAATTGTTTTTGATAGAAATTTTATCTAATAGGAGCCATATATTCCTCTGCCTTCTTAAAAGAGACACTTTAAACACAAGTGTGTACATTAAATATAATCTCATGCTGTATACAGACAGACACCTCTTCACATGATCAAATTTACCTGTTGGAAGATTTCAGGACGGCATAGCGACGCTTGCAGGGTTTACTGATGCTCAGGAAACTTGGTCTCCCAGGCCTTCAGAGAGATGTGGTCTTTTCTTCTTTCCTTCTCCTCTACTACTCAAGAGTCGGCTCCCAAGGACAATGGGATAGCCACCGCTCCCCAAACATAGTCTCCAAGTGTGATGCCCTTTTAATAATTTTAAGAAAAAATTTCAGTGTGATGGCTGTTGAGAGTGGTAAGACAATATTAAAACAATCAGTAGGAGAACAAGCGCCCAGGGCCTTGCAGGTGGCCACATGCAGTACCGTTCTGTTCTAGATCTCCCACCACCTGACCGCCGTGACCCAGAGCCAGTCGACCCACCGCTGCTTACACTGCACCCGTGTGCAATCCTCACAATTCTAGTAGCTGCACCAGTCATACTTCTGTAGACTCCCATTCTCCTTCCTCTTTTATTTCCATTTTTCTCGTCTCTTTGGTCTCACACCCCTTCCCCACACGGGGCTTCCTCAACAAGAAAAACCAAGTCTTATGCAGATATTGCTGATTAACCAGAATACTCCTTTTAACTAATCACAGTACCTTTTAAACTAATTGTTACTGTTAGCACCTGTTATAGACCAGGCACTCAACTCATACATTTACATGCATTATCTCAATTATTACACCAATGTTGAGGAAGGCACCATGATTATTTTACAGATAAGACAAATAAGACTTTGATTTTATTTTAAAAATCTACCCTATAAAATCACAGTGCTGAAATTCAAACTTCGATCTGCAACCCTATGAGAGACTGCCTTCACCAGCTGCAGTCAGAGTCACCCAGGTCTCTGGCTTGTCTAATTCCTAACGAGTTCTTCCTTCCTGCTTAATTCTGAGGGTGCCAGAGGTTCCAGACAACTGAAGTTTTACCTTACTAAGCTCTGTAAGGCAACATCAAGGGAAATGTGCTCTGGGGCCGTTACTCTCCTCACACTCCAGTTAACCGTGCTTCCAGAAGCGACAAGAGGCCTGTGCATCTTCACGACCAGCCAGTGGAGTATGTGTGTGAATTCAGACACACATCGCGGTTCTACAAGAAGATGCAGTTCTCCCTGGGTGGGGATTTGGGGCCATGTAGTTTCAAGAACTTCGGCCTTATCGGTGCTATGATTTATTCAGCTGAGCAGATCAACTCGGCCAGGGATAAATAAGAAACACAAAAAACCCAACGGATGTCTAAGATCCAGCCAGCACATCTCTGCCTTTAACGTGCAGACAACCGTGTAAAAGCTACAGGCGCTTTCTGTACACCACGTCCCCACTCAGTGGCCAGGCTCCATGCCATGTGTGAGGGAGACAAAGGAGAAAGACCACAGCCCACGCCCTCCACAAGGAACTTGGTGATGAATGTTGTATCAGAAACATACGAATTGATAAAATGGGATTACTGAAGGAGCTGGAAGGAAGGGTGGTCAGGGAAGGCTTCTCGGAGATGGTGACCCTGAGAATGAACCAACCACAGGGGGAGCCACTGAAGAGCAGTCTAGGAAAAGTGTCAAAGGGGAGGAAGCCAGAAGCAGCCTGGAATGTTGAGGAACAGAAAGGCTAGACCACACCTTTGTGCTAAGGCAGAGAGAGGGTGGTTCAAAACGCGCTAAAGAGCCAGGCAGAAGTCTTGTGGTCAATGGAAAGAGTTTGGATTTTACTTTAAGCAAAATATATATGTATTCACAGTAACTCTGACAGATAGATTATCCCCACCTTAGCCCCACATGAGGAATAAGACTCAGAGGGGTTATATAATGGGTTCAAGGTCACAAAGCTAGTAATGTACACTCTTCCCTAAAGATCTAACACCTCTAAAACGTCCTCTGTGTGTAAAGGGAGAATGGAAGTCTTAAATGACTTTATCTAAGTCTGTCTATTCTTCAAACATTAACGAGACCAACGGTCATCCAAAACAAACGTCACAACAAAGTAAAACGTAACATCTGTATGAATCATCAAAGATGACTCTGAAGTTAGTTTTAGGTAAAATGTGCCCTCAGTCCAAAAGCCTTCCCTACTTACTAGCTAAACCAACATGTTGTGCAGCATAATAAATTAACCATAAAAATATTAATGACAATTTCACTCTCAATACACTTTAAAACATATCCCACTGCTGTTTCTCTCTTTCTCTACCTGGACAACTCTTTCAATCAAGCTAGTCATACAAGAAAGTTTCCCCTTTTTATGACACATACTAATATTATAAATTTCTCCCTTGCAAAAGCAATAATTTCACAAAATTACCCAGGCGCCACAGATGTGTCATTTCCAAAAGTGGAAGAGGTCAGGGATGAGGACAGAGAACTGAAATAGACAATCTTCATTTCCCATAAAATGCAACAAGCGGAAAACAGCAAAAGGTGATCTTTTTAACTCTAGGTCATTTACCTACCTACCCTTTTTAAGTATCAAAATAGATGCATACACACCCATTAGTTATTCGAGATTATAAATAACGTGGAGTATTTGACCTCATACTTCAGTATATTTGTGTGTGTATGGGCGTGTGCACCGATCCATTTTGCATGACTGCGTATTTTTATTTTTTTTTTTTTATTTTTATTTTATTTATGGCTGTGTTGGGTCTTCGTTTCTGCGTGAGGGCTTTCTCTAGTTGCGGCAAGCGGGGGCCACTCTTCATCGCAGTGCGCGGGCCTCTCACTATCGCGGCCTCTCCTGCTGCGGAGCACAGGCTCCAGACGCGCAGGCTCAGTAGTTGTGGCTCACGGGCCCAGCCGCTCCGCGGCATGTGGGATCCTCCCAGACCAGGGCTCGAACTCGTGTCCCCTGCATCGGCAGGCAGACCCTCAACCACTGCGCCACCAGGGAAGCCCCATGACTGCGTATTTTTAAGCGAGTGATAACAGTAACTGCCACAAATTCAGAAATGGGCGTAACAGTTCCCTTTTCTGGAGTATGTTATGACTTTTAAATAAGACCACACAGGCACTTCTATGAGCAAAATAAAAGATAATGTTAGTAACACAAAAGTTTCCTGAAAACTGACCACAATGGAGAAAACTACCAGAGTCTTCTCTGAAGACTGACATTACCCAACAAGACAGGCTTAAGAAGATGCTTCCTTCTGTTCCCTAAGAAGAGGGCCATTAAAGGAGCACTCAGGGACTTCCCTGGTTGCACGGTGGTTAAGGCTCTGCGCTCCCAGTGCAGGGGGCCCGGGTTCAATCCCTGGTCAGGGAACTAGATCCCACGTGCATGCCACAACTAAGAGTTCACGTGTTGCCACTAAGGAGCCCGCATGCTGCAACTAAGACCCGGTGCAACCAAATAGATAAATAAACAAAAAAAATTTTTTTTTTTAAAGGAGCACTCAGGACCACGAGATGAGTAGGAATCCATTCAGTACAGCTGAGTTTCCCTCCCAGGTCATGGCACAGCCCAGGTTGGCTGCAGCCCAGGTCAGTGGCACCCAAACCCTTTCTCTGCCACTCCCTGCAAGGTGCTATGGGGAGGGTGCCAGGTGACACCAAGAGTGTGCCCCTGGGTCCTGCAGAGGCCGTGTTTAAGGCCTGCCCATCTTCCCACTAAAAGAACGGAAAGGGGCAGTGCCATGTACTTCCCATCAATTCAGGAGGTATTTAAAGATCATTTAAAAAAAAAAAGGAAAACATGTTTCAGAAGAGATGAAGGGAGCTCTAAAAAGGGTAAAGGTTCAGGTGAATGATCTGGGTGATCGTACCCAGACCAGTGGAAAGCACTTGCCAAGTCACAGGTGAGTTCTTCTAAGTATCCTAGTTAAGCCCAAGGTCAGTGGGCCAGCTTCCCCAAAGGCAACAAGGAAACATTAGGGACAATGGCGGAACCAGAGGGTTGAGGCCATATATTCTGTTCTGTATATTCTGGAATGGCTTCCGAAACTTACCATATCCATGCTACCTGATGCGGCACTGAGAAATAAATAAGAAAGCATGGGGAACGGATCACAGGCTATGTTTTTGGGTTTTCTCTGTGAAACTTGAAAAACAACCGCCGTTCGTGTTTCTAAACAAAACTGATTCCCCACAGCACTAAACAGTCCACTTAAAATTCATTCATTCAAGTAAGCTAAGTAGATTTTATGTTGTGATATTTGTTAGGTTAACAAAAAAAGTCAGGATAAATGTACACCTACTATGGTTGAGAAAACCTCAGACATTTCATCTTGAAGTAGATGGCAGTTTACTTTTGCTTGAATACACATAGATCTTTATTCCAAGGAACACGGTCCACGAAGAACATATTCGGAAACCATTCACGTTATAATTGTGATTACTACGTTTTCCGTCCTCATACCCAGTAAAGCGGCATATCGCCTTTTCCGGGGTAGACGTTCAAGAAACATCTGCTGAACTGAATTCAACATTATATATTTCATTACCGGAAGCCTGAGCTCTGCCACATATTCCCACCTGGCCCTGAATTCCAAAAAGTACGGATGGCAACCCCAAATTCCACATTCCGACTGAATGTTACGGTGGCCTACAGACGACCGCACACATTCCAAGTTCTGCGCCAGGACCTGCCCCCCGAGAAATGTCAGTAGTTCTGACCCAGAATGAACCACAAAGGTGTACCTGAAGTTGTCAACACCTGAAGCAAACTGAAAATCAAGGCCCGTCTCGGGGGCGGCTTGACATCCCCAGTCCCCACGCCCGCGCGAGCCCGCGAGGGTCCGGCGGCGCCTCCACGCGCGGAACAGACCAGGGTCTCGGCCCGACGCGACCCCCCGGGGACAGCACGGGCGCGGCCTGCGGCCCCCAGCCCGCCCTGCGGCCGCCGGCCTCCAGCCCGGGGGTCCGAGCGCGGCCGAGGAGCTGCGGAGCGCGCAGGCCCCGCGCCGCCGCCCCAGGCCTTGCCGAGCCCCGGCCTCTCCCCGGCGGACTGCGGGCAACAAAGGCGGCGGCCCGGGCCCGGCGCGCGCGGCGGACGAGAGGCCGAGGGGTCCGGCCGGCGCGCGGCGGAAGCAGGCCTCGGCCCTCCCCTGCCCGGCTTCCCGGACGCCGCTCCCCGCCGGCCCGGCCCCCGCCCGCGGACCCGCGGAGGCGCGCAGGGCCTCAGGCCGCCGGGACCCTCGCCGCTCCCCGCCGCGCGGCCTCCCCGACCCCTTCCGCGCCGGAGCCGCCCGGCCGGCCGGAGGAGAAGGGGCACCGCCGCGGCCGGTTCCCCGGGCCCCCGAGGAGAGGGGGCGGGAAGCCGAGCCCGGACCCAGCCTCCAACTCGGCTCCGCAGACGCTCACCCGGCGGCCGCCCGGTCCGCTTCCTCGCCCAGCGCCGGCGCGACTGCCGCGCTCGGCCCTCCTTCCCGCAACTCCTCCTCCCGCCTCCTTCCTCCTCCTCCTCCTCCTCCTCCTCCTCCAGGAGGGGCGCGCCGGGCGCCGGCCCGAGCTGGAGCCGCAGCTGAGGAGCCGAGCCGGCCGCTCCGCGCCCACCACTCGGCCCGCGGCGCCGGCGGGCGTCGGCGCGGGGGGCGGGCCGGCGGGGGCGGGGGTGGGGGCGCGCGGGGCGGGGCCGGGGGCGCCGCGGGGCCGGTCCCCCGCTGGAGTCGGAGTCCCGGCATCTGCCCGCCCGGCGCGGCCCGCCTGGCGCGCCCCGCCCGCGCCCGCTGGCCCGGCTGCTTGTCCGGTACTGCCTCTGCCTTTGCAGCCTCCCCTCCTCGGCGGCCGGGCCGACGCGGAAAGGAAGATGTCCTCGGCCCTCGGCCGCCGGCTCTGCCCTTGTCCCTGCGGTCGGGCGGCGGCCTCCACGCGGCCGAGGTCCGCTCACCTGGCGCGGTGACCCGGGCCCGGTCCCCGCGGGGAGGGAGGGACGGGCGAGCACGCGCGCCCGAGCAGGGCCGGGGAGGGAAGCCCTTCCCCACACCTTGTCTAGCTTAACCGTAGAATGTGCTTATTAAAAGAAAACTTATTCCTTGTTTCAAGCCATCTGCTTTTCCATTTAGTCCTTGTTAGTGGGGTTTTATGCAGGAATAGTTCACTATTGTTTGCGCCGCTGAATTCCAAGGTAGTGTGACGTAAAGTTGCGTGTTGGTGACTTGACTCATTTCTTTGGAAACTGGCTGAACCGTCCCAACATATAGCAATAACAGCAAATTGGATTTTTGCCAATGAGAAGCAACAGGAACATTTTTATTTCTCTTTTCATCCAAGAAAAGTGATTAAAGATAAGTATCATTAAAATCTAACTTAAGCTCTTTTCTCTTGTCCGCCATCCTATGTGCGGTGAATTTGCTCCTCGTCATGTCTTCTCACAACACTTCAGGATCAAGCGATTCCTGGCCAAGAAACAAAAGCAGAATCGTCCCATTCTCCAGTGGATTCCAATTAAAACTGGTAATAAAATCAGGTACAACTCCAAGAGAAGGCACTGGAGAAGAACCAAGCTGGGTCTATAAGGAGCCTCACATATGAAGTGGCACACATTTACGCTATCAAGGTCAATTGCATCTTACCGTATCAGAACATCACTAGTGTCTGGAACAGCTTCCTGTGTTTGATGGGAGACATGGAATGGCTCTCTCCTCTTTTCTTGATCTTTCCTCACCACTGCTCACTGTGTAGCTCAGTAATAAATATGTGAAACCTTTTGTTGGGAAAAAAAAAAAAAATCTAACTTAATAATTGTTGGCTTTAAAACTTGTATTTCTTGAATAGTATGGACCTTTTAAGGAGGAAACAAGGCTAGGGAAAAAAGTCTTAAAGTTGTTCCAAGGTGAATTTGTAGCTGAATTATACCGCAGTTAAGCTGTTAGCTTTAAAAATGTGCAAGTAATTGATCTTAATTCCTATAAATGTTAAATATATAATTCTCATCTAAACACAAAATGATTAATAATTTAAAAATTGGATTGTCAGGTGATTCAATTGGTTTGCATGACTGAATAGTATATATAAGGTTGATGTCATTTGTTATATGTGATTCACCAGACCTTCTGTCATCTTCAGTTCTTAGTTGAATTTATTACTCAACCCCTACCATTATTGTTACCCTGATTTAGATACAACTCAATTCTCAAGTATCTAATCACAGTTAATGATCACAGTTAACTAATCACAGTTAGTTGACTGAAACAGAATGGTCAGAGAGCTCAGTGATAATCGTAAGTGGTAATTAGAAAAGAAGCAAACTTTTCAACCCACCCCTCTTGTTGTAAGCCCTTCAGAAGGAAAAGACATGGGACAGATTGGAGTATCAGGGGGCTGGTGTCTCCTTATATGATCTAAAGAAGGCCAGCTGGGGGCCATCAGCAGGGCTTGATAAGCACTAAGCTAGCAGTGGGCTGAGCTGACTCTTCTAGGAGACAGGATCAAGACACGGGCTTCTGAGTCTGGCAGAGCTGGTCTGGCATCTCAGCTTTGACAATTCATATAGTTATGTGACCTTAAGTTTCTCAGTTGTAACTTCAATGTCTTTGAAGGGGGGGGGTGGGAGTGGGGGAGGGGTTTTTGATATTTTGATATTAAGTATATTAAATAGTTGTGAAGATTACTTGAGATAATGCACAAAACCTGGTCCATAATGATTGCTATTACTAGGTAATGTATATTTTACAGGCAAGGCATTTAAATATTTTTTGGTGTATATTATCTACTTTATTTGAACAATAATCTATTTGTAAGGTCAGTATTATCATCATCCCCACATTACAGGTGAGGAAACTGTGGCTTCTTGTGTATAAGTAGTAAATAACTTTATCAAAGTCACACAGCTACTATGGGGCAGAGCTGGAATTCAGACTTAGATCTCTCTGACTCCACAATATGACCTCTTAACCACTAAATTGAAATAATAGTGATAACTATATGAATAATATAACAACTTTAGTGTAGAGATACTAGTGGCTAAATATACCATTAAAATCTCCATGCTTGGCTGAATTCCAATACTTTGGCTGCAGACAACGCTGTCTGATAGATACACTGGCTGAAAGATGGTGGGCTTCCCTGGTGGCACAGTGGTTAAGAATCCACCTGCTAATGCAGGGGACATGGGTTCGAGCCCTGGTCCGGGAAGATCCCACATGCCGCGGAGCAACTAAGCCCGTGCGCCACAACTACTGAGCCTGTGCTCTAGAACCCACGAGCCACAACTACTGAAACCTGTGCACCTAGAGCCTGTGCTCCGCAACAAGAGCAGCCACTGCAATGAGAAGCCCGCGCACTGCAACGAAGGGTAGTAACTGCTCGCTGCAACTAGAGAAAGCCCTCGCGCAGCAACGAAGAACCTAATGCAGCCAAAAATAAAATAAATTAAAAAAAAAAAAAAGATGGTGATGGCAAAGGGTCCTATTGAAAGTCTATCCCCTTAATGGGCAGAAGAGCATAGTTCTACCTCTTCCTCCTAAAGTCACAGCTTGTAGAGCCAGAAAGAACTTTCTGGATCATCCTCAGCATCCTCATTTTATGGAGGAGGAAACAGACTCAGAAATCATCTGACTTGCCCAAGCAACAAAGTTAAAAATAGTTGAGTCATGACTTGAACTGCCATCTCCCAATTTCAAGTCTGGTTTGATTTCTAGTATTAAATGTCTTCCTTCTTCCAGAAGAGGGAGAAAGAGGAGCTCAGACTGGAGAAAATTGGGTGGAAGCAGGATGGGATACGGCAGGCAGCCTTCCAACCTTGTCCTGATATTTCACGTACATCCTCGGTACTAAAAGCACCCTCTAGGCCCCTGCGGGAAAGCTGTCCAAGTGAGCAACCCTCCACACTCTCAACATCCCTCTCACCTTCCCGCTGCCATTCTGCTGCCTCCTGCCTTCCTGCCTTTGAGGATCAGGAGAAGTCCTCCACTCATTCGCGGTTCCCTGTTTGGTACTTGTACTGGCCTGAAGAGTGTCCCCCAGAGATTCATGTCCTTCCTGGAATCTCAGAGTGTGACCTTGTTTGAAAGTGGGGTCTTCACAAATGTTGTTAAGTTGGTCATAGTGGAGTAGGGTGGGCCCTTCATCCAATTTGATTGTTGTCTTTATAAGAGAACAGACACAGAGACAGGCGTGCAGAGGGAAGACCGTGTAAAGACGATCAGGGAGAACCCCAGGAAGGCAGAGATGGCAGTGATGTGCCCACAAGCCAAGGATTGCCAGCTCTGCTGCCAACACCTGGAGGTGGAACAGGCAAGGAAGGATCCTCCCCTACAGCCTTCAGGGAGAGCATGGCCCTACACACACCCTGATGTTGTACTTGTAGCCTCCAGGACCAGGAAAGGAGATATTTCTATTGGGTTAAACACCCAGCTTGTGATGCTTTGTTGTGGCAGCCACAGGGAACTAGTGCAGGAGTCCTAGGTCTGCCCGCCCCTCCGTCCCCACCCCTCCCACCCCTCCCACCCCTCCCATCCACCCACCCGGAGGGCCTGTTCTCTGGAATGAAGTCACTGAAGTCTCCTCCCAATCAAAGGTCCTCCTTATAGAGTTCCCCAATTACTAGAGTCACCATGGTCCCAGTTTGCCCAGGACAGTACCAGGTTATAACTATTGTTCCGGCACAAATGTGAATAGTGCCACCTTTCATCCCAAAGTTGTTCCTGTTCAGAAAATAAATTCCGTGTTCACCCTGCCTCCCCCATAAGGTACAAAAGAGTGACTCAGTTACTTGGCATTCAAAGAGAGAGTTGGACCCAACCCATTTCTCCAGCCCCGCAGTCCACTGTTTCCTCATATCACACTTTGCCCGGCCAAGCTGGGTAACACCATCTCCAGACAGTCCCCACCCTGTGCCTTAGCTCATGCTTTTCTCTCTGCCTAGAATGTTCTTCCATCTCACCCCCCCACCACCACACACACACACACCCTCTGATTATTTCTATATGTTGAAAAGCTTACTCATCATCAGTCAATGTTCAGATCCACCCCGTCAGAAACGATGTCACTCTATACAGAAACCCCACCTTGGGTTTTACAGCACAAGTCATAATCTACCCTGAATTGCAACAATTCTCTCTTCTCCTTTGAATGCAGATACTTTGTCTTATTCATCTTCGTATTATGCTACTAGTACCTTGAATGAGATTTTTTCATACAATAGGGACTCAAGACACCTTTGATAAATAAATATATTTCATTCCTCTCTCCATCCCTCTGAGAATAGTCCTTAAAGGTGCACTTTGAGGACTTCCCTGGTGGCGCAGTGGTTAAGAATCCGCCTGCCAATGCAGGGGACACGGGTTCAAGCCCTGGTCCAGGAAGATCCCACATGCCGGGGAGCAGCTAAGCCTGTGTGCCACACTACTGAGCCCATGCGCCTAGAACCCGTGCTCTGCAACGAAGACAAGCCACCGCAATGAGAAGCTTGTGCACCACACCGAAGAGTAGCCCCTGCTGGCCGAAACTAGAGAAAGCCCGTGTGCAGCAACGAAGACCCAATGCAGCCAAAAATTAATTAATTATTTAATTATTTTGTTTAAAAAAAAGATCCACTTTAAGATATAGGGGTGGCTGGTTTGTCCTTTGGGAAGTGACAAATACCTGATCTCCAGAGCAGAATTATGTGGACAAAAAAATGTTGCCTGCCCCTTCAATAAACAATGAACGTTACCCACCATCAAGCCTTCCGCCACAGCTGCAGCCCTGACGGTGCACCCTGAGGGGAATTCAGGTTGGAGAAAAACAAGGTACTGCCCCTAGATAGTTAAGATGCGTATCAAAGGAATAATTTCAATGCGTCCAGCCACTTGCATCTTCCCATATACAGAAAGGCACTAAAATCAGTATCTTGGGATGTCTGGGTGTTTTGGTGTGAGTAGCAGTAATCTTTTGACGTTCAACTACAGGTTTTTGCAGCAAAAACTCCTATATATCCTGGCTCCTCCCTTAACTCTTTGCTGCAGTTCCTCAGAGCTATCTGAAAGGCTGAACCTCAGGCTATAGTCCTCAGTAGGCCACCGAATAAAATATAATTCTCAACTTTTAGGTTGCGCAATTTTCTTCAGTTGACAATTATTAAGGGAAAATGTCTGGGCTATTTCAATCAGCAGCTAGATTCTGCTCGCTGGGGACACGCAGACAGCAAAGGAATGGTGCCTACCTCTCAGAGCAAGGGATTCTGAGGGTTTTTAAGACCTGGCAGAAGGTACTTGGGTACGTGTTTCTTTGCTGAGAAAGGCAGCACTTCAGCAAAATATCATTCCTACATGGTAAGAGTCCCTCACAGGCTCAGCTCCCCATTAGTCTCCATTTCGGATCAGAGATTCCTACTTGTAGACAATTAAAAGAAATACCTCACTCATGCCTGCCCTTTCCGCTTCCAGGATCCAGAGCCCCGCTGACTGCTTAGGGGGTCTTTCACTCTGTAAGGTAACCCTGTTGATTTAGTGCAAGAAAAAATCTAGCAAATAGCCATTATTATGAGGAGTTGATGGCATGCGTAGGTCCTGTAGTAGAGAATAACACGATAGACACCCCCACCCTCACAATTAACCCAACAATGGAAGAAGGAATCAGAATTCTTCCCTAATGGGCAGAGAGTCAGAACTCCTATGGCCAAGTTCAGGGCGGTCTTGAAATACCATCACTACTTTCCCTCGCTTTGAGACTTCTAGCTGGGTAGAATCCCATTTCTTAAAGAACTCTCTCTACAGCAAGATAACTCTCTGCATTCAATAGCTAGAAATCCAAAGTAGGATTTTACAGAAAAGTAAACTTCTACCCATGTTTGTGATTCTAAAGCATTAGGAAGACCTGACAATCTGTAAAAAAGAAAAAAATACTGTACCTTCTATGACATGGATTAAAATTCTATATTAGAGCTTTGTTCCTTTAGATTTGGAGTTATTAAAGAACAAATATTGGGAATTCCCTGGTGGTCCAGCGGTTAGACACTTTGCCAAAAAAAAAAAAAAAAAAAAAGCACAAATAGCTCCCTAGAAGCAATAGCACTTTTAGACGTCATCAGTTGTTTATTACTCTGTGACCTATATATTGCTATCACATTGTTACTTGATTCTTGCATCATTTTTAACTTTTCATATCTGTGTTTCCCCATTCACCTATAGTTTATATTGAACTAATTTTTACTCTCTTCAATTAACAGCAGACATATTTTAAAAGTGTGAGATTTCTCCTAGGGCAAGAAAAAATATCTGTTATTCAAATGCCTTGTCACAAAACAATAATGAACATATCTGGAATTGGTAATGCATACATTTCTTATCCTGAGTCACATCTTAGCACTGGCTGGCAAAGAACTTGAGACCAAAAGACCCTCTTTTTGAAACAGTACATGCCATAGAAGTGTTTCCAGTGAATGGCTTTCCAACAGGATCCATTTTCATGCCCCCTTGACCTTGAGTTTTGGTGGAGATTGGGAACCATAGGTGCTAAATACCCTGACATTAAGGGCTAATCTATGCCAGGCTAGCAAAAGGAGTGGCTTCAAAACCTGTTTTGCCTGAATTTGCCAACCTACCTAACTTCAGGGTACAGAAGAGAAGAGGCTGTGTGTCCCATCCTCCAATGAGGAGGGAAGGAGTTGTTTCCTCCCCATTTTAAGCCAAGTAATGAAAAGCTTCAAGAAAACCAGAGCGTTTGACCTATGCCCTTGGAATTTGAGCTGTGGAAGACCTGGTGTCAGACTCTCACAGGAAAATGCTGAAGGATATAGCCTGACCAGGGCTGCCCTGACCCAGCAGCAGAAAGAAGAGACAAGACCACCCCCCAACCAAGCATGGCAGGCCAAGGACAAGGGAGCCACCAGTGGGCTTTGTGGACCTGTAGATGCGAGCTGGAACCAGGAAATTCACGAAGGACTTCTTCCTGTCCTAAAGGGTATTAAAGAAGAAAGTACTCTGACACTTATTAACATGGTAAAGAAGACTTTATTTTGGTAGGGTCAAGACTATAGCAATAGCGGAAAGTGATGAGGCTTAACTCTGGAAACAGTAAAGACAGCCAGGGATTTATAGGGATTTATTTATAACAAGCAGGGTGAAGGGGGTCAGTGGATGGAAAATTACTAAGAGGAATCATGAAGGGCAGAGGGATTCTTGCTAAACCATCGCCATCTTGTGAGGAGACTCAAGCAACCCGAGGAGAAGAAGCCCAAGTTGGGCAGGAACAGAGACCTCCTGCCCAAAACAAGCACCACATGCGTGAGCTTTATTGGGAACCCTACTCCCAGACAAGCCTTTGAATGACTGCAGCCCAGCCCACACCTTGACTGGAACTTCATAAGAGACCCCAAACCAGAATCACCCAGCTAAGCTGTTTCTGAATCCTTGACCCAAAGAAACTGGGTTTCTTTGGTTTAATAAGATGGTTTAGCACCCTTCCTTAACCATTACATACAATCTCTCTGCCACTGAAAGAAAGTGAAGTGTGATGTTCACCATGGGGATGAATAGGATTTCTAAGTGGCCAATAGGTACCTGAATATCCCATTGATACTATTGTATTATATGATTTTTTTCAGAATTCTAAATAAACTTTATTTTTTAGAGAAGAAAATACTGATTATTTTTAACCATCAAGACTTTGCATGTATATGAACATATTCAGAAGCTGATAATGACTGAATATTTTATAATAAAGATTCTTCTGTGCTCTTTTCATTGAAAAAAATTTTTTGTGGAGGGAATATATTTCTTTTACCCTGATTTACCTCCCTTCTCCATTCATATGAACCTGGGTTATAAAATTTAATTTGTAATAGACTGGATGTTTAATTTAAATAACCCAATGAAATATGAACATTTTAAGAAAATAGCATTCAACATCCACTCGTGAGGGTTCAAAATATATAAACTGCTTACTTAACCGCATGTTCTCATTTAAAAAAAAAAAAAAAGAAAGAAAAAAGGCACACCCTGACCGTGTTCTTGTTCTAATCTGTCTCCCTGTTTTCTCTTTACTCTTGACATCAGGATTATCCCCTTGCCGTTCCCATGGTAACCATATTTTGTAGGGAAGAAATGATGCAACAATTATACGAAAAAACCAGGTTTCAATGTCATCTCACTGCTAAACTTTTGATCACAAGGAGCTGGGAATAACTGGAAAGGAGAGTTAACGTGTAGTTATATATCAATAATGATCACAGCAAGGTAAATGCTAAGTCAGCCACCTGCGCACTTCTTTCCTCTCTCCCTTTCTTACTCTTTGGTGGTCATCGTGAAAAAGTATGACTTCAAATGAAACCCAGAAGTAGAAAAGGCTGTTCACTCACTTAAGAAAAGCACTTGGCAAAAAATTCTTCATTACGTAAGGAACTACATAAATGCCTAGCAATAAATACCTATTTGAATATTATATTTTCATTAGCATATAGTGTGTACTTTATGATAGTAGCAAACTAACGTCTGTTAAAAATAGTCAATGAGGGACTTCCCCGGTGGTCCAGTGGTAAAGAATCCGCCTTCTAATGCAGGGGATGCAGGTTTGATCTCTGGTCGGGAAACCAAGATCCCACATGCCACGGGGCAACTAAGCCTGCATGCCACAACTGCTGAGCCCGCATGCCTCAACTAGAGAGCCCGAGTGCCGCAACAAAGAGCCTGCACACCGCAACGAAGATCTCACCTGCCGCAACTAACACCCGACTCAGCCAAAAAATAAATAAATAAATAAATAAATTTTAAAAAATAGTCAATGAATAGTTTTGACAGATCTCTGGGAATAGTTTCCTCACAGGCTCTCCCTTTAAAATACTGCTGAGTGTGCATAAACTCAGGAAAAATCTGGCACCTCCAGGATTTAACTTGAAAAGAGAAAGCAACAGAAGACCTGGGGAGCTATTAAGGAAACATCAGTGTGACTCAGACTTCCTTCTGTCACTGACTATTTTCAGGTTCAGTTTTGTTTGAACCAATTCTCCTGGGATGGTGCAGCAAACAATAGCAGTCCAACTAATTAGCGCTCCTTTCCAGAGGACTCACTGGAGCCCTGACAGGTCACCGCCACAGATACATCTCTCAACTTAGTTGCTGCTAAGCTTGAGAGGGAGCGGGATAACAGATTTTATTCCCAGCAAGTGGCTGGCGTGTATTTAAGTCTTTATTTCTCGCTGGTGCAGAGAAATAGGCTTAACTTTTGGACATGTTGAGGCCAGGCCAGACACACACAGCGGAAAGTTGAGGGAGCAAATGAGGATAGAGCTGAATAGAAGATTCTTCTTATGTTGGCCCCCAGGTTGTCCCAGGGCCTTCTTGAGGGCAGGGTCAAAATAACTCTTAACAATCTTACTTCTGCTCTGTCATCCTGACAAGTAACGGAAGCCCCATAGTTCAAAGCTTTAACATGGCAAAAACTTTTACCCCAACACACTTGTAAAGCAATACAAAACTCAGACATTTTCTATGAGACGAAATAAACTCTCTTTATATTTTCTAAACTTATTTACTGCTTCTTGTTGATTATCCACTTTAGTGCACCTTCTTATTTTGAAAGAGGAGGTGAGGCTCCATATAGTAAAAATTAAGAAATACAAACGCAGGTTTAAATAACAGCTAATTTTCAGAAATACTCTGATTAAATATTTTAACATGAATGCTGCCCATTTAGAATGACTCACTGTTTCAAAATATTTTGGTTGAATTTTAATTTTGTTTTATTTTAAATGTGTATAGAAGAATCCAAAAGGCATTTTCCTCTCTAATCTTATTTATACCTTTTAGTCTCCTACATCAGAGGCTTTTAAATCAATTACCTGAGAGATATATATATATATATATATATATATATATATATATAATCCAATCTTGTAATTCAAGACTGAATTACAAGAATGAACTATTTCCTAAGTAATAGTTATTATTACTTATTTCCTAAGTAATTTCCAAGAGAGGAAAGAAAAAAAATTCAAATTATTTTACGCTAATTCATACTTTATAAGGCAAGATCAGAGATTTCCTGTTAATTTTTTAAACTAACTAAAAATCGAAGAACACTAGGAAAAATTTTGACAGTTCCTTTCAGTTTATCAAATCAGTGGAAACAGACACACTGAAACTGACATTCAGTTCTAATTAAATTAATTGATACCAATAGCTCAGCTTTGAGAAACTCAGGGAGGTTGTAGAAATGCTTGCACAAGATCTTCTATTTTTCGTGTTTCTATAAAAAAAGATTCAAATATTTGTCCAAGAGTAGTAATGCACTTTATCAATGAAAGAATAAAAAATCCAAAATCTTAACATCTAGAAAGAAGCAAAATAGTGAGTTTTTTTAGAAGTGGGAATTAAAATTGTAGCTCTGTAAAATATCTTCTAACTGCTTATCAAAGCTACCCTGGGTTCAAAGAATCCTGAGTGTCTTTCAAAATAAAATTCTCTTCATCCTACGTCAGTATTAAAAATTTCTTGTTACTGAAAATATAGCCAGATTATAAGAAAACATCACTTAATGAATAATTAATAAATAGAAAACCCCATCACCAAATTAGGGGGGAAAAAAGAACAGAAAAACTTTACCTCAGGGTTTAAGGCATTCAACAATTCAACAATTATGCCTCGCTTCATGAATATTTTTGCAAGATGTTCCAGACACACAAGATCGCTTCAGGAAACTGGCTTCATTTGAACCATGGTTAAAATCCCTGAGAGAATTTCTAGGAAAAAAAAATACTCTAAAACCCTCCGTGGGCTCGCTTCATGGGCTTGGGACCAGCGCTGCTGCTCGGCGTCCCACAGGCAGAGGGTTTAATGCTTTGTGGGTTAATGCTCTGCGGTGGAATTCTGAATGGCTTTCTTTTTGAATTTGAGTTTTGTTAAGTGAAGCATGCTCTGGGGGCTTGGAGCCTCAGCTCACACGTAGCCCAGCTCCCCTGCCTTCCCGTCAGGTTCTAAGTCACCCGCTCCATGAGCTCGGCTCCAGGCCCACCTGCTCACCCCCGCCTGGTCCCTGCCTGGGGCCCACCTGAGCGCTGATTCGGTCAGGGACCGGGCCAGAAGCGCATGCGCACCGCCCCGGCCTGGGGCGTGGCTCGCATTGGGCCGGCAGCGCCTGGTCTCGTCCTGGATGACAGGCAGGACGACGCTCTTGCCCTCCCTCCTTCCAGGTACGTAGTGCGTCCCTCAGCGGAAGTTGCAATACCCTTGGCCTTGGGTGGAGGCAGCAGACCCACGAGCAGGAGACATGCTGCCTCTACTGCCCGGCAGTGCGGGCGAGGCGCGTTGGTTTGACGTGGTCGAGGGTGAGGGGTGGAGGGATTGGAGAGGTAGCGGGACCCAACAGTCAGTGACTTACACTCGCACCAAGTAGGGGGAGGGGGCAACCGTGAGGGTCTGCACTGGCTCTGCAAGTGTCCTGGTACCTGAGGGAGCATAACACCAAAGAGCAAATAAGAAACACCATTGGGCTTCCCTGGTGGCGCAGTGGTTGAGAGTCTGCCTGCCAATGCAGGGGACACGGGTTCGAGCCCTGGTCTGGGAAGATCCCACATGCCGCGGAGCAACTGGGCCCGTGAGCCACAACTACTGAGCCTGCGCGTCTGGAGCCTGTGCTCCGCAACAAGAGAGGCTGCGATAGTGAGAGGCCCGCGCACCACAATGAAAAGTGGCCCCCGCTCGCCGCAACTAGAGAAAGCCCTCGCACAGCAACGAAGACCCAACACAGCCATAAATACATAAATAAATAAAAATTAAACTTAAAAAAAAAAAAAAAGAAATACCATGATGGTAGAGAAACAGACCCTTAGGAACAAACATCTTTTGAGTAATTTAGTATTTCCCAGGAATTTGTCAGCCTTAGTAATATTTGCACAAGTCTGTTATGGGCTGTAACTTCAGTAGGATAAGCAAATATCTGTACAGATATAGATGTAGATATTTGCTCGTGAAAGAGGCCATTTGGGTTTAGACGGATCACTTGAGCTGCTTGTTCTCCTTTCCGCTCAAATCCATGCTCACCCTTCTCCTGTCTGCGCTTGCTGTAGGAGGCTGACCACTATGGCCCCATCCCCTGGGCTTCCTTGCCCCTTGTGTCCAAGTAGGTCCAGCAACGTTAGGAAAGAGTATGAGTGGAGACCCGGCGCAGAGAGAATTCCGGTGCTTGTTCCCCTGGTCCGTCCTAGCAGGGCTGGAGTTTGGACAGAGGCTGCCTTCCTTGGCTCTAGGTCTTGTAGACATGCCTCTCAGCCACCACTCCCGCGCCCACAGGGGCTGTTCCCTCCGCTTGCCATTTTGGGTGGTAATGGACTTCCCGCTGTGGCTAGTTCCTGGGTGTCATCTTCCCATGTCAGTCCTTACCTGTGCTCACCACTCTGTGTACTCTTCCTTACTTATGCTTTGTTTGGTTAAACCTTTTGGGTCTGCCTTGTGTTTTGCCAGCACTCTTGAGTGATACAGCACCTCTTCTCAATGGCTGCAGTTCAGCTTTGTAGCTTGGAGGAGTTTTATTGGAGCATGCATCTTAGAACCATGCTGTCATTTCGTTTTCTGGATAATCCCTAAGCATCCTCTGGTGGCCTGGCAATATGCTAACTTGGCTGGGCTAGCCAACATTTCCCGGAATTCTCATCCCTGTATATTTCTGGTTACGGCGGGGGCTACAGTGACATTTGAGAAGGGGAAGTGAAGTAGCACTTATATTACTCTTATGCTCAGAAGATCGGTAGAGAGGCACAGGTAATGTGGCAGCTCCCTCCTGGTGTTATGTACCTGCTGGGTCACCCAGTGGATGTAAGCAGTACCTGAGCCCTGCAGCTGTGCCATCACCACCCACCTCCTCCTTTTCACGTCTGTGATGCCTGGGCCAGGTGTGTGTGTTTAGCTCTAAGATGAAAAGTGCCAGGCCCCAGTCTGTCTCTGTGGGCTCCAGCTCAAGTTCATGCACACAGTTCCTTTTCCTGTTCTCCAACCTTATACCTTCTTCCCTTTCTGCCTTTCTGTGGCCCTGCAGACTGAAGGCCAAACACCAGGCAGAAAAAACTGCAGCCTTACAGAGACTGCCTAACTAACTAGAGTTCCCAAGATTGTGTGAGGTCAATCTTTATAACATATCAATATTTGAATAATCAAGAATATATATATATATAGTGGTTCTGCTTCTCTGGTAAAAACCCTCACATATTTACACAACAATTCTTTTATCTTCCCATATGTACATTAGATGTTCAAATACTTTCTGTTATTTATCTCTCTATTAACACCATTTCAACTCTTACTTCAGAGCCTCATTACTTTCTAAAATATCTTAGAAATAGCACTGTGAGATTGTATTCTCTTTGAGAACATAATTAATTAACATCAGTCTGGATGCCTGACTTGAGGCCATTAGCATCCTCACAGAAGCTAAGATTTGGAAATTAAAATAAAATTCAAATTAGCTATTTTTCATATTTCTCAAACTATTGTATGTTATTAGGTTTTTCAAAAATATTTTAAAAATCATTAACTTATAAATTTGAAATGATCTGTACATTTCATTTATCTGTATTAATCCCATTCTTTCTCTCTTGCCTTGTTTTTCTTTAGTTTATACATGTCTAAATTTGTCAGAAAATGGGTGTTATTTCTTCTTTTATTAAACTACTCCTAGGAAGCAGCATCCTTTCATTCCATGTTTTATCAGTGGAAGGTAAAGACCTTCTTTTATTGGGCCAATAAAAATCCCTCCATGTGAACACATTTCTGATTGTGACATTCTTTGCAATCACAGGAACATTTTCCATATTCTTCTCACAGAATTTTTTTCCACATATTTGAAACTTATTATGTCATCCATGTCTTTTTTAATTAATTAATTAATTAATTTATTTATGGCTGTGTTGGGTCTTCGTTTTTGTGCGAGGGCTTTCTCTAGTTGAGGCAAGCAGGGGCCACTCTTTTTTTTTTTTTTTTTTTAAAGTTAATTTATTTATTTATTTTTTTATATTTTATTTTTTGGCTGTGTTGGGTCTTCGTTTCTGTGCGAGGGCTTTCTCTAGTTGCGGCAAGTGGGAGCCACTCTTCATCGCGGTGCGCGGGCCTCTCACTATCGCGGCCTCTCTTGTTGCGGAGCACAGGCTCCAGACGCGCAGGCTCAGTGGTGTGGCTCACGGGCCTAGTTGCTCCGTGGCATGTGGGATCTTCCCAGACCAGGGCTTGAACCCGTGTCCCCTGCATTGGCAGGCAGATTCTCAACCACTGCACCACCAGGGAAGCCCCCATCCACGTCTTTTGTGTGTGTAAGAAACAAAGCGTCCTAATCAGTGTACTAAGAAAAAATTCTAGATGTGGCTACATTCCTAGTTTCTTTCTTATTTTGGAATTTATTCTTCAAAGTTAGGACTCTAACGCAGAGAGTTTATTCATTGTCTGATACCCACATCTGGTAGAAAATGTGACACGACATTAGGTAATAACATTCAGAACAAATTATTTTGGGACTTTCTTTTTTATGAACATCTTTGCTTTTATGGATTATGTGATATTGTGGATTGTATCCAAATATTTTTATATTAAAAAAGGGAAAAATTTGTTTTTATAAAGATAAGTATAATAAACATGACCAGCTTATCTAAGAATCATAAGACCTTTTGTTTATTTCATAAAGGAAAGTAAGAGAGCAAAAGTAGAATCTTAATTTGTCAATTTGTGAAGTTAACTAAGTATTACAGCACAATAATTATTTGGAAAAAGTTATACTTTAAATATCTTTTCTATTCACCAGCCTGAAAAATATTATTTAATGCAACCATTTTTTTTACTGTGTGAACTTCCTCTTAAGAGATAGGGAAAGCCATTCATATTAACAAGAACATGCATTATCTTATTTAATTAAGTGCCATCCACAATGGAACTGATCGATCTGAAGGGGATAATGGAGTTGGGTAATGTTAGACCATTACAGAAACTAAACCAAGAATTTTTTCTAATTTTAAAAATTATTTTCTAAATCAAATACGTATATTGACACAGTGTTCACTTTAGTTAAAAGATGTTTATTTTAAAAGTGATCGGCACCGAACCTGGACAGTGTTCTATTCCATTAATTTTATAGTCCTGGGGCGCTAACTACAAGCAGATGCGAAGCATGGTCAGTACCGAGCCAGAGCTAAGTTTGTAATTAACACAGAGTTTGTTTTGATGGGCTGAGGGAAGGGGAGAGAAATAAATAAATTCATAGCAAGGACATCTGAAATTAACATTAAACTTTCCACAGTGAAATATGTTTTGTGTAATTTACCACTAACAAATTGATTTTATTTGTATGATATATATTCCATAATTCTTTAAAATATAGGCTAGTATGATCAACAGTGATACCAAAAAATATTCATTACCTAGATTTAGAAAAATCACTGAAAAAGAAGCAATTTCTGTTCTGTTTTCAATGTGGAGAGAAAGGAAGGGATCATTTGCCTTATGCATTTTATTCCTTGATTAATGGAACAATTATTGGACATTTTGGAAAAAAAAGAAAAGTTTAATATTTCAACAATAGATGAAAATTACCAAGTAATGTTTAGATACAGAACTCCTAGTGGAATTCCAATACATAAATTAAAGTGCTACTTTCCTTTTCAGGAAAACAGAGTAATTAAATTATTCTCTTTTAAATAAGATTGATTTTTTTCTATTCCTTTTGAACTGATATAAGTTGATTTCAATATTTTCTATTTTGTAACATTGAAATGATCCTTTCACATTTTGTGCTAATATTAAGCATATTATTTTTCTTGTGTTAGATGCCTAGCATTCTAGTTCATATTAAAGTTATCTATATATTCACTTTCAATTCCTGATACCTTACACATGGATGTTATCTCTTTAACTGTCTTAGTATCTTAAAATAAGCAGAACAAACATTTAAGTGCATCAACGTGAGCATATTTATATGTCTCTAAAATTTTGACCACATTCCTCACTCTTTTGGTTTCAGCATCACTAAGTTACAAGAGAAATTTTGCGTGTTGCACTATTGACTGATTTTCCTGCATGAATTCAAAGGCAAAGATGGTGGTTTAAGTCTAGGAAATGTTATTGCCAGAAACACGTCTTTAGTATTTTAGGTCTATACAAAAATAATCATTGGACTTTTTCTCACTCATATTTTAACTTTATGTAGTAATGTTATGTTGACTCTACTGCACGAATTTCTACTCCAGAATATAACTGCAATGCTAAAACTTTAATACAGACCAATCTATCTGCAGAATTGTCTGCCATGAAATTACTGATTGATCCCTTTGGTTGAACCCTGTTAACTGATTTCTTCTCTCTGTTTAGATAGATTTATAGGCCTATTAAACATTACATAAAGCCAGTAATGTAGAAATGTTATTTAATGAGGCTGCACAGCCAGTGTTACAAACTATGATGTTAAAATTTAAAAGCAGGTTTAGAGAATAGGACCGGCTTTACCATTTTTTTTCCTTAGAAAATTGCAAACACTTGAAAATAATGAGAACTTGTTAAAAATATATTAAACTTAAATTAAACAATTAAACTTAATACAGTGCATCAAAAACACACATGAAAAGCTTTCTCTTGAAATTAATCACACACTTATTGCCATTTATTATATTTTCATGCTTTTACAAAATTCTTCCATGGTCAGAGCACAGTAGAAATTTAGAAAATTCTAAATAATCAAGTATTGCAACTTAATATTTTATCTGAATGTTAAGATAATTCTCCCTAAGCATGTTTCATGTTTACTTTTTAAAAGCATCTTTTGTTACATTGATGAATGAGTTGCTTGATATCCAGCAGTTTGTGAACTGCTTGGAAAGAAAGCCAGGATCATAAGGCTATGGCATGGTTTCACTAAAAACAAGTGATGTCTCACTAACCTTATTTCTTTTTTAGGCAGTGTGACTAAAGGGGAAGTTAAAGGGCATGCTGTAGACCCAGGGTATCTGGACTTCAGCAAAGCATTTGACAAGTTCTCTCACATGATATCTTTGAGGATTAGATAGAGAAATGTTAGCTAGAGGCAAGGACAGATTGCTAGTTAGAGCTCTGGATGAATGATCACCATCAAGAAATGTCAAACGATCATTGTCAAGGGCAAGCTTTGTCCTTGGCCCTTTGCTGATCGAATTTATTAATGGCTTAGATAAAAATGTAGAGCCCCTTGGATTTACAGCTAGTATAAAAAACTGAATTGAGCGATCTGGACAATTGGATTGAATTTACAAAGATGGAATTTAGCACAATAAGTTCTTGACCTTTGGTCATAAAATTTTTTTGAACAAGTGTGATTGGAGGAAATTTATCTCAGCGATTTTAGTGAAAATATGAATCAGCCGTATGATGTGACCTTAGCAAAGCTACATTGACCTTGAGCTGCATTACCAGATTTATAATATCCAGAGTGAAGAAGGCAATTGTTTCAATCCACTCAATCAGACCCCACTTGGGAATTATAGTATCTGTGTGCAAATGGGAGCTTGTTCAAAAGAAAGTGACCAGAATGGTGAAGGAATTCCAAAGCGTGTGATATGGGAAACAGCTAAAGAAATGGGGGTGTTTAATTGGGAGACCAGAAGACTGCAGGAATCTAAAATCAAGGCTTTAAAACATTTGAAGGATGGCCAGGAAAAGAAGGATCAGACTCCTGTGTTGTCCAAAGGGGGAACACTGACCATCCTCCAAATAGAAGAGGAAAAGCTCTTCCTGCATATCAATGTTAGCTTATAAATGTAGAAGGATGGATGGAATTATCAAGTCACCACTTTACAACTGTGATTGAAATCACTGCCTTGGGCAAGGATAATCAACGGATTCTAAAACCAGGAAGAGAAAGGTTGGTGAGGAACGAGGTATTCATATAGTATCAAATCATCAACCCACAGATGACTTTCTGCTATAACACTTATTTTAAAACCACACTTTGGTTTTGTCAGAGAAACTACTGTTATATAAGTTCACCTTAAGTAAAATCAATTTCAAGTTTTTAATAAGTCAGATTCCTTTTGAACTAGCAAAAAAGACAGACTCATTCGGGGAAAATATCAGTTACGTGGCCTATGTTACATAAATCTGATTCTCCTCTTGTTTTAGTTTTAGAACCAAGTGTGATAAACTGTGATCACACGGCAGTCACCTGTGATATTATAGCTCTTCACCACCAACAGAGCTTTGCTTTTTCTATACTTTGGCTTCTCTTTGAATTGTTAATCTTCATACATTTTCTCTATCGATGGGAAGGAAGTAAATTTTATTTATATAAATCTAAGACTGTTTAAATATCAGATGATTTCCCAAACCTGAAAATTGATGATCAGTATATCAAAATTACAAGACAAATTGCAACATTCTAATTTTTACTCGGAACAAAACTTTCATATAATAGACTTGACCTCTGTCTCATAGAGTCACAGTCCAGAGCAAAATTAATTCTTATGGAGAAGAATAGTGAAAAAATGAGGGTGAGAAGTGTGGAAAGATGGGAACCAGGTCTAGATTCTCCATCCTGTGGGTGGTGAATGAGACAGAAGGCGTCGAACATGTGCCTGAGTTCAGAAGAGCAGACTCCAGATAAGGGCTGTGGCCCGGGAGTGATAAGGGCTGTCTGCGCTGCTGTGTCTGAGGCCAGGGTGTTAGGGCACAGAAAGAAAGGATTAGGAGACAACCTTGAAAAGCCAGGAGAACTAGTGCATTTCACACATTGGTGAATGCATACATCGTGGGATGATTCTTTTGCACCATGGTTGATAGTCAAGATACGTCTATAATTTTTGAGTGACAAATGACTTATCTCTTTCACCCTGAAATCTATAACTCCTGGAACTCTGACATCTCAGTTTTAACTGATAGCTGGCCATAGTTTGCAGTTTCTTTCTATTTTTGGCCTCACCCCACCGCTTACGAGATCTTAGTTCCCCGACCAGGGATCGAACCCACGACAGTGAAAGCACGGACTCCTAAACCACTGGACCACCAGAGAATTCCCCACAGTTTGCAGTTTCTTGATATCATGTTGGAAGCTATACCTAGACCATGGATGGCATCAGTTCTCTGTCTTCGAAGGGCTCACTCTTGGAGAAGTGCTGGAGGAAAGAAAGAAGTTGACTCGATCTTTCTCACGTCTTCTCCTCATTGATCACGGCTGAACTGACCGGCACGTATACTCGCTCTGCATGCTCCGCACCAAATTTCTGAAGCAAAAGAATCTCTTCCCCCATCTGCCTTTTTGTGCCTCTCTTTTTCCTCAAGGGAGACCGAAATTTATTTAACTAGATTTCAGCTGGACAAAATTGATAGGGAGAGAAGGAAGCATGAAATATGATTACGCGTTCCCCAATACCTCCTAGAAATAGCTCTGTGGACCAAAGTCCCCTAAGGAGATGGCTTGCTGTTGTATAATCCACAGAGCATCTTCTAATAATTTATTCCTTTTCCTGCTCCCAATTTCACTGATTAACTTATCTAACTGTGCCATTAAAACCCATGTATCATTTTTCACCATCAATCAGTTATTCATGAGTTTTATCCATGTCTGAAGTATGTTCATCAGGAAAAATAGCCTCCATTTGCATTTTAATTGATCAATGTATAGTGTATCTGATCATCCACATGGTGATTTCTGGTTAAGCAAAAGCTTATGTTTAGGAAGATTAAAATGATCTTTATTTGACAATTCTCTGATGTGATTTTCATAAATGTACTAGAGTAAAAAGTAGGGATTGCTTATATGTTAAGCTGGTTTTACCAATAACCATACAACTAGGGTTGCAAGATAAAATATAGAAGAGCCCATTAAATTTAAATTTCAGGAAAACAGATAATTTTGTATATAAGTACACATACAATATTTGGGACATATTTATACTAAGAATATTCATTGTTTATCTGAAATTCAAATTTAACTGAGTGCTCTGTATTTTTATTTGCTAAATCTGGCAATCCTGAGTACATATATACAACTACATACAAAGTCAAAATAACTACATAATTGTCTGCTATCAACAAGGCTTTCCTTTATTAACCATGAATACCTTTTAAAATATATTTTTTATAATTTTGAAAGTAATTACTTTATTGGAATTAGTTAAGTCTTATCAAATTTCTTTAGCTTTAAAATATAAATAGCCTTATCTGTATATAGTCTTGAATAACATTATTAGTAGTACCAGGACACAGTGCTGACTTTCGCTTTTGGTCTTGCTCTTGAGAGAATCATGTTCTATCTTTCCAACTTTTCACTGTGTAAAACCATGTAATACTTACTATCTAATTTCATATCTATCAGATAACAAGTACACAAAATTTTGCATATCTGTCTTAGACAAACATTTGTTAAATTGATCTGCAATTTTCTTCTTTCTTAGAAGAGTTAAAAACTGTCTTTTAAATCAGTTCATGTCCCTACTTCAGAAGAGCAATAAAATACCAGTAATTAAAGATCATGAACATACTGTGTCTAAAAATAATCATCAGATCACCCATCTTAATGTTTACTTCTCATTGGCCTTGACTTCAAGGGAAATGTAGTAGTTTCCAATTACTGCTGTAATAAATTAAGCAAACTTAGTGGCTTAAAACAAGACAAGTTTATTCTCTTACAGTTCTGCATGTCAGAAGTCCAAAATGGATCTTATGGGGCTAAAATCAAGGTGTCCGCAGGGCTGGTTCCTTCTGGGGGCTTCAGGGGAGAAGGCATTTTCCTACTTTTTCAGCTGCTAGAGGCCCCTTGCACTCCGTGGCTCGTGACTCCATCTTCACATCACCCGCATCTCTTGCTCCATCATCACGTGACCTGCTACTCACCTATCACCCTGCCTCCTCTGTATGACCCTAGTGATTACATTGGGTTCCCTCAGGGAATCCAGGATAATCTCGCTCTCAGAAGCCTTGATTTAACCACATCTGCAAAATCCCTTTTACCATGTAAGATCGCATAGTCACGTGTCCGGAGAACTAGGATGTGAATCTTTGGGATGGGCAGTTATACAGTCAACAACAGGAAGGGATTTCCACCTCTGTTATAAATACATTATGCATATATACACACACATATATGTACACATGTTCATATGCACGTATCTTACATGTGTACAGCATTTATATATATATTTTTAAGAACAGTGCTTTTCACTCACATGAACTAATTTGAATATTACAAAACACAGCAGTGTAGACAAGACAGGTGTTGTTTTACTGCTTTTCGTAAACTTATAAGTAATCACAATAACAAACTTTTTCGAGTATTCACTCTATGCTAGGCATAATGTTGTAAATACTTTATTTCCTTAGGAAAACTCTATGAGGTAGAATCTATTATTATTCTTATTTACAGATAACAGTAATGAGGTATAGAGGGGTTAAATAATTTAGCAAAAACAACAATTTTTAAAACACAAGCCTTTTTTTTTAAAGTATTTACTCAGGCACTATAGTACTTCATACATATTGTCCCATTTAATGCTTACAAAATTTAAGTGAGTACATAACGGTATTTTTTAAAATAAATTTATATATTTATTTATTTATTTTTGTCTGTGTTGGGTCTTCGTTGCTGCGCGTGGGCTTTCTCTAGTTGCGGCGAGCAGGGGCTACTCTTCGTTGTGGTGCGCGGGCTTCTCATTGCGGTGGCTTCTCTTGTTGTGGAGCACGGACTCTAGGCACGTGGGCTTCAGTAGTCGTGGCACGTAGGCTCAGTAGTTGTGGCTCACGGGCTCTAGAGTGCAGGCTCAGTCGTTGTGGTGCACGGGCTTAGTTGCTCTGCGGCATGTGGGATCTTCCCGGACCAGGGCTCGAACCTGTGTTCTCTGCATCGGCAGGCGGATTCTTAACCACTACGCCACCAGGGAAGTCCCATAATGGTATTAATGCCCAAGTTTAAGAAGAGGTTAAGGGATGTGCCCAAGGTCACACAGTTTGTAAAAAGGCAGAGCCAGGATGCAAACCTAGGTCTATTGGATTCTGGGGATCATATACTTTAAAAGCTGCCTGGGTGATTCTAATATGAAGCCACAGTTGCAAGATCCTGAACTCCTAGGAAGTAGCAGGTTATGAGCCACAGGGAAAACAGAAGATAAGAACATTGCTCTGGAGGTCAAATATGTACTTTTGTCACTGGCCATCGGGAGGTTTGCTACATCTTACAGATTATATGCAGGAGGTGACTGAGAGCCTGCGAAGATCTATTAACTATTTTTTTGGTAGTCAGTGTTCTCCATAGAAGAAGAACCAATAGAACCGAGAGAGAGAGAAAGAGAGAGAGAGAGAGGGATTTATTATAAGAATTGGCTCATGTGATTACAGAGGCGGAAAGTCCCACGGTCATGTACAACTTGGAGAAGCAGGAAAGCTGATGGTGTAAACTGAAGTTCAAGTCCAAAGTCCTAAGAACCAGGAGCGCTGATGTGTGAAGGCAGAAGGAGGTGGAGGTCCCAGCTCAAGCAAAGAGCAAATTCACCCTTCCTCTGCCTTTTTGTCATGTTCAGGCCCTCCACATATCGGAGGATGCCCACCTGCAAGGGCAAGGGCAATCTTCTTTACTTAATCTACCGATTCAAATGCTAATCTCTTCTGGGAAACACCCTCGCACCTGTTCCCAGAAACACCCTCAGAGACTCACCCAGATATAATGTTTCACCAGGGCACCTCTTAGCCCAGTCAAATAGAGACATAAAATTAACCATCATGCTTTCATTCTTAATTGAGTTTGGGGTAGGTTTATAATTCTGGGTTGGAATTTTTCCTCAAAAGTGTGACCGCACGGCCCCATGGTCTTCAAGCTATTTGCATTCCTCTGCCTTTGCATATGACCTGTTTTTTTCCTTCAAGGAGTAATTAGGATCTTCCTTTTATCCCTGTTGCTTTAAAATTGCACGAAGATATTCTTTGACATTGGTCTTTTCCCATTCATTGTGTTATGCCCTTGATAGGGACTTTTATTCCAAATATTCTTACTTTTCAGTTTGTGGGGATGTTCTCATGTTATACCTTTGATATGTCTATTTTCTCTGTTCTCTGTTTCCAGAATTCTTACCGGTTGAATGATGGGTCTCTTGTAACCTTATTTTTTCATACTTTTTCTCATATTTTCTCTCTCTTCGCCTTTTAATTCTCTGAGAGATGTGCTCAGCTTTATCTCTCAATCCTTCTATTGCATATTTTATTTCTGCTATCATAATATTAATTTCCCACAGCTGTTTTTGTTTTATGCATGCTCTCCTTGATGTAAGATCAGGCTTTGTTTCATGGAGGAAATATATTCTTGTATAACTTTGATAATCTATTTTTTTCCCTCTGCTTCCCAAACTTTCTCTGTCCTTTGCAATTTTCTTTTCTTTGTTCTTTTTTCTTTGGGGGGGGGGATAGTTGTTTTACAATTTTGTGTTTTTGCTTTGTTCTTGATCTTTCATTTCTGGGTTTCTTCAGATGTCTAATGGTCCCTCCTGGTCTATTACTATTTTAAAATGAGGCTCTAAAAGACTTATTCGGAAGCTCTGTGTGTTTGAGCAGGGCTTTTTTTTGTCTTGGGAGTGTCACGTCGGTCTACTGAGACACAGATGTATCTTTAAGGTTTGTTTTTTGTTTGTCTGTGTGTTTGTGTTCTCTTTTTTCACTGGTCAGTTTCCTCAGAAAGGAAGACATGGCTGCCTGCATTCTGGGGAAGGGGACAGAGGACACACTTTCCATGATGAGGACTTTCACTTATCCCCCCACTTCCCAGTACAGGGGAAAGTGTGCATCTGTTTCCTGCCAAGAGCCAGCCTGATATACTTTTGGCTGTGCCAGAAATCTGTAGTCCAGAACCCTCTACTTCAGTGTATTCAATGAATACACCTCTAGTCTTTGCCACAGATGAAGGGAGGAAACAAGTATTTAATATGTACAGTAGGATTCAAGTTATCTAAAAATCAGTGTGCTCTCATTCTATTTCCACGTACCTCCTGTATGTTTATATAGGCATACACAATATCTGGAAAAATATACATTGTACTGTTAACAGCGTTGTCTCTAGGAAATGGTTTGTGGGGAGAAGGAAAAGAGTGGGGACTTCTAATTTTTAGTTCTTACAATTCTATACTTCTCATGGCTTTATAATGATTTTCGAAAACAGCTCCCAGTGTGATCCCGATGTCCATCTAGGCTCGGAACCACTGGCAGCTATCTAATTTCTGAGTTCCCCTCTCATCAGAGTGTTGGAATATTGGCTGTGATAGGAATTATAGCAAAGGCTGCATGGCCAGATGAAAGAAATTTTGCAGAAGTCTTCCTGTATGACGTTATGGGAATGTGGGTGTTGCAAAAAGGAAATGGTAAGCTTGGAATTCATGTTTTTTTTTATTTAATGCATTTTGGGCATAAAAGTGTCTGAGTAGTTGTTTTCCAGAGTACTGTGGACGTTTAATAGGTATTGATAATTATCTCAACAATCTACCTGTGATCCTAAGCAATGCTGTAAAAGACGATGCAATACAGCTTTAAGTTGAGTAAATAATTCTGTTCTAAATGTTCTCTTATACTTAAAATATACATATGAGAAATTGATATAAGTTGGTTCCTTTTTGTATCTATATAGCTCTATCATTTTGTATGTATGTATCTATCTATATTGGAATATTTGTAAAAACAAAGAAAAGCACTAATTACCTGACCACCTTAACACAGTGACTATTTTAAAAAATATTTCTTTACGTTAGAGGTTTTGATACATTCTCCATGTAAATAAAGGTTCTTAAGTTTTTCTCTGATTTTTATGATTCTGAAAATTATTTCACTTTTCAATACATTTCACTTTTCTGTACACTGATTTTTTTTAATAGATAAACTGCAGTATGTTTGAAAAGTATTTTTCCGTTAAATAAAAAAATAAAGTATTATGTTTCTGACTGTCTGTTGTTACTGTTTCCACCCGCTAAAAAAACATTCCATCGCTACTCAAAAAATGTCACTTTTTTTTCCCTGAAACACTGTCAGAAATTCCTGGGTAGTCTTTTTTCTGTTTTTAATTCTTTGCTAGTGTGAAAGGGAGTGAATATTATGCTGTAGACCTTTGTCTTATGCACCATTGTAATTAAATTTTGAGAAAAATAATTTTGAGAAAGAAATAAAGCACCAAATATTTTATTTGTAAGCACAGTGATATCATGTGTGGATCTTTTGTTTCTGGAGATGGGAAAGGTAAATAGGGCAGTTCCTCTTAACAATTATGAGGCAGATTCCATTAAGCTTTCCTGCGTGCCCAAGTTAGCAAACAATGTTATTTGTTGATATTCTCTGTTAATTATTGGTCTTCACACAAATCGAAGCAATGATGCGTAATTCCTTCAAGCTCGGTCAATGTTTTGCCTTGCATTGTAATGCCCTACACATTTGTGTAAAGAAATATATCGTTGGTAAACGAAAAAAAATGCCTTTTTGAAAAGAATTACTTCAGAACTTTCAATAAGACTTTTTTGTCGGTTTTGTTTGTTTCTGGCTTCTGTCTGAACATTGGAGTAAGCAGTGCACTGATGTGTGAGCTTTCGGTTGTCTGTGAATTAGGTATCCTCTAATGCTTTTGTTTTTATAAGTCTTTAACTCCATGTGAACTGTGGGCTCCACCACACCCTAGCTAGTTTTTACTCAGAGAGGCACACCTTTGAAAAGTATGCAGGATGTGCTGTCAGTTTTTCCTTGTTATACAATCTTACCATTGAGTAACGATGCTCTTGATGTTTAAGCAATTACATAAAGCTAGAATGAAGAAAGAGTCATTTCTTGTTTATTCGAATGAAAGTGCAGCGGTTGGAAATGGCTACAAATGTTCAAATAGAAATCTTCCTTGCCAAAGACCGTCACTCACTTATTGAACACGCCCGTCAAAGAGATTTTTATCTCAGATTCCCCTTGTTTTTCCCCGTAACATGTTGGGGTTATTTAAGATGGCCAAATGGAATGCTTTACAAACTGAATTTACAGAGTTTCACTCTCTCTTATCAGATTTTGCCGAATGTCCTATCCACTTGTTCCTTTTGCCCAGAGAGAGCAGGCAGGATGTACGCTGAGTCCGTGGGGAGATGCCCTTAGGATTCAGATGCTTGCCCAATCTAGCTCGACAACCTAAGGCTCTGCTTCAGGCCAAGAGAACAGGACCTCTCCTTCCACTGCACTAGTTTAGAAGTTCCTCTCAACAGTCACTCCCACACAGATACACACAGCAGAGGAAAGATAAAGATATCCCCTGAATGTATTTCTCTGTGATGGACATATATTCATGAGATTTCCACTGAGTTTTGTGGTGGGAGTTTCTCCAGGACTTGCTTATTAACTAAACTGCTACCCTTTTTCATGAAGTCATGCTTTTTTTTTTTTTTTTTTTTTTTTTATTTATTTATTTTTGGCTGTTTCGGGTCTTCGTTTCTGTGCGAGGGCTTTCTCCAGTTGCGGCAAGCGGGGGCCACTCTTCATCGCGGTGCACAGGCCTGTCACTATCGCGGCCTCTCTTGGTGCGGAGCACAGGCTCCAGACGCGCAGGCTCAGTAATTGTGGCTCAAGGGCCTAGTTGCTCCGCGGCATGTGGGATCTTCCCGGACCAGGGCTCGAACCCGTGTCCCCTGCGTTGGCAGGCAGACTCTCAACCACTGCGCCACCAGGGAAGCCCTCATGCTCTTTTTGATCATTGCGGGTGTGTTTTGCCCTTTTCTTTTCACTAGTTTTTCCACTCACTTTTTATTAGGAATGGGAATGGAAGATTCTGTGGTTTGGTTTCCTTCCTCTGCCTAGACGTCCTTTCCATCCCCATCTGATTTAAGCGGGACTGTGGCTGAAAGACATGAAGTAATTTTGCCCAGGTTGCTTACAGCCAGTGAGCTTCAAAGCAAGCATCTGACTGAGGGTTGATTACCCAGCCCTGCTTCGTCCTTGCACCAGGAGTCACGAGCTCCAAAGCCTCAGGGACCTGTCAGGTAAGTGACAGAAACCAGCTGAGTGGGGAAGATGAGCAGCCCTGGGGGTCAGCTGCTCCCTGTGCCAGGTTCCCCCGTGAGAAGCCATCCTGTGGCTTTTCATCCCATTTAGTGACTTCAAATTCCTTTACCTGCCCTGGTTAGTCCCCGTTATCAGGGTCTGAGCAGAAATCAAATCCAGATGAAAGAGGCAAAGTGGCAGTTTCCTACACACAGCGTAAATGTGGTAAGCTGCCAGCCAGATGCTAGGTCCACTCAGAATTTCCATCTGAAACAAGGGGAGGATGAATTATGTCAAATGAGAAAACTAAGACAATATAGTGACGAGTCTGATGTTCTTCATTCAAGGGAATGCGACCCACGGACTGGGGGAGCCCAGTGCCCCACGAGCAGTGGAGCACACTTCCTGAGAGATTCGGGGCAAGAATGGGTTTTTTGGAGCATTAGAAGCGGCAACTCAGAAGCAGGGCGTGATTGGCTAGGAGGTAGGGGATTTCCTTCTAAGGCAGCAGGTCCTATTCTCCAGGGTAAGGAGAGCCAGCTAAAGCTAGGTTGGAGGACTGCGATTGGTATTTGTTGGGTTTCCTTGACAGATGTTGCCCCTAAGTGCAGGCTGACTTCGGTTTAGATTTGTGACATGCATGGGCCGGGCCACTGGGGCACCTCCATTTTGTGCGTCCTGATATATGAATTCACTTCATCAGTAGGATCAGGGCTGCGATGGTGCGGGAAAGGGAAATGGGCACACAGCAGGAGGGGCCTCCCCTCAGCCCACGGAGACAAGCAGCACCTGGTTTCCCTTCTCGAGAAGGAGTGGGCTTGTCAGCACACTCCAGGTGCCCAAGGCGCTTGTGTGAAGGACCGAAGGGTTTGCAGGAGAGGCAGGGAATGCCTGGCAGACCTGTTTCTGCCTCTACTTCCCTGCATGGTGAAGGCTCTTGGTGTATGTCTGTCTAGACTGAACTGCAGAAAGAGAAAACAAAAAACCAAAAAACTCCCACCGCCCTTGATGTTAGTTCGATGTTCTGGTAGAGCCTGAACCAGAACAAGGTAACGATTTATTATTATTATTATTATTTTTGGCTGTGTTGGGTCTTCGTTTCTGTGCAAGGGCTTTCTCCAGTTGCGGCAAGTGGGGGCAACTCTTCATCGCGATGCGCGGGCCTCTCACTGTCGCGGCCTCTCTTGTTGCGGAGCACAGGCTCCAGACGCGCAGGCTCAGTAGTTGTGGCTCACGGGCCTAGTTGCTCCGCGGCATGTGGGATCTTCCCGGACCAGGGCTCGAACCCGTGTCCCCTGCATTGGCAGGCAGATTCTCAACCACTGCGCCACCAGGGAAGCCCCGATTTATTATTAAATTAGGTTCTGAGGGACTTCTCTGGCGGTCCAGTGGTTAAGACCTCGCTTTCCAGTGCAGGGGGCGCGGGTTTGATCCCTGGTCAGGGAACTAAGATCCCACGTGCCTCGCAGCCAAAACAACCAAAAACATAAAACAGAAGCAATCTTGTAACAAATTCAATAAAGACTTTAAAAATGGTCCACATCAAAAAAGTCCTAGATAAAAAAAAATTAGATTCTGAGCCTGCTGGTACTCAACTTCAAAAATCCATCTGTTGACTCATTGACTGTCGGCTGTATCAAGTATCAGCTATGATAGTGTCGCCTGCGGGTAACAGAACACCCAGGGGGGAAGGTAAGGGGAAGTTCTTCCATTACAAGCAGTCTGGAGAGAGGGTGGCTCCCTGGGTCATTAAATCAGAGGCTCAAGACATCGCAGAGGATAACGTTTTCAGCTCTCTGCTCTGCCTTCCTTACAGCATTGAGCTATCTCCTGCCGGTCCCTACGGTCACAGGTTGGCTGCAGTAAGCTTCCAACATCACATGCTCACACGAGAGTATCCAGAAGCTGGATGGGCAGTGAAGAGCACCTTCCCTCTCGTGTCCTGTTTTTAGAATGGGTCCCCTATGGAGTCCCCCTTCCTGTCTCATTGGCTGGTATTCCATCACCTGCCATCGAAATGAGCAAAGGAGTTTCAACCCCCGTCTCCACCCCTACCCAGGACTGGGACGGGCTCACCTCCTTGATAACTGAATACAACCCAAGGAATAAAATGCACAGTGAGTGTTATTCACTGGCCCCGTGAAAAGGTCTGACACTAAGCACCATCCCCAGGGTAGCACAGCTGTCAGTGGTGTAGGTGCTTCCCAAGAGCTTTTGTCACAATGGTCTACACAATTCTTTCATCTGGGTAAAAGAAACTACCTCTCTCTCTTTTTTTAAAACAGAGCCTAGTCAGCATTGATATTCACTCAAACATATCCGGGATATTCATTAGCTAGGCACTTTGGCACTTATGTATGTCCCAGAGTAGAGAAACTAAGAACAGGCTATTAAAGTATATGGTGATTAAGTCTTAACGTGACAGCATGCTCACACCTGGTGAACTCCACAAAATGAACTTATTTTATTTTTACCATGTGTTACCCGATTTAGCTTGCTTCAGGAAAAAGGCTAACAATTTCCAACTGGAAGGTGTCTTTTTCTGCAGTAAAATAAACACCCCAGCACAGTAGATTTCCCTGACCAAACTGATAAATACTTCCAAGTGGAAAACCTAGTTTAAATGAAACGAATGGGATCATTGAAACTTAAAAAAGATGAATCCTTCCTCAAATACTTGATAGACATTGATTTCAATACTGTTTTGAGAGGCAGTTTTTCAATTAAGAACAACACTTGTTCATTACCTTATTACCACGTATGGAGAAAAGTGAATAAACCATGTAAAACTTAACTTGAAAATAGCCACAGAATTTTAGTGACTGTGATTTGGGAAATACAGCCTTTTCAGTTCCCTAATGTAAAGAGATGCTGAGTAAACTGTAGATGTAACCGCAAAGGAACTTATGCATTATTCAAGACACGGTTACTCAGAGTTTAAAAAAATCTTAATGTCATTTTCTATTTCCTGGATGTTTTCTGTGATTTTTTTCAAGTCTAAAAATATAATAACTCTGGGAAAAGCAATAAATTAACCACACTGCAATTCTTCATAAACTTATTTTTTGTAAGATCTTTGTGAAATTCAGAAACTTCTAAGGAATTTACTACTATTTGCCTCTGTTTGCCAAAATGGGAGTAAATTTATCTAACGTTGATCTTTGATTTGGATAAATATATCAAATTTTGCTTATCTTCTCTGTGATGATCAATTCTCAAAATCAGAAATTAGCATGCTTCACAACGAAGTTATCGACAAAACTGTTTTGATTTATTTTCTAAAGGCAGATCTCTTTTAAATATATTACTTTTCCTCTCTGGAAGATATACTGGTAAATGCTAAAGCAATGTATTTACCAGGTCTTTTCTCATGCATCACCGCTTTTGATTTCCATAATACTGAAAAATAAAGAAGTGTTCATATCATTTCCACTCTACAGATGGAGGTGGAGCTCCAGAGATGGAGTTTCCCAACCCAGCCATGGCAGAGCTAGACCTTGAATTCAGATCTTTTGACCTCAGTAAACTGTTCTTTTTGAATTAGTGAATGTGCATCTGACCAGAAGGAATGTTGGCATAAATACCAAAAGTGAACGTTCAGGTTTCTTTCCTCAATCTGTAAATGATTGCTGGGGAAGGTAATGAGATAACTTTGGGAACTCTCATACCTACTCTTGATATGTAGAGTCTGATCCTTACTTTCTCTGTGAAGGCATGAAAACAATCTTGTTTTTTTTTTTTTTTTTTTAATTACTTTTTATTGGAGTATAGTTGCTTTACAATGTTGTGTTAGTTTCAGGTGTAAAATGAATCAGCTATATGTATACATACATCCACTCTTTTTTGGATTTCCTTCCCATTTAGGTCACCACAGAGCACTGAGTAGAGTTCCCTGAGCTATACAGTAGGTTCTCATTAGTTATCTATTTTATACATAGTATCAATAGGGTATATATGTCAATCCCAACCTTCAATTCATCCCACCCTCTCTTTCCCCATTGGTATCCATACATTTGTTCTCTACATCTGTGTCTCTATTTCTGCTTTGCAAATGAGAACATCTGTACTATTTTTCTAGATTTCACATATATGCGTTAATATATAATACTTGTTTTTCTCTTTCTGACTTACTTCACTCTGTATGACAGTCTCTAGGTCTACAAATGACCCAATTTTGTTCTTTTTTATGGCTGAGTAATATTCCATTGTATACATGTACCACATCTTCTTTATCCATTCCTCTGTTGATGGACATTTAGGTTGCTTCCATGTCCTGGCTATTGTAATAGTGCTGCAATGAACTATTACACTGGGTCAAGCAGATGAACTTAACAATAAGCACACCATCTTTGGAAAGGTTCGTGTCCAGTTATCTTAGGCTTCTAGGATATATATGATCAACTTATCTAAGAGCTGCCTTCATAAAAGTATTCCCTATGATATTTATTTATTATTTCTAAAAATGATGGAATACAGTATATTCCTCTTATAATAAACTATGAGGGACCACCTGAATTTTTGTGTGTGTTTTTCAAACAAGTCATTGGTTTTAACTTTAAATTTTTCTTTTTTCTAAAATTGTATTAATGGTATTATTAACTATTATGTGTCTTTTTTAAAAAAATTTATTTATTTTATTTATTTTTGGCTGCGTTGGGTCTCATTGGTGTGCATGGGCTTTCTCTAGTTGCGGTGAGCGGGGGCTACTCTTTGTTGCGGTGCGCAGGCTTCTCATTGCGGTGGCTTCTCTTGTTGCAGAGCACAGGCTCTAGGCATGTGGGCTTCAGTAGTTGTGGCATGTGGGCTCAGTAGTTGTGGCACACGGGCTTAGTTGCTCTGCAGCATGTGGGATCTTCCCAGACCAGGGCTTGAACCCGTGTCCCCTGCATTGGCAGGCAGATTGTTAACCACTGCACCACCAGGGAAGCCCTATGTGTCTTTTTGAATTATGGTTTTCTCAGGGTATATCCCCATTAGTGGGATTGCTGGGTCATATGGTAGTTCTATTTTTAGTGTTTTAAGGAACCTCCATACTGTTCTCCACAGTGGCTGTATCAATTTACATTCCTACCAACAGTGCAAGAGGGTTCCCTTTTCTCCACACCCTCTCCAGCATTTATTGTTTGTAGATTTTTTGATGATGGCCATTCTGACCAGTGTGAGGTGATACCTCATTGTAGTTTTGATTTGCATTTCTCTAATAATTAGTGATGTTGAGCATCTTTTGGCATGAAAGCTATCTGAGAGTCTTGAAAAATATCATGGATGGGCCCCCCCTTATATTACTTAAAGTTAAGGAAGGATGCTAGTACCAGACACTGGTGTTGTTTATTCCTTTTCCATCTAGGCAATTGACTTCGACCTCAGACCTAGTAGTCACTTTAATTAAAAGCATAACAATAGGCATGCTACAGGGTGGTATGGAATTAGAGTACGTGCCAATGAGATAAGACTGGGGCATCTTCATTTTATGTTATTTATGAATGAGAGAAGCACTAAATAAGTGAAAACAAGTGAACACACTTATCTTCTTTTTTGATATGCTGTGGAAAGATGAGTCCAGTGTACGATATCCGTAGACCAGCGCTTGGGAACCACCCACAAGGGTGAGGGATGCAGGACCTGTCTCTAGTCCTCCCTCTGCCACTAACTCTGCCACCTTCCTTCAGGAGTTACTTCTTGCTGGGTCTCAGGTTTTTCTTGTAAAATAGAGAAGGCATTGGATTAGGTAACTTCCAAAGGGCTTTCAGTTCTAGAATGTTAGGCTCTTGCATTCTCTCAGGAGTCTTCGGCAGTCTGAACCGACCTCACCGTGCCTTGCCACCCCAAGCCAGTTGTTCAGCATTTTCCCACCCACCACTGACTAGAAGTGATGTACTGATTTTTATGCTAACTCGCTACTTAGAAAGGTATGTCTACTGGGGAGAGTGGGCAAAAGAGAGAGAGCTGAGAGTGGTGTTTTTGTCTTAGAGCTCCAGCAGGAAAAAAAAAAGAGCAGATGACCAAAAGGAGATGGATAATTCCAGTGCAATAGAGATGTTGCTTCTGTCTCTAGCCTTGGTTGCCAAGCCAACCTCAGAGTAAATTCCAAAATGATAACTTCTCCCTAGTCATTGGGACACACTTTCATTCATTCACTTATTCATTTATTTATGCATCCATTCAACACATTCTACTCTGTGTCAGGTACTAGTACTAGTGGAGATCCTTTCGGGAGCTAATGATAAATATACTTGACAATATCAGTTGATACCTCAGGAGAGATGAGGTTGACGGCTGAAGAGGGAATTGGATTTCAAGATTCACTTTCAGAATTTGAGGAGCACAGAGGAAACTTCTATGGAAAGATCTCCAGCATGAGGCTGGATTTCACACTGTCAGGATGGTGATTGGTTACAGGCACAAGTGAATGGAGTTCCTGTCCCTGGAGATGCCAAATAAAAAACCATGACTTGGTTTGGTCTTGTAGGTTCTCAACATGAGTCCAATGTCAGACTTTGGACCAAGAGGTTCTCTTGCTCCTGGCAAGTTCCAGAGTTTTACACAGTTGTGACTTTGTCCCCTTGAAACTGTGGGAAAATAAAACTGTTCAAAGGAACACCGGCTCTTAGGCACTTTTATGAGAAGAGTGAAACTGTGTCACTTATGAGTTGTGTAATCCTAGACTAATGTCTTTAAGCTTTTTAACACATTCTCCTCATGTGTAAACAATCTCCTCATAAAATCGTGGAGATTAAATGAGGGATTAAATCGTGGACACACATATATTCACTTTAAGTCATAATTATTATTAAAAACAAGCATTTTCAAAATGGAGAGTCCTTCTGTGATTTTATTAATCATTCCATAATCTTCTTGAAATCCTAAAGCCCAGCTACTGAACTAAATATATTCAGGTTTACTCACTGCACTGCTATGGTTGAGCAACCTGCACGCCCATCGGTCATCTAAAAATTGTAAGGAATTTCTGATTGTAAAGGAGGTACAGTCTTTAAAGTATCCTAAATAAAACCCTTTCATCTGTTGGCACAATCATCGTCTATGTTTATGTCTTTAAACTAAAACTTAAATTCAGTTATTGCAGTCAGCAATAACAAGCTCTTAAAAGTTCCTACTGCAACCACACCAACAAAAAACTAATTTCAATGGTTAAGCAGAGGAGAAAACTGTAGATTATCTAGTGAATATGATCTGGTGAGTTTGATCAATGATACAATCTGACCAAAAAATTCTTGTTTGACTTTACTTGTCTGAAAAAGCGCTTTAACCTTTTCTATAACCCCATGTATATGCTGTAAACAGTGGTTGAAGACGTTAAATAGATAACATATCATAGGCACTTGCTCACTAAGGCAGGATGCAGAGACTAGACCGGATGGGTACCATTGTGACAAAATTTGGGAATATTACATCTCGATCTGAAACCAGGTGCTTTCTCAAGCCAATAATTGGATTCAAAGATTGCAGAAGAAAGATGAATGCACATGAAGGATAGAGCTAAAATCCTAGATCTTACTGAACTCCAAGTTCCGTTGGGGCAAGGGCAGTAACATTATTTTTGTATCTCTACAAAAAAGATATTTCTAATGGATAATTGATAAATACATGATAATTGTTACTTCAAATATATAAAATGGTTAAAATCTTTTTTTTTTTTTTTTTTGCCGCTCGGCATGCAGGATCTTACTTCCCCAGCCAGGGATCGAACCCATGCACCCAGCATTGGAAGTGCTAAGTCCTAACCACTGGACCGCCAGGGAATTCCCTAAAATGGTTAAAATCTGGACATGTATCTTTCAAAAAATATTTTCACAACTGACACTACATTTATCGTTAGTAAAACAATATTCTTCATGAAAACAATATCTCTTGCTATAGTGCACAATTTTTGCATATTCTTCTATTATGACAGAGGTGATAAATCATTATTATTTTAGTTGACAGATATATAAAACTAAAGAAGAGTATCCTTTTTTAATAAGTTATTTATTTACTTTTTTATATTTATGGACTTCTATTTATCTATTTATTTACTTATTTTTGGCTGCGTTGGGTCTTCGTTGCTGTGTGCGGGCTTTCTCTAGTTGCAGCGAGCAGGGGCTACTCTTCGTTGCGGTGCGTGGGCTTATTGTGGTGGCTTCTCTTGTTGCAGAGCACAGGCTCTAGGTGTGCGGGCTTCGGGCTTCAGTAGCTGTGGCTCGCAGGCTCAGCAGTTGTGGCGCACGGGCTTAGTTGCTCCATGGTATATGGGATCTTCCCGGACCAGGAAACGAACCTGTGTCCCCTGCATTGGCAGGCGGATTCTTAACCACTACGCCACCAGGGAAGTCCCAGAGTATCATTATTGACACTAATAATATTACTTTGAAAACATTTATGGTAAGTGGAGTATGCAGTTAATAGCTCTTTGAGGCAAATCCCAGGTTTAATTTTACTCTGCTTTCAATAATATGATGCAAACTTGCTTAAAATTAAAACAAGGAAGATGTTACCTCAATGAATTGTTTTCACATTGGGTTTTTTTCCCAACTCTGTGGTCTCATTTAAATATGATGTATATTTTTCTATGCCCATGCTGCGTTATAAGAAGTCATACAGAGTATATGGGGCTTCATTAACATTGCACATTTCTGATTAATTATTAAAATTTCAATATAGTCTTGAATTTCTACTGATATTCAAAAACAATTCAAGCTGCATATCTCTGATTACTGATATTGGTGTAATTCCCTCGATAGTTAAACTGAGCTTTGCGCTACAGAAGTAAATAACTAAACATAACCGGTATAATGATATACCTCAAATGGCGCTCCTTTTGAATCATAGCTTAAGTATTTCAGTAGAAGGATGGCACTGAGGAAAGAATTTACAGCCAAATTTAATACCCCATGGGACAGAGATAAAAATTCACAGGGCAATTGAGAGTGACCCTTTATAGATTTGTGGAAAATGGGGACAATTACTAGAGGTTTAATGCTTAGAAATATCTTACCTATCCTAGGAGGAGCCACCGAATAAACCTTTCTGAAGTCTTGCAAGTAATACAGCTTATAAATTAAACATTCAGGAGGATAAAGAATTGACCATTAGCTGATAATTCATGACAGTTTCCCCATTCGAGAGAGGAAAGGTATGTTACTCCTCTGGGCACCTATTCTTAGGCTTTGCCCAGAATAGAATACCAGTTTATCACGCACAGAAATAAAGATTGGCCCTTGTGGCTTCAGTCCATACATAGCTCTGATGTCAGTGAGGAATTGCCGCCTGTTTTTTAGTAATAATAACATGTAACAAATTATCTAACTACATTGGATAATATGGTTGTGCCAGTTACCGAGTCATCAGCTCTCAGCTCTGAACTACCCTCTCTCTGAGCTTTGTGACATGGGGGCTGGCGTCTCTGCAAACCACATTTCAGCCCTGCCTACTGGCTCCCTGTAGGTCCTGCCTATAGAGCGGGGCTGGTGGGGTGCTGCCAGGCTGGGGAAGAGGGTTCTCCTTCCTGTGGGTTTCCTGTCTAGTCCTGTTGCTCTGAGCCCTACCCCAGGAACAACAGCTGATGATGAGGGCAGAAGATGAAGCAGCTTGCAGCTTTTCTAATCCATGAAGGACTAGACTCAATGTACCTCCTCAAGATGCACCAGTATCCTTTGCTGTGCAAAAGCTTTTAAGTTTCATTAGGTCCCATTTGTTTATTTTACTTTTTATTTTCATTACTCTAGGAGGTGGGTCAAAAAAGACCTTGTTGTGGTTTATGTCAAAGAGTGTTTTTTCCTATGTTTTCCTCTAAGAGTTTTATAGTGTCTGGTCTTACATTTAGGTCTTTAATCCATTTGGAGTTTATTTTTGTGTATGGTGTTAGGGAGTGTTCTGATTTCATTCTTTTACATGTAGCTGCTAACGGATATATATATATATCTATGGAATCTAAAAAAAATGGTACTGATGAACCTAGTGGCAGGGCAGGAATAAAGACGCAGACATAGAGAATGGACCTGAGGACATGGGGTGGGGGAAGGGTAAGCTGGGATGAAGTGAGAGTAGCACTGACATATATACACTACCAAATGTAAAATAGCTAGCTATTGGGAAGCATCAGCATAGCACAGGGGGATCAGCTTGGTGCTTTGTGACCACCTAGAGGGGTGGGATAGGGAGGGTAAGAGGGGAGGCTCAAGAGGGAGGGGATATGGGGACATATGTATGCATATGGCTGATTCGCTTTGTTGTACAACAGAAACTAACACAGCATTGTGAAGCAATTATACTCCAATGAAGATGTATTAAAAAAAAAATGTTACACCAGCATTGACCAGAAGTCTTGGTTCCAGTGCCAAAGAGCAACCCCTCTCAGGGGTCTGGGATTCAACTCTAAGGGACCCTTCCTGCAAGCTTCTCTTTAGTTCCTCAAAGAGGGGGGACCATCTTCTTCCTACACTTGTTACCACGGTGGTGGGTAAGTGTTCTCTTTTTTACCTTTTCAGTGCTTCAAACATTTCTTTATACTAAATTCTCTATGTTAAAATAACACGTTATTTCTGTCTCTTGACTGATACAGTTGTATTTGGAGGAAAGGGGTGAAAACAATTCAACTATAAAAATCAGTCATCTAATAGGGCTGGTATTCAGTACTTTACAGAGGTCCACATTTACTTGGAAGGTCAAATGGCTAAATTTTATAATATTTTATAATGAGGGAGTAATGTGAAAGTACTCTAAAAATTGACCAGATCCGATGGTTTTTCTCAGTTGTTGTAATATGATTTTGCTGTATCTTTATTGAATATTTAATTCTGCTACAGAAGGCAAGAAAGAAAATGGTGTATTAGTCAAGGTTCTTCAGAGAAGCAGAGCCAATAGGAGTTTGTGTGTGTGTATATATATATATATAGAGAGAGAGAGAGAGAGAGTAGAAATTTGGATCACATAGTTATTGAGGCCAAGAAGGCCCATGAACAGCCATCTGCTAGCAGACAACCAGGAAATTGGTGATACAGTTCAGCTGGAGACCGATGGTCTGAGGATCGGGGGTGTAAATCCCTGTCAGAGCCTGAAGGCTGGAAAACCAGGAACACTGATGTTGCTGCTTGAGGGCAGGAGAAGATGGAGGTCCCAGCTAAAGCAGAGAGAGCAAATTTGCCCTTCCTCTGCCTTCTCGTTTTATTTGGGTCCTCAACGGATTGGATGATGCCCGCCCCGTTGGTAAAGGTGGATCTGTTTTACTCAGTCTACTGATTCAAATGCTAATCTTTTCAGAGACACCCTTGCAAACACATCCAGAAATAATGTTTTACTAGCTATGTGGGCAGCCTGTAGCCCAGTCAAGTTGACACATAAAATTAACCATCATAAAGAGGATGGATGAAACTCATGGGTGTTAAGCACAGCTAATAAATAAGCTAGTAGCTTATGTGCTATAGGTAGAATTCATAGGATGTGTTAAAGATGGAAAATGAGTCAACAAGTAGCTTGAGAAACATGAGAATTCATATGTTAAATATAGATAGTATATAACATTCTAGACATATATGATAAATAGGATGAAACCAGAAAACTTGTTTGTTTTATAGAAAGAAAAATATGAGAACGATCAAGTCATAAGGTACAGACCACATCTTTTCCAGATCGAGAGCTAGTCATCCCTAAGTTGGCTACTCATCTCGACCCATCCTGCTGGCCCCATTTGTGTTCTAGTAGACAGTATCTTGGTGGTTCAGCAGGCCAATGGGCAAGCTATAGCGGAGGCCAGGTGTCCATGGCTCTATGCTCTAATGGCGGAAGTGCATGTTACTGATCCCAGGCACTTACTGCTTAACTTCAACTCTGGTGCTTATAACTATGAGAGAGAGAAAGAGAGAGTTTTGATTATAGCAATCCTAGCGGGTGTGAAGTGGTTTTGATTTGCATTCCCCTAATGACTAGTGATACTGAGCATCTTTTCATGTGCTTATTGACCATTAATCTTCTTCAGAGAAATGTCTATTCAAATCCTTTGTCCATTGTGTTAGGGTTCTCCAGAGAAACAGAACCAATAGGGTGCGTTTATGTAATATATATATATATAAAGACAGAGAGGGTGTATGTGTGTGTGTGTGTGTGTATACATGGAGAAAGAGAGAGAGAGAGAGATTTTAGGGAATTGGCTCACAGCACTGTGGAGGCGGACAAGTCCAAATTCTGCAGGGTTGACTGGCAGGCTGGAGACCCAGGGAAGAGTTGATATTTCAGCTTGTGTCTAAGGTAGTCTGTAGGCAGATTTCCTTCTTCCTTGAGGGACCTCATTGTTTTTCTCTTAAGGCCTTCAACTGATTGGATGTGGCTCACCCATATTATGACGCTTAATCTACTTTACTCAAGGTCTGTCAATTTAAATGTTAATTTCATCTAAAAAAATTCCTTCACAGACACATCTAGACTCATGTTTGACCAAATATCTGGGTACTGTGGCCTAGCCAAATTGGCACAAAAAAGTAACCACCACACCCATTTTAAAATATTTTAAGATCAATTGTTCTTACTGAGATATAATTCACGTGCCATAAAATCACTTTTTAGAAATAGTACAATTCACTTATTTTTAGTCTATATACAAGGTCCTGTAACCATTACCACCATGTAATTGCAGAACACTATCACCCCCAAAAGAAACTCCATACTCATTAGCAGCTACTCCCCATTCTCTCACCAACCACCCCCCAAAATCCTCCTACACCCTGGCAACCAATACTCTACTTTCTGTCTCTATAGACTTGAACATTCTGAATTCTTCATATCGATGAAATCATAAATATGCAGTGTTTTGTACCTGGTGTCTTTCACTTAGCAAAAAGTTTTCAAGATACAACTATGGTGTAGCATATATTAGTATTCTTTCTTTCCTTTCTTTTTTTTTAACAGCTAAGTAATATTCCATTGAATGGATATATCATACTTTATTTATTCATTCACTCATCAGTTGATGGATATTTGCATTGTATTTTTTTTGGATGTTAAGAATACTGCTGCTATACATATTTGTGTACTGATTTCTACATGAACAGGTTTTCATTTCTCTTGGGTGCACACCTAAGAGCGGAATTTCTAGGTCATATTGTAATTCTATATGTAGCATTTTGAAGGACCACAAAACTGTCTTCCACTGTGGCAGCACCATTTTACATTCCCACAAGCAAAGTATGAGATTTCTAAACTCTCCACACTCTTGCCAATCAATACTTGTTATTTTCCTTTCTTGTTGTTGTTTAGCCATCATAATGGGTATGAAGTGTAAATGTAAACACATTGTAATTTCTTTTTAACATCTTTATTGGGGTATAATTGCTTTACAATGGTGTGTTAGTTTCTGCTGTATAACAAAGTGAATCAGCTATATGTATACATATATCCCCATATCTCCTCCCTCTTGTGTCTCCCTCCCATCCTCCCTATCCCACCCCTCTAGGTGGTCACAAAGCACCGAGCTGATCTCCCTGTGCTATGTGGCTGCTTCCCACTAGCTATCTATTTTACATTTGGGAGTGTATATATGTCCATGCCACTCTCTCACTTCATCCCAGCTTACCCTTCCCCCTCCCCATGTCCTCAAGTCCATTCTCTATGTCTGCGTCTTTATTCCTGCCCTGCTGCTAGGTTCTTCAGAACCATTGTTTTAGATTCCATATATATGTGTTAGCATACAGTATGTGTTTTTCTCTTTCTGACTTACTTCACTCTGTATGACAGACTCTAGGTCCATCCACCTCACTACAAATAACTCAATTTCGTTCCTTTTTATGGCTGAGTAATATTCCATTGTATATATGTGCCACATCTTCTTTATCCATTCATCTGTCCGTGGACACTTAGGTTGCTTCCATGTCCTGCCTATTGTAAATAGTGCTGCAATGCACATTGGGGTACATGACTCTTTTTGAATTCTGGTTTTCTCAGGGATATGCCCAGTAGTGGGATTGCTGCATCATATGGTAGTTCTATTTTTAGTTTTTTAAGGAACCTCCATACTGTTCTCCATAGTGTCTGTATCAATTTACATTCCCACCAACAGTGCAAGAGCGTTCCCTTTGCTCCACACTCTCTCCAGCATTTATTGTTTGTAGATTTTTTGATGATGGCCATTCTGACTGGTGTGAGGTGATACCTCATTGTTATTTTGATTTGCATTTCTCTAATGATTAGTGATGTTGAGCATCCTTTCATGTATTTGTTGGCAATCTGTATATCTTCTTTGGAGAAATGTCTATTTAGGTCTTCTGCCCATGTTTGGATTGGGTTGTTTGTTTTTTTGATATTGAGCTGCATCAGCTGCTTGTAAATTTTGGAGATTAATCCTTTGTCAGTTGCTTCATTTGCCAATATTTTCTCCCATTCTGAGGGTTGTTTTTTGGTCTTGTTTATGGTTTCCTTTGCTGTGCAGAAGCTTTTAAATTTCATTAGGTCCCATTTGTTTTTTTTTTGTTTTTATTTCCATTTCTCTAGGAGGTGGGTCAAAAAGGATCTTGCTGTGATTCATGTCATAGAGTGTTCTGCCTACGTTTTCCTCTAAGAGTTTTCTAGTGTCTGGCCTTACATTTAGGTCTTTAATCCATTTTGAGTTTATTTTTGTGTATGGTGTTAAGGAGTGTTCTAATTTCATTCTTTTACATGTAGCTGTCCAGTTTTCCCAGTATCACTTAATAAAGAGGCCATCTTTTCTCCATTGTATATTTTTGCCTCCTTTATCAAAGATAAGATGACCATATGTGTGTGGGTTTATCTCTGGGTTTTCTAGCCTGTTCCATTGATCTATATTTCTGTTTTTGTGCCAGTACCATACTGTCTTGATTACTGTAGCTTTGTAGTATAGTCTGAAGTCCGGGAGCCTGATTCCTCCAGCTTCTTTTTTTGTTTCTCAAGATCGCTTTGGCTCTTCAGGGTCTTTTGTGTTTCCATACAAATTGTGAAACTTTTTGTTCTAGTTCTGTGAAAAAGGCCATTGGTAGTTTGATAAGGATTGCATTGAATCTGTAGATTGCTTTGGGTAGTATAGTCATTTTCACAATGTTGATTCTTCCAATCCAAGAACGTGGTATATCTCTCCATCTGTTTGTGTCATCTTTGATTTCTTTCATCAGCATCTTATAGTTTTCTGCATATGGGTCTTTTGTCTCCTTAGGTAGGTTTATTCCTAGGTATTTTATTCTTTTTGTTGCAATGGTAAATGAGAGTGTTTCCTTAATTTCTCTTTCAGATTTTTCATCATTAGTGTATAGGAATGCAAGAGATTTCTGTGCATTAATTTTGTATCCTGCAACTTTACCAAATTCATTGATTAGCTCTATTGGTTTTCTGGTAGCATCTTTAGGAGTCTCTATGTATAGTGTCATGTCATCTGCAAACAGTGACAGTTTTACTTCTTCTTTTCCAATTTGTATTCCCTTTATTTCTTTTTCTTCTCTGATTGCTGTGGCTAAAACTTCCAAAACTATGTTGAATAATAGTGGTGAGAGTGGACAACCTTGTCTTGTTCCTGATCTTAGAGGAAATGGTTTCAGTTTTTCACCATTGAGAATGATGTTGGCTGTGGGTTTGTCATATATGGCCTTTATTATGTTGAGGTAAGGTCCCTCTATGCCTACTTTCTGGAGGGTTTTTATAATAAATGGAACACATTGTAATTTGGTTTGCAGTTCCTTAAATGCTAATGATATTGTCTATCTTTTCATATGTTGATTTAGTCATCTTCTTTGAAAAAATGTGCAAATCTATTCAAATCCATTACTATTTTTCAATTGGTTTATTAGTCTTTCTATTGTTGAGTTGTAAGAGTTCTTTGTATATTCTGGTACTAGACATTTATTTAATTTTCAAATATTTCCTCCCATTCTGTAGATTCTCTTTTTGTTTCTTGATGGTATCCTTTGACACACAGAAATCTTAAATTTTGGTGAAGTCTGGATTATTTTTCCTTGGTTGCTTGCACTTTTGGTGTCATATCTAAGAAACCATTGCCTAATTCAAAGTCATAAAGATTCAGACCTGTTATCGTCTAAGAGTTTTATGGTTTTAGTTCATACATTTAGTTTATTAAGCAAATAAATTTGTACATAGAAATCCTAAAGTAAAAGTAAAATATAATTTTTCTCTTTTTCTACCTTTTCGCAATTTCAAACGTCTTTAATGACAATGATTATAGTGAAAACTCCAAATATATAATTTAAAAAATCCAATGATATAGAATTATTTGGGTAGTGGAAATACCCAGACTAAACTATAAAAAGGACTATACATCCTTTTTGAGAGTTTTATTGCATGTTTGTTTTTACAATGCTCAAAATAAAGTTGTTGTATTTGATGTCAAATTGACACTAGTTAATTATATATATATTTTTTGCAATTTCTAATGCTAAGTAGCTCCTGTAGCCTTCATTTATATACTGTTTAGATGTAAATCATTTCTGTTTTCTACTTATTAGTTTCTTTTTGCCAAATAGGTTTTCAGTTTCTTTTTTATTCTTCATTGAATCTTATTCATGCTATATATTACCATAGAGAATCCTTAGATAGCTCAACAGTTAGTATATGTTGTTTAAAAAAGTTTATGAGCAGCAAATTGTACATTTGACATCACAGGAAATGATTTTTATTTTCCATGGGGTAAATAATTCAAATTCTGACTGCAGCATACAGGCCATTATCAGGACACTCCTCAGACCTCCTGACTGGTCATTTCATGCATACAAGAAAAAACAAACCAGCATCTCTTATATTTGCTGTCCACATCGCCTGAAGCAGATTTGGAGTCGTGCATAGGAAAATGATTTATTACCTGAATCTTCCCCATTCGTAAAACTTGTCACTAAGTGAATCCTCTGAGTTGATCCTGTGGAGAGGCTGGAGCGCATGTAAGCACTGTCTGAGCGGCTCCTTATCCTGTGAATGCCGTTGCTCCCCAGCTAACCGCAGTAGGTTCTTTCCTGCTGACTTCATGCTGAAAAGACTGTGCCCCATAATTTAATTAGTTGATCATTCTAATCTGCTAATTTAACTTCTTTTGAGCATTGTGTCCCTTGCAGCGACATTTTTGAGACTTAATGGACAAGTGTACAGTTTCTGGGCAGTGCGTCTTCATTTACTGAACCAGTATGGCACCTTCCTTAGTTGATTTAACCCTTCTGTTCTTTGGTATTGTGAGGTGTTCAGCCAGACCTACTGATGTGCGCTCATTATGACCAGTTGTCTACAAAGCACCTGCTTTCCTGAGAAAGGATCTTATTACTAAAACATAATTAGTTCTTGCCAAGAAGAGGACTTCCGTTTCTTTGGCTGGCTCGATGCTTTATCAGACTGCCTGTTTGGTCTTTGCTGTGCTCAGCCCAAATTTCTTCCTTCTCCTTTTGTTCTGGGAAGGTGCTGCTACGAATCGCTTTCCATCCTCCCTCCTGGAAGCTGGATCGTGCTGTGCCCGGGGCCGGGCAGAGAGATTGTGCCGCGATATGAGTACAATGGTTCTAGTTCCTGCCACCTTCTCAGGGGAGTCGTTTGGGTCAAAGGACGGCCAAAGAGTTACATTCTGCACCTCCCCCTCCCCCACGGCTGTCAGCAAATACTGTCCCTCCCTCTGCTCCTCTTTCTGGTCACCCTACTCCCTCCCTCATTAAAGGACTCCCATTGGAATCAGTAGGGGCAGGGCCAGCAAAGTCAGGGTTTGTGCCACCATCTGTCCCTTTGTTCCAGGACAGCTGGTTCCAGCAGAGCTGGCTTAAAAACGGAAATACTCCCACAGGGGACATCACCTGAAACTCAAAAGCACCTGAGCGAAAAGAAGCAGAATCATTCCTATAACGAACTCTGTGACCTTGGGCTTGAAGCCTCATTTCTTCAAATCTCAGTTTCCACACCTGAAAAAGGTGAGAGTGAACTGGATCTGTTTCTTCATTTCCTGCAAGTTGATCAACGCTTTGGGAATCTGATGAAAGCCACGGACTTTCTCTTTAAACAGTGCACGTGTACAAATAAGAAAAATGATACAAAGTTAGGGATTGACTGACACCCTGGAGGGCCAAGACCACTAGGTTAAAATAAAAAATAAAGAAGCAAACAAACAAAACCAGAAACACAATCTCTAAGTTTGTGTTTTGACATCTCACATTCTGCGGTTCCAGCCTCCTCTTTCCACGTTCTTGACCTGCCTGGAATGTCCTCAGCACTGACGTGTCCCTCATGCCTCATTTCTGTGTGATGTTGTCACATGTTTGTTTTCCCATGAGTTAACCATAAAGGGACACCTTTTGGCAAAATTATGAAACTGTGATGAGACACTACAGGACTGTATCATTGGCCATTTCTTTTCACTTTTGAAATTTCTCTCTTTTTTAAAAATTATTTTTTAAATTGTGGTAAAATATACATTAGATGAAGTTTACCATCTTCACCATTTTTAACCGTACTGCTCATTGGCATAAATAGATTCACATTGTTGTGCAACCATCATCATTATCCATCTCCAGAACTTTCTTTATCTTCTGAAATTGAACTCTGTACTCATTAAACAATAACTCCTCATTCCTCCAGGTCCTGGCAACCACCATTCTACTTTCTTTTTAAATTTGACTACTCTAGGTATTTCATATAACCGGAATCATATAGTATTTGTCCTGTGTCTGGCTTATTTTACTTATCATAATGTCCCCGAGGTTCATCCATGTTGTAACATGTATCAGAATTCCATTCCGTTGTAAGGTTAAATAATATATCATTGTATATTTGAGCCACATTTTGTTTATCTATTCATCCATTGAGGGACACTTGAGTTGCTTCTGCATGTTGGCTATTGTGAATAATGCTGCTATGAACAGGTGTGTACAAATGTCTGTTTGAGTACTTGCTTTCAATTATTTGGAGGTATGTACCCAGAAGTAGAATGGTAATTCAATTTCTAATTTTTTGAGGAACTGCCATCCTATTTTCTGTAGCAGCGCTAACATTCCCACTAACAGTGCACAAGCATTCCAATTTCTCCATCTCTTCGCCAGCACTTGTTATCACTTGTTAGTTTTTGTTTTTGGTTTCTTTAGAGTAGCCGTCCTAGTGGGTGTGAGGTGATATCTCATTGTGGTTTTGATTTGAGTTTCCCTAGTGATTAGTGATGTTGAGCATCTTTTCATGTGTTTATTTGCCATTTGTATTTCTTTGGAGAAATGTTTGTTCCTTTCTCTCTTTTTAACTCATACATTTATATTTTTTTCTGTGCTTTATTCCCCCTTTCTTTCTCTGTCTTAGATTTTTGCTCAGTTGGTGGTGCTAAATACACACATAATTTAATTGTGTGGTAGTTTTGAGTGTAAAAAAAAGAGGAACAATTGCATAGTTTTCTCTTATTTATTACTATTACTGTTATTGCATTTATGTTCCTAAAATTGAAATGAATCTAAAAAATAAGCATCAAAAGAAACTTGCCTACTGTCAATTATAACATAATTCTCATTGCCTACCCACCTACTAATGTAGACACACTTTGAAGAATCTATGCATCTATCAGATTAGCTTAATTATTTCCACTGGTACCATTTCACAGGATTAATTTTTTTTTTATAAATTTATTTTATTTATTTATTTATTTTAAATTTTTGGCTGTGTTGGGTCTTCATTGCTGTGTGTGGGCTTTCTCTAGTTGCGGCGAGAGGGGGTTACTCTTTGTAGTGGTACATGGGCTTCCCATTGCGGTGGCTTCTTTTGTTGCGGAGCACGGGCTCTGGCGCACAAGCTTCAGTAATTGCAGCATGCAGGCTCAGTAGTTGTGGCTATGTGTGGCTTAAGAAAGAGGGAAATTTATTTCCTTCTCACGACAGTCCAGATATCAGCAGGCAATACAGATGTGTAGGGCCTGCACGTGTGCCTTCCATTTCAGAGGCCAAGTGGCTGTTCTAGTACATGTTTTATCTCAAAGGACAGGGAAGATTTTATTTATTTATTTATTTAATTTATTTTTTATTTATATATTTTATTTATTTATTTATTTATTTATTTTTTATTTGGGTCTTCGTTGCTGCACGCGGGCTTTCCCTAGTTGCGGAGAGCAGGGGCTACTCTTCATTGCGGCGAGCAGGCTTCTCATTGCAGTGACTTCTCTTGTTGCAGAGCACGGGCTCTAGGTGCGCAGGCTTCAGTAGTTCTGACATGGGCTCTAGAGCGCAGGATCAGTAGTTGTGGCGCGTGGGCTTAGTTGCTCTGCAGCATGTGGGATCTTCCTGGACCAGGGCTTGAACCCATGTCCCCTGCGTTGGCAGGCGGATTCTTAACCACTGCGCCACCAGGGAAGCCCTCCTTTTCCACCTTTAAAGCCCCTTGTAACCACACAGAGCCCACTCAGATAATCTAGGATAATCTCCTTATTCTAAAAGTCACCTGATTAGGAACCTTAATTCTCCTTTGCCATGTAAAATAATGTATTTATAGGTTCCAGGGATTAGTATGTGGACGTCTTTGGGGGGAACATTATTCTGCCTACCAGGCACACACCAGAACAAAACACAGGCAATATGAACTTCTAGAAGGGGGAACACTAATGATGAACAAATTTAGGTCAGAAACTACCAGCACAATGATCTAAAGCATTATCTGGAAGTTCATTCATTTATTCAATCAGAATATTTATTAAGCAGATAATGTGGGCTAGATTCCTACAGAAATGCAAAGATGGAGAAGTTTTCGAGCAGTCAACCACAGGCTCCTTTGAGACCCAGCCTGCCCTGGGCCATACGAGGTGTCCTAAAATACTAGGTAAAAAGTCTATTCTAGAATGGGCATCCTCAGAAAATCTACAAACAACAAATGCTGGAGAGGGTGTGGAGTAAAGGGAACCCTCGTGCACTGCGGGTGGGAATGTAAAGTGATACAGCCACTATGGAGAACAGTATGGAGGGTCCTTAAAAAACTAAAAATAGAATGACCATATGACCCAGCAATCCCACTACGGGGCATATACAGATGTATGGACACCAAGCAGGGAAAGCGGGGAGGGGGGGTGGTGGTGGTGGTGTGATGAATTGGGAGATTGGGATTGACATGTATACACTAATAAGTATAAAATAGATAACAAATAAGAACCTGCTGTATAAAAAAATAAAATAAAATTCAAAAAAAAAAGTCTATTGATTGTGGACACCTGCCCTATGAGAAATGTTCTTCAGAATTCCAAGACTCTTGTCTTCATTTGGAAGTCAAAGTGACACAGTGTTTAATCTACCTGATTGCTGTACAAGGTTACCTTCCCAAATTAAAATACCAAAAACATTAAAAAAAAATTACCAGGGTTAGCTCTGGATTGCCTTTTCGTCTTAACTGATATCCCACTTTCCCGTAGAGATACCTAACTTCAAAATGGAGCCAGCCCTGAAAAATATCCACGGTATCAACACGCATTCTGTAGCAGCGACTGGAATCAGTATTTTATTTACAGATCCAAGATACGTTCAGCACAGCTGTATCACTGGCCAAGGCAGGCCTGAACGTCAGGGTCATTTTCTGATCATCAATTAAATAGATTACTTTCGGCTGGAGCACAGATGGAGGTCATTATTATTAAAGTTGAGTTGAGAGAGGTTACCCACATGGGAATCACCTGAAGATTACAGGAAAATATATCTTTGTGCTGGATCTCAAGGGAGCTGGCTTTTTTACATTTTCCTGGAAGTGACACTTGCCCAGCATCATATATCTGACTGCAATAATGAGGTTATGTGACTTTACACATCGAAAAAAATATCTAAACATAATCACAGTATTACTTTGAGCTTCCCCTGCACTCTTCATCCAAGGACTTTATCATTAGCTAATTAAATCTCACAGTTTGGAAATGAAAGTGTATACTTACCTCATTTTACCAAAGAGAATGTTTTGGGGAAGTTAAATGATAGGCAGTTACCCCAACTGAAAGGAAGTAGGGAAACGGGGCAGGTATGTCTTGCATTTACCGAACAATGTAGGTGATAAATGTAATGAATCTCAAAGGTTCACGCGAGGACCACTCATCTGATCTATCACTTTCGAAGGGATGCATCTAAATGTCACCAGATACAGGGGAAAAACACTCACAAATTCACAGGAAAGGACATTCTGTGGCTTTCCTCAGCAATCTATTTTGGTGTCTTTACAAAATAAGTCCTTTATGAAATAAATTCTTGTTCTCAATTTAATGTCTTCTTATTGCTTTTCTTTTTATAACACTTCCTTGAGATATAATTCATGTGGCATATCATTCACCAATTTAAAGAGTACATTTCAATGGCTTTTAATATATTCACAGACATGTGCAACCATCACAAGCAATTTTAGAACATGTTTATCATTTCATAAAAGAAACCCCTCACCCCTTAGCTATTACCACGCTATGCCCCGATGTTCCCCAAATCTAAGGAAGCACGAAATCACTTTCTGTCTCTATAGACTTGCCTATTCTGGACATTTCATATAAATGAGATCATATAATATGTGGTCTTTTGTGTCTGGCTTCTTTCACTCGGCATAGTGTTTCCAAGGTTCATCCATGTTATGACATGTCTCAGTCCTTCATTCCTTTTTTTAGCTATATAATGTTTTATTGTTATAGATATGATTTATCCATTCCATACACTCATTGTTTCTCTTTTCATGAATTGATGGACATTTGGGCTGTTTCTACCTTTTGGCTCTTATGAATAATGCTGCTGCAAACATTCATGTGCAAGCTTGAGTGAGTACCTATGTTTTCATTTGAGGGGGTATAATACCTAAAAGTAGAATTGCTGGGTCATATAGTAACTCTGTATTTAACCTTTTGAGGAACTGTTGACTATTTTTCAAAGTTGCTGCAACATTTTACATTTCACCAGCAGCATACTGTATAAGGGTTCTGATTTCTCCACACCCTCATGGAAACTTGTTATTCTCTGACCTTTTTTAAAAGTTTCAATTAAGGGCTTCCCTGGTGGCGCAGTGGTTGAGAGTCTGCCTGCCAATGCAGGGGACACGGGTTCGAGCCCTGGTCTGGGAAGATCCCACATGCCGCGGAGCAACTGGGCCCGTGAGCCACAACTGCTGAGCCTGCGGGTCTGGAGCCTGTGCTCCGCAACGAGAGGCCGCGACAGTGAGAGGCCCGCGCACCGAGGTGAAGAGTGGCCCCCGCTTGCCCCAACTAGAGAAAGCCCTCGCACAGAAACGAAGACCCAACGCAGCCATAAATAAATAAATAAATAAAATTTAAAAAAAAAAAATTAAAAAAAAAAAAAGTTTCAATTAATTTTTTTATTGAGGGAAAATTCACATAACATTAACATTTTAAAGTGTACAATTCAGTAGCATTTAGTACATTCACAATGTCGTGTGACCATCATTTTTATCTAGGCCCAAAACATCTTCGTTACCCCCAAGAGAAGACTTTGTAGCCATTTATCAGTTACTCCCTATTCCCCCCTCCTGTCTTCAAGCCAGGAAGAGAGGCCTCACCAGAAACCAAATTTTCAGGCACCTTGATCTTGGACTTCTTGCCTCCAGAACTGTGTGAAAATAAATTTCTGTTGTTTAGGCCCCTCAGCCTGTAGCATTTTGTTATGTCAGCTTGAGCAGACTAATACGCAGATAAATGGAATCATAAAATATGTGGACTTTTGTTACTTGCTTCTCTTACTTAATAGAACATTTTCAAAGTTCATCCATATTGTAGCATGTATCACTACTTCATGCCTTCTTGTGGCTGAATATTATTCAGTTGTGTGGATATACTATATTTTGTTTATCCATTCCTCCATTTGACATGGGAGTTCTCTTCACCTTTGGCTATTGTAAATAGTGCTCCTATGAACACATGTGCAAGTATTTGCTTGAATACCTGTTTTCAATACTTTGGGGTATAAATCTAGGAGTAGAATTGCTGGGTCATATGTTGATTCTGTGTTTACCTTTTTCAAAAACTGCCGGAGTGTTTCTCACAGTGGCTGTACCATTTTGCACTTCCACCAGCAATGTATGTGGTTTCCAGTTTCTCCACATCCTTGCCAACAATGTTACTGCCCCCAATTTTGATTATAGGCATCCTAGAGGGTATGAAGTAGTATCTCATTCTGTTTTTTGATTTGCATTTCTTGGATGACTGATGATGTGTAGGATCGTTTCATTTGTTTATTGGCCATTTATACAACTTCTTTGAAGAACTATGTATTCATATCCTTTGTCCATGTTAAAATTGGGTTATTTGTCCTTTCATTGTGGAGTTGTAAAAGTTCTTTACATATTTTGGTTAATAGATCATTATTAGATATATGATTTACAAATATTTTCTTCCACTCTCAGGTCGTCTTTTCACTTTCTTGATAGTGTCCCTAGAAGCACAAAAGTTTTAAATTTTGATGATGTCTAATTTATCTATTTTTTTTGCTTGTGTTTTTGCTGTCACGTCTAAGGAACTATTGCCTAATTCACACTCCTGAAGATTTATGCTTATGTTCTCATCTGAGAATTTTAGTTTTAGCTCTTGTATTTAGGACTTTGATCTATTTTGAGTTAATTTTGTTAATGGTGTGAGGTATGAATCCAAATTCGTTGTTTTGCATGTGGGTATCCTGTCCCATTTGCAGAAAAAAATTATTCTTTCCTCATTGAATTGTCTTGGAACACCGATTGATAATCAATTGACCATATATGTGAATGATTATTTCTGGACTTTCAATTCTATTCCATTAGAGTATATGTCTGTTCTTATGTCAGTACCAAACATTCTTGAATACTGCAGCTTTGTAGTAAGTTTTGAAATTGGGAAGTATAAGTCCTTCAACTTTGCTCTTTTTGAGATTATTTTGGGGTCAGTCTGATTTCCACGTGACTATTATTTTCATACGGATAAGGTTGTCAATTTTTACTTGAAAGGCAGTTGAGTATTTGATAGAAATTGCTATGAATCTGTAGCTCATTTCGGGAGTATTGCCATCTTAACAATAGTAAATCTTCCAATCAATGACACAGGTTGTCTTTCTATTTATTAGGTCATCTTTAATTTCTTTCAATGATATTTTATAGTTTTCAGTATAGAAGTCTTAACATTTATTGTCTTAAATTCATCTCTAAGTATTTTATTCTTTTTGATGTTATTGTAAATGGAATAATTTTTTCCTTTTCATTGTTTTAAATTGAAGTATAGCTGATTTACAATGTGCCAATCTCTGCTGTACAGCAGTAGAATAATTTTCTTAATTTAATTTTTGGATTGTTTATTGCTAGTATATAGATATAGAATTGATTTTGTGTATTTATTTTGTATTCTCTAAACTTGCTAAGGTCTATTTTCATCTAATAGTTTCTTTGTGGATTCCTTAGGATTTTCTCTTTATAAGATCATGTCAACAGCAAACCGAAATAGATGTACTTTTCCTTTCTAATCTGGATGACTTTTCTTTTTCTTGCCCAATTACTCTAAATAAAACTTCCAGTACAATATTGAACAGAAATGGTGATAGCAGACATCCTTGTCTGCTTTGCCACATGTATAATTAAGACCCATATTTATTAAACTGTGTAAAAAAGGCATAGTTCAAATTTATGTTGCTTTGCTATTTGAAATGGAACATGAATATATCTTGGTTCCATCCTTCCATTTTAAAAGGGCATAAACTATTTATTAACTTTCTATCTTGGTATTGGGAGGATAAATTAGAATTTGACAGTCCCCTTAAAAATTAAATATTATGTAAATTCATAGGACAAAGTTACGGGGCATGATTAGGAAAATTCATGAGAGGGAGATGAAACCTCAGGCCTCAACCATTTTTCCTTCTTAGAGATCAGAATTATTAATAAATCGTGAGCTTTATTCTTAAATAAGGCAGGCTGGGGTCCAGGTGACTTTCCTGGAAGGCACACAGAATGTTTGCTGCCCTGGGGGACCGTGAATTACTTCTGCACATCTATTGGTTAGAGCCCTTTTGTTTAGGAATCCTGCTCGCATTGTCTTCATAAATAAATTAGTATCCCAATTAATATAAAAGTAGCCTGCAAAAGGATTGCCCCTTTGGGCCAATAAATTTCTTCTCTCTGAAAAATGAGGAAAAGGGGTCAGAGCACTGCTTTTTTTTTTCTGGAAATTTCGCCTTGATATGGCTGTACAAATGGTTGTAAGGTTGTGACCTCCAATCATTGAAGCCTCCCTCGCTGAGAAGCAAGGTCGTTTCTGGGGCCCAGGACCCCTCTTATGAAGGGAGCTCCTACCCTGTGGTTATACCTGCAGGTAGCCCTGGGATATGGTCTGACATTGCATTTGACTCCTAGAAAGAGGATTATTTCAGTCCTTTTTGGCTACTATGACAAAATAGACTGGATGGTTTGTAAAAAACAAATTTATTTCTCACAGTTCTGGAGGCTGGAAAGCCCAAGATCAAGGCACCAGCAGACTGAGTATCTGGTGAGGACCTGCTTCCTGGTTCATAGGTGGGTTTTTCTTTTCTGTGTCCTCACATGGCAGAAGGGAGGAGGGAACTCTCTGGAGCCTCTTTTACAAAAGCAGAAATCCCACTCATGAGGACTCCACTCTCAGGACCCAATCACCTTCCAAAGGTCCCACTTCCTAATATTATCACAATGGGGATTAGATTTTAACATGAATTTTTTTTGGTGATGGATGGGGGCAAGACTTTCAGTCCATAGCAAAGAGGCATTCTGCACTTTGACAGCTGCTCAAATGTTTATTAGTTGTAACTACCTATTATGGAGGTCCTGGGATAAGTGCTTTCTCTGAGTTATCTCCTTTGGTTCTCAAACAGTCCTATCAGTAGGTACTATTATTAATCGCAATGTCTACTTGCAGAAGTTGAGGTTATAGAGGCATCAGGTTGTTTTTCCCCCTACCCAAAATTCTTTCCCCCCATTTTCTGTTAATACCATCCTTTTCCTTAGTGGAAGTCTTCTGCCCACCTCCTTGTGACCCTAGCATAGTATCTTGTTATTAGATCTAGTTAAAATATCCTGCCCTACTGTTCAGAGAGTGTGAACAAGTAACCGAGGATCAGGTGATCTCGTAATAATGATTCTGATGAAGTTCTTATCATGGATTTGATATCCAGATGTTGAGGAGAAGGTTTCCTTTTCTCCTAGAGTCATTACATGGAAAGATGGAAGCCTGGATCACAAACCTCTCTTTCCCTACATTTGTGGAGAATTTTGCCAGTAATATAAGAGAATGAAACACACTGAGAGAAGCACAGCAAAGAGATTGAGAAAAAGAATCGTGATATTTTTGAGTCTCTGAGGCCAGATCCTTTTCTATAGTGAGATAATAAAAACTCATTTTTGCTTACTTGTTTGAGTTAGAGTTTTGTCATTTGCAACCATAAGCTTATCCACAATTATGCAGCTAAGGTTGCAAAGCTGGTTTTAAATCTCTGCCTGTCTAGCTCTAAAGTTTGTGCTCTATGCAATACTTTGGTTATACAGCTCTGAGCCAGATATTTCAAGTGAGTCAAGTAGCAGGAATAAAGTGTATGAAAGACTCAGGTTCACAACCGGCAGACCTACTGTGCATAACCCCAAGTGTTAAAATTCACGTCCAAATTGTGAGGAGAGCAAAACTGCACGTCTCTTCGAGAAAACAAAATTAAGCATTTCTTTTTTTCTCCTAGAATAAATCACCATAGGTAGTAGTCATATGAGTTCTTAGGAGGGCAACTGAATATTTCCTGTGTAAATATCTTCATCTAATCTGAATGATCTGATATAGCAGACTGAGGCAATGACTGATTTATGGGTGTGACTGTAAGGTTGAAGAACAATTGAGAATTAAGTGGATCTCGGGAGTAATTAGTAGAATTTGACCTGTGCTCTGGGTCCACACGTGGTTCTCCGTAATGTTGCATGGCTTGTGCTGATAAGCAGACCTCAACCATAAGATCTTCATCCTTCACCCCTTTCCTGACCCACATATTATTGCCAGTTGAATGATTGCCATCTACCATCATGTAAAATTCGACGTGTATTTATTTTGTTTGCACTCAAATAAATATAACAAAAACTGTTGAAGTACACATAGAAAATTACAAAGATACATACACATACAGTTCTCCATACATCTACGCAGATATCTATTGTCCATTTTTTTCAATTACTTGGGCATCACTTAAAATATTTGACCTTGAAGTTCAAAATTACAAAAGCCCCAGCTGTTGACTGGGATATAAAAAAGTAGACATTAATAACTAAAGTATATGCAACAAAGGCAGCAGCCACTCTTCTAAATAGATCTTGGGTGAAATAGGAAATATCAAAACAGCAGTTTCAGGATGGTTGAGAATAATAACAGAATATTATAAATCTGAATTCATGATATATGATTGATGATTTTCTTAGGTGCAGATTCATGGACTTAAAATTCACTATAACTAGGGACTTCTCTGGTGGTGCAGTGGTTAGGAATCTGCCTGCCAATGCAGGGGACACGGGTTCGAGCCCTGGTCTCGGAAGATCCCACATGCTGCGGAGCAAATAAGCCCATGTGCCACAGCTACTGAGCCTGCGCTCTAGACCCCGTGAGCCACAACTACTGAAGCCCATGCGCCTAGAGCCTGTGCTCCGCAACAAGAGAAGCCACCGCAATGAGAAGCCCGCGCACCACAACAACAACCCTGTTTGCCACAACTAGAGAAAGCCCGTATGCAGCAATGAAGACCCAACGCGGCCAATAAATAAATAAAAATTAAAAAAAAAATTCACTATAACTAAATAAGAAAGAATAAAAGTAAAGAAACAAAACCTTAAGCTGAAGAAGTTAGAAAAGGAATGGCAAAACAAACCTAAGGAAGGAAGGAGAAAGTAACTGATATTAAATAAAAGTACAGTTAATACATTAGAATATATATATATTTTTGGCATGAGGGATCTTGGTTCCCCGACCAGGGATCGAACCCTTGCCCTTGCAGTGGAAGCACAGAGTCCTAACCACTGGGCCACCAGGGAAGTCCCTGTGTATGTTTTTTTAACAGTAGAATTAATAAATTGAAGGTTGGTATTTTGAGGAAAAATTGGCAAATCAATACTTAGTCTAATATGAAAATGATGGATAACTGTTTTGCTTTGAATGTAATAAGCAGGACTTAATGATTTTTGTCTAATTAAAAAGCAATATATGCTCAACAATAAGTTAGAATATAAAAGCAATGTAAACTATATCATTTCATAGTTTGATCCTCCATTTTACTTACAAAATGGCTGTTTTAAATTATTTTTCTCCCACAGTATCATCACCCCATACCCACCGACATCCTCAGTTTATTATCACCTAAGACTGTTCAACTTAGAAATATCACTGAAAAATTATTTCTCGTATTCCTCTGAACTGTTTTGTGCCTTTTGACCTTGACACTTCAAATCCACAGCTAAATCCGTCATACCTGTATAACTACAGATACTTCTCAGCTAGTATAAGTGCCTCCACAGTTTCCGTTTTTTGGTCCGTTTGGGACACATGCATCAGGAACTACTGTCCTAGGGTTGAGCAAGGCAGCCACTGTTACACTCTTGGCCAGGCGGGCTTAGGTATGGGCTGTCAGAGTCTTGGTTAAATATCCACAGTCTCTTTCTTCCCCCGTCTGATTTCCTTCTGGTTTCTCCCATTAGCCACAGTAAACTGGATGCCTGAGGGCCAGGGAGCCTGGGTGGTGTAGCCTTTTCCTGTGTACAAGTCAGTTACCTGCAGAGGCTGGCAGAGTGGGGAGGAGCCACTGGAGGGCCAAATGGAGAAAAACCAGCACGCTAGCTGCCCCTTCCCCTTCTTCTCTTCCTCCCAGAGGTAATCTGGCCACACAGATTTTCTCATTTTCCCTGACTTTGACAGACTCACTCTGAATTCTTGCCTTTGCATGTACTGTTTTCTTTGGCAGAAATTCCCTTACTCCATTTCTTTGCCTGGCAAACAAACTCCTACTTATCCCTCAAGCTCCAGCTCAAATGTTACCACTCTTTTACCTACACACTTGTAGAGGCAGCAAAGTCCGAACAACGGGACAAAGAAACATAAGGTCGGGTCCTCAATCCGCCACTTACTAGCTGATGTGGGCCAGGTACTTCTCCGATTTTACGTAGTTCCCCCCCCCCCTTTTTTTCTTTTGCAAAATAGGAATGGGAATTGCTGCCTTGACATCCTTTCTCCAGGGATGAAAAAATCCGTGAGATAAAATGTTCTCTAAAATGCAAATCACTTTACAAATTTAGTTTTGTTGTGGTTGCTCTTACCATTGCTTAGATTTTTTTCTATTAGTTCAGACCGATCACAGTGCAAAAGGCAACTTTAGTGGCATTCACATACGAATTCAAATTCCTACTCACTCCCTTTTCTTTCTACAGCCCCCTTTTTCTCTCCTGTTCAGTTATTCCCCCCCGCGGCCGCTCTCATTTCTTTTTCGGCTTGTTTACTCTGAACCCAGGTATCCAAGGTCATTGCTTGATTGTGCAGGTGCATCTCACAGTTAAAGAGGTTAAGTCATTTAGTAACGGCAAGGAGGTAGGGGTGGAACGGGGTAGGTCATCCTAACAAAACGCTGCACTCTAAGTTGTAAAGTTCTGGGAGGTGAGAATTCAGACTGGCAGGGTCATAAACGAACCCCTCGCAGAGGGAGGGTGCAGGGCCGACTTGGGCTTCTGCGCGAGCCTCTGCAGCCCGCGCCGCAGCCCGCGCTTGGACGCCGGAACCCCAGGCAGGCGGGCGCGGTGGCGGGTCCGGAATTCCGGGAGGAGAGCACGAACGGGCGAAGACTACAACTCCCGACGTGCACGGCGGCCAAAACGCGTTCTATCCCCGCTTGACTTCTCATTCTTTCCAGTTCTTACGACGGAGTCCGGTGTCTAGGAACTGCATAGTAGTCACTATAGCGAGACTGTAAGCTTCTCTGTTGGCGCGGGGACCGGAACAGCTTACGGAATGCCTCTCACTCTTTGGGTCCTTCGCTCAGGCGTTGAGGAACTCGCTTTCGGACCGGCCGGGTTTCTAGGGGGACAGTAATTGTGGTAGGACGCTGTGGCGCGGCAGTTTAATTCTCCGGCGGCGGCTGATTGAGCGGGACGAGATGGTCCTGACGGGGCTCATCAGGAAACTGGGTAACAGTCTGAGTTGCCCCTCGCCCGGGTCGCCCACCCGTCGTGGCCGCTTGCTGAGAATGGCGGTGTCACGTTTCCGAGGCCGGGCCACCCCGCGACGGCTTCCTGTCTCGTCCGGGCTTCGGCAGGGCAGCCCCCGGGGGCCCACCTCGGACTTTGTGTAAACTCCGCAGTTCGCGTCGTGAATGCACCAGCGTCCTGCGTGTGGAAAAAACTGGTTTCTTTATTTCCTTCTTCACCCCGCTCCCGCCCCCAGCGTAGATAACGAAGTTTTAGGGTACATTCCCTGTGGGCGTCTCTTTGGAGTCGGGAAATAGCTCTGTGCTGTCTTCTTTGACAGGTCATCAGCTGGCCGAGATCAGGGCACGCGCTCTCAAGAATATTCTCTGCAAGATTGAGCACAGTTTAATCTGCTGTGCTGATCTGGTTCAGGAGAGGCTCCTCTTTCTCCATTTGCTGGAATGGTTCAATTTCCCGTCCGTTCCAATGAAAGAAGAGGTTCTGAGTCTGTTGAACAGATTGGTTAAGGTAGGATCATTTTGAAATAAAATAATCAGACAAGTGAGTATTGCGTAGTCATTTAATTGTAGCATTTGTTGAAAATTTAAATTATTAAAATTTTAAAAAAACAGCTGTGAATGTTGAATTTTAATTCATTTGGGTATATAATGCTCCATCCTCCTTTTCTCTGATTTGTGATGTTGAATCTCACATTGTCTCTGCTGTGTGCTGAAGTAACACAGTTTCTGAGTTCAGGTATGTCCTGATTTGGGGGATCGTCTTTGGAGGTTAATACTTGTCATTCTGTTTTCCCTTATGGTTCTGTTATTTACATGTTAAAATGAGATGTCTTTGTGTAAAAGAGAACACATTTAAAGATAAAGTTACAGACCATGATACTAAATGGCACAAGTATGTTAAATTGTTTTTCCCATATCTGTTTTTCAGATTTATGTTTCTCAGTCTGTCTTGAGAGTAGTTAGTTGTCAGGGTCAAATATCAAAGTGGCAGGTTTAACTTTTCCAAACTGTAAATCACTATGCAGTTGTAGGGGATACTTATTACTTTGGCATCCTTTGAGTGATTGGAGGTAGAAGAGGATACAGTGAGTGTCAGTGAAGAGAAGTAATCAATTTAATAAATAAAAGTAGGAATGGATAGTGTGTATTTCTAGTGTTCAGTGTCTGGGCTTTTCTCTCATAAGTGTTATTAAATGTTGTACGTATGTTTCTGTAAATCTGCGTCTTATGTATATCACTGCAAAAATTATGTTTTAAAAAGGAACATCTGGTATACCAAAAATAATGTCATGTTTTGACTGCTGTAAAATAAAGTCTAGAGATTTTGGTATTTATAGTTGTTCTCAAGACACTCCTTTTCTTATTTCAGTATCCCCCAGCAGTCCAGCATTTGGTTGACCTTGGTGCAGTCGAATTCTTATCTAAACTTCGTTCTAATGTGGAGCCGAATCTACAGGCTGAAATTGATGGCATTCTGGATGGACTTTTTATTCTTCCTTCAGAAGTTCCTGAACTATATTCTGCATCTTACCAAACCAGTCAAACTGGTAACTCTTTGGAATCACTCTTATGAAATCAATCAGTCAATCAGTCTGTTAAAATATAATATATTGGTTCTAATGGTTAATTCTAAGGAAAGGAACCTTAGATTAAAAAAACAAACAATCCTCCTCCTCTCCCCCCTGCAACTCTTATTTTTCTTATGTTAACTTACATGAATTTGATCTTAATTCCCCTCCTCTGATGTTACAGAGAGGAGGGTACTTGTGTGTTTTTGTTTTGGTCACGGGGCATAAAAGATGAAGTGACTTTCTTTTTTTGAGGCTAGTTTGACAGATTATTTTTTTAGCAATAACAACAGATTTTCATTGAGCACTCATTACTATGTGCCAGACGTTGTTTTATATATTTTACACTTGCATTTTGGGGGCTGTGTTCCTCATATAGGGAGGATGTCTGCCCTGCTCATGATTTTGTTACGGGGTCCAATCAAAATGAGCTGCACATGGTGTACTGGCTAAAATCAGAGTCAAAGGGACATGGATTTAAGTCCCAGTTCTGCCACTAGTTGGGTGACCTTGGCTAAGGTACTTAATCCCTCCAGGCTTTAGTTTTCTCATCCAAAAATTGGTACAATCAGCAAGAACATCTTACAGGATTTTTGTGAGGATTAAGTGGGGCAATGTCTGGACGGTGCTTAGCATAGGGCCTGGCGTATATTAAGCACAGAATCCTTGTCTGCTACAGTTACTTGTTGTTCTTGTTATTACTTGATATCCAGCATAGTGCCTTGCTCATGGAAAGCATTTAAATTGATTTGAAGGAAAGAAAATGCTCTTGAAATTTATATGATTGAGTAGTAAAAGTATAAAAAACTGTGTTCTTGCTCATTTAATCTGTTAGACCCTATTGTTCTCTGTGCCAGTGCTATACTGCCACTGCTGTGACCCTCGGTCCTGTTGTTAACAGGAACAACAATAGCAGCTGCCATTTACTGAGTTCTTGTGTGATTGTGATTTTTAACAGTGTATTTTACAATTGCTGTCTAAGCCATAACAAATAAAGTAGAATCTTAAATCATGAATTTTCAACCTAGTTCCTTGCAGGTGAGTTTAGAGGTATGGTCTAGGGCTAATTTTTAGTTTTCTGTATTAACATTAGAACTACTGGCATGAAAACGTCAAACAGAAAATTACAAAATTTGGTTTTAGCCTTTTCTTCATTCTCAATCTCATCACCGCTGAAGTGCTGAATATGTAATCATGTATGATAGGGGATCGTCAGAGTTATTGCAAGATAGTGTCTGACTCTTGCTTTTGACAACTTTTTCTTAAAAAACATGAAAATTGAAGTGATCAGGAAATATGTAGAGTAAGGGAGAGGAGAGAGATGGACTAAAAAGCTGAGATGAACAGTTCTTGAATAAATACCTTGTAACAGATTCTTTATGTACATTGTGGATGTTTTCATTCTAAGAAATAATTGTAGTTACATAACGGTAAAAGAGAGAGAAAAAAACCCCTCAATTCGAAATTGACTCGGCATCCACGTTTTTTTCCTCTTTAGGAGGACAGATTATTCAGAGAACCATAACTGGATTATTTTTTTAGTTTTTAAAGTGATTCAAAAACTTAAGATAAACTGTTTATATTTGAAAAGAGCAAGTTTCACATTCAGCAAATAATGCATCAGTAACACAGTAATATATATTTTCTTTTCAGAATTGCCACAGCAACCTGAAACCTTAACGGGATATTTTCCTCAAGACAAAAGTACTTTCCAGCAGATGGAAGTGCCTCCAAGACCTGTGGGTGTGTATCTACAGGGATGTAGGTCCTGTCTACCTGGGAAATTGGAAATTAATGTACTTTCCCTCGTTGTTGTGAAGACATATTGTGGTCAGACTTAAATGGTTAAGCACCAAACTGAGTGTTTGTTCCCTCAAGTTAGGTTAGGATATAGAGTCTAAATGGTGAAACTTTATGTTATTCTAAGTGCCTTTGACCAGCTCTCTAGGCAGTGGTAACGGTGGCCATGGTGCTTGGTGCTTATCGAGCCAGGAGTCTTTGTCAAGAGCTGAGCGGTGCACTGTACACGCCACCTCATTAATTCTCCAGCTCACTAAGCGGTGCTGTCGACCCAGTGACTCAAGCCAGAGGCTCAGGATCAAATTTGTTTCCTCATTTATCTTTATTCCAACATTCAGTTGACTGAAGAGTTCTGATTTAGAGCCTCTCTCGGGAATCTCATCCAGGTCTTTTTGCGTCTGGTCTCTGGTCGGTCATATGGTGCCTCCTCAAAGAGACCTTCCCGAGGACTCTAGCCAGTGATCACTTTTTATTTACATTTGGTTTTCTTCCTATATGTATTTATTAAATTATGTATTCATTTATTTCCTGTTTGTCTCCCTCATTATAAACTTAATGACAGCTGCAAATAGTGCTTTATCCTGTGTGGGTGTGGGGAACAGTGCCAGAAATGTGTTAAGCACTCAGTATGTATTTCTTGAATGAATGAATGAATCTTCATGGAGTCCCAGTGAGGTTGATATTGTTATTAACCCCATCTTACTAATGAGAACCCTGGGGCTTAGAAAGGATAAAACCTTTGTACTAGGTGACACAGTTAGGGCATGGTTAAGTAAGCATGTACTTCACCTCTTACTGCCTGCATAGTTGAAATGAAAAGGCTGCTTCCAAGGATATATCTGCGGACGTCAGGCATCCAATTTAACTCAGTTTGGAAGCCCTCTGTTATAAAAACGATTTCGTAGAAACTCTCAGGTTGAGTACAGCATAAGAAATAACAGAAAACTTGTTCAGCTGTTAAAATACTTTACCTTTCCTTTCTGGAAAAGTTTTGTTAGGCTTATAGGGAGCTTTGGTTTTGACATGGTAGTTCTTTGTGTTTGTGGCTGAGAGGCTTAACTGAGTGACAACGAGGGACATCTGAAGGGAGACATCTGAAGGGAGTGTCTCCAGGGCTGGGAATCATGGGTATTTGAGTGAAGCGGTTGAAACATTCAGGAAGATTGAGATGGTAACATATTTTTATGTGAGTTGCAGTTTGTGGATTGATGGTGTGGCTTATTTTGGACACATCTTTATGTGTGCAGTGTAAGCCTGTCCTTCCCTCAACCCACCTCTTGTTTTTCCCTTAGAAAGTAAACCCTGCTTTTATGTTAGCACTTTTGAAGGAAGCAACTGCTATGTTTGAGAATTTAATAATACTATTATCTGAATTTAACAATTCCATGCTCTTTTCAGAGCATTTGGCAGAAAGCCTATTGGCCATTAGGAAGGGCTTATGTGTTGCCACCTTAACCCGTACACCATGTGTTTAAAAATAATTTGAAGCAGGGTAGTATAAAATTGCGTTCGGTTTCTCGGATCTCTTTTAATCTTGTCTGAGCACTGATATTTGATCTTTAATCTTATGGTCTTCAAGTCATCTTCAAAGAGGTTTAAATATCTAACACGATTTAGGATATTTGAACATGACTAATTAAATACAGTATATGATTACGTTTATATCGTTTTTAATTTCTACAGTTAGAGATCTCCAAATGCCAGTTCCTTTTTTGTTTATGCTCTATGTTCTGGTTAGCCACATGGTGAAATAGAAAATTTAATTGATGCTCTAAATGTCATTCAATATTGGTTTGTGTTTAATGCCCTTCTAATAATAATATATGAGTTCTGTTTAAATTATGAAAAGAGCTCTCTGTTATTTATTCTGTGAGGGAACAAATTTGCAGCTGATCTTTTTGGTATATTTTAGGGTACTGTAAACTGTGACTTTATTTGAGGACTTGTTTTAAAGGTGAAGCCTTATTCTGAACATTGTGAATCTGTCAACACTGTCCCCTTTGATGCCTTAAGTTTTGCTCTTCCATTAGCAGCAAATCCGACCGCGAAGTGTTTGAAGTTTTCTACCTTCCCTTGGCTCCCCCTGACCACAGCTGATAGGCATGTTCTCTCCTCTAATGAAAGGTACGGTACCTGATGTATTTCAGGTGTTTTGGCTTTTGGTATTGATATTTATAGCCATGAAGTCTGAGAGTTATTACTGTACATTTTCATCAGGAAAAAAGATACTGAGTGGCTGTGATAGGTGGCAGTGGGAATATATGAATGATTTTCAGTATTTCAAAAAACAAGCCAGAAAATTCCTGTTTGCCTTTAGTCAGGCTTCACATCAAGTTTCTTTTCTGTGCTTGGAATCCTGTGCTCTCCTTGGCGATATGAGTCATCTCTTACTGACCAGATTGCCCGGCCATTGCTTAGGCCCTTGGTGAATAAAAATGGAGAAATTAAACGTAAATGCAGTCTTTTTAGTAGACAGTATATTTCAAAACGTGGACTCTGTTAGGAGAAGGTTGGGGACCACTGATCTGATCTGATGTATTGGATTTTATTTGGTCATCACCCCCAAAAGTAGATAGCCAATATCTAGAAGTTTGGAGACTGTTCTCATGTCTAGTTTCACTTTTTGCTGAAACGTAATTTCAGTGAATGCCACATCAAATGAGTTGTCTGCCTTTTTTTGGTGAGAATCTGAAAAATAAAGGCCAACTTCTGGAGTTAGGGCCCAATACAGGGGGATGCTATTAAATGACTTTTGATGATGGCCCTTTTTACTGATGGGCCTCAGTAGATTCTCTTGGAGTAACATATTGAAGAGGTAGCATGCACCCGGGGATGGGGCAGGGGTGGTGCTGATCTGTCAGTTCTGAGTCGGTTGCTAAGGAGGAGGTATGGTCTCTAGTGGGCACCTGTGGCTGGTGAACTGTGGGTGGAGTGGAGCTGGGCTGAGAGCAGGTTTGGTTTCTTGGGGTGAGAGGTGAACCACTGCCACATCCCTAGGAGGGCAGATATTGTCAGAGAAGTTGAGAGGTGTCCCCTCCACGAGGTAAGAGAGGAGCACCAGCTTCATTCCCCTCGAGTAGGGAAGAGCAGTAAGGAATCTAATTCCTGGAATTTAACTCTGTACTTAAGTACATAAGTACTCTGTACTTATGATCTCCTCTGTCTTATTTCCTGATTCACTTAGCAGATTTCATTGATCTCCTTTCGTGGCACTGTGATAGTCTTTGGGTATACAGTGGGGGATACTGTGTAGTCCCTGCTCTTGAGGAGGGTCTAGTGGGGCTACGAAGTCAACAGGCAGTTACCGTAGCACAGATTATGGGCACGTGAAAGAACACACCTACCCCAGGGTTGTTCACTGATTAGGGAGGAGATTTGGGAAGGCTTCCCAGGGCAAGATGTCTTGGCTGAGACCTGAAGGATTGTGAATAGGTTACTTAGAATCTGGTATAGGTAAATTCTTTTTAAAAATAAATAATACTGTATTTTGTATATTTTTTAGCTCTTTAAGAAGTAGTAACCACACTTTAATCTGGAACACCTGTGAACTGTTGAAAGATGTCATCATGCAAGATTTTCCTGCTGAGATTTTCCTTCAAAGGCCAAAAATTGTTCAGGTGCGTTTCCTCTGTAATAGTTTTAGATTTTGAAACAGGGAACTTTTTGCAGTGAAACACATTTTGCAAAGTAGGAGTCCTTGGGAAGGAAATTTGCACGACCATATTTAAATAATGAAGTATTTGGTTATTTAGACCACTGACTCTCTAACTTACTTAGATGGCGGTGGTTCTCGTGATAGGACGTAGTCTCATTTGACACACGCGGTCCAGTTTGACGACCTTGAGCTTACCGTGTACGGATCACGTGGGGAGACTAGACCTGGGGAGCTGAGGTTGGGCAGCAGTGACCGGTCTTAATAGTTAGAGCTGCATCACTTTGGGTATCCAGGTGTGTAAGGCACGGTGCTGGCTGCTGTGGAAATGTGGCAGAGGTGAGCAATGCAGGTGGATTCTTTGCAGTGCAGTTTATTGCATACGTGTACAGTAGAGAGACTGGGATCCCGGGCTGGGATTGTGGTGTGTCCACGGCATCTGGTAAGGCTTGGTACCCTTGCTGCGCAGTCACGGGGCTGAGACGGGTGCCAGTGAGTGGCAGCTATTACTTCATACTGTCCCAGCTGTGAGTGATAGCAGAGGGAAAGCTGTAAATTATCAAAACATGCAAAATGATTTAGTTGTTTGAGATGTAAAAGGCTTGTTGTGGTTTTTAAAAAGTACTGTGTAACTTAATGTCCTGAATGGGGAATAATTCCTGTGTTCTTCACGATAGGTACTCAACTAACAGTTCAGATATGAGAAACGCTGACTGTTGTATTTAAATTTTATCTTACTTTGACCCATCTTCCTGCATTATGCCAAGTCATTTTTGCCTGTTTCTGTTTCTTATGTTTTATTAATATTTGCACCTTATCTTAATTGCTTTGACTGTTCATTTAACCTCACTTAAACTCCACATCCTTCTTTGAAAGTCGAGCACTTTGTTCCCTCCATCATTTTCATCGCTCTTCTTTATTTCAGAGCCTTTTATCTCTGTTGAAACTGGCCTTTGGAGGAGATGGAAAACATCGCCTGGCGTTGCAATCAGTGTCCTGCTTGCAGCAGCTGTGCACGTATTTAAGAAACAGACTTAACTTTCACCGAGATCCGAGTTTTTTCTCTAGTAAACAAGGTATTTATGTTTATATATTCCTTGGTCACTGGTGGTATTTGTAGATTCTTCCAAGAACTCCCCATTATATTTACTGTCAGGGTTATTGTGTATACATTTTCACAACATAAATTCCCCATTCCTAAATGTAATCAAATTATAATCTTTGAAAACAAACTGTATGAATGACAGAAGCACTCCTGATCCCATCCTCTTTTTTTTTGATAAGAGACGTTTGCAAGGTGTTTTTCTCCCACATATGCTGAGTGTTGTTGGGAGCTAAGGCCCAGGATTCTAAGTCCAGCTATTCACGTGGGACTTTGGGCGTTGTAGCAAGTTACATGTGGTGTTAAGAAATCGTTTGGTTTGAAAAATACCTATTTGTATTTTATGAAAACTATTTTTTTTTAAAATTTTTATTTATTATTTATTTATTATTTATTTTTGGTTGTGTTGGGTCTTCATTTCTGTGCGAGGGCTTTCTCTAGTTGTGGCAAGCGGGGGCCACTCTTCATCGCGGTGCGCGGGCCTCTCACTATCGCGGCCTCTCCTGTTGCGGAGCACAGGCTCCAGACACGCAGGCTCAGTAGTTGTGGCTCACGGGCCTAGTTGCTCCGCGGCATGTGGGATCTTCCCAGACCAGGGCTCGAACCCGTGTCCCCTGAATTGGCAGGCAGATTCTCAACCACTGCGCCACCAGGGAAGCCCTATGAAAACTATTTTTATGCAACTTGTGATGTAGGCAGATATTATACGATAGCTTTTCAGGGAAAAAGCACCACCTAATGGCCAAATAGAGTACTAGGCTGGCCTTGTCAAACTAGCATTTACAATTTAGGATTTCTATGCACTTATATAATACAATATATATTGAAAGTCGAATATTAAATTACAGTGATTTGTCATCCTGCTTCATAGTTCAGCCCTGTTTTGTTGAGAGTTTCACTGATCCTGTGCTACTTGAATATTTATCCTTTATGTTAGCTTTATTATAGACCTCAGGGGGCATGGGGTTTCCTCATTAACATTCTTGAGAGCTTGTGGGTACCCCATATTTCATCAGAAAAAGAGTTATAATGTGGGTAAAAATAGTGGATAAATCAGAAGACTTATTCATGTATTAAATAAATATTTATTTATCACCTACTCTGTGCCAACCGATACTCTAAGGGCTATAACACTGAACAAAACAGATAAGGTCCCCGCCTTTATGAGCTTGTATTGTAGAAGTTCGGGACAGGTAGTAAACAAACAAGTTTTTAGATATGAAGTGCTCAAAGGGAATAAAAGGGGTGATGTGACAGAATGTGACCGGGGATGTGGCTTTCTTGGATAGGATGGTCAGGGAAGGGATCTGACAGGAGGCGAGCTGAAGGGTGGGAAGGGACCTCCGCTTGAAGAGCAGCAGGGAGAGTGTTCCAGGGAGGTCAGAGGCCTCAGCCCTGAGGGCCACACGCTTGAGGAAGGAAAATCAGGCTGGTGTGAGGGGAGCGTAGTGAGCGGGTTGGGGGTACAGAGAGGGGAATGGGGTGAGGTTGGAGAGGTGGCCCGGGGCCAGGGTGCAATGGCCCTGGCAGACCTTTGTAAGGATTTGGTCAGTATATTCCCAGTATTGTGCGAGCCTCACCATCATCTGTTTCCAGACCTTTGTCATCATCCTAAGTGGAAGCTCTGTAACCATTAAGCAGCGCTCCCCATTTCCGCTTCCCTCTGCAGCCCCCGGTAATCTCTCGTCTATTTTCTGTCTAGGTCCCTAGACAGAGAGCGGGATTGTACAGTATTCATCTGGCTTATCTCACTTAGCGTAATGTTTTCAAAGTTCACCTATGTTGTAGCATGTGTCAGAACTTCATTTTTACGGCCGAATGACGTTCCACTGTATGTACACGCCACATTGTATTTATGTATTCAGCTGTTGGTGGCCGTGGGGCTTGTTCCCTCTTTTTGACTGTTACGAGTGATGCTGCAGTGAACGCTGGCATATCCGTTGGAGCCTCTGCTTTCGATTCTTTGGGTGCATACCAGAGCAGAACCGCTGGGCCATGCGTTGATTCTACGTTTAGCTTTCTGAGGGACCGCCAAACGTGTCCCATGGCGGCTGCGCCGTTTGACATTCCCACCAGCAGCGTGTGAGGCTTCCAGTTTTGCCACAGCCTCGCCAAAACTTTTTTCTTTTTCTTTCTTTTTTGTTAACCGTAGTCCTCCTAGTAGGTGTGAGGTGGTATCTCGTTGTGATTTTGATTTGCATTTCCCTAATGACTAGTGATTCTCTAGTGACTTTTCATGTGTTTACTGGCCATTCGTATATCTTTGGAGAAATGTTTATTAAAGTTTTTTGCCCGTTGTTAAATTGGGATGGTTGACTTCTTGTTTTTCATTGTTGAGTTTTGGGAGTTATTTATATATCCTGGATACTAAATCCTTATCAGGTATATGATTTGCAGATATTTTCTCCCATTCTGTAGGTTGTTACTTTGTTTTTTTTTTTTTAAAGATCTATTTATTATTTATTTACTTTATTTATCTTTGGGTGTGTCAGGTCTTCGTCGTGGCACGAGGGATCTTCGTTGAGGCATGCGGGATCTTTTGTTGTGGTGCGCAGGCTTCTCTTTAGTTGTGGCGTGCAGGTTTTCTCTCTCTAGCAGTGGTGCGTGGGCTCCAGGGCCCGTGGGCTCTGTAGTTTGTGGCACACAGGCTCTCTAGTTGAGGCACGCGAGCTCAGTAGTCGTGGCGTGTGGCTTAGTTTCCCCGCGGCATGTGGGATCTTAGCTCCTGGACTAGGGGTCGAACCTGCGTCCCCTGCATTGTAAGGCAGATTCTTTACCACTGGGCCACCAGGGAAATCCCGGTTGTTACTTTCTTGTTAATGTCCTTTGATGCATGAAAGTTTTAAATTTTGTTGAAGTCCAATTTATCTCTGTTTTCTTTGGTTGTTTGTGTTTTTGGTGTCATATCTAAAAATTCATTGCCAAATACAAGGTCATGAGGATCCACCCCTATGTTTTCCGCTAAGAGCTTTATGGTTTTAACTCATATTTAGGTTGTCGATCCATTTTGAGTTAATTTTTGCACAAGGTTTGAGGTAGGGTCTCTGGTAGTGTTTTAAGCGGGAGAGTGCATGATTCAGTCTCTCATGTTGTAAGTGAACACTGTTGGCTGAAAGGTTCCGTGTAATCAGGTCAATTAGACATGAACCTAAATGTGCTAAGGGAGTATTGCAGAAAAGCTTGACTTTTACTTTTACCTCATAGAAGCATTTCTGCTATCTTAATTTTGTTAATTTTTTTTTTCTGAAGAATGACAAGAACTACATAATCAGTAATCTGTCTCTACCAAGGAATACTTTTATTCTTTTTTTTTTCCCCCCAGATACAGTTTCCCAAAATTCTTCTCTGTCTTATTGTCATGAAGCAAGAGTCACTCATCATTCCCAGAATCCTTCTCCAGGAAGCAGCAGCCCTCGGCCTTCTGTGGTGGGACGCACAGGCCAGCGACCCAGAGGAGACGGCCAGGATTGGGACGCCGTGTCTTCCAGGTGACTGTAGGAAAGCCAGGTTAACTTGTGTGTGTGTTTCAGTTTTAGAGGGAGGTTGTTGTTTTGCTCTTTCGTCTTTTCTTTTGAAACATTAACACAGGTATTGGCCTTGTGTTAAACCAGTGACTTTCATACTTTTCTGACCATGATCCCCAGTAAGAAATAAGTATTATACTGCAACTCGGTACTCAGTACACAGACATATACTCTGTGTATGTGTGTGTGTGCATCTGTGTGTGTCCACTGAAACAACATGTTCACAAAATTGTTCTCTCATTCTGTGTTACACAGTGCATTTCTATTTCATCAAAAAAATGGTGATTCTGACCCACTAAATTGTTTTTAGCAGCCACAAATGGAGTGTGATCTAGTTTAAAAGCATAGTTTTAAATGTTAGATACTTTTTGATAACATTTTAAGCCCATTTTTGTAAGTTTAATCATAATTTAAATGCGTTGGTGTTTACTATTAAAGGGAATGATTGGAGAATCTATAAAACAAAGTCCCCTTCAAGGTGCACAGTTTATGGTATTTTATTTGTTGGTGTAAAGAAAGATTTTTATATATCTAGTTTTCTTAAAGGGATTGGCATGGTATTTGTGTGTTGCCTCATCCTTAGGCTACAAGCATCTTAAAACCTCTTTTTTAAAAAAATTTATTTATTTTATTTTTATTTATTTTTGGCTGTGTTGGGTCTTCATTGCTGTGCGTGGGCTTTCTCTAGTTGCGGCGAGTGGGGGCTACTTTTTGTTGTGGTGTGCGGGCTTCTCATTGCGGTGGCTTCTCTTGTTCTGGAGCATGGGCTCTAGTTGCGTGGGCTTCAGTAGTTGTGGCACACAGACTCAGTAGTTGTGGCGTGCAGGCTCAGTAGTTGTGGCGCACGGGCTTTGTTGCTCCGCGGCATGTGGGATCTTCTCGGACCAGGGCTCGAACCCATGTCCCCTGCGTTGGCAGGCAGATCCTTAACCACTGCGTCACCAGAGAAGCTCTTAAAAAGCTCTTTTTAAGTCTTTTCTTTAGTGTCATTCTGCTAAATGCTCAGTGAGACCAGCACTTGTCTGTTGGCTTGATTTTTTTCTCGTGACATGGCTACTGCTGCTCCAGGCTAACACTGACTCAGGTTTGCTGTGTGTTTGGTGTTACGTCAAGTGCTTCATGTGCTTTGCCTCCTGTGGTCGTCCTCATAACAGTCTTATAATAGGATTGGTATTATTATTATCATCATTTGATAGAAAAGCCTGAGGTTTGGAGAGGCTGGGAGACAAACCCCAGTTTATACAGTTGGTGAAGAGCAGGGCAGGGGTTTGGACAGTATGGTCCGAGAGCCTGTGCTCCTTATCCTACAAGGTAGCTGGTGTTGATCAGGCATGGTTTTTCTCTTTACCTCATTCTCTGAGCTGTATCTAGTGTGCTACGTGCTTGTAGATTTTCACTCCTGAGTGAACGTCCTCCTGGGCCCTTTCAGAGTTTGAGAGAAGCCCAGTTCATTTCCATATTTTGGGATGCTTGGTATATTGGAATTGAAGAAATGACAAAATGTATTAAAATTTGGGGGTTTTACATGTTCAGTAGTGTTAGTGCATCTCTGTGATTCAGCTTCAATTGTGGATAACATCAAAAGTCAACATTTTGAGGTGCTTTGTAAATGTGAAGTTCAAACCTTTCTATAGCACTTTTATCCCCACCCCACTCCTTTACACCCAAGGTAAAATTTTTTTTATAAAGAAAGCCAAGAAGGGATGTTCCATTTTGGGGTACATTTTCCAAATCATATGATGTTGACTGTACTAAATAAAGCAATCCATTTGTCATCATGTTTTTCTGGCATTTTCTAGCATTCTTCAGTTGCTGACACTGGCTTACTTAGAACGTTTGGAGAAAATCACAGAAAATCTAGGAAAGCACGCGGACTACTTAGCTCTGCCTGTGTCAGTTGCGGAAGGGCTTTGCTGTGCGTCTGTTTGCTCGCCTTTAGAGGTGGATGGGTCACCAGCGTTCCTGTCGATCGCTGCTACGGCGATGCTGGCACGTTCGGAGAACGTCAGTTTGAAAAGCAACGCATAAAAAAAGCATTCTTGGTTTCACTTACAATTTTGAGCCATCTTTATGGAATTTGATCTCATAAATTTGTCAAGGTTGCTGTAAATCTGACCAGAATTGTTTCATGGAGCAATGTAATTGGGCACGATATGAGTCTCCTAATATGCCAGGCAGCAGCTATGCAGTAAATCTGTTTGTGGGCTGTTTCCATACTCAAGGTTTATTATTATCCTTGTCTGCTTTACAGCGGAAGTAGTAGTCACGCTCATGTCAACTCAAGGGTCTCCATCCCTTCCCCTTTGGACATGGTGCACCTGGACCTGCCAGAGCTGGAGGCTGAGGACACGCTAGAGCTGCGGTTCCAGCAGCTGAGCCTGCCCCAGCTCTGCGTCTCCATCCTGGAGTCTGCCGTTCCTCTCTTGAGAACAGGTTGGTTGTCCTTGAAGTCAGAGTTCCTTTTGTATGCTTTGTGTTTGTTTTGTCTATTTTCTAGGACTCTAATTTTTCTCATTTTTGCTTTCTATCTGTCTTAGGACCTTTAAAATCTGGATTTACTTATCTTTTGGGGTACAAATTCCTAAGAACTTAGTAAGGTCTTTATTATCTCTTACTTAAATGTGGATGCCATGGCGCACTGTTCAGATAGAGTATCCCCTTCCATTTCTGGCCTTTTATTGCACAGACTTCCATTTGTGTGTGGCTGTTTTAAAGGTAAGCACTGAAAAAACAATGCAACTGGAGTAAGTTAGAGAAGATGGACTGGCATGAATAGACCAGAATAAAAAACTCTTTGGCTTTTGCTCTTTAGAAATTTTTTGAGTTGCTTTCAGTTGTTCACTCCTCCTACTCAATTTTTACGTGAGCTATGAAACATGTTAAAAACCATAACAAACCCAACGCTGGATTTGTACCTTTGCAGTAATTTCTTTTTCTCAAAAAACAAAACAAAACTCAGAAAACCCAAACGTTCTGGAGTTACCTTTTCTCTCAGATGTGCTGGGTAAGTTTGCAAAGATGTACTGCAGTGTACACTGGGATGTAGCTGTGCTTTCAGTGGAGAGCGATGAGAAGGGTAACAACATGGCCGATGTCCGACAGAGTCTAGTAGTCAAACAAGTTACCGCGCACTGAGTAGCTGCCGTGCTCGGCTGCCGGATGTGCTCCTGTGCGCATGATTCTGTGCACGCCTCACACCGACCCGTTTCATACACCCCTTAGTGGTGATTACTGCTTTTCTCCCTGTTTTACAATGAGGAAGCTGAGGTTTAGAGTGCTTTAGAAACTTATCCGAAGTCAAACAGTGAAGAACAGAGGCTTGAACTACGGTTCTGAGACCAAAGTCCATGCATTTTGCAAGGTAAAGAAAGGTTTGGGATAAATAATGATTTTTATTCTCCAAATATATACATTTTAAGTAGTTGATAAACTTGTCAAAATATAAATACAAGATAAACAAGCTGTGCTTTTTCTGGTTTATACTGGCTGAGTAAAAAACCTCTCCCATGCTGATGGTTCTTTAAGTCCTATGGCTGTTTTTTGCCCGCTTGGAAGTGATAGGGAAGAAGGCAGGAGGTAGGTGTATATTTGGGAACATTAACAATTTTTTTTTATTCTGAAGAAAACTCTGTACCTTAACTTCTCACTGACTGAAGAACTCTGCCTCCAGGAGTGAGGAATACGTATTAATTCATGTACTAATAATGTGACATGAAGGAAGATCTGAACTTCGATATCATCAAGTGTATATGTTTGTCTGCATGGTGTACTGAGGAGAACAGTTTTAGATTTAATGATTTTGCATTTAACCTTTTCTTAATTTGCTGTAAAAAGTCAGATTGATAATTATAGAGCTGTATCGTGGTACATAAAATTTTCTAAATGTTCTCTTGCCCTTTTGTGGAAAATTATTGCATAATTTGCATTTGTTCAGTGTCGTAAGAGATTTCTAAGAGAATTTGCTCCAGCTGTTCTCATGAAACAATTAATCTAGACCCTTATGATCTGGTAGTTTGTTTTACTTTTATTCATTAGAAATTGACCTTTGGTATGTGGGACAGGAAAGTCTTGATTGAACATTCACCTTACTTAGAATTATGGGTGGTGGAATTCCTTTGTTATCCTATCTCTGTGGAGAAGGGAGATTGCTCAGGTGGGTGTGACTCTGACAGCACAGTTTCCTCCGGAATGTTTTTAGAGTTTAAGGTGAGTGTAGGTTTCCCAGGCAACTCCTGTGTAGGAAACTACTAATTCATGACAAGGCTTAAGCCTTCTAGTCCTAAGTGGGAAATTTATTAGACTGCATCTTCTCAACTAAACCTGTGCTTTGTCACCTATTACATGTAACATGGATGGTCTCTGAATCTGAAAAGTTATTTTAATCTATCTCACAGTGCTTTTAGTTAGATTATTGTTATACTCTTCCTGAGTATCTTTCCCACTTATGAGCACATTTGATTTTTTGTAGTTAAATAGTGTTATGATCGAAACAGAAGTCTAATGGTGATTGTATATAGTGACTTCCCTATTCGGCTCTTTTAAACAATTCTAAAAACATCAAAAAATAAAAATAAAAAGAGAAATAGGAATTTGGGAACATTAGCTAATCAGAGGATTGAGCAATATGATATTCAGCTTTATTTGAATTAACTTTTTTTTCTTCTCTCTCTCTCCTATTTGTATTCCTAGGTAGTAGACAAATGATAATAAGAGTTCTGGAATTGCTTGCAGAGGATATGGTACTTATTGGTGAAGCGATTTCAGCAGATATCTGGGATGACAGCAGTCTTTTTGCTATAGATATGGTGAGAATCAAGGTTTTCCTTGGGATGTGGGTAATAATATTAGTATTTTATTTTATCTTGGTCCTTTTAAGCTGGTTTCATTGTCTCATTAGTCTTTGAAAACTTTCTTTGTTTTAGACACAATAGATCCCAGGCTTATTTTGTGCATAGTCTGGAATAGACCATTTCTCCAGAGATTCTCGTTACTTTTAATGGGGGAAATGTATATCAAGACCAGAAACAGGCCATTAGGGCTGCTTGCAGTTACAGTGATATCGTTCTTTCCCTTCAGTAATAGAACTAGGAAATCTGTATTTAAAAAAAACTCATGAATTCAGACTGCTACTTCTGAGTTTAAACTTGTATTTCTTTGCTTGGGCTTTATTGTCCTTCATACATTCTTAGCAACATCAACATAATTGCTTATTAGTTTTAACCTTCAGCATAAAAGTAAGTAATTTCACAGCAGCAGTATTAGTATCACTGTGGTCAATAACTAATAAAGTTCAAGATTTTCTTGCAGTTCTTTGTGACTTAGACTAAATCTCACTGAGTATATAAAGTCAAAATTCTGTGCCTTAAAGTCACTCAAAAGAATTATTTTCTCTGTTACCAATCCAGTATACAGTTAGATTTTTGTTTCAATTTGTTTTCATTTTTGGGAATTGTTTTCTCTTCATAAAAATGTTAACTCAGGGATGTCTCCCAGCCATCCTGTTTTCTAGTTTATTTTTTCCATTTTTATTTTAGTTTTTGCAAATGTAAGAAAATAAGTACGGAGATTCTTATTCCCCCTCTCATATCTTACATAAAAGGTGGTATATCATATACAGTTTCATACCTTGTTTTTACAACGTAAGAGTAAATCCTGTATAGTAATTAGACTTATTGTTGTGACCATTATGTACAGAAATATTGAATCACTATGTTGTGTAAGTCAGTTATTCTTCAAAAACAAGCAAAGAAACGAACTCAGAGGAAAAAAAGATCAGATTTGTGATTAACAGAGGTGGGAAGTGGGGAGAGGGGAAATTGAATGAAGGTGATCAAAGGTACAGATTTCCAGTTTTAAGATGAATAAGTACTAGGATGTAATGCACAACTGCTGTGTGTTATGTATGAAAGTTGCTTAGAGAGTAAATCCTGAGGGTCTCATCACAAGGAAAGGAAACTTTTTTTCTGTTTCTCTAATTTTGTTTCTATATAAGATAATGGATGTTCACCAAACTTAACGTGGTCATCATTTCATGATGTATGTAAGTCAAATCATTAAGCTCTGCACTTTAAACTTATACAGTACTATATGTTAATTATATCTCAATAAAACTGGAAGAGAAAAGAATGCATAAAAATGCATGATGGATGGATGATAAATGTAGGCGTGGAGATTATTCCACGTTCATATGTGGAGATCTTCATTCTTTTTTACAGGCTGAGAGTGCTTCATTGTGTATTTATTCACTCAATAAACATATGGATAGACATAATTGCTAACAAAAATGATGTGAAATGAGTAATGTGCATTTTAAAAAATTAATTAATTTATTTTTGGCTGCATTGGGTCTTCGTTGCTGTGCACGGGCTTTCTCTAGTTGTGGCGAGGGGGGGCTACTCTTCGTTGTGGTGTGCGGGCTTCTCATTGCGGTGGCTTCTCTTGTTGCAGAGCACGGGCTCTAGGCGTGCAAGCTTCAGTAGTTGTGGCACATGGGCTTCAGTAGTTGTGGTTTGCGGGCTCTAGAGCACAGGCTCAGTAGTTGTGGCGCACGGGCTTAGTTGCTCCGCGGCATGTGGGATCTTCCCGGACCAGGGCTTGAACCCGTGTCCCCTGCATTGGCAGGTGGATTCTTAACCCCTGCGCCACCAGGGAAGCCCTCCCCCAATTTTTTTTATCTACACAAATCTTTTGAAAAGAAACACAACTGAAACATTTTACAGTAGGTGTAATATATTGTTTCAAGTCCTACAATTTATTTATAAAATAGGGATAATAGTTCTTAATCTTAGTTTTTCGTTAGTCCTTAAGGTTATCACATTATTCTGTAGTACTTTTAGAAGATTTTCACATATTGAAGGTTTTCAACAAGTGAGTTTTCCTTGAGAAGTGTGAAGAATGTTTTATCAGTTGCTTCTTAAAATAGCTCAAGTTTCTTGGCCAGAACATTTATCTGTAAAAGTTAGTCATTCATTTTTAACTTTTGGCTGCTGATCTTTTATGATTCAATGAATTATTTTTACTTTAAAGGTTAAATCTGTTGTGCAAGTGCCAATTGGTATGTTAGAAATGTTAAATAGTACTGCTGGAAATTATATTCGACTTACTTATTTAAAAGAATAAATGCTTCCTAGGAAAAATCTCATCCCTTTGGGCTATATATTAATAGAAGCAGACAATTAAGTAGAATTCCTTAATGTCCCTACTTTTGTGAGGTTTACACAGAAGGCAGAAGTATATTTTTGTCGTGTCATTAAAGGAACAAAGTAATAAATGTTGACCAATTCAGTAATTAAATGCCTGTAGATATGTAATCAATTCCCTAGATCTTTCCAAATAGTGCTAATAGCATTCATGTCTGGAATTCCATAACTCAGTTTATGTAAGCATAGTCAAAGAAATTTTTTCTCCATAAATTGAATATTTTTATTTCACTCGAAGTAAATAAAAGAAAAAATATTTTCACTGAAATTATATTTTGTTAAAATAAAAAATTTTTTTGGTAAGCACTTGTAAAAGTTAGGATGACCTGAAGTATGTCATCCCTTTTTTGCTTACCTATGAAATTAAGTTAGTTTTTTCCTTATTCACATGGTAAGTTAGGTTCACGGGAGTAAGGCTCTTTTCCTCATGCCAGATAACCCCAGACTCTTGGGGCTGTTTTCTGTTCGTTTTTTGCCTTTCTTCTTTCTGTCACTGCTGTCACTCAATGTCACGAAAAGCAGTCTTTTCTCCTTCTTTATGACTCATTCCTTCTAAATTCCCGTCTGACCTGCTGTGAGCTGGTAACTTAGATTTCCAGGCGTGTTGGAAGAATTGCTGGTTGAAGTTCAAGTGAAGTTGAGAGGATTATGAAAGTTTCTAGAGAGAAGGGCTTGGTATCCAGTAAGGGCTCAAGAAGGGTAATTGAACCAGATTGTGAATTTATAATTGGCTGAGTGGGATCTCTAATTAGCATATGCTTTTCCTGCTACTGCCGCCAGGCCAGAGACAGGTATTTTAGTTCACCAAACATTCTTTGATTGCTTATTATATGCTAGTGATAAACGGAATACTGCCTGCCATATCAGTAAACAAAGGATGTCACAGTCATCAGCGATTGCAGCCACCTCCGATGGTGAGCTGGTGGGCCCTGAGGAAACTCAGGAAGGAAAAGAATACCTGCCATCTAGCAGCCATCAGACTGCAGTGATTTCAGTGAGCCCAGACTCTTGCATCTTCCCATACACAGAAAAGCGCTAAATTCCGTAACTTGAGATATCTGGTTTTCTTTAATCAGCGGTAACCTTTTGACATGCAGACTACCTGCCCTTTGTTACAGAACTCCCACCTCGCCCCCTTGGAGCAGTTCTCTCAGGGTTACTGGAGATGCGGCCTCCCGGGCTTGAAGTCCTAAAAATTCCCGCTGAATAAAACATAACTCTCAACTTATAGGTTGTGAATAATTTTTTAGTCGACCCTGGGCCCTGGGGGTGCAAGATGAATAAGCAGCAATTCTTTTCACTCTTGTGGGAGATAGATAAAAAATTGACTGTGTTCCCCATGCTGTACATTTCATCCCCATGACTCATTTATTTTGAAATTTGCAGTTTGTACCTCTTAATCTCTCTCACCTATTTCACTCATTTCCCCCCCTCCCTTCCCCTCTGGCAGCTACCTGTTCGTTCTCTGTGTCTATGAGTCTGTTTCTGTTTTGTTAAGTTTGTTCATTTGTTTTGTTTTTTAGATTCCAAATATAAGTGAAATCATACGGTTTTTGTCTTTCTCTATCTGCCTTATTTCACTTAGCATAATACATTCTGGGTCCATCTGTGTTGTCACAATTGGCAAGATTTCATTCTTTCTTATGGCTGATTAATATTCCATTGTATGTATATGTGTGTGTGTGTTTGTGTACATATGTGCCACATCTTCTTTATCCATTCATCTGTCGATGGTCACTTAGGTTGTTTCCATGTCCTGGCTATTGTAAATAGAGCTGCTATAAACATTGGGGGGCACGTGTCTTTGAATTGGTGTTTTCATTTTTTTGGATATAAACCCAGGAGTGGAATTGTTGGATTATACAGTAATTTTCTTTTTAGTTTTTTGAGGAATATTGATGCTTTTTTCTATGGCGGCTGCATCGATTTACATTCCCACCAACAGTGTACAGGGGATCCCTTTTCTCCACATCCTTGTCAACATTTGTATTAGTGGTCTTTTTGTTGATAGCCATTCTGATAGGTGTGAGGTGATATCTCACTGTTGTTCTGATTTGCATTTCTCTGACTAGTAATGTTGAGTATCTTCTCATGTGCCAAGGGTGCTTTGAAAACACTCCCAGCCAAGAATCTCAGGGAGGGCTTTTTGTAAATCATGACTGAGCTGAGTTTAAATTACGAATACGATTTGGCTAAGAAAGTAAAGGTAGGGCTTTTTGTCTGGCAGAGGGGAAGAGAATGATGGGGAGGAATGAATAGTGCTGATTGGTGGTCAAGGGTAGGGCTATTGGGAGGAATGCAGACAACCAGAGCATAAAATGTGAGGTGGGTGTGGTGGGAGAGAGGCTGGAGGGTTCAGGTGGGGTCTGCTCACAGCAGGCTTTTGACGAGGTGCTGAGTAGTTTGGCTGTCATTCTGGTAGTTTGGCTGTCATTCTGAAGGCAGGACGAGCTTGCTCTTAAACACAGAAGTGCCTGGTGAGACTTGCATGCAGAACAGTAATTGGCTGCCTTGTGGAAGGGGAGTGGGGAGTGTGAGGCTGGGAGCATATGGGGGAGAGTCACTTATTTCAGATGCTTTGCAGAATCCAAAACCTGTTTTATGTTGTGCAGATAGTGGAGAAATTGTGTTTGCACTATAAATTCTGTTCTATTGGGAATATTTAGAATATTTTGCTCATCTGATATTTTAAGTCTGTAATTTTGTAAAAACTTTGACTATCCTCTGAAAACTGGCTCTTTTTTTTTTTTTTCTGCATCAACTACTTTACAGCTGTTTAAGTATCATTAGCCCAGCAAATTAAAACTGTGGACCAGATAGTATCGTTTTAAAATCCTTTCTTTTCTTAAAACATTAAAAACAAAACACTTTTTTTTTTTTTTTTTGGCTTGGAAGAAGTGTTGGAAATAGTAAAAGCTGCAAGACTGATTCTTATAGTATTTAATACTTCCTTTTTATACTATTTTGAGAAGTACGTCAATGCATCATTAGAATTAGCAAGGTTATTTGAAACAATTTCACAAGTAAATAGATTTTTACAAAAAGCCTTGCAATACTGAGGTCTTAAATATGTTCATTGATTTAACTTGTAAATTGTCAAAGTTAGTCTTGAATAACAGAGGTAGGTTGTTTGTAGATGTAAAAAAGTATTCTAATGGAGAAGCACCGGGTGGAAGAATTGCCTGTCCATGTAATAAGACTGTCACTGTGCTTCTAATTTGTTTTCTCTACACCACTGGTTATTAACATAAGTGCTATTAAAATTTTCTATTTTAATTTTGTGAGGGTGGCCCTACGTTTGGTTGAAATTTTTAACTTTTAGTTTTATTTCCGTGGGCTCAAAGAACATAGTCTTAAATATACATTGACCGTTTTTTGTGATGAAGTAAATGGCTAGTTTTAGTCAGTGTTCCTTGGAAACTCGAGGAGTTGTAGTCTTTGAAATGTTCAAAGTTTATATCTGTTTAATTTATTAATTAACGTAAAAAAGACTGAGTTAAAACCTTTAAATCCAACTTCAGGTTTTGCTTGATATTTATGTTATTCAGACCACAATGACTCATTCATGTTGGGTCTTTACTCTCTATTATGCATTTCATCAATAGAAAATTACCTAATTTATCTAAATTTTTTTGTTCTAAATAATTCATTATTTATATTTCATACATTTTTGTTCATATTTCACTACACTAGTTTTTTTTTGAATTTTTGAATTTTATTTTATGTATTTTTTTTATACAGCAGGTCCTTATTAGTCATCAATTTTATACACATCAGTGTATACACATCAATCCCAATCTCCCAATTCATCCCACCACCACCACCACCCCGCCACTTCCCCCCTTGGTGTCCATACGTTTGTTCTCTACATCTGTGTCTCTATTTCTGCCCTGCAAACTGGTTCATCTGTACCGTTTTTCTAGGTTCCACATATATGCACTAACATACGATATTTGTTTTTCTCTTTCTGACTTAGTTCACTCTGTATGACAGTCTCTAGATCCATCCACATCTCTACAAATGACCCAATTTCGTTACTTTTTATGGCTGAGTAATATTCCATTGTATATATGTACCACATCTTCTTTATCCATTTGTCTGTCGATGGGCATTTAGGTTGCTTCCATGACCTGGCTATTGTAAACAGTACTGCAATGAACATTAGGGTGCATGGGTCTTTTTGAATTATGATTTTCTCTGGGTATATGCCCAGTAGTGAGATTGCTGGGTCATATGGTCATTCTATATTTAGTTTTTTAAGGGACCTCCATTCTGTTCTCCATAGTGGTTGTATCAATTTACATTCCCACCAACAGTGCAAGAGGGTTCCCTTTTCTCCACACCCTCTCCAGCATTTACTGTTTGTAGATTTTTTGATGATGGCCATTCTGACTGGTGTGAGGTGATACCTCATTGTAGTTTTGATTTGCATTTCCCTAATGATTAGTGATGTTGAGCATCCTTTCATGTGTTTGTTGGCAATCTGTATATCTTCTCTGGAGAAATGTCTGTTTAGGTCTTCTGCCCATTTTTGGATTGGGGTGTTTTTTTTTTTAATATTGAGCTACTTGAGCTGTTTATGTATTTTAGAGATTAATCCTTTGTCTGTTGATTCGTTTGCAAATATTTTCTCCCATTCTGAGGGTTGTCGTTTCATCTTGTTCGTAGTTTCCTTTGCTTTGCAAAAGCTTTTAAGTTTCATTAGGTCCCATTTGGTTTTTTTTGTTTTTATTTCCATTACTCTAGGAGGTGGATCAAAAAAGATCTTTCTGTGATTTATGTCAAAGAGTGTTCTTCCTATGTTTTTCTCTAAGACTTTTCTAGTGTCCAGCCTTACATTTAGGTCTTTAATCCATTTTGAGTTTATTTTTGTGTATGGTGTTAGGGAGTGTTCTGATTTCATTCTTTTACATGTAGCTGTCCAGTTTTCCCAGCAACACTTATTGAAGAGACTGTCTTTTCTCCATTTTATATCCTTGCCTCCTTTGTCAGAGATTAGTTGACCATAGGTGCGTGGGTTTCTGTCTGGACTTTCTATCCTGTTCCTTTGATCTACATTTCTGTTTTTGTGCCAGTACCGTATTTGCTTGATTACTGTAGCTTTGTAGTATAGTCTGAAGTCAGAGAGTCTGATTCCTCCAGCTCCGTTTTTCTTTCTCAAGATTGCTTTGGCTATTCGGGATCTTTTGTGTTTCCATACAAATTGTGAAATTTTTTGTTCTAGTTCTGTGAAAAATGCCATTGGTAGTTTGATAGGGATTGCACTGAATCTATAGATTGCTTCTGGTAGTATAGTCATTTTCACAATGTTGATTCTTCCAATCCAAGAACATGGTATATCTCTCCATCTGTTTGTGTCATCTTTGATTTCTTTCATCAGTGTCTTATAGTTCTCTGAGTACAGGTCTTTTACCTCCTTAGATGGGTTTATTCCTAGGTATTTTATTCTTTTTGTTGCAATGGTGAATAGGATTGTTTCCTTAATTTAGCTTTCACATTTTTCATCATTAGTATAGGAATGCCAGAGATTTCTGTGCATTAATTTTGTATCCTGCAACTTTACCAAATTCGTTGATTAGCTCTAGTAGTTTTCTGGTAGCATCTTTAGGATTCTCTATGTATAGTATCATGACATCTGCAGACAGTGACAGTTTTACTTCTTCTTTTCCAATTTGTATTCCTTTTATTTCTTTTTCTTCTCTGATTGCTGTGGCTAGGACTTCCAAAACTATGTTGAATAATAGTGGCAAGCGTGGACATCCTTGTCTTATTCCTGATCTTCGAGGAAATGCTTTCAGTTTTTCACCATTGAGGATGATGTTTGCTGTGGGTTTGTCGTATATGTTCTTTATTATTTTGAGGTAGGTTCCCTCCATGCCCCCTTTCTGGAGAGTTTTTATCATAAATGGGTGTTGATTTTGTCAGAATCTTTTCCTACATCTATTGAGATGATCATATGGTTTTTATTCTTCAATTTGTTAATATGGTGTATCACATTGATTGATTTGCATATATTGAAGAATCTTTGCATCCCTGGGATAAATCCCACTTCATCATGGTGTACGATCCTTTTAATGTGTTGGATTCTGTTTGCTAGTATTTTGTTGAGGATTTTTGCATCTATATTCATCAGTGCTATTGGTCTGTAATTTTCTTTTTTTGTAGTATCTTTGTCTGGTTTTGGTATCAGGGTGATGGTGGCCTCATAGAATGAGTTTGGGAGTGTTCCTTCCTCTGCAAGTTTTTGGAAGAGTTTGAGGATAGGTGTTAGCTCTTTTCTAAATGTTTGATAGAATTCACCTGTGAAGCCATCTGGTCCTGGACTTTTTGTTTGTTGGAAGATTTTTAATCACAGTTTCAATTTCATTACTTGTGATTGGTCTGTTCATATTTTCTATTTTTTCTGGTTCCGTCTTGGAAGGTTATACCTTTCTAAGAATTTGTTCATTTCTTCCAGGTTGTCCATTTTATTGGCATAGAATTGCTTGTAGTAGTCTCTTAGCATGCTTTGTATTTCTGTGGTGTCTGTTGTAACTTCTCCTTTTTCATTTCTGATTTTATTCATTTGAGTCCTGTCCCTCGTTTTCTTGATGAGTGTGGCTAATTTTATCAATTTTGTTTATCTTTTCAAAGAACCAGCTTTTAGTTTTATTGATCTTTGCTATTGTTTTCTTTGTTTCTATTTCATTTATTTCTGCTCTGATCTTTATGATTTCTTTCCTTCTGCTAACTTTGGGTTTTGTTTGTACTTCTTTCTCTAGTTCCTTTGGGTGTAAGGTTAGATTGTTTATTTGAGATTTTTCTCACTACATTAATTTTTAACCTTTTTTGTACAAAGATAATGTCTTTTTTGTATGTGTAGATTATTTTTGATTTTTACTTCAGTTGAAATCATATTTCACTTACAGGGAAATTTAACCTTTTTTAGTACAGTTATTATACTTGGTCTTCATGCAGAAGTTTTGCTATCTCTTTTGTTTCCTTTTTCTTTTTTACTCTATAGATTATTTTATCTTCCTTTTACTTCTGTAGTGATTTGGAAAGTATCATAGTTTTAATTTTATTTGTGTTTATCTTTAAATTTTTCAAATGATCCATGTAAGTAACAAAAAAATGTTTACTCCTTTATATAATTTTTAAAATTTTGTAAAATATACATAACATAAAATTTACCATTTAACTCTTTTTGAGTGTATAATTCAGTGGCATTAGGCACATTCACATTGTTGTACAATTGTCACCATTATCTGTCTCCAAAACTTTTTCATCATCTCAGAGTGAAACTCCACACCCACTAAACAGTAACTCCCCACTCTCCCCTTCCCCCAGTCCCTGATAACCACTATTCTACCTTCTTTCTTTATTAGTTTGTATATTTTAGGTACCTCATATGAGAGGTATCATACAGTACTTGTCTTTTTGTATCTGGCTTATTTTACTTAACATAATGTTTTCAAGAGTTATCTTGTTGTAGCATGTGTCAAAATACCATTCCTTTTTAAGGCTGAATATTTCATTGTATGTATACCATCTACTGCATATTGTTTATCCATTCATATGTTGGTAGACACATTTCTACCTTTTGGCTGTTGTGAATAATGTTGCTGTGAACATTTGTGTACAAATAAGTGTTTGAAATCCCTGCTTTCAATACTTTTGGGCATATACTCAGAAGTGACATTGCTGGATCATATGGTAATTCTATGTTTAATGTTTTGAGGAACTGCCATACTATTTCCACAGTGACTGAACCTTTTACATTTCCACCAGCACTGTACAGGTGCTCCAGTTTCTCCACATCCTTGTCAACGTTTGTTATTTCCTATTATTTTTGATAATGTCCATCCTAATGGATGTGAAGTGTATCTATTGTGGCTTTGATACTTTATGTAACTTTTATAGGCCCCATATCTTTTAGTTTTATTTCCTGTTTATTTATCCTTCAATTAAAAAATTTCTGACATACATTATATTTTTGTCTTTAGTTTACAGGTAACTTCTCATTTTAATTTTCATATATTTTCCTTGGAAAGTTGAGAGTGAGAACTCCAGTGCTTTTTTTGTTCTACCCCTTTTCTGATACTGTCCTTTCAGCAGCTAGTTTATAGGGTCATGCCAACATATCTAGGATATAGTTTGGTCTATGTTGTTATGACTTGCCAGTTAGTCTACTGTATTTTAGTTTTCATGTTTTATGCATACCTTTCAATTTAAAAGATATAACTTCTATTTAAGTAGTAAGGTATCTAGAAATTTATGATGGTGGAACATTTGCTCTGAAACAACCTTATTACCTGAAGAGAGAGATTATACAATTTAATATTTCATTGTTTTTTAATTATTTGAGTTTCCCTGTTTCATTTCTTTAGTAACTTTGGGATCACTTTGAGGGCAGGGATCATGTCTCTTGAACTAATGCATTTTCCACCCATATACCTGTCACTGTGTTAAGCATACACTAAGTCCAATAAATGTTGGATGAGAGATTTACATGTAGTGTTCAAAGTTGGAACAATTAAGCACTAGAAACTAGGAGGAACTAATGGTTCATTAAGTTTTTGTATTTTGTTTATTTTTATTTATTATTAGTTGAATTCATCATATTAAATACTTAAAAAATTGTTAGCTGTTTAAAAAATTTAGGTATACTTATCATTCTTTCCTACCGTTGAAAGTATCTCAGCATGTATTGGTTATTCTTATAGAGGGGAATACATTTATATTATTTAATGATAACATTTTATATTGTTCTCCATGACATTTCTATATTGGCCCCTACAATTGATTGTTTTCTTCTGTTTTGTGTTTAAATGTTTGCAGAAAAAGAAACTGCTCATGGTGTTGGGGTCCCTTGGAGACAGCATGTGCTACCATAAAAGCAACATCAGTTTGGAACAACCAGAGGCGGTGCTGGTGCACCACAGGATGGCCTTTGTCAGCATTTCGCTGTTTGCAGTCCGACTGCTGCAGACGCTTCTCCCTGTTGAAAAGGTAAGGCAGGTAGCGTGGCTTATTTGTAGTTTACTGGGTGTTACAATCAGTGTCCTGTTGTAAATTCCTTCTGATCATTTCACGATGTACAAAGATTATATTGGAAATGCAGAAATTGAGAAATGGCTAACATTTTTGATTAGTTTTTTTTTTTTGATTAGTTTTGACAAATCAATTGATAGAAAAAAATACTAATTTTTAAAGATAACTTTTAAAAACTGTGGTGTAATATGTTTAGAAAGGTGCACAGTTCAGTGCATTTTTACTAAGTGAATATATCTGTGTTTAGAAAGTGACCACCCCCCAAAACATGAAGTAGAAAATGACTAGCCTTTCAAGGCGGCTTCCTGTCGCTTACCCTCTCCTGTCCCCACCCCTGCAAGCTAAACTCCTTTCTGACTTCTGTCACCATAGAGGGGTTTTTCTGTTTTTGAGCTTTATATAAATAGACATATGAAGTATGTAATTGCTCAAGATTTTTTTTTTTGAGATTCGTTGTTGTTGCTTGTAGCAGTTGTTTAATTTTTATTGCAAAATACTATTCCATTATGTGGCTGTATGTTAAAGGTGATTTTAATAGGTGTAAACATTTCTTTTAAATCATCTCATTGACTGTACTTTAAAGTGGAGGTTATATCTCTGAATTTGAACGTTGGTGGTAAAAATATCTCAAATGACTCATATGCAAGTGTTGTGTAGTGTACTTATTGCAAAAAGAAAGGTGTGGCATTGTGCTTAACTGAAGGTATGGGAAAAATTACTGCAGCTCAAGAACCATTTCCTGTGCCTTTTGTTGTCCTTTGTTATAGCCACTTGCCCTTTTGCTCCCTAGAATTCTGCAGAGCATGTAGTCTAAACTCCATTTTTAAATAACACATATGTAATATATGCAATATAGTATCAGGTCATCTGGAAAAATAAGAATAGAACATTAAATTTTAAATATAGTATTTTCCTTTAGGGAAAATAACATTTCTGTTAATTTTAATTTTTAACTTTTTTATTAATTGTTATGTTTCTGAATAACACTCTGTGTTAAAGAGTGATAATTTTCCAAGGCATAAACATTATAAATTGAAGAATTTCAGTCATATAAGACTGGAATTGCATTTAAAATATAGGTGTCTCAACTTTACATGATAATGTTATATAACTGAAAAATTAGTAGTGCTACAATAACTTGTTATTAAGTATTACAAATGATCAATCTATGTATAGGTTGAGGTATTTTTGGAAAAGTTACTTGTCAGTTGTACCATAGAGCTTATTTATTGCTTTTTTGATTATAGAGTTTTTTTCATCTATATGCTTATTTGGGCAGGAATCAAAATAGAAGTCATTAATTTATTTTATTTGACTTACTTTAGTGTTAGAATAATGTAAAGCCAACTCTCCATGTCTTTTTTTTTAAGGTAGCTATTTTTTGTTTTTGTTTTTGAAGGCAAATCAGTATCTGTAATTTTGGGGAGCTCTTTTAGATATGTAGCTTGGAACTTCATTAGAACAGTAAGTGGGGTCATTGAAGAGATTGTAATTAAGGTATCAGCTTATAGATGGTTATAATTGCTTTGATTGATTAACTAAGAACTTTAAAATGAGATCTAAACAAACATGCTCTTCCATTGCTGTTAAATTTCTCCTTCAGTTTATATAAATACAAGGTTATGCTGCCCTCTGCCTGTTGCTAGCCCACCAAAAATTGAAGTGGAATTTGGACTCTGAAACTTTCTACCTTAAAAGTGGCCTTTAAATATTTGAGTTGCCACTTACCAAATAATGTAATTTTAAAGTTGGAAAATGATATAGTATGAATCTATGTAGAGATTTCCTGAGTTTGAATGTTTTGATAAAATGCCCTTGAAGACCTTTCCTGAAATTGATAATTGCTGATTTTAAATGAATTTGGAGAATACCCAGGTATAGGTTAAAATGATGCATTGGTAAATGTTATTACCAATGTTATAAATTAAAATTAAAAGTGTTCTGGTTGGGTAAATCAAATTGGTAAGACAAATGAAGTTAACTTCATATGGGGGAACCATCTGGGAAGTAAGAGCTAAAAATACTGGCCCTGTGCCAGAAACAAGATCCCAGAGCATCCTAGGAACCCCTGTGACCCTTTCTCAGCCAAGCAGACTGAAGGTAAGGAAGAATTTATACCGCAAGATTTTTGACCTTTTTAGTGGGGTATATAAAATCTAATAATTGGGTGTAGCTGATTGATTCAGAGCAGCGTTTCTCGAAGTGTAATGTGCAGCCAGACCACCCAGAGATCTTGTTAGTCAGATCTTGCATATTCTGGTCTGTAAGGTCCGGATAGGGCCTGAGAATCCGTACTTCTGACAAGCCATGCCAGGATAATGCCCTGGCTGCTCTGAGTGGCAGGGTTTAGAGAAAACAGTATTATCCCCCTCCTCCTCCAGCACACACGAGATGACGATGTTGACTATCTAATACTGGTAATGGCTTTCCACCGAAATATCGTCACTTTTAGTCTCAACTGACATGTGACTAATGCTTATATATGTAGGACCACCGTCTTCAGTCTGGGGTGTAAACTGTGATGGGTCCATTGGCCATGCAAGGATTAAACGTATGACCTTACCTTGGTGCTTTGAGTTGCTGAGAGGAGTTTCAGATGTAGGTATGCAGAGTGCAAATGTCAGAATTCCTTAATGATGGGGTGAAAAGAGGAAAGAAAGGAAATTAATATTTACTGAGTGTGATATGCCAGACACTCTGCCCAGTGCTTATTCAATCCTCACATCAGCTATTCTTATTTTTCTGCCTAGAGTCAGAGAGAGCTCTTTTAAACTAAAACACAGTGCCTTTGGAGTTAGATCCACTAGGATTTACTATCTTAGCGCAGAGCCCAACTCACTGAGTCTCCTTTGCTAATTCCTCTCTATCTTCCTAACCTCTTAAAGGGTTGGAACCCCAGGACTGGCCATGGCCCTCATGAGATGTCATCCCATTTTGGTCTGTAAGTGCCATCTATCTGCGGGCACCTCCCAAACTTATATTTTCAGGCGACACGTGTCACCTGAACCACAAACTCATATGTATATATCCAATATCCTTTTTGACATCTTCACTCGACAGTTGATATCTCCGACTGAACATGCCCCAAACCTTACTTCCCTGCACAAATGTGTTCTTCCTCTGGTCTTCCCTAGCTCAGTAAATGGCACCTTCATTCTAGTTGATTGTTGATCAGGAAAAAACCTTAGAGTCATCCTTGATTCCTGTCTTTCACACACACTTAGATCCAATCCCTGAGCAAAATGTGCTACTTCTCCTTTGAACGTCTCTCCGGAACCTGAACACTTCTCCCCACTCCCACCGCTGCTCCCTGAGTTAAGCCGCCATCCTGTCGTGCCTGGATTATTGCAGTGACCTCCTCCTTGGTCTCTCAGCTTCCGCCCTTGCTCTTTTCCATCTGTTCTCTCCAGACTCATCCTGAGGCTTGCTCGAAACCTTCCAATGCTCCTTCTGAGGATAAGTCCTTATAATGACCCAAGGCCTTACCTGATCTGGCACCACTGCCCCCTGACTCCATCCCTCAGCACGAGCTCCAGTGGCCTCCTTGCTGTCAAATATACTCTGTGTCCGAGCCTCTGTACTTGCTGTTCCCTCTTCTATGAGTGCTTTTCCCTCAGATATCCACTCCTCCAGTTCTCTGCTTAGATGTTACCTTATCAGAGAGGCCTTCCTCTGCTTCCACCTCCTGTCACTTCTCTGTTCTTCTCCATCTTTCCTATCCCCTGTTTGAAAAATTTTCTTAGCACTCCTAGCTACGCTGGACAAGTATGGTTTACTCTGTGCTTTCTCCACTGGAGTGTTAACTTCGTGAGGGCAGAGGTTCTGTTTTATTTCCTGCTGTGTCCCCATGATCTGGAATGGTGCCTGGCATACGGTAGGGGCCCAGTGAGTATTTGCTGAGTGAGCAAATAATTCGTGACTAGGTAATTTAGTCTCTCGCTCTCTCTCTCTTTTTTCCCCACTAGGAGAGTTCTTTACAGAATAAGAGAAATTTCTCTCAACTTTATAATAGCTGCTGTCTTAATAGTTGTTTTTTTTTTTTTCATGCTTAGTAACCTAAAATTTTGATTCCTTTAGCTTTTGACATTCATTTGGCAATTGTATTTAATTTAAAAGCATTATTTAGGGCTTCCCTGGTGGCACAGTGGTTAAGAATCCGCCTGCCAATGAAGGGGACACGGTTCGAGCCCTGGTCTGGGAGGATCCCACATGCCGTGGAGCAGCTAAGCCCGTGTGCCACAACTACTGAGCCCACGTGCCACAACTACTGAGCCCACGTGCCACAACTGCTGAAACCCACGTGCCTAGAGCCCGTGCTCCGCAGCAAGAGAAGCCACCGCAATGAGAAGCCTCTGCACCGCAACGAAGAGTAGCCCCTGCTTGATGCAACTAAAGAAAGCCCACGTGCAGCAAAGAAAACCTAATGCAGCCAAAAATAAATAAATAAATTTAAAAAAAACCAAAGAACAGTAATTCTAAAAAAACAACAAAAAAAGCGTTGTTTAGCAGATTTAGCTCTTAGACTTTCAGGCAGTTAATGATTATCCTTAAAATAGGTTATCCATGAAAAAATTATGACCAAACCTACTTTAATAAAGGCAGCATTTCAGCCATAGTAGTGAACCCTGCCAAATGGTTTTCTCTGAACATTGAATTTTCAGGCCTTTTCATTTTCTTAATTGATGCATAAAATCCTATCGCAAAGCTAGAATCATTAAAAGAAACAAAACCTAGCAAAGGGTTTTTTTAGTCTTAAATCAGTTGATTTAAGTTATAAAACATACACTATTTCATTTGGGCCCCTTCATTTTATACTAATTAAAGATCAGTCTTTTGTGAGTGTTCTAGAACTATTTTAAATACGTTGAATTTCTCCTTTCCCCTTTAAAACACAAACAAAACCAAGTAAAAATTAATTTTTGTTCGAATCAGTCTATAGCTGTACTTGATTTAGTGTTATTCAATTCAGTATGTAGTTAATAAGCCCTGGGCTATATCCTCAGGGGTTTATTGCATTTTTCTGGAGATTTGTGTGCACCTGCACGAAAAACTTAGAGAAAAAGGCCTGGTGCCTTCAGTTCAGTAGCAGAGGCATAAACGAGGTGTGGGCCCAAAGGGAGAGCAGTTCTGGGTGTTGATGTGGGGAGGAGGAGGTATCCTGAATCCCAGACTTTGGGAAGGAGTTGAAATTTGGACTTGGGATATTTTGGACAGATAAAAATTGCAATGAACAAAGGTGTAGATAAATGATGTGTTGGGGAATAGAATTTTCTTTGGAAAAGCATAGACTTTGTGATAGAGAATTACTAAAAAAGTTGAACTACATTAATATTATAGTTTACTATATTTATCTAAAAATGGTTAAATTTTTTTTTTTTTTTAATTTATCAAGGCAAGCCACTTTTTACCAGAGCCTATGTCAGCAGCATTATTTCTAGTTTCTTTGGACATGCCTGTTTCTTTGGAATATCCAAATATTCATGAAGCTGTTGTGGCCTATTTGGAACAGCTGAATTCTGAAAACTACAGTATTTATAAACGAACTGCAGAGGCTGTTTATTCACTTGAGTGTACCTGTAACTTCCTGTCTGATGTTGGGAAGGAGGTAAAATGTTTTGTTAATATCTCTTTAAAATTCCTTTGATAAAATATTTAGAAAATTTAACCTATAGTTTTCAAATTGATGGACATTTAACAATTGAATTCTTAGGGGTGGGATCCATTATTACTGAATGGCCCAATTATAAGATTAAAGTAAGGGTATGATTTATATAAAAGTAAAATGAAGATTTAGATTAATGAATGGTATATATTCATGAGACCAGTGGTTTTTAAAAAAACAATAATTATTATCAATATCTTTATTAGTGAGTTCCTCTTTGAAGTGGCTTACTGTGGGTGAACAGAGTGACAATTGATGTAAACAGAATTATAAGGGCCATTTTAGTGCTTATTTGTAGACACATTTTTTTCCCTTAGTATTTTATAGACCTTTATTTATTCACAGAAAGAGCCTGATTTTTTATTAAATAAAGCCATGAACTAGATTGTAAGGTAGTAGGATGACTTTTGATACCATGTTATAGCAGTAATTATGTATTTGTTATTTATCCCTTTTAGGATATTATTTAGTATGTTATCAATTAAGGGGTTAATGAGCCTTAAAATAGACATTGACTACAATAGTTGTTTACTGTTTGAAAATACCAAAATGGGTCCTGAAGATCTTGAAAAATTAGGAGCAAAATTTTATTCTGTTTGGCCCCTACAGTGGAGTTTTTTTGAACCTCATATTTTAAATTTTCCTATTTACCCACTATTGTTTATTTTTATTTTTTTCCCCACATCTTTATTCCACTGTATCTTGTCTCCTCCATGATAGAATTTTGAACTGCCTTTTAGTTGAATTATTTCTGTGGCATTCTGCATGGTCAGTTAATCACACACATATTGATCATTCTCTATTTTCCCTAGAACCAGTCAGGATGTTAGAAGTGGGAGGTGGATCTTAAAATACATGAGTCCTGCCTTGAGCTGCAGTTAGTAGGGGGATAAGGCCACAATTGAGCAGTTTAAGAACCGTGCCACTCAGAGGTAAATAATATAAAGTCTTAAGTGGCATTGAGTTAGGCATTTTCCCCACATTTTTGCTCCTAGGCTGACGTTTTTGGTTTGCTTGTTGAGCAGGTTGACTTAAGCAAATGTGAACAGTCTCAGGGCCTCTGGATGATCTAATTTCTTGAAGCTGCTTTGTTAGCTGTTGAGAATTTTATTGTACATGACCTTGACATTTACTGTTCCATTCTCTTCTTTTTTTAGGGAGAGAAGAATCTCTTAGAATTAGTGGAGCTGGCAGATCAAGCCTTACATAGCTTTTCCTATCATCAGCATTTCCCCCTAATAAAGGAAATCATCTGCATTTGTTCAAAGATGTAATATTTTCTTTCTTAACATGATTATATTATTATAGGGTGTGTGTGTGTGTGTGTGTGTGTGTGTGTGTGTGTAAGTTTAGGAGCAATGAAAATGAAACTGGTCTTAAATTTGTTATTTTTTAGTTTAAATTGCTTTTATATGTTTTGACCTTTAAACTGTATATGTATAGTAGCATTAGGACAGTTAACTGTTTTATTCAAGAGTAAGCTTTAAAAATGTCATGCCTGTAATCAACATGAATTATCCTTGGATTTTTATACATTTGTTTTGGTGTCTTTCCAAACAAGTATTCAAGCACATTTGTTTATTTATCTTTAACATTTTAATTAATAACTTGAATTGAGGATTTTTAAAATGTAAATTTCATTATTCCTACCTTTCATATGGATTTTTGGAAAGCATCATGCATTGGTTAATTTATTTGGGGGACATTGGAACAGATTTTTCTTTAAAACTTAGTATTTTCATTGCTTTTGGAAAGAGTAAATTCCATGGTGATAAATATCCATTAAATATGGGATTTATTTTTCTTTCTATCTATCTATCTATCTATCTATCTATCTATCTATCAATCAGTCATCTCGCATAATTACCTTTTTTTGTGGTGAGAACATTGACGATCTACTCTCTTCACACATATCAAGTATACAGTACAGCATTATTAACCATAGTCACCAGAACTACCTGTCCTGCATAACTGAAACTTTGTACCCTTTGACCAACATCTCTGCATTTCCTCCAGCCCCTGGCAACCACCAATTCTACTCTCTGCTTCTAAGAGTTTGACTTTTTTAGATTCCACATATAAGTCAGATCATGCAGTATTTGTTTTTCTATACCCTGGCTTATGCCATTTAGCATGTCCTTCAGCTTCATCCATATTGTCACAAATGATAAGATTTCCTTCTTTTTTAAGGCTGAATAATATTCCATTATATATATATACACACGCACATACACATACATACCACATTTTTAAAAATCCATTCATCTATCAACTGACACATTGTTTTCATGTATTGGCTATTGTGAATAATTCTGGAATGAATATGGGAGTACATATATCTCTTTGAGATACTGATTTCATTTTCTTTGGTTACAAACCTAAAAGCGGAATTGCTGGGTCATATGGTAGTTCTATTTTTGGTTTTTTGAGGAACCTCCATACTGTTTACCATAATGGCTGTACCATTTTACATTCTAAATATAGGTTTCTAAAGACGTTTTGTTTTTTTGTATTCTTTAAGAGAGAATATTCCCTGCCTTGAAACAAGTAAATGCTTGAGTAAATATTAATTCTGGGTTAGTTAAACAAGATCTCAGTTGTAGGAACTGGAGTAGGAAGAAACGCCTTTCTCTGTGCTTTTCAGTCTCATGTTTAGTACCTTACTTGCCTTAGATGTCATGGATGTTTACCTTTTTACCAGCTGGAAATCTGCACAGGCCAGTCCATTATTACAAGGAGAAAGTCAGAAGGTGTTTCTACGTATGTTGTCTCACCCTTTGCTACAAGTGAAAGTTAAAACTTACCACTGTTGTCTGGAAATTGTTAAGGTAGGTTTTTTTGTTTTTGATTTTTTTGGGGAGCATTAACAGTGGATTTTCTGATTATAACTCCAAACTTAAATTACTTGACCTTTTGGATATTATATAAGAGTTATTACTATAAAAATAGATGGTAGTTATTAGTCAACTCTAAGAAATTTATACTATTGAATTCCCTTAGTAAGTCTAGCAACTGAATTGCCTTATTAGCAGTTTTAATAAGAATTACATTTATGTTGTGTTATTTAATGATGGAAAAATTGTAAGGAAAAGTTGACTTCTATCAAGTATTCAAAAGTGATTTCTATGCTCAGGAAAAGTTTTAGGTTATTATGGCTTAAATTTTATAGTTTCAGATCTGTTTTCTTAGTAATATTCTTTTCTTTCTTTTGAAACAAATATTTCCTGTGTTTTTAAATTATAAAATATTTCAGCATAGAATAGTACATAAATATTAACTATTTCAATATTGAAAAGAACACTGTACATAGGACAGTATAGAAAAATATATATATTCGTATGTACTCTTGAAAATGTCCTCTTGTATTCAATACTCTTATAAGTGCTATCTAGATATAATGTTTACATTTTGCCATTTTTACTTATGATCCTTTTTTTCAGAGAAATAAAAATATTAGTTATAACTGAGGCTTCTTTCCTTTCTCTTCTCCCTTTTTTATGCCACCAAGATAACCACTCTTACAAAGTTTTTGTTTATCCTTCCCATGAATGTGTTTTATATATGCATATCTCTATAAATCATATATATTACTGTTTTTGTCTCTTTAAAAAAGTATATAATTTCATACCATACACATGTTTTTGCTGCCTGTTCTTTTCCTTTAATAGTAAGGTTTAAGATCTACCTAGTGGATTCATCTTAACTGCTCTTTACTTTGAATATACTTTCTTCTATTAATTGATAAGTATTTAGGTTCAGTCTACTTTTTACTGAACTATGCTTTTCAGTATTTTCAATGACAGTCTGTAACTGATAGTGCATGTGTTTGAAAATGTCTTGATTTCACCTTACTCTTGAATGATAGATTAGCTGGAATTATAGAATTCTATAGAATTCTATAGAATTATAGATTGACTGCCATTTTTCCTTAGCACTTTGCCAATACTGCTTTGCTCTTGTTAGGCTTTTATCGCTGTCGAGAAGTCTGCTATCAGTTAAATTATAATTTCTTTGTATTTTTTTTCTTCTAGTTGCTTTTAAGATCTTTTCCTTAGCTCTGGAGTTCTGCAGTTTCATTACAATGTAACTTTGTATACACTTTTTATTTTAATGTATCTTTTTTAGCATGCTTCAGTTTGAAAACTCATGTCTGCCTTCACTTCTGGATAATTCTCAGTCATTATTGTTTCCCTTATCCTTGCTGTTCTCTCCAAGTGGAACTCTCATTAGATCATGTTAGAGCTTCTTATTTTACCCTTTGTGTCATTTAAGCCCTCTTTTATATTTTGCGTATCTTTTTGTGTTTTGTTTGGATAGAATTCCTCAGTACTGTCGTTCAGTACACTAATTCTTTGCTCAACTATGTCTAATTTGCTTTTTAAAAATTGTGGTAAAATACACATAACATCAAATTTACCATTTTAACCATTTTTAAGTTTTTGGTGGCATTAAGTACATTCACATTGTGCAATCATCAACATTATCCATGTCTAGAACTTTTTCATCTTCCTAAATTGAAACTCTGTACCCATTAAAAAATAACTCTCTATTCCTCCAGCCCCCCCCCAGATCCTGACAACCACCATTCTGCTTTCTGAATTTGACTGTTCTAGGTACCTCATACTTGTGGAATCATATAATTGTCTTTTTTGTGTCTGGTTTATATCACTTAGCATCCATGTTTAGTATATATCAGAGTTGCATTCCTTTTTAAGGATGAATAATATTCTGTTGTATATATACCACACTTTAGTACCCATTCATGTGTTAGTGGACATTTGGGTTGTTTCCACCTTTTGGCTACTGTGAACAATGCTTCAGGTATACAAATATACCTGCTTGAGTTTCTGCTTTCAGTTTTTTTGGGTACATATCCAGAGTGGAATTTGTGCTAATTTTGTGGAAGAGACGATACAGAGTCATTACTTATATGCAGGTGCATCACTGTATTGATAAGAAAAATCCCACATATATGTTGTCCTCCCCCTCACCCAGAAATTTAAATCTGTTTTGATTTGAATTTTCTCTTTGTCAAACCTCAGTAAGCAAAATGCAAACACCTTAGGATAAGTTTATGGTGTTGTTTATTTCCTTTATGTCTGTTATTATGAACAACTTTAAAAGATTATGGTTGTCTCAGCAGTTTGGTTATTTAATTTGTCAAGACCACTCTTGTTGGCTGAAAGAAATGTAATAGGTGTCTCATGCAGACTCAAAAACTGTTAAGAGAATCTTTTTTTGTCCTCTACCAGTTGAAAGAAAAGTTTCAGTGACATAAGCACTAAAATTGGATTTGAATTATAAACAGAAGAAAGAGGAGTGCTTTGGAAAAATCACTGTCACTAATTTTTAAAAACTTTTTGTATTATTTTGCAGGAATGTTTAGGTGTCCATAATGTCAGTAAACCTGTGTCTTCCCTTTGTAATGGAATTCATTTTCTACTTCACCCAAAAGTTCTGTATGAAATCTCTGCGTTTGGTATTCAAGAGCCCAAAAATGAGGTATGGCATGTTAGAAGGAAGTACAAAAGACTACTCTGATTCTTTAGATACTCAGCTAAATCAAGATAATATTCTAATGTCACCAGGTAGTATGATGAGAAACTAAAAAGAAACTTGTCTTTGATGTATGGGTTCAGTTAAGTTGTTGTTTATCTAAAAAGAAATGTTAAAAAAAAATGAGGCTCAAAATACAGGACATACTTGTTCTCAGAGAATTCAGATCAAACTGTTAAGTTTTTCATGTAGGATGTAGGAATGATGCAGTAGTTACAATAAGCATAGTGTTTCCTTAAGGAACATTTTTATTCAATGGAAAAATATACTTTAAAGGTTAAAAAAAAAAAAAAGGTAGTCATTAAGGGGGAAGGACTGGTTGAGAACAGAAGCTAAGATGATGCTGTGGAAATAGGAACGTCTGAAGGAAGAGATGCTAATGACCTTTCCAGATTTTATGAAATGTTACAGGTATGTGAGATGACTTAACGGGCCACCTCCTCTTGGATTGTTCCCCCTGTATTGTTGAGCAGGTGAATGCCACGGCCAAGGCCATCCTGATGCATCTGCTGCAGGGGCGACTGAGGATGACAGCACCGACCTGGAACAAGTTTATCGAGTCTCTGTGTCCTGTCATCCCAGTGCTACAGGTACTCTGTGCTCACCCGCTTACGCTACCATTTCTCTTTGGTGAGCGTGATTGATTTAAACGCACGCAAGCAGTAGAACCATCATGCTGTGGGAGAAGTGACGTGAAGCCGCGAAGGCGCTGTGGATAAGGGAACAGGAAGTGGGCGGCTGTCTTGTTTCTGGCAGAAGGTTAAAGCGGGCTAGCGAATTTGTCTGTGTACACCGGGTGGGAGGTTAAGAAGTGAGGCGCAGGCATTTAGCATTGACTGTGAAAAATAGAGCTCAGCCTTATATAAAGGCTTTTAGGCAAAGCTAACAGTGCTTTCTAAACAGACTTTATGTAATGAAACTGGCTTCATGAATTCTGTCTTTGCATATATGGATTAGCCTGATACTTTGATTAATGAGCTCTTAGAAACAAAGCTTTTTTAACAGTCCTTCTGGGCTTAGGTAAAGGATGGAGGGAAGGGCAGGGCCTTCCCTCCCTTGGATGAGAAGGTGGAGATGGGAAACACCATCATAGGAACAGTCCTCTTAGAAGAGAGAGCCCGGGCCTCAGGCCCTGCCACTTGCACAGCTCAGTTCCGTGCAGGCGCCCTGGCAGCACTCCACCTTTGTACTGAGGGGACAGGTCTGAAGATCTGGGAGGGGCCTCATCTAGGGGCAGTGCCACTACTAGAATCTTGGAAAGTAGAAAAATTAGCAAGTGTCAAGAGGGTTAGCACATTTTCCTGAAGTTCTCCAGTATTATTTTTTAAATACAGTTGTATGTAGACTTCTTACCTCATGTAGGTTATTTTGAAAAGTCATATTCAACTGAATTGAAAGAAATCTGTGAGTTGCCTGACAGGTCAACACAATTCTTATTTCAAGTTAAAAAAGTAAGCAGTGTGTGCATACAATCAAACGGTCATTTCTCTTTCTATGAAATCTGTTAGGGCCATGCCGACACAGAGGATCCTTTGGGTAACTGCATTCTCCTCCTAAGCAAAGCGAGTTCTGATGCTGGTGAAGGGATTCTCCCCTGTGCCACCTGGTTAAAGTCCATACTACGACTCCTGCTGGTGAAAAAGCCGTCGTAAGTACAGCAGAGTCTGCTGAGTGTGAAAGATGAACGGGAATGTTCTAGGAACGGGCAGTAATTGTATCAAACAGTATAGAACCAAAGGAGGTAAAGGAAAGTGATTCTCTTACTAGACAGAGACGGGGAGCTAATGGCTGGAACTAACCCGGTAAAGGTGTTTTGGACACTTTCTGAGACGCTCTGTCCGTCCTCCAGCCTTGCTGTCAGGTCAGCCTATGTTACGGCATCGCTGCCCTCAGTGCTGTTCATAGTGCTGCTGCGGGCAGGGTGGAGAGCCGTGCAGAGAAACAGATTGCAAAAACCATAGGGCATTCGCGTTGTCTTCTCTCGTTAGAAATTGTTAGTCTCCTGGAGTGCAACTTTTCTAATTAAATACTTGTTCTGAAAATTAAAGTTTTTCATGAAAGTGTAGTGGACCAGTTGCCTCATATACCAGGGTATGCTTGTATTTTAATCTTGTTTAGCTTGTCTTCTTATTTAGGAAACTGAAAAAGTGTCCTTTCCTCTACCATTAGTGTAAGTGTCATTTTAACTAAAAGAAAAGAAGGAGAGAAAGATTGTCTTCCTTCCCTCTCTGTCAGTGCAACATGAATCTTGTGTTATTCTCTTTAGGTAGCAGTGGTTAGATTTTCTCTCACTGAGAAGAGGAAAAAAAGCTTAGAGTAAAGACGGATAAGCAGTGATGAAGAGAAAGTGTCGGTTGAAAAGGCTAGGAGAAACAGACAGATGTTCTTTTGACAATGGATAATTTTGTTTTCCCCATACTTACATCAGGATAATACAGTGGCTTATTTATAAGCAGATGATCAGACTAAAAATTAGGGAAGTAGGTGAAATAAACTAAAACGTTAAGAGAATGGAAGGAGGAAAGTCAGAGGAGATTGTAAGGGCACATGCGTCGTGCGGAGAGGAAAGTTGTGGGCGATGCAGGAAGCAGAGGGGCAGACGGGGTTAGTGTGCTTGTGCTCCTCGGGGACTGGCTTCTGCAAGTGTCCCCGTTGACCCTGGGCAGTGTCTTTATTAATGTGCTAGTGTAGTATTCCCTACCCCAAGTTTGGTGATGTAACACAATAGGTGTATATTTTCGGTTCACCTTTGGGGGCCCAAAGTCTCCAGGTAAACAGAAACACTCTTATCAGGCAGGACATTCTAAGGGCTTAGAGATCCCCTCCCAGGAGCCAAGGGCAAGGCCAGACCTCTCTTTGGGTAAGGTAATTCTCAATTACACAGAACTTAAAGCAGTCTAAATTACATATTTGTTTTCATCATTTGACTAGTTCTACCCCGTCTCACCAGACCATAAACTCCATTAGGCAGGAACCCCATCCATTGGCTAATCTTTACATCCTCAGAACTTCATTTAGTACCTTGGGCGTAAATATGCTCAAAATGTATTTGTTGAAAGAAATAAGTATAGAGAAATAAGCGCACCACGGTGCTCATGCTAAACCTAAAGGCTAAATTTATCTACGGGAGGAGGAGATGCATTAAAGACATGCTTTACATACCCCACTGTAGGCTTTTGCCTGGGGCTGGGGGCTGTCTCTGCACTGAGGAGCCGCGATGTTAATGCAGAAGCACTGGCACGACGGGGGGCGTCGTGCGGGTGTCTGCCTGTTCTGAGCTTCCCTGAGTCACAGCAGATGGGAGACGGAGGCTTGCCTGGCTCCCACACCCTCTTGGAGTAAATATTTGCCCCCAAAGACGATATCTGTTAGTAATACAGTAAATTCCCGCTTTCTCTAGATTTGGTAAGCCCTTGAGAACCGTGGTGGGCAGTGGAACCTAGCAGCGCACAACACAGACACGATGCTGCCCTTCCAGAATTGGGCGTCTGATTGAGAAGAGAGACCTTACTGGTTATACTTTATTATTAATTGTAATACAGCGAGATCAGTGTTACGATGGGGGACTTCAGGGGGACAGGACTCGGCCTCTGCTGCGGTAGGGACGCCTCCCCGAGCGTGCAGGTTTTAATCGTAGTCTCACAAGTAGTGCCTAAAGCCTGCAACTTGTATTACTGCTTAGAATCTGCCCAGTGTCCCTGTAGTTCCAGAACCTGTCTCAGTAACTCATTGCTGCGCGTCCACTCAATGGTTTTTCTGTTCTTCCATTTCATTGTCTAGTGCATGCAGTATTTAACCTTTTCTTGAAATCGTCTACCTCCCCACTCAGTGCTCAACTGACCTTGATGCTAATCCATTCCAGATAAAATAGAATTCTGATGGGAACCAAAAGTATTTGTATTTTCATATTTGAGGGGATCTATTTCACCCCCAATACCTCGCTTTAGCTGTTAGTATGATTACTCTCCTGGAGGTTCGACCCGTTGTTTGGGCTCTGCTCATGGGTCTGTGATAGTTTTTATGACTGAGATACATCGCTAGACTTGGAGTCAGGAGCTAGGATTTTTAATTTGTGGACCGACTTACTGGAGCTGAGGTGATATTGACAGTGAAGTTCGCAGTCTCAGTGAGTCTGCATCTTCACTTGTAATTATTGACTATTCTTTATTTCTGCTGCTTATTCATAAATGTAAAATGCAAGAATAACTGTAGTTATACACTAAGTATTTTAATAGAAAAAGCAAAATGTCATCAGTAATGTCAGTATAAGCATAGCCAATTATTGTGTTGATTTGTAATAATTCTTTGTGTTATGGGCCTTTATAATTTCTATACATTTGTATATTACAAAATGTTGACTTGAAGACTTTGTTTCTTCAGGGTCCGGATGCTGGCATTAAAGCTTTTAGCAAGTCACCTTACAAGGGAAGAGGGGGCGGATACCAAGCGCCCTTCAATCGATGCCAGAGTTCTCTCCAGAGTTACTAATTTATTTATTGTGAAAAAGCCTATTGAACTCAAATTGGATGACAGAAGAGAACTGATTATTAAGGTGATCATAACTTTCAAGTTTATTTATTCATAACTGTGTGGTTATTTGATATATTTTATGTTACATTTTTCAGTTTGTGTTATGTACGGGAGAGGGAGAGAAATGGTGGCTTCACGTGTGGTTTTTCCTGCCTAGTGTGAAGTTGTGTCCTGGCTTTTTCTGGCTCCTGGATACATTTATTTATTGAACAGCTATTTCTTGAGTGCCTACTGTATGCCAGCCATCGTGTCCCTTTTCATTCAGAATATACGCTGGAAATGCAAATTAATTTGAGTAGTATCTTAAATACAACATAAGGCTAATCTAGTGGAAAGAAATTCTCTGATGACTCTTAAAAACAAACATCACTGACATAAAATTATTCTTCTTTTTCTTCTGTTGGAAATTGCCTGTAATGCTAAAAAAGAAAATATTAACGATGATAAAAGTTTTCAGCCTCTTCATTACAGGAAAAATAATATAGAAGGCAAGGGCAGTTTCTTTTAAATGTTACAGTGGTTCTGAGTTTTTTTTGTTAATCTCTTTTCTGAATCTTTGGCTTTTTCCCCCTCTTAAGAGGTGTAGCCTTCATCTCCCTGTCTGTCCAGAACTGCACCCAAATCATCGTGGTCTGATGTAGGATCAGATAAAGCAAGCTGTCCGTTATCTTCATTGCTTCATTCCTGTGTTTTATAGCTTCTCCTGTGACTCCAAGTGTGCAGTCTGGCAGTTTTCTTTAAGTTTAGACCAGCCCCCGAGGCCTGTGGTAGAGCCACATGCAACATAACGGATTTTTTAAAACAGGGAAACACATTCAGTGTTCTTCTAACCTAAGCGTTCGGGGCCATCTGATGGCCCTGGCAGGAGGATTGGAGAACCTTCCATGGGCCGCATACCAGGTCCTGCTGGGGAATTCCTGCGTGCTGAGCCACTGGTATCACTACTGTGCCCTGTGCGTCATGTGGAGGAAGGTGGAGTGGGGTTCTAGACCTCTCTTTCCTGAGTCCACATTAGGGCTGCAGATGGCAGTGGCTGGGAGAAAGGAGAGGTGTGCTCTGTGTCCTTTTCTCTCCCCCTTTCCTGCTGTGTTTTGCCTACTCAGACTCTGTCCCGGCAGGAGGTGACAGTCAGGGACTGCTATTGGGGGGCTTGGTCAGAGTGCTGAGCAGCAAGCCCCAGAGAGCTGTCTGCTTCAGGGTCCCTAAGAGGGGGAAGCGGAGAGGCCCAAGGGAATTCCAGCTGGTGGCTTCGGGGAGCAGCAGAGAAATCCCAAGCCACGTGTCTGGGGTTGCTGTTCTCAGGCTAGCCTGGAACTACCTGTAGTGATGTTGTGTAACTTGGATGGTTAATGGGTTATGAATGGCTTCCTAGCGGAAATGTACGTTAAGAGGAGAGGCTTATTTGACATGATGGCTCTTTGTTTTAGATCCTAACTCCCTCTCTGACCTAGCACATCATTGTTGCAAATGTAAATATATCAGTTACTTGAATAAGTTGGCCTTCGAGCTTTTGTTTTTATAACTGTAGACTTTTACTGGAGAATTGGAAGTAGATGAAAAACATTTTTTTTTTTTTTTCAGTTGGAGACTGTTGAAAAGGTATATGACATCTTTATCTCAGACGATATTGATCTTATTTTGAGAAAGTCAGCCGCAGAACAGTTGGCTGTGATCATGCAAGGTAATGTCTTTTAAGGAAAATGCTGCTGAGAATGGAGTTTTAGATTGCTGTGTGTAGTCGTACTGGGGGTTGGCACACTTTGGTTTGTGGGCCAGTCTGGCCTGTGGCCTGTTTGTCTCTTGCAGCCTTCAAGTTAAGGGTGGTTTTTACATTTTTAACAAAGAATACGCGACAAAGGCCGTATGCGGCCAGCAAAGCCCAACACATTTACTGTCTAGTTCCTTAAAGAAAAAGTTTGCTGACCCCTGGTCTAGATTATTGTTGTTTGACCTGTGGAATGTCATTTGATAAAATTATCTTTCTTCTGAAATGTTGATATAATTCTAACAGTAAATTGCTTGTTCCTTTCTCAGTTTACCTAGTATATGATATTTCAGTTTGTTCCATCTTGCTTAGAGAAATCCATCAAATTGTACTTTGTGGGTAGGTAAGACAAAAATACTGCACAGTACTATGTATTTTCTTTAAAAGTTTATTTTTAAAAACAAGTACTAAAATTTACTCTTAGCTTTGTTTGTAGTGTTGTTATTCTTTGAGTTTTAAATTTTTTCCTATATGTGATGTATGTAATTTATCTTTAATGTTTGAGAGAAGTAATGTTGCATTTACATAAAAATATTTTTTTTAACTTGGAAGGTGGGGTATGATGAATATTCCCATCCTGACATTAGTGGAAACTGGGATGAGAGAGTAATTTGAAAGATCATATTCAACATATTTGTGGTTTAAATAACAATAATAGAGACTACAGAAAATAAGGCTCAAGCAAATGTGGAGAGCCTTGGCTAAGAAGATTAAAGAAAACTTAGAGGGTATTCTTTCGGTATTGTTTAACATTTCAAAAATAAAAAGCTCATAATTTTGGTATGCACTATATGGGAGGGTAGTGGAAACTACCTTTTTAAAGTGGCAGCTAAAGGTAGTTACAGTGAAAGCTACAAATTAAATATCAACTTTATATTTGTACGTTTTTCTCAATGAGAATGTAGGAGTACAAACTAAGAAAATTTGTCTGCAAGTTGTGAAATACTTGTAACTAATCTATAAGCAACTAGAGATTTTGGTGCTAGTGATATCTAGTACCTGTGTGTGTGTGTGTGTGTGTGTGTGTCTGTCTGTCTGTCTGTCTTAGTCTGTTTGGGCTGCTATAATAGAATACCATAGACTGGGTGGCTTATAAACAACAGAAATTTATTCTCACAGTTCTGGAGGCTGGAAGTCCAAGATTAAGGCGCTGCAGATTCAGTGTCTGGTGAGGGCCTGCTTCTTGGTTCATAGGTGACTGTCTTCTCCCTGTGTCCTCACATGGAGAAGGGGCAACAAAGCTCTCTTTTTATAAGGACACCGATCATTCAGCAGGGCTCCACCCTCATGACCTCATGACCTCCCGAAGGCCCCACCTCCACGTACCACCACACTGGGGATTAGGTTTCAAACATGTGAGTTCTGTGGGGACACAAACATTTAGACTGCTCAGTGTACACACACACACACCCACATGTATATGTTTATTAAAAAAGAGGTCATATTCTCTAGAAATATGTAGAGTATGTTACAGACCCTTTCTTTTATATTTGCTATTAACAGTTTGAGGTTAAAGATCTTGTATTAATATTGATAGAAAAATGCAAGTCATATTTACGCATTAGCTTGGGGAGAATTCTAAACATTTTGAGATGATGGATTTGGAAAAGAGAAGAAATGTCCATGAAAGAACATAAAATAATTTTCCATGTACAAATAAAAGTGTTCATTTGTATACTTAAAATTCTAGTTCTTTTCAGAATCTGAGCTAGTTCATTTAATTATTCTTCTTAAATAGTTCTTTTTTTATATTACCAGAAGTAAGATGTGCTTGTTACTTTAAAGTTTTCAAGTTGTTCAGATGTGTATAAAGTAAAAAGTTTAAAGTGTCCTTCTCTAATTTTCAACACTAAGTGTAATTATTTTTAAAAGTTTGAAAGTTGTGTGGCTGTCTATTCTATTTTTAAAACTATAGAAAATGTTCTTTAACTTTTAGTAACTTTTTTTTTTTGGTCTACAGATATTAAAATGCATGCTATGGTGAAAAAATTATGCTTAACTGACAAGATAATTGAGTATTTAAATGAATGTGTGAGTCAGGATGGTGAGGTAAGACATATTTTTACAGATTGGTTTTTTTGTCAATTAAATTTGAAATGAATTCAACTGGATTTGGATGAGTACTTGGAGTTTCAATCTTGAGTAACATCCACTGCCTTGTTCATTTTTTTTATTTCTAAAAGTGAGGTCTCTAAAGGAAAACCTTAAAATTTCTATAAGATGTATAAGCAGAAGTATATACAAAACGTACTTCCAGTGGAAAATCTTAATATTTGCATTTTAGTTTCACACAATTTTGATGAAAAAGCATGACATTTAGAACAAGACGATGTTACAGTATATTTTATCTCACCTTAGAATTGATAAAAATTAATAACTGTGTTTTCCCCTGCTGGCCAGGTGGTAGAGTGTCTAGTTCAGCCAAGCCTCACGCTCCTGAGGAAGGTTCTCTGTGCTGACCCAGTCCTGCGTGTTTCCCTCTCCCAACAACCTTCTCTCTTGACCCTGCTATTCAGAGGTAAATAAAATACATTCTGACAGTAATGAGAGCAATCTTAAGCTTTAACTGTTTATTCTTTAACTGTAGGTAACATTTACTTTCCGCTTTACTAACACAATAACAAAGTTTATTAGTGAATATGCCACTAAAAAAACCCATTGCAGTGGGAAATGTTTAACACTTTTGTGGGAATTTTCTTAAAATCCTGTTACAGAGTAGACCTTAGAGCTGAGAAGGGCTGAAGCCTCTGATCGCTCTCTGCACTTGATGTAGCTGTTGTTTGGTGCTCAGACGGTCAGTTCTTACCTGTGGAGAGAGAGAGCGCTGCAGCTGCTGTCACTGTTGCCTCTTTCCAGTGTCTGTTTCCTCATTCTTGTTTTGTTTGTGCCTTTAGATCTGACGCTTTGCTGTTACAACTGGTTATGTCCTTAAACTGGCATTCAGAGTGTATAGACTCAGCTTGTGGGGAGTGGGAACTAGACCATCCTGAATGACTCTGAGCATTAACTTACTACATTTTATAAAGTGTGATTTTTTTTAACCTTTTTCAGTTTGGTTGTAAGTGAGTAATGTATTTAGGTGGAAAAATTCCATGTTATTTTTTTCTCTTTTTTTTCTCTTCTTTTCTGACTGTTCTCAATAGAGAGCTTGGTAACATTCTGTGCTATTTTCTTTCCTAGAAATGTAGGCTATTGCTTTTATATATTCTACAAGAGACATCTTGATCAAATGTCTCGATATGCTTAACCTTGTCAATTACCAGGCATGTAAGAGATTAATGATATTTATGTTCAGAATATTATGAGTCATTTTATTTTAGCATTTTCTTCTCTTCTAATGGCTTCTGCTTGCCAAGTGAATAGGACACAGTTTAAGTAACATTGATAAAGGTTCAAACCAGGTAAAGTTCTAAAGAGACTCAATGTGTTCGGCTTCATAAATTTTGAATAGTGTGTAAAATTTTACAAGTTTTTTTTAGATTGATGTGGAAGAGTAGCAGTTATGGATCTCTAGTTTTCTTTTGTCTTGTTAATAATTGTCTTCCTATTAACCTCATTCAGTAGAATTTAGTTCCTAGTTTACCTTTTCAGTTATAATTTTGATTTAAATTATTCAAGCAATCAATTAATTATGAGCACCTACTAGATTCAAAGACATTTTCTAAGGCAACATAATCTGTACCCTTTTAATACTTTTTCGATCTCATTGATGTTTCCAAAAATTACTTAAGCGAGCCTGAAAATGAATTATAATATCTCTCATTAATGAATTTAGGGCAAAATTAGTTTTTTAACTAGGTACTCAACAAGGAAAATTAATTCCTCAGCAAACATTTATTGAGTGCATACTATGTGCTAGGCCAGTAGTGTCTGTATCCTCCAAACCTACCAGATCAGAAACTCTGTTTTAACAAGCCCTACAGAGATTTGCATAGATTTGAAAGTTGAGAGCCACTGTTTTAGTGATGTCAGTTTATCTGGGTTAACGTCGCATTTCTCTGAGAATGGCATCTCTTCTTTTCGAGTTAAGATATTTTAAATTTGAAGTTCATTCTTTCTAGAGGTAAAAATATTCTATAAAGTTATGCCTCTTTTTATTTACAGTTTCCTTGATATTTCATGAAAATTGTACCGTCGTGACTGAAGTTGGAGCATTATTTTGTCTTCTGTTATTTGATGAAGTATCAAGAATGGATATGTGGTGAGCTATAAGAGTTTTAAAAGGTTTTTACTCTGAATTGTCTGTCTGAGTTTCTGTTGCAGTCTTATAGCAGTGCATGGAAATTTCTGACTTAGGAAGCTTATGCTTTCCATGGTAGATATACATGGTATGATTTTTGGTTTGAATAGCAGTATTATGCACGTTGGCTCAAAAAGTCACCCTGAACTTTTATTGTTGAACATTACTAAGTACAAAATTTGATAATTACTATAGTAAGTTTTATCATTAATACGTTTTTTGGTATATACTCTCAATTTTGTGTGTTTTTTCTTTAATATTTAATAAAAAAACCTTGGGGAGGATGTTTAGGATGTAATATCTGATTAACACTGACCCTGAGCAGGATCAGTGGGAGAGAGACACAGAGGCCACCTGCCAGTACAGCGTCTGCATTGTATGAATCATTTATTATATGGACTTCTTAAAGAAAAGCATAATTTGCTCTTCAAAAGCAAATCCGGGTAGTAGCACCATGTCATAACTATACTAAATGACAGAACCAAATGCAACTCTTGATTTGAGTTGCAGTCAAGGAAGCGAAGCAAGTTGTGTTTCTTAGACAGAACGATGGTCTACTCAGTTGTTTCTTTCCTTTTGTGTTTCTTTTGTGAAATAGGTCTGATAATCCTTCCAATAAACCTTCTTCACCATCAGTCTTCAGTTTGCCTGTTTCAGTTTCTAGAAGGTAAAGAATTTATTTCTTTGATTTTTCTCAAACATAAAATACTGTTACAGAAAGGGAAATCAAGATCTATAATTTGTTAAAAGTTTTCATCTAGCGTTTCATCATATGACTTGTAATGCTTTAATGTTTCCTTCATGGTGGTGCTTCTGAAAGTTCAGTAAGTGTACATCCCTGTCGCCAAGTTTTTATTTTGATATTGTTCCAGTCTACACAAAACTTGAAAGAACTATATAGTGAACACTTGCATACCCTTCAGCCTAGATTCAGCAACTGTTAACACATGGGTCTGCTTTTCTGTCTTTCTCTCTCTCTCAATACATTTATTTATTTTTATGTAATCTTTTTCCCCAACCCATTTAAATATAAGTTTCAGACATAATTTTACTACCCTCCCAATTATTCCAGCATGTACCTCCTTAAATTAAGGACATTATCCTACATAACCACTGTACCATGAATGGTCACATCTAAGAAAATTAAAAATAATTCTGTAACATGATCCAGTTTCTCCAATTATATCCCAAATATCTTCTATAGATTTTTTTTTTAAAATGCAGGATCCAATCAAGATCATGAATTGCATTTGGTTTTCATGTCTCTCTCGACTTTTTAAAAAGTAAATTGTTTTCATTGAAGTATAAGATACATAGAGTTTACAAATCCTGAATTTTTCCAGATAAATACACCCATGTAACTAACATGTAGATTAAAGTACAAAATATCACTAGCATGCCAGAAACCACTTTTGTGCTTCCTTATTACCTTCCAGCACCCACAAAGATAATTCTATTTTCATTTCTGTTATTATACATTGTTCTTGAACTTTATAAAGTATATTCTTGCATTTGCCTTCTTTTGCTCAACTTGGGGAGATTTGTCCGTGTCATTGCGTGAAGCAGTATTTGATTTATTTTCATTTTTGTGTAGTATTCTGTGTAAGAATATACAGCCGTGTAGTTACCATTCTATCACTGATGGACATTTGGTTTGTTTTCTCTTTGGGGCTATTATGAATAATGACCGCTAAAAATATTCTTGAACACATATGGATCAGAGGATATTTATATGTTTAGCTTTAGTAGATGCTACCAAGCAGTATTCCAGAGTGGTGTACTGGTTTACATTCCTGCAGCAGTATAGTGGTCCCAGATGCTGCACACCCCCTCCAGCTCTTGGTATTGACATCACCCACTATCCTTTTATATACATATATATATGAATGAATGTTCATAACAGCTTTATGTATAGTAACCAAAAGCTTGAAACACCCCAAATGTCCAACAGCAAGGAGAATTGATAAATGAACTGTGCTATACTCACACAGTGAAACACTATACAACATTTAAAAACTACTTTTCACACAACAACATGAGTCTCATAGACATAGGGTTTATGACATAATCATAGACATAATGTGAAAAAAGCCACAAAGAATATATACTGTATATTCCATTTATTTAAAGTTCACCAACAAAGTTGATCTCTGGTGAGAGAAATCAGAATAGGTAACAATAGTAGTTACCTCTTGGAAGAGGGCTAGGAGAGTAATTGACAAGAAAAGGGAACAAAGAAACTTTCTGAGGGGATGGAAATGTTCTGTGTTTTATTCTGGGTGGTGGTTACACAAATGAACACATATATAAAAATTCATCAGGCTGTACACTTAAAATCTGTGTATGTTAAAGGTAAGAAAATTATATCTTAATACAACTATGATTAATTTAAAAATAACATTTTATAGCTTGCTAGATATTATTACATGTAGTATAATCATTTTCACTGCTGTATAATAACTCTTGTTAGACGATACCACAGATTATTCATTCTCCTGTCATGGGGTATTTGGGTTGATTCTGGGTTTTTGCTCCTGTATACATCCCTGTAAACATTATGTATCTCCTGGGATATGTGTCCAATAGTTCCTCTTGGATATATCCTTAGGAATGAAATTCTTTAGTTGTAGACATCACATTCTTCATGGTCTTTAGGTTTGGCTAAATAATAAAACACACATGACAGTAGGTCATGCTTGAAGTGTGATTACCCGTGTGGGTGCTGGGGGCTGTCTTGGCATAGGAGGCCCACGTCCCGATAGAAAATGTGATCTCTAGGAAGCATGCTGTGGGCATAACGTCCAGGTCCCCGCAAGGCACGTCCTGTATGAGAGCCACAGCACTCAGGGATGCTCAGAGCTGTGGCTTCCCACTGTACATTTACACACAGGTGTGGGTTCTTTGCACACCTCCCAGTCCAGATGCAGGGAGTGAGTGTCACCATAAGCAAAGCGGTTTAGTAAAATTGTTGGCATTCCATATCTATTTGGTTATCCTGGGGAAAAGGGTCAGAGAGTTACCTTAAGATCGAGGTTGTCCATAGAGAAGAAATGTCAACAGTAATTTCTTTACACATAGTAATGTCATTTTAAAAATTGTTGTCCACATGGTGGGTGTGTAGTGGTTTCTCAAACTGGTCCTGATGTAATACCCTTTGCTTTTTATTATTTTCTTCCTTCTATGTTCTTCAGGTGTAATTTGCAGTACATTTTATAACTTATTAAAAGCTTGACCATTGATTGACAGCCTTAACTCTTTTCATTTAGTGCAAGTCCTTTCAAGGAGGCTCTTGTGTCCTTTTGACATGGCTTCACAAGCCTTTTAGTACATTCTTGCTTTCTGGCATGAAGAGATGTCCACGGTTCACCTTTGATTTCCCTATTTCAGACCTAGCATTAGCCATTTCTCTAAGGAGTCCTGGTTACTTCTAAGGAAAATTCCAATTTTTAAAATTTATTATCTTTTAAAAAATTATTCAGCTTCATTTATATACAGAACTCTACCTTAGCCTCTTTTTTTTGAGATGCATAAAATGAAAAAGCACACTAAATTTCCCCTTAAAAATCCTACCCAATTGTGTTTCTCTAATATTAGTTACAAATACGTGAATTAGGGGTTTGGGATATGTTTTATAAGCAAAATTATTCTTTAACATTTGAGATGCTAGGCACTGCAGTCCTGCTAAGCACTATTAAATTAACATTAACTAGTTTAAGAGATACTGCTATTGAATCTTTTCTTAGATCTAAAAATATTTCTGGGTTCTCTTGGTGACACACAGTGATGGAGTTTATTGATGGTGCAACTGTGTTCTCAAGTGAAAATAGTAAGTTGTGATTCTGTCACTTAGTGACCCCTGTGAACATAAGCAATTCATTTAGCCTCTTTAAGGCTCATTTTGATCGTCTGTAAAATGGATTTCATGGTGCCGTGCCATGTAACTGTGAATGAAAGGTAGATAACATACAGTGTGTAGCATAAAGTAGACATTTGTGTTTCAGCTGAACACCTTGTGTGTGTGGTTCACTGTAGCCATGGGCCTCGACTTCAAGGGGCGTCAGTCATCTCTGCAAACAACCCTAATACAACACAGAGTATGGTAAGTCCTCAGGAAAGAAGTTTAATCAGGTGTTTTTGAAAGTTTAGAGGATGGCAAAAGAATAAAGCATGGTAACTGTTCAAAACTGGGACCACGAGAGAGATCTTTGTATTGCTGTAGAATGGGAGGCGTAGAACTAGCCCTCATTTGTGGCTCATTCTTTTGAGTAGCATTTAAGAATTTAAAAGTATGTAATTTTTTTTATACATTTTCTTTAGGTATCATCTACCAGTACATGTACTTGGCCACCATGCTGTGAGTCCTTACTCCATAGTTTTGCCGTTATCTGCTGATTGTTTGGCCTTGAAGCCGGTCTCAGATATGCTGAGAATAGCTTGGAACCTATCATGGTATCATGGGAGTGATAATCTGTTGAAGCAAATGAACTCTGAAACTAAAATCCAAGAGTAAGCTGTTACATGTAGTAGAAAAGCATTCACATCTACCTAATTATGATTAATTAGCTAGGCCTTATTTTTCCTTTAGGTCAAGTAGCTTTTTTACTTTTTAACGTCTGACCCTGCTTTCTCACTAAAGATTATAATTTTTACTTTGTTTTAAAGATTACATGTCATTCATTACTTTTTAAAAACTGTCACACAAAGAAATTTAAATTAAAAAGCATTGTGCTCTATGCTGTTTTGGAGATTATATAAAGTTTGGTTAGTTAACAGATGTAATTCACTAGGAAAAGTGCTCTGGGTTAGGGTAGAAGCTCAGTAAATACATATGTGAATTTCGTTATCGTCACTGGGGTGATGACGATGATGATGACTTTTAAATACCTCAGTATTCTAATCTGTCAGTGCTTTCTCATTTGAATGGAGATTATATTTCTGTAAGCAGGAAAATGTCAATATAAACATCCTCATGCTAGTGTGAAACCCTAATAGTGACAGATACACATCAGATTTTCTTTTGGCTGTGAGCCACCCTTAAATTAAAAGGAAACAGAACAGAATTTGGGGGAGACAGTTTATAATAAAAATAATTGTGAGCTTTTATTTAATAGCTTTATATTGCTCTTTCTTTTTTTCTTTTTGTTTAGATTTTTAGATACATTGAAGTTATCCACTGAGGACACCCTTACTCTGAAGATGACACACACAGCGAGTGGACTGAAGGACTGTCTCCACTCCATTGTTCAGGCTGCAGCCCACAGGGAAGTGAGGGCTGCTCTCACGAGGATGAGTTTTTATCTTCTGAATGACAGATTGTCTTTCAAGGGTGGCACCGGCCCATGTGGGATTACCTTGAAGTCCTTGTCTTGGCACACCACACTAAACAGGTCAGTGTCAGCTCAAGCCTGCTGGTTTCAGAGGCCTGGATGGAATTGTATTTGGGTTCATCTCCACGTTTGAAGATAGGAGCATGTGTTCTTATTGTTGGTATCATGAGAGAAATGCTTTTTAGAAAGAAAAATTTAAGGATTTTTATTATCTGTAATACAGGTCTAATAATAACAAAAGAGAAAATTTTAACATAATTACTGCATTTTGGAATTACTAATAAATTGTTATAATTTTTACAAATATTATAATTATATTTTTATATCCTAACATAGCAAATCTTATTTTTTATCTCACAGAAGTAAATGATTAGGATAAGACATGGGTAAACAAACTGAATGTTTATTCCTGTCCATGTTATATCAATAAATGAGCTGAGACATCAGGGAACTGATTAAAGTCTTGGTAACTCTGGCTGTTTTGTTTTGCTTTCGTTCTGTTCTTAAGTAAATTATCTCATTTTTCTTTTTACTCTGAATTTCATGAAGTTGATAGCCATGTGGAGGTCCTTTAGTAGTTACTGGGAAGGCCCTGGCTTGTAAATTTAACACATTTAACTGGTAGCAGATGGCTGCATTTGAAACAAGACTGATAAGCAGCCATTGCCAGCAGTTTTACATTTTAGTCTTCATGTGACTTTAGTATAAAATGTATAACTCTCTATTAAATGGAAAGTGTGCCATTTTCAAAATGCAAGGTTATTTGAGTTTCTAAAATGTGGGCTCTTATTTAGTGTAGCTCTCAAAATTCGGATATCTAGTTCACCTTTTTCAGTGCTGTGCTGTAGCCAGCTAGGACTGCCTTGTGAGAGATGAGATGGTTAAATTATCTGGATTTTTGCAAGTTAGTTGTTAAACACAACCACTCTTAAAACTGAACTTTGTAAACTTACAATTAAATAAATTATATGAAAAATAAAGATAATGATTATGCAGAGTCATGGCTTCCTAATTATTTTACAACACTTTACTATTATCTGTGCTCTCGATGTTATTTATATGGACTCTGTCTGTGCTGTGGAAATGCTGTATAACGGTGTGCTGCAGTGCCTGTCTCCACAGCTGTGCGGTAGATTGGAGGATTGCAGTCAGCCATGGCGGGGTATCTACACTATGGCAATCGGCAAACACAGCAAATCAGCACCCCACTTCTCAGCCAGTTGTTAAATACTTATCCGCACGCCACTTACTTTATAGAACTAGAAACCATGATTACTGTCTTCTTTATTGTAGGTTTTTACAAGTACTTCCTGCTTGCACTGAAGATGAGAAACTGCTAATAGATATCATACACTTTCTAAATAAGTTATTGAAGGAACAAAGAAAAAATGTATCCGTAGAACTTCTAAACTGGCTTCTCGAATTACTTCTTAGACATGTAAGTGTTGTTCAGGAATTTGAATTTTAGGTTTGACAAATGATATATTTGTAAAAATCATTAATACTGTATATGAAAATATGGAAAAGTATGATTTTTACATAGCCCATGTTTAGCCAAGTAGTCCTTACGTTGTAATAGATGGCTTTTAGCAATATGCCTTCCTGACGTGATTGTTACTAGGTTTAAGTTAAAAGTCTGTAGACTAAATGGGACCTTCAGTCTTGGCGTTTAATGAAACCTGTTCTGTATGTGAGCTTTCAGCAGCAGCTGTATTCTTTTTTTTTTTGAATGATTATTTTATTTTATTTATTTATTTATTTATTTAAACATCTTTATCGAAGTATAATTGCTTTACAATGGTGTGTTAGTTTCTGCTTTATAACAAAGTGAATCAGTTATACATATACATATGTATATGTATAGCTGTATTCTTAAGTGAGGATCTTGGAGTGGGGGAGTTCAAGTAGGGATGTGGAGGGGCAGTGAGACAAGCCTGGAGGCAGTGAGGGATAGTGACGGTGAGGTTGGAAGGACTCAGTCAGACTGTGCTCAGGCTTCATGTAAGTTTACTGTAGTGTTTACCCATCCAGCCCCCCGACTACTCTCTACTTTTTGTAGCTGACTGTGTTCTAAGAAACTTGCCAAGAACCCAGGAAGCTAGCTTGTTTTTTTATCATTGGCCTGTATTTTTTTTTTGTTTGTTTTTGCAAATACTATATGGATTTCCTTAACCTGGTGAAGATAAACCTTCGCACAAACAATCACGAAAAAAACACATTAAATTTAGAAAAAAGGGCCTAAACTGAAATAGAAGATAATAGACCTTATAAAACAAATATATTTCATTATATGTTAATACATTTGCAAAGCTCATTTAAAGACATGATTTTCTATAAAAATGCAAGGTGCTAATATAATGTAAGTTAGAAATTCTAATTGAGAATACTTTTAAAAGTATTTATAGATATAAAAAATACAGTATGTATATGAATGTTTATATGTGTATAAAGCTTGTTTAGATGTTTATTATTTTCTGCCTTATTGTGGATTGGTGAAAATAGGGACTGTTTCATTCACCATTGCATACCCAGCGTCTACCATAGTGCCTTGCACATAGTGAGCTCTCAATAAACATTTATTTACTCACTAGTAAACATATCACTTTAAGGAAGCTATGTAGTTAATTACAAGAAACACACATAACCTTAATTTTGTAACATGTTAAAATACAACAAATGGAAACTATAAATTCCTAGAACTGTAATTGCTGAGTCAGTTACAAGTTGCAAAGATACACGTGTATATGTGTTTGTATTGAGGTTTTTTTTTTTTTTTAAATAGGTAACTCTTATTTTGAATGATACGATGATTTTCATGATTGGGGCTTTTTTGTTTTCCGTGAATTGTCCCTTGACGCCCTTGCTAGTTTTGCCCCACAATTAGGTTTTTAGTCTTCTCTCGCACGTGTGTGCTCAAACATGCTGTCTCTCTCTCTTTCGTTTTTGGTAACAGAGGAGCCCTTCATAAATTAGAGAGATTAGCCCTTTATCTGTGATATGAGTTGCCAATGTTTTTTTCTTGTCATTAGTCTTCTGACCTTACTGTATCTTGGACTTATTTTCCTATTTTATAGTACTTAAATTGTGTTCCATGATCATAATTTCCACATTTAGGTATAGTGCTACAGGTGTGTGTGTGTGTGTGTGTGTGTGTGTGTGTGTGTGTGTGGACTTCTCACCACCTTGACCGTTACCACTCTAGGCCGAGCCGTCACCGCCCTTCTCCCAGGTTATTGTTAGGTCTTCCAGCCTCCACCCGTGCTGCCTGTGCTTCTCAAGACGGCTGCCACAGGGATCTTAAACTGAAGCCACATCATGTCCCTGTTCTCAGAATCCTCCACCAGCTTCCTCTCGTTCAGATTAAGCTCCATAGGCTACAAGGCTCTATTTGAGCTTGATTCTGAGTATCTTTCTGACTTTCTCTCCTACCACTGTACTCCACTCCTTCTTTCCCAGCCACATTGGCCTCTGGTTGTTTTTCAAACACCGCACTCATAGCTCCCTTTGCATTTCTTTTTCTCTCTGGCTGGAATGCTCTTCCCCTAGATATCTATACAGCTGACTACCGCACTTGATTCAGTGCTCTGTTCAGATGTTAGTCATCCTTATCTGTCATAGTGTAGCATTTCTCCATGCCCGACTCTCTGTGCCTTCTTAATCCTGTTTTACGTTTCTTCATTGTACTTATCACTCCCACTTGCAGAATATCTTTGTTCATTTTCTTTCTACCCCAGCCCACCCCACTAGAATGTGGGCAGGGGGAGGACAGGTTATGTTGTTTGTTTCATTCACTGCCATGTTATTTTTGTGTAGTCATATTTATAGGATTTTTTTATAGTTTCTAAATTATGTGTCTTCTTGGAAAGATCTGTTTTCCAGAGTTTTGAGAAAACACTCTCATGTTTTCTTTTATGATACTTAAGGTTTTATTTTTGTTTACATCTTTATTCATCTGGAATTTCTTATGATGTAGATTATTTTTTTTAATGGTTAGCAATTTTCTCATGTCATGTCTACCCCTGATTTGAATTGGCACCATTTTTTAAAACCATAAACTGATTTCCTATATATGCATGACTCTTTGATTGAACGTTGTATTATGTTCCTTTGATATGCCTGTATTTTTCTGAAGAACTACATTTTTAAATTATCATAGCAAATTTTTCCTTAATAAAATTTATTTTTTATATTTTTCTCTGGCCATTTCACTTCTATTTTCATTTTGTGAAACTTATGACAGAACATTTGTCCAGTAGGAGGGCATTTATATGTGAATTTTATTGGTTTCTGTATGTATGGCAAGAAATACCTTAAGCATAGTTAAAAAGACATGATAAACTGAGAAAATTATTTATAACACAAATGAGAGACAACATACTAATTTCCTTAAATTATAATTTTTGAGTCCTTAATAAGATGATTGCACTTCCAGGGTACATAGATTTATTGTTCAGTAAAGTTTGCTCTTCTGTTACTTTCCCAAGGATGATTTCAAAGTACTGTATTTACTTCTATTTTCTCTTATCTTTTAATTATTAAAAAAATTAAGGAAGCATTCAGAGGCAGTTTTTTTCTGGATATTTTTAATAAAGCGAACAGGAAAACCTATTGTCATAGTTCTTTCAGCTTTAAGACCTGCTTAAATATTTTATAGATTAGACATTAAAACATTATTAAAATAATGTCCATGAAGCTTTTCCTCTGAATGAGTTTTTTGATAAATTGATTTTTGATCTATAGATTTTTTATAACTTCATAATTTTTTTACTCATTTTAAAAAAAGAATAACCTCTAAAACAGTCTCCTCCTTCGGGTAGAGTTCTTGTACAGTGGGAGCTGTGGTTGCTTTGGTTTGTGAAAATAGCAGATATATAGTGGGCTTTGGTTTTAGAATCTTTTCTTGAAAATCTGTGCAATAGTTGAATGTTTGCATATGACTGTAAATAGTATATAACAATAGAAAAGTTAAAATATACGTACCTAAACTGTGTAACTATAACTAGATAGTTAAAACTTTACGTTTAAACGATTATGAATTTTGTAGTATGTCATGAGTGCTGGTACATATTGCATAATTTATTCATAGTTTTGAAATTAAAATGAAATTTCTACAGGACTCTAGATGATTGTACTGTAATTTTAATTTTTTAAATAAATTTATTTATTTATTTATTTTTGACTGTGTTGGGTCTTCGTTTCTGTGCGAGGGCTTTCTCTAGTTGTGGCGAGCGGGGACCACGCTTCATCGCGGTGCGCGGGCCTCTTACTGTCGCGGCCTCTCTTGTTGCGGAGCACAGGCTCCAGATGCGCAGGCTCAGTAGTTGTGGCTCACGGGCTTAGCTGCTCCGCAGCATGTGGGATCTTCCTAGACCAGGGCTCGAACCCGTGTCCCTTGCATTGGCAGGCGGATTCTTAACCACTGTGCCACCAGGGAAGCCCTGTACTGTAATTTTAATGCAGCTTTAGGAAAGGATTTTTGGTATAATTAGTTTGTTTGACTTTGTGTGGTATCAAAGCTATCTTTGGAGAGCTCTTACCTTGTCTCATATATTATCATCACTAGTGTTATAAATAATAGGAATACTTTTAAGGGTGAGTAAAGTGGACTTAAGCATCCACTATCAGGAGAGTTTACTCTCTAAATATCAGGCTACGAGGATTAAATTATTAAGCGTTTTGTAACAACCAATGTTCAAAATAAAAGAAGCATGAAAATAGAAAGTCAAAAAGTGACTTTTACAGTTTATCATCTGAAGTGGGTAAAATAAATGAGAAATGGCTTAAGAAGGTCAGCAAAATAGCATTTCCAAAGGAATTGTTTTGAATGTATGGACGTAACATATGAAGATGTGCAAAAGTGATGGTGGCAAAAAGAAAATTAGACAGAAATGAATACCTGATCAAGCAGAAGAATGCCTAAAAGATATATAAAGAAAAATTAGCTAACTTACCGAGGGAAGATACAGAAACTTTCTCTTGTGAAAATTTTGTCTACATGTTTTATCAAAACTTTCATTTATTACAAGCATTTTACGTACTTAAGGAATTTTTTGTACTACTAATTTATATTTTAATGTATTGATATTTTGTTAGTATATAAAATAACTGAGAAGTGCTGAATTTGAATGCATTTCTTTTCAGAATGAGTTTTTGATGAAAGTTTATCAGAGTGGGGCCATACTTTTTTCGGGGGGGACCATTCAGAACTACACAGCACATGTCTGTCTGTTGTCGGACTTCCACAGGGTCATGTGCACTCAGAGTTCACAGAGGGCGTTGTCCATCCTACTATTGTAGGTTGCTGATGGATGGAAAATTGGATATGATGAGTGGTAACTCTGTGGGTAAAGAAAATGAGCCATCATTGCAGAAATTGTTGCCTTTTGGAGGTCAGCACTGATGAAATAATGGCCCACGTAGTTGGTTTAAAATTAGGATTGAATACTAATGTCTAAAGACAAAACCTTCAGATATGATTAAGTACTTGAGATCAGTAGGCATCAGTAGAGACATCTATTTCCTCTTGTTCTTGAGGAATGGTAATAAATCCCATATTTTAGAAGTGATGTTGCTGAGGTTCACTGAATCTTAATGTTAACATGTCAATCCAAGATATGTTATAAAGGGAAAAAGTCTCAGCAATTTACCTGCAAAAATAAGTTATTAATAGGATGAGATTCTTTGGAAGGGTCTTAGTTTTAGGTATATATTTACATACTGCTTCAATATATTAATATGTTAATCCATAGCTTCTACTTAATTTTTATATGTATATCAGAATTAGTAATTGCTGATGGTAAAATTACATCTTACCAAGATGGGGTTTGCATTAAAAACAGCTCACTCGGTTAGTCAGTATTTATGGGATTTAGAGGGAGTGTGGGTGTAAGTCAGCCTTTGGTTATTTGGGGCTAAGAATACTATAGAATATATATTTATTTTAATGATTTTATTAAATGTGTGTCTAGATTGTTTTATTCATGTATGAAACTTAGAAGTGGTAGTTGTGTTTTATGTAGTTTTACTTGAACCAAATGAGACACTTCTTGTTCAAGATGAAAGGAAAAGCTGAAAAAAAATGCTGCTTAGGTGTGAAACATAGTAAAGTAAGTTAAAGGTAAAGCATCTCTCCTCAGTATTTTCCAAAAGCTCTCAATTAGATTATTTTTAGTTCTTTGTACCTGGTTGAAGTATACTGTACATACTACATAATGTAAACAACTTGGAATTTTCTTCCCATTTAAAAAATTTCTTTTCCTTAAAAAGAATGTAGTTATTTTTGAATTGAGTTCTTTAGGTGAAGGATGCCATGACAACAGTAATTACATTTTGATTTTATCTCTTTTTGAACGTTATAATATGCACTATTGATGTGACATAATGCTGGGGATGGAATGTTAACTATCTCTGAAGTAAGATGGTCCTGAGGTTGAATTCTTGCTCTGCTCATTCATATGACTTTGGTTAAGTTACCTACCCTCTTCATGAACCTCTGTTTGCCCATCTATAAAATATGAAAATGCAAATCTTCTAGTTCAACTCAAAAGTTAAATAAAATCTTATTTTCCTTCTCTCTTTTTTTTTTAGCACAGTGCCTATGACATGATAGATGATAAATAAATATTCCATCTAATTTTAATGCTCTTGGTTAATGTAACATTTTCTGCTCTCTCAATATTACTAGAAATCATCTATTACATTTCTTTAGCTATTTTTTTTTAAGTTGGAAAACAGGTTGAAATTTAAGTAGTACTAGTTTCCTTTGTTTATCAGCCTGTCAAATTGGCAAAGATTACAACAGTAATAATCCTCAACGTTGGCTTGGGTGCTGTGGGCCTTAGTCATATGTACTGGTACACTTTTTGCAGGGACAATTTGGCAATATACATTGAAAGCATTAAAACTATTATAATGTTTTGATTTAGTGATTTCGTTGCGTAGAATTCATACATAGGGTATAATCAGAGTTGAGCATGTTGCTGCAGCTCAGTGAAATTAGAAATCACTGATTATCCAGTAGTTGTGGTAAACCCTTATGGCTGAATAACAATCAGATACTAAAATCATGCTTTTGAAGAAATACTGATAATAACATTGTTTAAAAAAATGGTCACAGTAGTGGATTTTTTCACTTGATCTCCGTTTTGTTAAAAATATTGAGTTACAATTCTGTTTGCACTCACATAAAAAGAATAGTATGTACCAACATACTAATAACAGCTACCTCTGTGAGGTGTGATTATGGGTGGTTTTTGTTTTTCTCATTGTGCGTCTCTATATTTTCCTCAGTTTTCTGTAATGGATATGCTTTCCTTTTCTTGAGATAACATATGAAGCACCTTTTGAGTTGAGAACATCTCTACTAATGCCGCAGAAACCTACGGTTTAGGCGCTATAACTTAGTTACTCCAGAACATGATTAGCAATAAAAACCCTTATGGGGAACAGCATACAGCTCCATTAGAGGGTAAATATATGTTTTACAAATTCCATTTTTCAGAGTCCAAACCCACTATTGGAGCTGCTGGTTCTGACAGAGTCCCAGGCGCGAGAGGAAGCAGATGACATCCGCACCGCCGTCAGGCAGCAGCTCCAGAAAGAACTGGTCGCCCTCTTCAACACCTTGCTGCTCAGTTCCGTGGCGCTTACCGACAGGTACCATGTGTGTTATTGGAGGTTTGGGAACATTCACACAGAACCTAGTTTTCTTTTGATTTCTAAAGGGTCTTACTTTTCATTAGTTTCAAATTAAGAGGAGAAAAGACTTCAGTAAAAATCAGTTGTGCTGGTTTGTTTTTTAGTTCAGATCAATTTCTGATATAGCCTGATTGTAATTACACACACACACACACACACACACACACACACAGTATTTTGTTGTCTCTAGGTTTAGTTCTTGGTTCTCTCTTAATTTTCTACACATCTGTCTGAGCAGTCATGCCCATTTCTACGACTGTACAACTATTTTTGCATGGATGATTTTCAAATGTATATCTGTAGCTCTGACTTAAAAATTTTAAATTCACAATTTTAACCATTTTAAAGTGTACAATTGAGTGGGTTTTGGTATATATAGAGTGTTGTACGACTGTCACTGTTTAATTCCAGAACATTTCCATTACCCCAAAAAGAAACTTTGTACCCATTAAGCAGTCTCTCCCCATTCGCCCTTTACCCAAGCCCCTGGTAACCATTAATCTTCTTTCTTTCTCTATGAATTTGTGTATTCTGGGCATTTCATATAAATGGAGTGAAACAGTATGTGACCTTTTGTGTCTGGCTGTTTTCATTTAACATCATGTTTTCAAGGTCCGTGCATGTTGTAGCAGATGACAGTGACTAAATAATAGTCCATGTATGGATATGCCACATTTTGCTTATCCATTCATCTGTTGGGGGACATATGAGTTGTTTCTACCTTTCACTGTTGTGAAGAGTGATGTTATGAACATTCATATGCAAATTTCTGTGTGGACATACGTTTTCAGTTCTTGAGTATATACCTAGGACTGGAATTGCTGGTTCATGTGGTAACTCTATGTTAACTTCTAATTTCATTATTGGTTGGCAATACTAATACCCACTTATGCATTTTTCAATGTAATTGTTACTTGTATTTTACATCATATACTCTGGATGGTATATTAACTATGTTTTTCTTAAAAAGTCTTGTTTTAAGAGGGAGTATTTTCTGCCATTTCCTTCCATTTCCACTAGTTAATACTTTTTTGATACAGTAAGTTGTTAGTAACCCTCCACCACCACCAAGAAAGTTCATTAAGCCAGTTACGTTTGTTCCATGGTTGATTTTTTTTCCTCCTTTACATACACAGGAAATGCTTGGAACTTTTTTATGTTTTCCAAACACAGCTGGCTCTGAAACTCCTCCAGTGTCTGAGAGTCACAGACGCTCCTCATTTCTACGGCCTGCCATCCCTCGAGAGGACCTTACGAGGGATGGCCCACCTTACAGCGTTTCCGGGATGGAGCTCACACTCTCCTTTCACAAAGCCACTAGAAATTTGTGTGAAGTACTTGTCAGGTCTCCTCGAAGTAAGTAAAAATAGTCAATAACTATAAACAGCAGTAATAAAACCCCTAAATGATAGCTATTTACAAACCCTCAAATGATAGCTATTTACTATTTACTGACCACTCAGTGTGTACCAGGCACAATATTAGGTGCATTGTATGTGTTATTATATTTAATATAGATTATTATTCAGTGTTTATGGCTCATTAATGGTTCAATGTGTTAATGATTTTTATTAGCAAATATATAAGTAAGATTACTTTTATGAATAAGCTCATTTTCAAGAAAAGTAAGGCTTACACTTCATTAAGCCCCTTTATTTGGGTAACTTGTTTATTTGCATCTATTAACCCTTTTGTTGTGAAATACAACACATACAGAAAATACACAGAACGTAAATACATAGTTCATTGTTTATCACATAGTGAACACACATATGACCGCCCTGATCCTAAAATAGAGAGTAGCCACCACCCTAGAAGCTCTCATCATAACCACTTCCAGTCTCTACTCCTCGCCTGAAGGTAGTTTTATTTTTATTTTTACGGTAATAACTTTTTTGCATTTCTTGATGGTTTTACCACTCAATTATGTGTCCATATATACAATAATTTCTCATTCTCTTGATTTTGTTAAATGGATTTATATTTCTTTGTAACATTATGCTTATGAGAGTTACTCATTTTGCTTCCTGTAGGTGGAGTTTAATTTCATTTTTGTGTAGTATTCTCTCTACTACAATGTTGAAGGATAATTTGGCTTCTCTTTTTCTTCCTGTTTAGGGTAATTTTAGATACTGCCACTGTACACTTGTGTTGAAAATGAGTATATTATATCTTCTGTGAAATTTTTTTTCTAACTATTGCTGATGTATGGAAATATATTCAGTTTTTATATGTTAATTGTGTACCCAACAGTCCTTGTTTCCAAACTGAAAGGAAAGGCCTTTAATGTTTTATCTTTTAGTAAGCTATTTATGGTAGTCTTTTTTCAATTACTTAAAGAAAAATCAGATTAAGGACATTTTCTTTTAGTCTTACTTTGCTAAGAATTTTTTTTTTAATCATAAGTATATATTGCTTTTTCTGTATCTTTTAAGATAATCATGTTTTTTTTTTTGTATTCCGTAAGATGATGGATTACATTGGTTGATTTAAAAATGGTAAACAACCTTACATTTCTGGAAAAATTTCAACTAGTTTGTGATGTATTATCCTTTTTATATATAAACAGGTTTAGTTTGTTAATGTTTTTAGAATTATTCTACCTATTTTCATTGGCAAAAAAAGTTTCTAGAATTACTATATCTATCTTCTTTCTCCTAAAACTTTTGTCATTTTTTTAATATCAAAATAAGTCCATCCTTATATAATTTTCTCTTTTTCTTTATGTAACTTTCTCTTTTTTCTTCTTTGGAATAGTTGGTTTGAATTGGTGTTATTTCTTCCTTAAATGTTAAGTTGACAGTATAGCAATCTGGGACTGGAGTTTTCTTTTTGGGAAGATTATAGATGAATTGAGTTTTTAAAGTAGATCTAGAATTGCTCAGATTTCCTGTTTTTTGTGTGTCAGTCTCAGTAAGCTATGTTTTACTGAATTTTATCTGAATTTTCAAATTCATTGCCCTAAAATTGTTCATCACATCATCTTGTTTTTAAAATATCTGTCAGATCTGTAGTGAGGTCCCATTTCATTCCAGGCATTGATTTTTCCTTCTCTCCAGTTTTGTCGATTGGCCTTACTAGTGGTTTGTATGTTTTATTAGTCTTTTCAAAGAATGAATCTTTGGCTTTGTTGATCGCCCTTTAATGTTTTTTTCCCTCTTTTATTAATTTCTGCCTGTATTTATTTCCTTCCTGTTTTGGTTTAATTTATGGCTTTTTTCTACCTTTTTAAGGTAGAGCCTTATTTCACTGATTATTTTTTTTTTGATTTTCTCAAAAATATATTTTTAGCTCTGATCACCTTCCAATCATGGCCTTAACTTTATGTCTTGTTTTCGTCATCATTTAGTCCAGTATATTTTAAGAATGATGCAGTGAATAGAGCAGTGATAGGTTTCTGTAAGAGAACAGCTTTGCCACGGTGCCCTGGCAGCTTTGCGTGTTTGCATATGGGCCACATAGGCAGGGCTTAGGTGCGGCTGATCTAAGCTCTGGCAGAACTTCCTGTGATCCTTTTGGAACATGAGATGCCTGTAAGGAACTGCTACAAGGCCGTTGCTCATTCACTTCACTCTCTCTTAGGAAGTGTGTCACGGGCCTGTTTTTATCGCCTCCTGGGTTCTGATGCACGCGCGGGCTTTCTGCCTTGCTCCCTTGGGGTACGGCAGCAGGCTATAGACGGCTGAGCCGCAGCTTGGCCTGAGCTCCTCAGCAAGAGTGCGCTGCCATTGCACTTCTGTCATCTGGCCCCTTTGTTTCAGTGTCACCCTGTAAAAGGGACACTGAGAGCTGGCACCTTTGCCTACTCTTGCTTATGCTTTTTATGTAAGTAATAAACTGTCTAGATCTATAAATGGCTCACTGTTTGCTTAGTGACCAAGTCTGCCAGCATTGCTTGCCTTGAAAGGTTCAGTTATAGAGGTTGGCATCTTTAACTGTTAGGAATTCAGGCAAGGCTCCTGTAGGAAGCAGTGTACAGAGAGGTTTGGAAGATGAATAAACTGATCAGAAGTGATGGGCGTTCTAGACATGGAATATTTTGACCAAATCGTGTCCGTAACTTCCTATTCCTTTTTGTGCTGCACGTTCCTACTTGCCACTGGTCTCTACCCACCACCAGACCATCCTTCAAAACAGAAACCTTTCACTCCCAATCTCCTTTTTCAAGTGCTTAAGGCTCATTATAATCTTGTATTTTGAGTCTTATCTCTGTTTAAAATTTTCCCCACATCTCTTGAAGTTTCAGTTATATGTGGCTCTTCTCATTAAATAAAAAAGCATGCTTAAAAAGTCTGTTTCTTTCATACAGCTTCTTTTCTCTTTGGGTGGCAATCTCTACACAAAGTTGAAGATCTCACTTGTTCATTTGCCTTCCTTTAGTAAGCCTTTTCTTATTCTTTCACACATAGTCACCCAGTAAGTATTACTTGACTGACTGATCTCTTCTACAGGTTATGTACCTCAAGCAGTTTATATATGCCACTATTATGGCACTTAATACATTGTATTTTTATTTTGCTTTATGCTTTGATCTGTTAGACTGTGAGCTTGTGAGAATCATCTGTGGACCATTTCCACTACCCCCAGCTCCCCACTGGCCTAGGACAGTGATTTGTACATAGTGGACAGATAGTGAGTAATTTAGTTGTATCTTATCTATGATTTTTAAATTAGAATAAAGTTTGGATAACTTTGGAAATGTGACGTAAATGAATGTAAATGATGTGTGTTTAATTTTTGTATTTTCATTATTAAATCATACTTTAGGTGATGTTTATATATTCAACTGTAAATCATGCTTCAGATGATATTATCTAGGATTTGTTTCCAAAAGTACATCTTGTTTTTTAAAAAATATTTCAAGTGAAAGGCCCGCGCACCGCGATGAAGAGTGGCCCCCACTTGCCGCAACTAGAGAAAGCCCTCGCACAGAAACGAAGACCCAACACAGCCAAAAATAAATAAATAAATTTATTTAAAAAAAATTCAAAATTCTAAATACTCTCAGCTGTACTATAAAATTTAATATGAATTTTAGTGTAGTCACTTTAATGAAATAATTTTTTTATCTTGAATACTTGTAAATACTGAAAAAGAGCAAACTGTCAGTAAATTAATTATCTCATGCTTCAAGGTATCCATGATGAGAAATAATATGAATTTTTTAGAATAGATATATTAGCTAAAAACTTACCATAATGTTTTTTAATAAGTCAGCTCCTCCAATGCATTTAATATAATTCAGTCTACAAGTACCTAATTTATAGCATTATTTGTAATGTGATTTATAAATACTCCATTTATAAACCTTTTGGGACACATCTCCTCTATTAAGTGATTTTTATCTGTTTCAGATCAGGGATATGTGAGGACCTACTACAGCAGTAATTGAAGAAGTGTTACATTGTTTATATTTAGAAACCCTCAGAAGTACTTTTGTTTGTAAAATTGTGTAACAGGAGAGACTTCAGATCACACCTGTGTTTCAAATACCTGAAATTAAAATGAGCTTTCTATGTTATTGGAGAACAAAAAGGCTTAGTTCTCAGTAAGAAGTCGGGGAAAAAAGACAATACTCTCATTTTAAGCTCAGTTGTCTTTGAGGTAATAAAAATCAACACAGTTTATTAGCTAAGGAATAGATATAAAGTGTGATGCTTGTTTTATAATGTTTCACTGTTACGAAAACCTGATTAACAAATCTTTATTTGGTATAAACAGAGGAGTACATGTTATGCTTCATATAACATCTTGGGAAGAAAATCTTTATGTCTTTACATTAAATGACAGGAAAATAGTATGAAAAAGATCTGTCACTTTTATTAGAAATTGTCAGAGTCCTATTAAATCTTACTTGGGTCCTTCTGTTTACTTAGCTAGCTAAACAGGTTTTTTAATTTTACTACTGGCTAAATTGATCTTTTAGAGAATAAAGTAATGCTTATGTAACTGGACATTGAAACAAGCCATTGTTGGTCCAAATGATTTGCTTCATAGTTTCTCAGTAATTAAAGCTGATTCCTTTTCAGATGGGAGTTGTAATTCATTATTAGATATTTTGTTTCTGCACAGTGAAATTTGAATGCAGTATTTGCCTTTTGTGGTTGGAAAATGAGACTTTTAGACTAAGCATGATTCATTATGATAGGTGAATAAACTATGATAATTAAAGCCTTAAAAATTATATATGAAGTATAATTCCAGGGATCTGACGGTAAGTTGAAAGGAGATAATATCAACGTTCTTGACTTATCGCTTTTAAGCTAGAACCTAAACCATGACAATATAGCTCTCTCCAGTGACATATAGGAAGATAATAAAGATCATTTAGATCTCTTCTAAAATAGTCCCTTAAAGTTTTAAACTTTTAATTATCAAAACCTTAGACATATACATAGGCAGAAAGAATAGTAGAGCAGGGCTCCTGTAGCAGTCACCTGTAGTTGTTAACCCCTGGCCAAACTTGTTTCATTTTCGGACATACTATACAGTTATTTGGTTTATGAAAATTCTAATTTAAGTCAAAATCCCCAAGTTATCTTATGAATAAATTGCTTTTGTTAAATAAGCTGTGCCTAACATGATTTATATTTATGCCATTTTTTAAAAAACTAATCTTCTTTGCTGCATGAGCTAAAAAGAATCCAAACTAAAAAGTAGTCTCTGTTATAAGACAAAATGGCTTACTGTGCTGAATAAAAGCATTGAGTCCTTGGGTGGATGAATTGAAATACTTTCTGCTGTATTAGATAACATGTGGTTTTGATTGCTTTGATTCACAAGTTTTTCCTTCATAATGTATTGGCACCTAAATATAGTTAGCATTCTTTTTTTTATTAAAACTTTGTGAATTATAAAGTGATCTTTTGTCACTTTAAATTTTTTATTTTGAGTTGAAAGCTATAATGATGCTTGTTATTCAGTGTCAACAAATAGTTATTGAACCCCTATATGGGGGACAATATATGATTTACACAGAAATTTTCCAGAAGAGTTTGTCACATATTTTAAAGGATTTTCTAAATTAGGTGGAAGGACTTTTTCTCAAACTGCTGTCTCCTAACTCCCCATGTTCATTCTGATTCAGCTTCGCAGATAAGGGCATAATAGCTTCAGATAAGAAACATTTCTTTTGTTGTTACTGATGGAAATGTGTTAAAGCCCTCAGGTATGTGGGAGAGAAAAAGTTGACAGGCAATTATTTAAGTAATAAATATATGCTTAAATATGGAGTAGAAATCTAAGATTGCTTAGAAATGTAAATGTCCATTTACATTCAAACCATAATTCTAGAAAACTTAGCCTAACTCTGGTAGTTAGTGAGAGTTTTATATAGCTAGCAATTTCTAAGTATACTTTTCAACAGGGTATTTATAAAATAAACTCTTTTACTTAAAGGATACTATAACATTTGAAGAATGTTACGAGCATATTTTAAATCACAAAATCTTCTAGGAGAATACTACACATTCTTTGTACAAATTCCAAAGGAAAACAATTTAAACTAAGAATGTTTGTTTTAATTGTGGTGAAATACACATAACATAAAATTTACCTTCTTAACCACTTTTAAATGTATAAACTAAGAATATTATAATATACTTTATGTGGTTAGGATTCAATTCAGACAAGTCAGTAGAAAGGTATATATTTAGCCACTAAGAGTAAAGCTGCCACAAAATTGTTTGCATTTGTTTTTCAGGTCATTACTTCTTTTTATGTGGAGCATGGAGGAAATGCTATGTCCTTCATGGGAAAAGGTGTCACAAAGAGCACGGTTCTCTGCTTGCTTCACTTATCCCATGAGATGATGGCCCAGGCCCAGAGCTCGGTGAGAGCTTTCAAAGCTGCCTGTCTTTCCACAGTTGCTAGGAAGGGAATGTGCTGTGTCTAACACGTTTCAAGCCTATATGTTTACTCTAGGAAAATGTCTTTTGACTTGTCTTTTTAGGAGACAAAAATGATTTTTGACAAAGATGTTTCTTAGAAGCTGTATATTACACAAATCTGAATTTTATTTTAAATTTATTTTGATTGAAATCTGCATGTACTAGAGAACTACGTTTTATCTAAATCATGGGGAAAATAGCTGTTCTGAAGAACAATTGTTATGTATAACTTTTTAAGGAGGAGCTGAGATGGTTGTTTGCCTTGTGTTGGCTAAATAATGAATTAAAACCAAGTCTTAAGCATATTTTTACTTTGTTTTGATTTTTAAAAATTCAGTTATTTTAAACTCTATTTTATCCTTAGAAACGTACCTGATGTGTTTCTGTTCCCTTTTTCTCATTCTAGGAGTGGATGTCACTTTGGTTCTTGCCTTTGCGTAGTCACAGTGAAGAACATGCTACCACTCAACAGGGATTGGCTTGGTTGATTCCGTTGTGGGTTGACCGAGACCCAGAGGTCAGTGTGAAGGAAAATCGAGTCCATTATGTGTAGATTAAAGAACAAATGAAACAAAACATGTATGCATATACTTGTTCATATTTTCCAAAATGAGGTTATTTTAGTGCTATACCTTAAGCTATATTTACCCCCTGTCTTGGTCAGTTTGGGCTGCATAATAAAACACCATAGACTAGGTAGCTTGAACAAAGAAATTTATTTTCTCACACATCTGGAGGCTGGAAGTTGAAGATCAAGGTGCCCACCCACATGGTCAGGTTTGGTGAGGACTCTTCTGGCTTTCAGATGGTTCCCTTTTCATTGCATGCTCATATGACCTTTTCTCTCCTCCTCTTCTTAAAGGCCACCAGTCCTATCAGATTAGGACCCAATCCTCATGGTCTCATTTAACCTTAATTATCTCCTAAAAGCCCTCTCCTCAAATACATTAGGAGTTAGGGCTTCAACATATGAATTTTGGGGGTACATAATTCAGTTCATGGCACCCCCTATTCAGTCAGATTCAGAGTACAGATGAAAAATAGTAAGAAAGGAAGTATTATAGAATCTATCAGTTTTATAAAGAACAGCAAAATATTATTGGAGAAGTCCAGCCATTTTTAAACAGTTTAGAAGGATAGCGGCCAAGTGACTTTTGAGTGTCATTTAATAGAATAGTATCATTACAGTGCAGCGTTTTATATTAATGAATTTTCCAGTTTTAGCCATTTATCTACGGATTTGATTTTTTTAAACCACTTTATTGAGGTATGATTGACACACAAAAAACTGTACCTATTTAATGTGTACAACTTCATGAATTTGGAGATAAGTATACACCCCTGAAATGTACATCACCAGATTCAATGCCATAAACATATCCTTCACCTACAGAAGTTTCTTCTGTCCTCTTACTACTTGTTTTTGTGATTAGAACACTTACCATAAGATCTACCCTCTTAGCAAATTTTTGTGTATATAATATAGTACTGTTAACAGTTAGAGATACATTCTTGAGCCACATTGAACTTGGACTTGTTGCTTGACTGCCTTATGACTGCATTGCTTTCTGTTACCCTGTGGTTATCAGTGAAACTCTATTTTGAAATCAAAATTCAGAAGTTCACCCAATACGTAGCTTGAGCAGTGGGGGTACTATGGCAAACATTACACCATGTCAATCTCTTTTGAAACATTTTTCTTTTAAAATAATTTTGGGGAAAATACTAAGTATCTTATAAAAAGATAATTCAATTACTTCTGTTTGAAAAGAAGTTTCAAAGAAGTTAAAGCCATTTGTTTGAAAGAAACACTGAAAAATTAAGGATGGTGGAACAAAATAATAGTATCCTCTTAAAAATGAGAAATAAACAAGAATCATGTTCATGAAAGATATGTAAGCACCCTGTGCTTTCCCTAGAAAAAGACTTTTGAACTATAATTTTTAGTCTTATTTATAGCTGGTTTTGACTTTTTGTGACATTTGCTTTTATTTAGCTTTTATTACCTATATTATTACTTTCTTAAATCATGGAATAGGATTTTTATTCACTCATAAACTTATAGGACAGTATTCTTCAAGTGTCTTATAATTTAGGATTGTCAAGACAGTGTCATAAAAATGTGATATTTTATGTACCAGAAAAATTAAGAATTCATGTTATGAAATTGGGTTCTTTGGTTTCACAGTGTTTTCTCTAATTTCAACAGGTGAGGTTCACTTCACTGGGATTAGGATCGGCACTGACGACCCTTGAAACTGGCTGTGTGGCCTTAGCAAACAGTTGTCAAAACATTTCTGGTGGGCTCTGGGGAACGGTGGTGAACATTCTTCTGGACCAGTCGGAGTGTAGCATGGTACGCCGGGAGGTAGGCCTGTCTGTTTAGCCCCACCCGTTTTCCCTCAGAGACCTGTTGTGGTAGTTCTTATAAACCATACTCCCTGTTTGACACCGTGGGCTCACCACTGACCGTTGTCTCTTTGACCTGCGAAAAAACTGAAATGAAACGGTTGTAGAGAACAAAATGGTATTGATTCACAGTCAGAACAGGAGTCCTTTACTCTGAAAGATCAAAGCAGAATTCAGTGCATTTTAAATGGACGCTTCTATTTTATTACACATTGAAAAGTAGTTCACAGGAAAAGAAATTACTTTTATATGATCTCAGTGTTTAAGTTTATAAAGCTTTACTTAAGATAAGGGGCTGTCGAAATACTCTGTAGTATTTATTATATAACATGTAAGAGGAAAAGTAAATGCTGTTTTAATTCTTTCTAAATAGTTTGTTATTTTCTTTACTGCTGCTTTTATCAAAGTGATGACTGATGCAGACCATTTTAAGAACAGTAATCAAATAATGCTTAGAGGCTTGTAAAGAAAACAGCAGCTCCTGGGCCCACCATTAGCCAGTTTCCAGTTCCAAAATCCAAAGGCTGTAGTTTTCTTATTATTTGTTTTTTTTTTAATAATAATGCTTAAACTTGTAGCTTCCTCTTGATTTACCAACTTTAACGACTGTCTACTGGCTTCCAGTTAAGGTGGTTGAAAATTTCACTCCCTTTGGATCCCCTCTGTTACTCTGGTTATTCTCCCGTTATAATCTTTCACTAAATAGATAATCAGTGTTCATAATTAGTATGATTATTTAATTTGACCATCTTCAGGACCTAGGAGGTTAAGTTGGACATTTGTGGTTTGTATTTCTAGTTAGCAGTTTTTTATTGGGAGGAGCTTGTATGAGAGAGGAAGAAAGAGATGGGGAGAAAGGTGTGTGTATGATCTGTAGGAGGATAATAGAAACATGAAGTAGATTTCTTAAATGCTACCAGAACAGTTTATGGTTTACAGATCATTTTTTGGAAAGACAAAATTCTGAAATAGGAAAAAATATCTTTCCTGGTGAAGTAGTTTCCCCCACTACTATGTCATCACCTAACAGGAAGGGCAGTGGGGAGTTCTCATAATGACCTCTCAGCGTGTGCAACTGACCAGGGATATGCTTTTTTGTTATTAACTAACAGTATATTGGTGATTTCAGACATGACAACAAGATGGCAGTATTGACATTTTTTTCCTTTAATTTCAGGCTGCATTTATTTTTCAAAATCTCCTTGTAATTCCAATGCCTTCAGTAATCATAAAGGATTATACTTGGCAGGTAGGTGACTTTAAACAATTATCAACCTAGTAGATATTTGAGATTAATTGATGATAAAGTTTCAGCATATATGTGTATATATATATATATATTTATATATGTATATATTTCCTTACTGATGAAACTATACAAGCCAACAGGACCTCTTGAAAGAGAATGTAGACTTTTTTTTTATGCTTGATCAGATTTACAAATTCTTCTCTGTGGTGTTAAAAATAATTTTAAACAGAAATAATAATCACTGACATGTTTACTATGTACTAGGCACTCTTCTAGAGACATAACAAATATCAGCTTGTAATGGTTTGAGTTATGAACCATTATTATCCTCATTTTTTAGATTAAAAAAATTTAGCACAGCGGGTTTAAGTAGTTGGCCCTAAATCATACCCTTGCGCTTTCAGTCCAGGCAGTTTCTCTTTCGCACTCACTATATTGTCTCTCTAAATTAATAATAATAAACAAATTTGTTTGTAGTTAAATATGCATTGATGTTAACGCCTTTTTTTCTTTTCTGGGTTAGTACACTGAGTCATAATTTATCTTTCTTTGCTTTCTATTAGATTAATTTTTTGTATCATGTTCTGAATGACAAGTCAGTAGATAGTTTTACCTAACTTTTTTTTGTAGCCTACTGCTTTTTAGGTAATTTGGAGGATAGAAAAGTGCTCACCTGGGGCAGACGAGACATGCTTTTTTTCTACCCTAGTCTTTATCCATATGTCCTCATCCTATACGTGCATATTTATCACACTGTTGCATCTCATCCCCCAGGACCTTAGATAAGATCTAAGGTTTCTTTTTAAGTTTTCATTAGAATATATCTTTGGAGGAGTTACTGAATCTAGTTGAGCTATAGTGAGGGCAGCTTTTGGGGCAGTCATCTAGAGCCTGAATCCTGGTGGTTGTTAAGGCCTGGATCTCATTTAACTCTTGGAAGCTTCACTTTTCCAAACTTTGCAAACCCAGTTTAATGCTGCCAATTATTGAAAATCCCAGGCTGCTTTTCCACTGGCTCCTTTAATTTATTTAACATGCCTTCTGATGATGGTTGTTATTCACAGTCTGTGTGGTAATAAAACCATAGGAGACAAATTAGAAAAGAATACACAGGATTAATATTTATATTAACGGTGTAGTGGTTTTGATGCCTGTTATCCAGTAACTACATTTAAAAATGTTGTTTTTGGCTCAAATGCAAATGATCTCTACTCCCATTGTTAAAGTAGTGACACTTGTATACTATAACCTTTGTGATGTACTGCCAGTGAGTTTTTTTTTAATTATTGAAATAAATATAAAGGCAAGAGTAATAAGTTTTCTGGGTTCTATTAAAGCTCTTGGGGCATTATAATATAGAACCATGTGTAGAAGTTCACATTTTTTTCTAATAAGTTAAATAGTATACAGCTCCTTTTTGCTACTGGTGACATGCTTAGTGCAGCTTTTTGATTTTGTTATTTTCCAGTTCTTCATCACAGAATTAATTTTCTACTAAAAAAAGTTGAAAACAGTGGTTTAAGTACGCTTTTAGAGTCTTTTGCTTTACCAATGTTGGCCATAATCAAAAATATTTGAGAGCTACTCTAATCCAAAATAGTACTTGATGATGAAACTTCTACTAGTCTTAAGCAAAATTAGAAAAATCAGTCTTATTTTTTTGTGTATTTTTAATAAACTCACATTTTTTTCCTCTCTTTTTTTAAATTTGTTTTTGGTTATTATTTTTTGTTTTTAAGTGTCCTCACTTGGTAGTATAAAGTAGTTGGTAATGTAGTATATGTCCCTCAAGTTTTAAAAAGTTTAGTGGTACTTTAAATCCCAAAGTGGAAACAGCTGCTCTAGTAAGGGAGGAAGATAGTCTTCAAATATAGATAATGGAATTTTATAATCTCCAAGAAGTTCTGACCTTTGCCAGTTTACTACAACCAGAAAGAAGGTGCTACTTTTTCAGTAATTTAAAATTAAAATTGTCTTTGGTAGAACGATGAGTAATAATCTTATTCAATAAGATGTTTCATTTACTTGCCTTGGTGTACATTTTGCAGTGTTTGGGAGGATATAGCAGGAAGTAGCATTAGTATATAGAAGCTTTGTAAACATTTTATTTTGGTTGAGGTAGATATTTGATTAATAATATTTTACAAACAGAACTGCTTTTACTGCTTTGCATTTTGTTTTGGTGCCTGAAGTCTGAGTTGATGCCCTTTATACTCTTGTTCCACTGGGTGTTCTGCAGTGTTTGCTGTAAGATTATTACCTCTGTCCCAATTCTTTCCCCACACAGCCAGTCTAGATTTCTATTTCATGTTACTATCGAAATTGTACTTCTGAGTGGTAATCATTTGCATAAATAAATTATGAGTTATATAACTGGCTGGGTTTCCTTTTGTTGTTAAGTAAAGTTTAGTGCTATCTTATCAAATGTGGTAGATACTTTTTAGCTGGTTCCACTGTTTACATACCTTTGTTTTTCTTTCATTTCTGGTGTACTTTTCATGTTATAATTTACCTTTCCTTGTAATAGGGCTTAAATCTTTCCTGGAACAAGGTAAGGCATAAGTCACTTAAAACATTTTGGGGGGGTTTGAAAGGAATATTTAATTTATTAAAGTTTCAAATTTTAGAAAAATTTAGTTCTTCCTTAAGTTTTAAGATTTAGCTTATAATTTTTCTTTTTCTTATTCTATTTATAAGGCTACCAAAATTTAGCAGTGTTTTCAAAGGGCTTTTGGATAACGTTTACTTCACTTGCAAACTTTTTTTCTTTTTTTAAATTGAGGTATAGTTGATATACAATATAAGTTTCAGGTGTACAACATAGTAATTCACAGTTTTTAGAACTTATATTACATTTATAGTTATTATAAAATATTGGCTATATTCCGTGTGTTGTACAATAAAACTTTTTTTAATTTTAAAAAAGTATTTTTTAAAAATACTTTCACCAACTGCTACAATCCATCTTAATCTTCCTCTTCTCTGAAAGATACTAGCATTTAATGTCTATACCATTAAATTAGGTTCTTCTCATATATTACCTTTACTGCCTTGCATATTTCTTACTATTTAACTTAATCTTCCTAAGTGGAATGTGTATTTCAGGGCCATGTTTTTAATATTAAAAAAAAATGTTTCTCCCAGCCCCATCCACAGAGAATGGTCCTCCATCCGTCTTTGCTAATGCGTAGAAATGTGCAAATCATTTCATTTATCCCGTTAGCCTTCTTGATGTTGCTAAGTAAATAAAGTTGAAAATCAGGTCTTAATTTTTGTAGTGTAATTCCCATTTGGCTCTCCATGGATACAGAAGCGTACTGGGAGTGGGTGGTCACAAGGAGTAGGAACAGATAAAGAGCCTCTCAGCACAGGTTCCCCGGGCGCCCAGCAGCCCTAATAGGGCCCAGTTCCTGGTGCGTCGGTCATTGGTGCATCACAGATCTTTTCTATTCTGTTTTTTAAGAGCAGCGTTTATAATACTGGTCTTTCTTTGTTCAAGGCTACATTCCTCTCTTAGGGAGGGAAAGCAGAATTAGTGTCCAAGGGACCCTCAACTGTGCTGTGTTCCCAGCTGTGCAGTGTCTTGTAGACTGGTTTCCTAGAGTCCGACTTGGATTTCGTACTCCTGGATGTGGAAGATTCTGTTGCTGGGTTTAGTCTGAGAACTAATGTCACAAATCCATATCCCTGCAACTCTGACAACCAGAATGGAATCTTAGAGTTGATTATAACAAGAAATCTGTTAGATAGGGATTATCTGTGTAGTTTGTTTCAGTTCATTTCTCTAAATGTTTGTTGAGTATTTAAATGTTGGGGATTCACAGATGATCTGACTTAGTGCTCTGGGGCTTATGGCCTGTGGGGGAAGACAGTGTTCTACCAAGAGAACATCACTACAGTGTTTTATATATGATCATGGTAGCTTATGTGTACTTTTTACAATATTAAAGTTGTTCTTTCCCTTGAAAATGGTGTCACAGATTTAAATGTAAAGGTAATTTCATGCACTTAATATAATGAGATGTCAGTTTGTGGTGTAAATACACTTGTTAATGCTTTCATTCCTTTCCATGTTTGTGAGAGGAGTTGGCACATATATTTTATTTTTTAAAATTTTATTTTGAAAAAAAATTAGACTTAAAGGCAAGTTGCAGAAACAGTACAGCAGTTTTTATATCCCCTTCACCCAGATTCCCCAGATGTTATAATTTTACCATATTTGCTTTAGCTCTACCTAGTGTCTTTTTTCTGAACTATTTGAGAGTTGCAGACATATACTTCTATTTTCCCTAAATAGTTAATTGTGAGTTTCCTAAAAACAAGGACATTCACTTACAGAATCACTATTATAATTATCAAAATGTAGAAAGTATTCAAATTTTTCCAATTGTCCCACTACTGTCCTTCATAGAAAACAAACAAACAAAAAAAACAGTCAGGATCTAGGATCCAATTTAGGAATACATGTTGCATATAGCTGTCATGTCTATTTAGTTTCTTTCATCTAAAATAGTTCCTAAATCTTTAACATTTATGACCTTGGCATTTTTGAAGAGCATAACCTATTTAGTTTTTGTAGTATTCTTTAATTAGGTTTGTCTGTTTCCTCATGATTTGATTCAGGTTATGCATTTTTGGCAGAAAAGCCACAGAAGTGCTCTGTGCTTCTCATTGTATTATATCAGCAGATAGGCTGTCTCTTTGTCCCATTGCTGGTGATATTAACCTTGCTTACTTGGTTAAGGTAGAGTTGGTCTGTTTTCTCCATTGTGGACTTAAAATTTTTCCTTTTGCCAGGAGGTGCTTTGAGACTGTAAAATATCTATTTCTCATCAACTTTTATTAGTTTTAACTTCCATTTGTGATTCTTGTCTGAAGCAGTTATTACAGAATCGTTGCCAAATGATGATTTTCTAATTCCATTATTTCTTCCACATTAATTACATTTTACTGTAAGGAACAGCCTGCCTTTCTTATTTATTTATTCACTTATTTATTTACACCAGTATGGACTCAAGGATTCTTAGTATGTTTCATGGATTATGATCTCTTTCTATCATTATTTATTTAGATGTTCAAATTGTTTCAGATTTGGCTAGGAGGACTTCCTTCACGAAGACTCCTATATCCTTTTAACATGTCTTTATCAACCTTTGAGTACTTGTTTACTTTCTGGCATAGCAAGATGTTCTCGACTTTCCCAGCCCCACCCTGGAATCAGATATTTGCTCAAAGAGCCCTGATTTCTTTCAATAGAGAAGGTGTATAGAAATGAGTTCTAGATATGCTCGTTGCTCCGAGGCAGGGGTCTTTGCTTCTATACACTCTCAGTGGACATAGCTAGACTGTCTGCATATGTGTTTATATGTGTTGTAGAGAGATGGCCGACTCATTTATAGTTGTAGTATGTATCATTTTCATATTTGATGTGATAATTATCAATGCGTATTTTTCATCTTCTCATGTGTTCATCATGGATTATTATGAGTATTGATTTCACAAAATGCTAATAAGTACTTGGTGTCAGAGAAACAATACCATTTTAACTATACTCATAATTTATATGCAGTTAGGGATTTCTTATGTAATTAGGGTCATTTTTTTCAATCTCTGCATTACATTATAGCATTTAAAAAATTTGTTATGTATCAAAATAATTCCTTTTTCTTCTTGAAAATATTCTCCATTCTTCTTACATGTAATTTTGTTTTGCTTCTAGTTCCTTTTGAATCATAGCTAATGGGTATGTTAGTACTGTGACACTAGTAGTAAAATGTTTTAAATGTAATATTGTAGCTTATTGCATCCTTGAGAACAATATTTTTAAATTAATCGGAGTGTTCTATGACATAATTGCTGTTTTCTTTGCAAACTTATTTGTTATGGCTCCTGGTGATTTGAAGAGTTTTCTTTCTTTGCATACTGTCCTTCTTAGCTCTCCCTGGCAATTTTGCAGATGATCTGGCAGCCTGAGCACTCACCTGAGGGCAAGGCTGGTAAGGATATAGATGTCCTGAGACAGAGCAATCAGACTGTGCTGATTTCCCCATTTTACCAGAAGACAGCCCCATCAATTACTGATGAACCTATGGAGCGAAGCCTAGTACATGCGTGAAAGGCTTCGTTGTTCCGGCCCTTGTACATTAGTCATGTGTGGAAAGCCTGAGCCACACCATCTTTTGCGCTTATGCTGGACTTGGCTTCACTGCTGTGATTAAAGCTCTGTTGATAATGTGCCATTGCTACTAGGAAGCTCTGGCACGTGGAGATTGGGGATTCAGGCTAAATGCTTAGCTAAAATAAATCAAATAAAAAATAAATAATGGTTATGTAATATGTACATATTCCAGATCATCTGGTTTTGTTTGAGAAGTTTAAAAATATTTTGAGTGAAATGTATGAATTTTTAGAAGAAATTATTTTTTTCAAGTAATGAATATATATGGTTAAAAAAGCTAATAGAGCTTATAATGAAATTCTTTACCCTCTTTATTCACAGAGACAGCTTTACCTCCTACTGATTTTAATTCTTCAGGTAGTTACCTTCCTGTCTCTAAATAGTGTGTTTGCAGTAATACAGTATGTTTGTTCCTTTACTGTGTCAATACATAGGATTTAGCTCACTTAAACAATGTCCTGCCAATATAGTTCTGTTACTGGTCTTAGTTTCTCCCCTGGTCACCCCTGCTGTTTCTCGTCTCCTTACCTATGGGTCATAGCTCTTGCCCGCCCCCATTTAGAAGGTAAGATATGGCTAAGTTGTTCCTTTTATCGGTATCTCGTCCCCCACTTCTACTGCCAATCTTTGCCAGTCTTATCTCTACTTTTACTTTGTGAAGGCTAATTACGGTTAGATTCTCTTCTACAGCCCCCTTATATCTATAAGTTGATTCTAAAAAGTGAAAACTAGTAATTTGCTACAGAGCCATTATTTGTTGGGCTGTGGTTACACTTCCTTATCTATGCTTCCAGGGCTATGACCCCTCTGGCACTCAGAGGAAAACTTTCCTGGTATTTGTGTGTGTGTGTGTGATTTTAAAACTTGATTTGGGCGTTGGGTGATTTTTTTGCCCTTGGAGTTTCTGTTAATTTTTTTTCTTGCACTGTGAGTCCGCATCGTAGCTCAAGTTTTTCTAAGCTCCTAATCATCCTTTCTCTCCAGTTAGAATCCCCTTTCCTAGTAATCATCCTCAGGATAATTGTATTCCTACCTAAAAACAAGTGCATGAGTGACAGACTTCTGAGTTCTTGTTTGTTTGAAAATGTATTCAAATTGCACTGGATTGATAGTTTTGGCTACTAGGTATTAGGCTGAAATCATTCCTCATAAGAATTTTGCTCCACTGTCTTCCTAACATCTCATGCTACGGATGAGAAGTTGGATACCCATCTGATTCTTTTTTTTTTTTTTAAGTTTTAACATTTTTATTTATATACAGAGAGTATTGTTTCTGAGGAAAGTAGATATGCTTGATGACCCACTCAAGAAGTTCACACTTAGTTCAACTTAATGAAGCCGATGTCCTCCGCATACTGGCGGCACATATTGAGGCCATATTTCTGGATCAGACCGTGCCGGTTCAAGCAAACGCAGCAAGAGTGAGAACCCTGGCCGAATTTTCTCAGATGGCTCCTGTAGAGCTGCTGGTGACCCATATTGCTTTCTTGGCTGCAACGAGGCAAAACGAAAAGAGGGAGCGCATGCAGGCACTCTTCAGGATTTTTCCATCTGATTCTTTTTACCTCTTTATGGATGACTTTTTCTTTTACTATTTTCACTTTGTCTTTAATGTTCTAGAATTTTATGATTCTATGTCTTTTTTTCATTTCTCTTGCTTGATATTTAATAAGCTCCTTAATTTGGAGACATAGATGTTCTATTTCTTTTGGCTCTGACAATTTTTTTTCGTATTTATTTATTTTAAAAATGACTTTTCCTTTTTCTTTATTTTTCCAGAAATTATATGAGTCTTATATTAGGCCTCTTGAATTAATTTTCTGCTCCTTATCTTTTCTGTCTCCTGGTCTTTAAATTCTGGGATATTAATTTTTTTGTTCATATCAGAATTAGTTTAATTTTTTCAGTCTTGGTAGGCCAAATATTTTTCCCTGTGACTTATAGGCAAAGAAAAAAAATCAGGTTCTAAACTTTACTAGGTGGGTTTAAATTTATGTCTTTTATGACTTCTTTTGTTATCTTTATTTTCTAAATCTTTTTTCTTTTTATGTTAGTAAGAACTAGAGAAAACAATGAATTTTTAAAATATATTAATTAAAGGGTAAATATTATGTCAATTATATACCATGATAATTACCATGATAATTATACATATTTATAGAATAACTACTATAGTTCTACATCATATTTACATGTGTAATTTCTCACTTTGAAAATATTTATAACTAAAGAAAAGTTGGATTTTAGAAGACAATGGGTTTGTAACACTTCTCCTTCTAGCACATGGTGAAACCGTCAGCCTCAGTGGGCCTTTACCGAATAAAGAATCAGCATATTTCAGAACTCTTGAGGAACTTGTTTTCAGCATTTATACAGTTTATGTTCCTTCATCTATTTTTGTCTAAACCTTTGTTAATTTGGACTGTGGCTGTTAACTCATCAAGGAAACAATTATATAGACACAATTTTGCACAAGAAAAAATTTTGAATAATTTTATATAATATGTATAATAAAATATTTGAAAATTATTCTTAGTATTATTATGAAATAAATTAAAAAATAGTGTTTGTGGTACTTTAATAATTTTATTTTATTGATTTATTGGGGTTTGTTACATAGCTGCAATTAAGCTAGTAACCTTTGCTGAATTATTTTTAATTCTCATCTTGGTTGTTGATCCTTCCTGGAATCAATATAATGAGGACTTTAATTTGTGATGTTAAGCAACTATTGCAGATCTCATGTGTGCTTTTTACATTTATGAATGCTATAAGTTGCTTAAAAGATAGAACATTTTGAAGCTGTGAATGTTAGGATTGGCTCTGTGGCTTCGGATGAATTACTTCGTCCTAGATATTTAAATAAAGTAATGCACAAAAGGGCCGCATTGCCTGAAATGTGTACCTGGTTCACAAACGGGAGCCACGTGACCCTGTTCATGTACTCCTCTCTGTTTCGCCTGCCGCTTCTCAAGCTCCGGATTTAGAGTTACACGGTGACCAGCGTCTGTGACTGCTCATTAGATAGTCTTGTTTCTTCTTGGACAAGTAAATTGCTCTATTTGTAGAGAGTAAAGCTCACAGTGTTGGGTAGGTTTATTAGAATACAACAATAACAAATTCATAACAAAAAGTATTTAATATTGAAGTAAGACATTTAATTTTAATAATAGTCTTAAAGAGAAGGGCTAATGGAAATAATCTTCTTAATGTAATTATATCTTTAACTGTAATTATACATTTAACTATTACTTTATCTTCCTGGATAGTAAGTTTTAATATCCATCTTTCCTTGGTGATCAGGAGGCATGAGAGAAGGGACACGTACGCAAATTTCAGCTAACAGTAAACTTTGAATAGGCTTTGACCAGACCTTTCCTGTTGGCACTTAGATTTCGATTTTCTGTCTTTTATTTTTCTCTCTATTATGGTCTGTTTGAAAAGTCTTAACTATATTGATTATCATTTTCCAAAAAATAGAAATATTTATAAACTAATGATGTGATTATTTGCATACTTTAAACCGATCCTTTGCATGCTTTTAACAGATTGCTTGATTTTTGCCATTTGGATATTCCAGGAAAAGTAGTGAGTGGCAGTGCAAAAAATTATTTGAAAAAAAGTGCAAAGAGATTAAAATTTTGCAATGGCAGATCCTTCTCAGCCTCCTGCTGGAAGGTGTGTGTGTGTGTGTGTTTGCATGCATGCATGCATGTGAAATTCCCTTGGAAGAAGGGTTAATTCAGTGAGAAGTAAAGTGGCAAACAGATTTTACTGTGGATATCAGTGAGCCTTTTCATTCTATCTAGTTTATTGATAGGTACAAAAATAATTTTGAACATAATTATTTGGACCATGTTATTTCAGATATTTTAATACAAATCATTTCATTGTTCTGTGTAGGTTGCAAAATACTGCTTTTACTGTATCTGTGGCTCAAGTATATAATTACTTGGTTAAAGCTGTGCCATTTCATAGAACCACGTTAAGCTAAGTGGCCTCTCAAGAGAGAGACTTAGATCAGCCTTCTGCCTTCAGTGGATTTTTAGGCAGCAGAGACCTGGAGTCCTGTGAAATTCTCTGCCCGGGTCAGGCTGGTGTACATGTGGAAAGACAGAGGCAGGTGAAAGGAGAATGATCGCATCTGGGACCCATTTGTTTCGTTGAGGGGAACGTGGGGAGATGTGGGTCTTTTTGAAGATGTTAAGTGATAAATCACTGTCTCTCTCTCCCTCTTTTCCTACAGGGCCCCTGTGTCCATGATGAGGACTCTGGCCTGTCGCTCGTAGGAAAACCTGCCCTTCAGGCTCTTTTGTACCACTGCCATTTTTATGAACATTTGAATCAGATGGTAAAACATTGTTACCTGGGACGGTATATGTTTGATCCGAATTGTTCTGCTCTTCATGGAACTCCTGAAGGCAATGATTTAAATGGTAAGTATATTATATTTATATTTTTAATAACATGTAACATTTCTTAAACTGTTAAAAACCTATGTGTTTGTTACAAAATATTTGAAAAATAATGAAAAGTATACAGGAAAACATTCATCTCTAGTCCCACTACCCAGAGGTTGCCTTTGTTACCTTACAGTGTATTTCCTTCCAGTCTTCTTTCTCTGTATAGCTTTTGTTTATTTTACATAATTGTGTTCATATCTTATGTACATTTTTGTATTTCCTCCTTTCACTAAACATTGCCTAAGCATTTTTCTATGTTATAAATTTTCATGGAAACCGTTTTTGACATCTTACTAATGTTTCATAAGTTATTTCATGCCCTTCAGTAAAATTTTATAGTTTTTTCCTCTATTAATGTCTTAAATTTTTGGAAGTTTCTTCCCAGACAATCAAGAATGAGACCTTTCCTACTAAATTTTCTAATTTGTTTTGCTAATATATTGAAAAGCTATTTGTTTTTTGGAATGTTACTCATTTATCAAAATATATGCTGAAATCTTTTAATTTCTACTTGTTTGTAGATTCTCTTGGATTTCCTAAGTATAAGATCTTAGCGCATATAAATGATAATTATGTCTCATAATAATAAATGATAATTTAATAGTAAGAATAAAAATAATTTTAAGATAAAAATAAATATAAAATAATAAAAATTTAAAAATTTTTAAAATTTTAAAGTAATGTTAAAAAATCTTGGCATAATTTCCCACAGAAAAGATACAAGAATAGAACAAAGAATTCCCAAATGTTAACATTTTACTATATTTGCCCTCCTACACCATGTGTATGTATGTGCGTATAAGTGAAATATATTTATTTATATGCATATATACATATATATATATTGTTTCTGAGCCATTTAAGAGTAAACTGCAAACATGAAGTTCCCTTACCCTGAAATACTTAAATGTAAATTTCTAGTTCACTTTTCTGCTCGCTTCTTGGAGGCATTGAGAGGAGAATGACATTTGATGCAGTTCTTGAACATTCTAAACAAATGTCCCTGTGAGGAAAGTGACCGCTTTAATTGTTTGCATTTCTCTGTATCTGTGTTACCGGAAGCATGGCCCTTGAACCAGCAGCACTGACATCTGCTTCCAGCTTGTTAGAAATGCAGATATACGCCACCCCCGACCTTGACTTGGGGAATGGAATCTCTGGGAATAGGACTCAGGAAACCACTTTAACAAACCCTTTATGATTCTTCTGCGCTTTGAAGTTTGAGAGCTGGTGCTCTTGCTAAATTGTGTTAGATTAAGCTAAAGCACAGTCAACTAATTGTTTTAAATTTTTTTGTGAAACATGATGTATATATAAATTAATTAAGAATAATAAAAATTAGGCACACTTCTTTCACACTTCTTTAGTTCTGGATTGGTTTCATGTAAGGAGTATTCTTTCTGTTAATCGTTACAGTGCCCAGAAGACTATTCACGTTGACAGTTTTCTTGTTGTCACAGGTTTAGATGACTCATTCAAGTTTTGGAGGGCTCCATCTCGGATGTCCAGTCAAGATCGAGATCCAAGTTCTCTCTCCACTTTGGAAACAATGGTACTTCCAAAGAACGCATAAGTGCTGCATTTTGAATTTCTGAAAAAATTTGAATTTACATAGTGGAGGGATAAGAATGGATGTGAAGTATAAGGTTATGACCATAACAACTGTAATTTATTTGAAGTGCCATCTCTTGCAGAACTAGTGTCTGTCTTGCTCAAATAAGTGCACTGAATATCCTTTTAGATGAATTTTCAACCTCTTTCCTGCCTTTTTTGATAGAACCGGAAGTTCAAAAGTTTTAAAATGTTTATCAGTAGTAGTAGAAAAAGAGAACAGATCCCATATGATTAGTAATGCTTGATTACTCTGAAATTTTGCTTAAGGACAAGGCAGTTTGAAGAATGTTGATCCATTCAGATGATTCCAGTGTGGTACTAATGATTTTAAACACATTTCTAAATGCTTTCATCAAATAGAAGCTTGTCTTGATTATCTGAAATACCTGAAATTTATGTACACCTGCCTGCCTTTCTTCCTTTTTTTTTTTTTTTATTTATAAGGTGCTTTGTTCTAAAAAGTTTGAGACACTAAGTATTTCTAAATAATGACATGCTAGGTTTCATTTGTTTTATAAGCATACAAAATCATTCTCAACCGGAAAACATTGCAATGTATTTTTGGAACAATATACGGTGTTGTAGGACCTATTAGGAAGGCAAAGCCTTGAGACCACTGCTTCCAGGAGCAAAAATAATATAAGAATTAAATAATTATACAGGCATTAATAAGATTCACCTCCTACAGTTTCTCAAGAGACTGGTACTTTTTGCTAAGTTTTAAGAGACTTTTTTTTTTTCCCCTAGACTCAGAAGAGTTTATGTTTAGTGCTAAATTGAACCTTTATTTAGAAAAATAGAATAATTACTCCAATTCCACTAGATGTCATGCTTTCTTTTGCAAGCTAGAAATAGTGTGTATCTTTGTCTCAATAAGAGAAATAATGACATAATTCAATGCTAAAGGGAATTGTATTAATTGGTTATTTAGTTCACAGAAGTACAGCGTTAATATGTGCTTAAAAATAATTCTTTTTAGGTTACCCTGTTTGTTTAAAGGGCTGTAGACTAACTTTGAAATCTTTGTACATTCTTCAGTTCTTTGCTTATAGTAGGTATGCAGTAAATAGTAATTGCTCTAAATAACTTTGAGTTAGCTATTTTGTAGATATCAAGTTACATTTTTCTTTTAATTAATTAATTTATTTTTGGCTGTGTTGGGTCTTTGTTGCTGTGCGCGGGCTTTCTCTAGTTGCGGCGAGCGGGGGCTACCCTTCGTTGCAGTGTCTTATGTAAGATTTACCTTCTTGTAGCTTCTCAAAAGACTAGTATTACCTGTTAGAATTTTTACAGTCAACTTTTTTCTTTCTTTCTTTTTTGGTTTCCAAACAGAAGAGTTTTGGTATTGGTGAATTACTCACCGAATTCGTGACTTTTATTCACAAAAATTAATCTAATTACCCCAATTCTACGAATTGTCATATTTTCCTTACCATATAAGATATACTGTGTATCTTTTTTCCAGCAGGAGACAAATATGGAGAGTTTATTCATTATACCATTACTTTATTTATTTCTTTCTTTATTTTTGGCTGCGTTGGGTCTTTGTTGCTGTGCGCGGGCTTTCCCTGGTTGCGGCGAGCGGGGGTACTCTTCATCGTGGTGTGCAGGCTTCTCATTGCAGTGGCTTTTCTTATTGCGGAGCATGGGCTCTAGGCACACAGGCTTCAGTAGTTGTGGCGCTCGGGCTTAGTGGTTGTGGCTTGCAGGCCCAGTAGTTGTGGCTCACGGGCTTTAGAGTGCAGGCTCTGTAGTTGTGGCACATGGGCATAGTTGCTCCACGGCATGTGGGATCTTCCCAGACCAGGGATCAAACCTGTGTCGCCTGCATTGGCAGGTGGATTCTTAACCACTGCGCCACCAGGGAAGTCCTTATACCAGTATTACTTTAAACCTAAACTGTCAGTACCCAGACCAACTAACGCTTTCTCAGGTATAAGAAAATGTTGAAGTTACGAATTGAGGTATCAGTTGAGTGGATGTAAATCTTGCTAATGGGTTTACCTGGTTATTTATATCATTCATTTGTATGTCTCCCAGAATTGAGAAAAGATACAGTTTGTTGATTGGTTTGTTTTTCCACTTTGTCTTTCTGGGGAAAGCACTGCCTTTTGCTATGGGTCCTGTCGTCATCCAGTGTGCTGCTGCTGGGTCACTATCCTTTCTGTGCTGTTAGTGCCACATTAGGGACTGTAATGGTGTTATCTAATGAATATGAGTTTAGTTGATTGCGACTTGTATGTTCTGTAAATTATAGGTAGAGTAAGGAGTGTCATTGTTACCTTGGGGGTGTTGCCCTGGTAAATAAATGCCTTTTCAGAGATGGCTTCCCTCAACTCAGTGTCTCCTTCCCCAGGGGAGGAGAGGTCAGGTATCAGTTGTTTTTCCTCCTGAAATCACATTTCTACTTCTCAGAAATACCCGAACTAGATAGGTGTTTATGCCTAGGACAAACCAGTTTGTAGCAACAGCTTTAAGAACAAAATGTGATCTTTTCTGCTGCTCTTGAGCAGAATTATGTCTGTATTTTTAAAAATCTGTTTTATCAATTATCAAAAAAAAGGAAATGTGGGTCGTTTGCTTTTGAGCTTTTCTTTGTGAAATATGTGATTCTTTCAAACTTCCTGGAGCACTAATTTAAGGAAAACTGATTTTACTTTAAGTTTATTTAAACATTTATAGAGAAATTTTACTCATGGGTCCTCTTAGTCTTTAAAAAACTGAAAATCATTTTACTATTTTACAGAAGAAGAGATTAAGGCATGGAATGAATAAGCGTCTTGTGTAAGGTTCCAGCACTGCTAACTGGTGGAACGTTATTTGAATCCAGAAGTGTGTTTGGCTCTAGAGCCCAGGTCGTTGGCCATGATGTTTTGCTCCTTCACTACAAAGCAAGATATGATCAGTGCCAAAATAGATGTTACAGTCAGGGTGCAGTGAGCTTAGATTAGAAGGAATGTTGAAATAGGGAGTGATTTTGTGTAAGAAGTGGCAATTGAAATGGGCTTGAAAGGATCAATCCCTTTTTTATATTATGTATACATTTTCAAGGAACTAAAAAGATACTCAAATATGTCTTAGAATTCAGTACCCACTTATGAGGTTTGAAAGTCTACTTGAGAACATAAAGCGTAATTAGGAAATAGCTGAATGCCAAGCTGTGTGGTACTGAATGCCTTAGATATTCAGAAGATGCAAGATGGGGTTGTTTTGAGGGTGGGAAGAAGGCTGAAGTTTGATTCCTGGTGTAACCAGGTGGGGTTAGCCAGGAGAGCTGAGTCCGGTTTTGGATTTGAAGAGATAAGAGATAACAGCTGTAAAGATATAAAGACATTTCAGCAAAGTAAAATGTCGTGAAGCATTACAAAGGACATTAGAGAAAGATGAATTGACATTTGTTTGATGGTGGTTAAAAGTTATTTTATAGAACAGGATGACAACACGTTTATGTATTGATGTGTATTATTAAATATAATCAAATGAGCGTCCGTTGAAGATTATTTTCAAGCAAGCAGGATTTGAGCATAGTACTAGAGCAAGTCAGCTTAATACTTTTTTACCTTTATTTATTAAAATAGTAATATGTTGACATAGCAAATTTTAAAAATATAGATAGGCTAGTAGAAATATAAATCACCCCTAATCAATTTTTAAAACACAGTATATTGCTATAGAAAGAAGTTCTTGTGTTTTCTCAGCCATATGGGGTAAGTTATAATGCAACTATTAGATGCTTTCTAAAATCATATTTTCAAAATTTGTGTATCCCTTCCTTGGACTATACGGAGGAAAATCATGGCGTTTATTAATGCCTGACCTTGGTCACGAATGGCAACTTAGCGTTCTAATGAGGCAGGTATTTAGTGGCCCTCAGAAGCTCTCTTTTCCTGCAGTGAATGCTATCTCTGTTTTCATCAGTAGTGAGGACTGCTTGAGTGTTTGCCAACTGAAAGGATGTTCAGTGAAAAGATAAAGGATTCCGGCATCCTTGTCCTCTTAAATTTTCTTGTGTAACCAAGGGAGCCTGTGGCAGGAGCCAGGCTCGTTCATCAGCTCCTGCACGGTTGTGATGCCAGTCTCCGTGTGTGCTTGTTGCTTCACACGCTAAAAGTTATCTGGATGTCTACTGACAGGAACTGGTTTTTTTTTAAAACACATCTCTTATAACCGATTGTAGGTAAATATAATTTTTAAAATGTCTTTAGGTCTTTTTCCCTGTTATGTAGATCTAATGTTATATCAAATAAGGCATTTTATACATGCTTATTTATGAGTGATTTATTTAGACTGAGATTTATCCAGCCTTCATTTTTAGATGACTTTATGTGCTTAGCTTACTTTTTTGGCTACAGCTTCTGTCACTTATTTCTTATTACTGTAATGTCATACTTGAAGTGGTGAGAGGCGATTGAGGTCTTAAGTTGAAAGAGGGAATTTTAAAAACTATGTATTAATTTCGTGTGCCATTTTCTTCAAATTTATATCCTCTTTACTATCAGAAACTGCAAATGAAAATAACCTTGGGTTTTGTTTTCATCCTGTTATATCAAGTCTAAGGTACCTACTTTAAGCGTTAGAATAGATATGTAATCAATATGCAAATATCGTGAGCTGTACAGTATCTGGGTTTGCGGTAGGGTTGATTCATAAGTTCTGTTGACAGCTTACCTGTGTGCATGCACGGACCTGGAGCTTATCCAAGTATGGAAAGTTCGTGCTGTCTCAGAGAAAAGAAAATTGATGGGAAGATACAGTATTTTCCACATATGAGGTACTTGACATCAGTTTGGGCTTTTTCAGTTTTAAGGCTTTTACAGGCTGCCCATTGGTAAACCTGTGCGTGAAATTGTGTTTGTTTTCTACAGAATTTCTGTTATGTTTAATGTTTCCAAAAAATGTATTCTGAAGAACAATGTCAGATATTGCCTAATTTTTAAAAACAGTTCAGTTGTGACATGGGGAGAGGTAGAGAACAATCTTTTAATACTTCTCCGGATTCTTTTAGAGGCACTATTACAATTTGTGTGTGCCATTTGAAACTTTAAAAAACTCTTTTATTATGAATTAAGAAGTGCAAAATATCTCAAAGGACACAACAAATTATCAAGTAGGATTTTTTTTTTAGCCTTTCAACATTTGAGCGTAAGTGAGAATAGGCTTTTATCAGGACCTTAAAATCTAGATGGGCTTCAAATCAAAACTTTGCTCCTTTGAGTTACTGATTTATATAAACTGTAACAGGTCCTATAAGAAGAAGTAGAAAATGCCATTCAAAAGACTGTTTTAACTTTCAAGATACGTAGTGTTTTCCAGTTATACGAACTAGTGTACTTTTGTAATAAACCTTTTTGTTCGAGGATATCTTGTATATATATTGCTCGTGTTTCATTTTCCAATTAGCAATGTTAATGAATGACTGTTCGAGTACAGAATGATTTTCTTTACTGATCCCTAGGTGGCAGCTTCGTCGGCAAGTGCTGAATTTCAGCCGCTAGTGCTCTGCACGGCGCCTCTCCCTGAAGCCTCACATGACCCGTTTGTGGCTCAAGGTATCCTTTTAGGAAGACATTCTACTTTCAAAAATAAAAATGATAAGTTGGTCCAGGCAGATATGTTGAAAGTAAATGTTTGGATAAGAACCAAATTAAATAAGTCACAGAACAAACTGTCTAGATAAGAACAAAATGAAATATCACAGAACATGATAGAATAAATAGATCAGAAATTAACAAAACAAATACTCTTAACTAATAAATGGGAATTTGGCCATCAAATAAATAGTCTGATTGCCATATGGTTTCCTATTAGATAAGAATAGATATTTGGTGTTTGAATCGAGGAACTAATGAATATTAATTAGCTTCATTTTTTTTCCCTTTTGTGAAAACACCTCAATTTACCACAGTAATCCACTTGAAAGTGATGCGAATGGGGTCATAAGTATTTTGCAGAGCCTATGCTTTCATTTTAAAGCACACAAAGTGTTTTGAGTCTTTATTTTGTTAGAAATGCGTGATGAGTAGCCTAGGATTTATTTTTATTAATGACAATATATCGATTTTAGTCTTTGTGTTAGGCACTGCCTCCAACTCTATTATGCTTTACGCTTTATATATTCATATAGATTACAACCTAACTTTTGTTTCTTCTAAGACAGTAGATAGACCTTTATTCAGTAGCATTAAATTCCTAACCTATATGGAATATACTACCTAAAAAAAAGGTAATTTTAAGCACTGAAATATAAGCATGTGCAGAGAAAATGCTTTCTAAAACTTTAGAGATACTGGCTTAAGTAAGATTTTACTCTGAATTTTCATTACAGTGTTTGTTCCATAACTTCCTAAACAATGTCTCGTTTTGGTTGTTAGTAATTTATGTTAACAATATACAAAAGAGTATAATTATAGAAAGTACTCATTTGATCCTCTTAAGAACAAAAGGAGCAAACTCAGGTTGTTTTAAGTGGCTAAGGACACAGAGCATGAAATGCAATTTGATAATGAATTTCATGAATATTTATTTCTAGGAGTGTGTTACGTTACTATTTTTTAAACAGCTTTATTGAGATATAATTCACATTCATACAGTTCACCCATTTTAAGTGTACAATTCATTGTTTTTTAATATATTCACAGAGTTGTGCAATCATTACCACAGTGAGTTTTAGAACATTTTCATCACCCCAAAAAGAAACCTTGTTCCCATGAGCAATCAATCACTCCTGATCTCCCCCATTCTCCCCAGCCCGAGGCAATCACTAATCTACTTTCCCTCTTTATAGATTTGCCTGTTTTGGACATTTCATAAAAATGGAATCAAACAATATGTGTTCTTTTGTGTCTGGCTTCTTTCACTCAGCATAATATTTTTAAGATTCATCTGTGTCATAGTCTGTATCAGTGATTCATTTTTTATTACTGAATGATATTCCAACATATGGATATACTATATGGATATATATGGATATATGGATATACTGCATTTCATTTATCCATTCAATCCGTTGATGGACATTTGGATTTTATCCACTTTTTGGCTTTTATGAATAATAATGCTACAAACAGTCATACAGGTTTTTATGTGAACATACAGTTGTGTGGTTTTTGTTTGTTTTTTGGTTTCATTATTCTTGGCTTGGATTTATTTTCAAGGATTGTGCTTAGAATATATATTCATGCACAGTTTTACTGGTTGCCAATTACTTCAATGTATGTATTTGACAAAAAAGTATTTTACTCCTTTTTGTTGAATCTGCCAATGAACCTTTGAATAGTACTGGAAAGCATTAAATATATTTTGTCAGTGAGCCTTAAGACTAAAGCAATTTTGTTGTTACATATCTTTCTAAATTCCGTCTCTTTAAAATAGTTAGTGTTAAGATAAAATTTTTTTAGTGATAATGAGATTATAGTTCCCTCAGCTGGAATTCTCAGTGAAGGATTTCTCCATGAAGCTGGTCTGTCCTTTTATTTCTTGTTATGTTAATTCTTGATTAACCAGGGAATTACTATGCACCAAAGCAATTTAGAGCAGGATGACGAGAATTTTCCCTATCATGTACATTAGGGCCACTTTAGATGTCCAACTTCTCATTTTTAAGTTTAGTTTCTAACTTTTGTAAAAGAAAAATCCTTTTATGTTTTAAGAAAGCCTTTAACAGAGTCTCATGATCTATAAGTGTACATTTGATCTACAAAGTTGAAAAGAATCATTACAAAATAAAAATCTTAGTATATTTGAGTATTACAAATATAAATAACTGAGATAGTTCTCTCCAGATAAAACATTAATTTTTTTTAATATATTGAATGAGTTTGAATTTCTTAAATGTTAAGCCCTTCCTATTTTATTGGTATTCTTTTCTTCTGTATGCTGCCCTAGAAGTGCTGAAGACATGTAATACATCTTTTGTGAATATATAAAATTTTCCCTTAAAAGCATTTGCACTATTTCTGTGGAATTCCCTAAATTTAATTTTCCCAATTTAGTTTAAAATATCAAATCTGTCTTGACAGTATATAGTCCCAAAGTGCCTCCTCCAAGGAATTAGTTAATTACAAAGGGAAATATTATAACTTTATAATGGAGAAACCTAGTAGACACCACCTTAATCCACCAATGGCCAAAGTTAACACCACCCGTAATGGGACAAATAGGAATCATGTTTCTCCTGATATAATGTCCTGAAGATCTAATGACGAGGCAACATCAAACATCAGACACTCTACAAGGGAACTAGCTTGTGTTCCACACAAAATGTCCAGGTCCTGAAAAACAAAGCAAGACTGAGGAACCCTTCCAGTTCAAAACCCAGAGACATGAGAACTAAATGCAAAGCAGATCTCGAATTGGATCAAAACAAGAAAAAGAACTTTTTCCTTTTGCTGTAAAAGATGTTGGTGGGACAGTATGCAAAATTTGGAAAAGGTCTATGGATTAGATAGTACCACTACATCAATGTTAATTTCCTGGTTTTGATCATTGTACTGTGGTTATAAAAGACAAAGTCCTGTTTTTAGGAAGTTAACTTAGGATTAAAGGGGTATTTGTGTGCAGCTCACGAACAGTTCATAAGAAGCTAGGTAGGTAGATAAAATGTGGTAAAATACTAATATTTAGGGATCTGGGTAAAGGTATACTGGGAATTTTTGTACTCTTGTACTTTTCTGTAAGTTTGATTTATTCAAAATATAACGTTTCTTTAAAAAAGAAATAAGAAACGAAGGTCATGAGGGAATCTTGAGGCCGATTAAGCTTTCTTGTTAGCAGTACCCTGCTGAGTCTTCTAGGAAAGTTCCCTCATATCTTCAGTTCTAAAATCCAGAATGTCTGAAAACGGAAAGTTTTCTCAGAACACAGGTGGCAGTAAAACTTGCCCGTGCCTGCATACAGTTGGCTGCAAAATCTGACCAATTCTAGTTTGAGGTTGTATTTGCTTATGTATTCATCCTGCTTGCTGTGATTATGTGTCTGCTACATTGCAGAAATATTTATTTCCTTATGGGGTGATGCCCAAGATTCCACTGGAAGTGTTAATTAATATATGGTACGCATACCTTATTACTTTTCTAAAATCTAAAAATATTCTGAATTCTGAAACACTTCTGACCCCTAGAGTTTCAAAAAAAGGATTGTGGAGCATCGGTTTGTGCCCCAGTGTCTGAGTGCTTGGGACACAAAACCATGCCCTGCCCTTCTTGTCTTGGCTAGTACACTGTCACCCAAGGTAGGCACACACACCCTTGTGTACATGCATGTACACACACACACACACACACACACACACACACACTCTGGAGGAGTTGGACGTCTGACTCCCTGGCCTCAGGGTTGAGGTGTGTTGAGCAGTTAAGGGAATTTCCCAGCCACCTCTTCTTTGGCAATTTTAGGAAGTTTCCTCTGATTATCAGAACTTGTGAATATTGTACATAACCACAAGGTAAACAAAATGGTGATAATTTTCACACTTATTTCAATAATAGGTCAGCATGAAACTGCATCTCCACGGCTTCCTCATGATTCATCCCTTTCTGCTCCTCTGCCCAGACAGTGTGTTTTTGTCACTCCGCCTCTTCTTTCCGCGATGTGCAGCCTCCTAGACAGCCTCTTGGCAACGACTCCAGGCGACACTGCAAATGCTTTTCGACAAGCTCGTCTCATAGAGCTTCTTTGTAGGTAAGAGATAAATACTCCCAGAGAGGCGTGTAGACTGCAGGCTTTTGCTTTTGCCAGAATTGTCTCGACAGTTTTTATTTTAGATCTGTTAAAGCACTTGGATGGGTTTGTTATGTTGACTGTTAAGCTTCACTAGCTCCCCGTCCTGATGTTTTTTAAACTCTGAAGTTCTGAAACCTTATTTGTCCTCTGCCACATTCAAGGAATATGATGCAAGTCTCCTTGGTCATTCAGAATGGAAGAAGGAGTTTTGGGGTTCATCTCCCTAGCAGTCATATCAGAGTAACATCCTTGGTTTGAAAAGTCATTTTTAAAGTTCATTTGGAGTTATTTAGTTATGGGAGCCTGAGAGTTTTATTAGAAAGTAGTCTGATAAAATTTAGGGAAATCATGATTTGGTTCTTCCATTTATCTAATATTAATCAGTGTCTGACATAACTTTTTCTGATTTTCTGATTGGCTATATGGTATAGTTAAAAAGGCCAAGGATATTGAATTCCGTCCGACTTAATTCCTAATTAGAGTTCATTCTCTCACTAGTGTTGCAGCCTTGGGAAAGTAACTTTAATCTCTGAAGTGTCATTAATAACACCTAGTTAATGGGGTTACTGTTAGGATTAAAAGTGTTGTTGTCTAGGGTACTCTCTTATCTTAAGTGTTCCTTTTCTCCTGACATGTGTTTATTCTAGCCAAGTGTACCTACCTCCTGTTCACCACACATTCATTTGCATTTCTCTGTCTCTGCCCTTTGAACATTCACTGTCTGAAATGTCTTCCTCCTCTTTGCCCAATCACAATGCTTTCTCTTTCTTTCTGGGATAAGAACAGTCTAAAAAGAAAGAAGTCTGCCTTGCTTCCCTTCACTCAGTTGTGATTACTCCTTTACTCTGCCCTTTATAATAAGCAGCAAGGTGTGAGTTTGTTCTGTTTACATTCATTTGTCATCTTTTCTACTTTGATGCCTACTAGAGTTGAAAAAAGGAAACTGCTAGTTGATTCCTTCTTGAATGTTTCCTGCCTCACAAAGGGTCAGAATGGGGCTTTAGGAATATTCTTGCTTCTCCAGAGTCAGTTAAGAGTCTGTTGTGACATTGAGGGCACAGAAGTATTAAAGGCTCTTTTATGGCAAAGGCTTATATTTCCATCCCTGTTCTTTATTTCTGATTAAAAATTTTTTTTCCTGTTTGTTTTTCATTATTTTGTTTTTTACTTTCTAAATCAGAACTTATTTCCTGGCAAATGTTTTTCCTGTTTTAAATAGGGACGTAACCACCAAGGTCTTTCTCTTGTTTCTTTTCCTTCTGAAAGGGCTTTATTATATTTTATTCTGCTTTTAATAGGTTTCATTAGATATTTTTCTTAGGATTCTTTGTTTCCCACATTTATCTGATGAGATCTTTTCCTGTGTTCTGAAATATTGTAGGGTAACTTTTTATAAACGTTTATTTCCTTTATTTTGTAAAAATCCTTTTTCCGGAATTCTGTTCATGGTTATACCCGAATTCCTTAAATTCTGGTTACTGAGTTAGTCTTCAGCAATAAGCATACCGATCACGTGAGAAGGTTGCTCCTTCTCTGTCCTTCACAGCGTCGCAGATGCCACCCTCATAGAGACAAGCGTCCAGGAGCTCCGGGCCCTGCTGCCTGCGTCACCTCCTGTTGAACACACTCAGGCTCAGGTAAGCGCCTGCGTCTGCACGTGCGTTCGTTTACCCTTAAATGCCAGAAACGTAAACTCTGCTGAGGATATACTAACCACAGGAGAAGGTTGAAAATCTCTCAGGATATACGTGGTATGACGAGGTTATTTGAAATAGGTTACTTAATAGATGGTAGAAAAGAGCAGTGGGGTTTGAAGACCTAGATTGTATTCCTGGTTCCATCATTAACCAGCTAGAACTGTTTAATCAAGGATCTGGGTATCTTTGAGCACCGTATTAAAAAAAGGGGTTGTTGTATAGCCCACCTTCCCCTTCTGTGATTTTAGGCTGTCTCTGTCATTTCCACATAAATTGAAGTTGTGAAATACTTAGTGACTAAATTCTGTGTGTTTTCAAAACTCAGTCTAATAAGAATAAATTTATGTTTGTTCCTTCACAGATAATTTAGTGTAGTTGCTGCTAATAGAAGTGTTATCTTAACATCAGATTTTGTAAGAAGGGCTGCACGATTGATTTGGGGTGAGAGGTAATCACAGGTGGGCTAGCGGTGTCTGTTGCCTTGCGCTGTCTTCTTTGAGCTTTCTGAATAAGGCAGAGCCCCCGGGAAAAGGCTGGGTAACACTGTGCATCATCTTCCAAGCCCTGTCCCAGTGCAGCGTTTTCATTTGTGGGTGTGCTTATTTGCGTAATGGCCATCGCCTCCATTTTTCTGTCTGTCCATCCAGCAAATCTTTATTAAGGGGCTACTGTGTACCAGGATCTTCCCTAAATGAATAAAGCAAAGACCCTTTCCCTCAAGTTGGGAGAGTAGATAGTGAGCAGCTACATATATGCCAGATGATGTCTTAGACATCGAAGAAGAATAACTAAAAGCAGGGACAGGAAGTGAGGTCAGAGTTGGGGGGGCAGGGCTTTTCCGCATGGGGTGGTCAGGGAGGGGCTTTCAGACAGTGACGTGTGGCCTGACGTTAGTGAGGAAGCTGGTCCTATGGGGCATAGCAGGGCCCCTGAGAGCTGGCCTATTCAAGAAGCAGAAAGGAGTGGCCAGAGCGGAATCTGCGAGGCGGAGATGGGGCTAGAGGGTTCAGGGCTCCATGAAGGCAGGGCCTTCCTGTTTCATGCCATTGTGTCCTGAGTGTCGGGCACAGTGCCCTTCCCATGGCAGGTGCTCATTCAGTCCCTGTGGAATGGATGAATAATAACAGTAACAAACCTTCATGGGTGTTTGTTTCTGTGAATTTATGTAATCCTCACATCAATCACATGAAGTACCATTAGCGGCCCTGTTTTATAAAGGAAATGACTGGAGCCCAGAGATGAGTAACTTGCCCAGGGTCACTCACACAGTAAGGGGCAGAGCCAAGATTCCAGCCCACGCAAGCTGGTTCTAGAAGCCACGCTTTTACTGTTGCACTACCTGGCCTTATGTAGACTAAATGTTCTTGCCTTTTTGTCCTTATATAAGATCATTCATTCCAGAAAAATTTTGGAGCATACGCTTTGCCACATTGTGTTGTAGGTGCTAGTGATGCATCTGTGAACAAAGCAGACACATACCCCTGCCCACATGAAGTCTGTGTCCTCGGTACAGGAGACAGACAGTAAACAGTAAATAAAATTTAACTGTTTTATCGGATGGTGACGAATGGTGTGGAAAAAATAAATGAGGATGGGGAAAGGGGAGACAGGGTGATGTTTTTCTTGTCGGGTGGTCAGAAAAGGCCTCCTGGAGGTGAGATTTGAGCGGATGCCTCGGAGGTGAGGAAACAGGCCGTGGGTCGTGGGCAGAGCGTGTGGGCAGGACTCTGCATGGTGAGCTTGCAGGCAGCCAAGGTGCGAGGGTTCTGAAGCATGGGCTCGGTCGGTCGGTCTGTTTATTTGAAGACGGACTTTCAAACATAAAAGAAGAGGTACTTTATCAACTACCATATCAATAGCTGATTACATCTTCAGTATGGTAATTTACAAAAGAATCTTTGACAGCTCAGTTGTTCTCTCTCTCTAATGCTTCCTGCTGGCTCTCACCTCCCATGGTTTATCTATTTATGGTTACACCATACCTGGAGAGGGCAGACTCGCTGTAACTTCAGTAGTGTAGTGTATGAAGGGATCAAAAAATACTTCACAGCAATAAGGAAATTAAATTTCACAAACTGCTTGCATTCTACCCAGTAGGAAAAGTGTAGCGCCACCTATACTTTTATGTAAAATATATCTGCAGATTAGATAAAGGGAGTACCTTTCATCAAGAGAAGTAGGGCAGAAGAACTATTTGGAAATAGTCTGAGGCCATTTACCATAGAGGCACTATACCTCCACAAATGCCCAATGGTCCCTGCTCTCACAACAGCAGCCGAATAAGGTGGGAGGAAAAACTGTGAGTGTGCGTGTTTGTGTGCACACGTGTGTACAGAACGAGACAGAGGCTTCAGAATATCTCTGTAAAGTTCATTTATATGGGCTGTCTCATTGCCTGGGGATAGTGGGCAAATGAGGCCTCGCAGTTTATTCTTAAATTATTACATATCCAGAGAATTTTTTTTTTAAAGTACTTTTGCCAGTTAATACTTTTTATGGTATTAGTATGTATCAAGCAACATTCCAGAGATGTTTTTACTGGTAATTTTGGGGAAGATTTAATTTTTCTTTTGTAACTAAGAACAGTATTTTTATGCTGAAGGATAGTTGAGGCCAAACATTGGACATGTTTGCATTTTATTTGTAGCAATAACTAGGCTATTAAGCTGGCTTTTCCCACCCCTCAGTTGTACACTTTAAAGAGTATTTTATAATCTTTCTTTACAATATTGTAGATTTTATGGTTTTGGACTGCCTTTTTTGCTTCTTCCAGAGTATTGATTCTACAGCTTAGCTACTTGAAAAATACAAAGACTTTCTTTCTCTAAATAGAATTCAGAATTTGGTTTTGGAAATATTGCTTTGTTTGGTATTATTATAGTTGACAGTGTTAATGTGGCCACTAATGACATGCTTATGAGAAAAATAATGCTTTGTCTGCTGTGTATTCATTTTAGGTCTTTAAAAATTATGATGAATATTTTATTACTTTTTATTAACTTATGTTACAAAGAAGTGACTTCTTATAATGCATAGAGAACTAAAACACTTTATCACTGCGATGGGCTTTTCATATGACGTGCTTTGTTGTACTTTATGTCCCTTTTCGAATAGGTATCCTTTCTCCTAGAATACCTGTCCTCTTTGTCCAGGCTTCTGCAGTCGTGTTTAGTGGTGGATCCCGACCTTGTGGTTCAGGATGAGCTTCTGAAGCCTCTTATCACAAACGTCATCAGAGTTCTCACCATATGCACCAAAGATATATCAGGTAAGCTTTATTTTTTTAGTTTAGGATGAAAGTAAATAACACTGAGGAAGAATATCTTACCTTGCACCAGGTATTCAGATCAAGGTCACATTTGGGGTTGTTCTTTGCCAGTATTTCGGAAGCCTTTTATAATGAGTTTTATAGTTTGGATATTTTAAGTGGTTCCAGGAGACCATTTGAGGCAGTTATGTAGTCTAATAAAAGACCATTCCCTGTGCTGTCATTTTAAATGAGGGTAAAGTTCTTTATGAAATGTTAGAAAGTGCACTAAGTATTAGAGAGTAAATTATTCTTATAGTCTATGGCTAAATAACAAGTTTAAGCAAGTCTCGAATGCAGTATCAGAAATTTCCTAAGGTCTGGAATTTTTTTTTTTTGGCTTTTGTTGCTGTGCGTGGGCTTTCTCTAGTTGCGGCGAGCGGGAGCTACTCTTTGTTGCAGTGTGCGGGCTTTGCATCGCGGTGGCTTCTCTTGTTGCGGAGCACGGGCTCTAGGCCTGCGGGCTTCAGTAGTTGCAGCACGCGGGCTCAGTAGTTGTGGTGCGCGGGCCCTAGAACGTGCAAGCTTCAGTAGTTGTGGTGCGTGGGCTCAGTAGTTGCGGCGTGCTCGCTCTAGGGCTCACGGGCTTCAGTAGTTGTGGCACACGGGCTCGGTAGTTGCGGCTCGTGGGCTCTAGAGCACAGGCTTAGTAGTTGTGGCACACAGGCTTAGTTGTTCCACGGCATGTGGGATCTTCCCGGATCAGGGCTCAAACCTGTGTCCCCTGCATTAGCAGGCGGATTCTTAACCACTGCACCACCAGGGAAGTCCTGGAATTCTTAAAAAATATACTTTGATGAAATGTTGAACATAGAGCTTAGTAGGCGAGAAAATTAAAACAACAAGGTTCGTTGTCAAAATTAAGATATGATAATTGTCTAAAATAGTTTATAATGAAGTAATTGATCATTTGATAATTCTCTTTGCCCATCAATTCATTCTTATTTAGTCCTTTGAATTTATGGATTTGCAGGGTTTAAGTCTGGTAAGTGAAGTGGTTTATGATGCCCAGCAAAGCCGGTACTCAGTGTCTCATCAGTACTAAGTTATCCCAGTGCTAGAGCAGCAGTAATTACTTACATGGAAATTTTACAAGTGGCAGTGATGTCCTGACTAAGCTAATTAGGTTACACCATGCGTTCTCTACAAGGGTGATGTCTCCCTACACGGAGCAAAAAGTGATTCTTGAGGGAAAGGGATGGGGGAGAAAAGTCTTAGCTGCTGGAGTGGTTTGTGGCCCTCAAAAGCTCAATTCTACTCAATAAAATCTTATTCCTTAGTATTTAGTTTCTCTTGTTGGGTATCACTTGAGAAGCTTTGACGTTGAGCTCATGGAACATGCATGAGAAATATGCAAGATCAGTGCTAAAAAGCTGGTGCGAACATGGCTGTGACTGGAGTGCTTTTGATCTAATGCTTGATCCCAAAGTCACATGACAAGAGGTGGCCTGCATGTTTTGGCTGCCACTGGCTGCCTTGTGGATGTTTTATTCATTTCCTTGCTTTGATTTGGGGCTTTGAAAATTAAATTAAAATGGTATATATTTTAATATTTAAGTATATGGAAGTTATTTAACCCATAATTAATTATGCCAAGTGCTGAAAAGAAGAAATGTCAGTAATATCTGAATGTATATTTAGCAGGTGGTTAAGTTAATAGTCATTTTCTCATATCTTTCGAACACTAAACATTCACTAAAATAATTTTTAAGAAATTAAAATTTTTTTCTGGAAAAATAACAGTTTTGAATGATTTTATAAAACATTGATTACACTTCTGGTATATATTTATATGATTTGATGATTTTCATATATAATTTTATATATTTTAATTTATATGTGTAAATAAATTACATTAAAATTATTCAGCAAGTACAGTTATAAAGTTAAATGTGAATAGCTTTTTAGTTTTTAATTTAACTTTAAACTTAAATATTTTATTTGACCATCTTAAGCCTATACTAAATAAAGCTAGTAAGCTTTATATTTATTCTTTTTATGTGTAAAGTATAAATATATAGATATTACATAAACAGATATATGGTATCTGTGAAATTAATATTTCATGGGGATTGTGATAAGGTGACATATGATTAAAAAGACTCCTATTTATAGAGCTGATAATGACAAAAAGGTTGAGAAACACCAAAGTTTGCTACAATCCAGAATCCCTGGAAGATGTTCTTTCCCAGTGCCTCATGGGTGCTGAAGAACACTGAGGGGGAAGCCTTTAGTTCCTTGTAATGAGTTTGACACAGTTGGCAGATAACTGCTGGCGCTGTGGCCACAGATGACTGTCCTAAGGTAGCTATTGCCCTCCAGCTCCCATTTGCCTAGTAGAGAGAAGGGAAAAGCTGCTTTTCCTCTAGAAGGTTAATTGCTGCACCCTTAGCCGTACATAGGCAAAGCTGCAGAATCCTCTTTTGTATCATAGTTTTCCTTTTGGGGAAATACTCTTTTCTGTTCTTCAAAGAAGTTTCCTTTCTTTACTGCTGTGACCTTGGCCATTATGTTTTCCCCTTTCACCCCTACACAAAGCTGCTAGAGGGGATAAAGGAAACAGGAGAAACTTCACTTTTACAGAAGTAGCACAAGCAATGACATGTATTTATGATGTGCCCAATATGTAGTTCTGAGGCTATGGCTTAATATTCAAGTTGCCAGTTTCTGCTTATTGTTGAATATGCTTTAATAAGAGGAGGATGTGTGAGTGTGTATACATTTGTCTATAGGAGGGTGGGTGGAAGAGAGATCTTTAAGAAGCAATGAAAAGGAGAAATTAATTGAAATAAATTTTGGATCATGTTGAATTACATTTGTCTTCATTTGATGAAATACATACCTCTTATTTTATGTGTAATGAAGTGTCTTGGTGAGTTTTTTTCTTCTTTGTGTTAATAACTGGAAATGTTTTGATTAATTTTATAGATATAGAGTTAATATCGGCTTTTTATCAGACATGGACACATTTATTTAACCTTCTGGCCGCACTCCTGAGGAAAGCTGGCCCTGCCTCTTTCCCATCTATTACGATGGGTCTGGCCAGGTACTGGGCAACGGTGGTCGGTAAGAAGATAGTCTCTCTGGGTTTGGGGTTGTTCTGCTAATAAAAATTAAGATAATCCCTTATGTCTGATTTTATATATAATTTATATGTATTCTCTAAAATTAAGTAATTATGGCATGGTATATGAAAGAGGAACCAGGTACTTGCTTCGAGAAATTTGCAATGCTCTTGAGGAGCCCAAAAAATGCATTAAAAAAAAAAATGAAACATATGTCAAGATACTGTAAAAAAAAGTAAGAAAAGCCTATGGCATTATGAAGACACATATGATGTGATTATAAAACAATGAGATAGATTTTCTTCTGTTGATGTAGAAACCCACCTCTTTTCTCACACATACGCATTGTGAGTGGGTAAAGCTGCCTATATAATATCCTGCTTACATGATAACTTGGAAAGTTATAATAAAAATAGTGTCTTGTCTTGAGACGTGGGGATTTTCTGATAGCCAAGGGTATAGTGTAGTTAATTATTTTTGTAAGATGTTTTCCATATAGTAGTTGCCTACTACAATAAACAAATGATTGTTTTTTATATTACTGCTGTCTTTAATTTTTCATAAAGTCTCTTCTAAATTTTAGCATAGCAAGAGCCTTTTTTTACGTAAATGTATATAAATAACATTTGTTACCTTTTAAAAATAGCCAGTTAAAATGTATTCAAAATTGAGTTCTTTTAAGTTTCCACTAATTCAATTGACTTATTTTTTCACATTTCATTTTATCATTTGGTCATTCTGTAAACTTACATGTATGGTACATTTTGTCACCAGAGTAGTAAAGGTTATGGGGAAGTACATGTTCAGCAAGAAACAGAATTGTTAGTTATCTGGATATAGGAGTTCTGAGTTTACCCTAAGGGGAATAGTGACCATTTAGGGATTATTATTTTGTTAAAAGAGATAAAAATTGAAAGAGATTGACCAAGTGAGTGATTAATATTTTCCTCTTGCATCCATGGTGTGGGGCAGGGGGGAAACTACTTTATCATCTGAATCACCAGTAGTACAGAGCAGCATGCTTTACAGCCCTCATATGGGGCACCTAGGCCAGCTGGTCAAATCTGGCCACTGCCTGATCTGGTAAATAAAATCCTGCTGGAACACAGCCACGCTTATTCATTTCCTTACTGCCTGTGGCTGCTTTCCTGCTACAGCGGTAGAGAGGTGAATATTTGTGACAAAGGCCCATGACCTGCAAAGCATGAAATACCTAGTTACCCTTTGACCCTTTGCAGAAAAAGTTTGCTGACCTATGATTTAAGACTGTTTACCTGACACTATTTCCCTAGTGATAAAATAGACATATTAAATTCACAATCTTTCTACAAAATATACACACGGTTTTATATAATAATGGTGTTAATAAAACACAACCTACTACATATACTGTTAGCTTTGATAATAGCAATGTTAATGAAAATATAACTAATAAGAATGATCATTGATATTCCTTACTGAGGGGTTGTTTTTGTTTGTTTTCTGTTTCTCTTATCATTTTCCATCCCATGTGCCCATACGCATTTAAAACATATTAAGTCACTTTGTAACTTAAGTTATCTATAACAGTTTTTTCTCAAATCTGACTAATATTTAGACATCATTTAAATGATTCCCATGAAACCTGCTGACTAAATTTCTTTTCTATGTTACTTAAGAACATAAGAATTTCTATAAGCCTGAATCTAGGTAGAAATTCTTATGGTTATAACTCTTAGACAAGTATAAATCCAAAATAATATAAAAATAAAACACAAAATTATAAACCAGTGCAGTCAAATTAATAAAATTAATGTAATATAGCAAACATTCTTTTGACTAAATTTAAATCAGCGCTCACAACAGGAAATTAATAATGACTGCTTCAGTCTAGATTCTTTTGAGTTTGTTTGCCTATTCTTTCCTCTCTGTTATACTTGGAGATCACTTCATAATCACTCTTGTTCTCTCTCTGAACTACTTTGAAACCTTTGTTCCTACATTATGCCAACACTGCAAGCTGGGTCTTGTTTTAAGTACTGTTTAGCATCAACTTGTTTGAAAACAGAAAAACAATCACACTTATTTGTAAAATAGTAACCTAGATAATCCAGAGTAGAGTTACATTAACTATTTTTTAAGGTTAGCACTGAAATAAAAACTCAAAAACTCTAGAGTGTTTTTGGGTCCCCCAGTAGACCCCAGAGGGATCAGTACTCGTTTATATATAATCCTCTTATTTTAGATCTTAGCAGATATTGTGTATATGTACACTTGTACACACACACACTCACACTCATATAAAAAAGAACCTACATAAAAAGAACAAAATGAAAATTAGATTCCTTCATCAGTAGGTTGTCTTAGTACTACTGTTTAACTTACCTTTAAAGACTACGGTTATTCGTGTGCTAATAAGCTTTACTTCGTTAGAAATAAAAAAGCTATAAACTTCATTACTCAAGTAAATCTGATTAACTTCTTTAATTTGGAAGAAGTTTTCAGTCATTTACATGTGGAGTTATTCTCTCTTTCAGATGTGCTCTGCAGATGTGTGGGTTTGTCTGGCACCTGCCCCACTCTGTGTGCTGCCAGCCTGCAATTCCTTTCTCTTCTCCTGACTGAAGAAGCAAAGACGCATCTCCAGGATAAGGACAGAACAAGTTTATGCCACAGTCCAACGGTGGCTTCACTTCTTGATAAAACCCAGGAAAGTCAGAAATCTCTAGAACAACTTAATGAAGTAATTCTTCAGGTATGTGATTTCTTAATTTTTCAAAATTTGGTTTAGTTTTTAAATGAATTGACTTTCAGTCTTGGTCTTGTAAGAATTTTTTTCAATCATTTGAATTAAAAAACAATTAATGCTCATTATGACCATTTAAATAATAGAAAAATATATAAAGTTAAATTAACCATCTCCTCTCCAGTCTCATTCATCTGATGCTGACCGGTTTCTTTAATACACATGATGTAAAAATTCAAAATGAAACCTTAGTAATTTAAATCTGGCTGATTATCAGAATAGTTTGCCGAATCATGACCGGAATGATCACGTTTCAGGAATACAGGTATAATTCATAGTTTGTCGCCACTTTCAAGACACGTTTACATCTTTGAAAATATTTTTACCTCAATGGCATTTGGCTTCTACTGTAAATGAACTATATGTTTAAGGTGTATGTCCGTGGAGGAAGGTGGACGTGGTTGGCATATTTCTGAGAAGATGCCCCCTTTCCAAACCCTGCTGCCTATTTTATCTTGTAAACTTTTTTTTTTGCAATCCTAAAATATGAAAAAAGAATTTTGTTTCATCAAAAACTTTCTAAAGCTACTAAAGTATTGTTATTTTATATATAGATTAACAGTTAAAAAAAAATGGGAAGTGTTTCCTGAGTTGCACAGCTTTTTACAAATAGGAATATTACTAGATTTTTCAGTATTAAGAATCCTTTTTAATAATAATCACATTTAATAAATTAACTATTCTCCAATAAAGTTAAAATTAAAAGAAAATAATCATGTGGTTTTATGATTTTCGTCTTCTCACTGCAAGGTGGGTCACTGGTGGGTGGGCGCATTGAAGGGTTTGCTTCTGCTTCCTGGGCAGCCAGCCGCGTTTCACAGTCAGCGTGTGTTCTGCCCACTTGCTGCCGTCCCCGGGGCCTAGGGTTCTGGGGTCTTTGCGCCTCCCATGCCCGGGAGGGTTGTGGTCGCGCAGGTCCTCCTGGTACGGCCCCTTGTGTGTTTGGCATGACAGCCTGATTGTGTTGGGGTGCGGGGGTGGCAGAGGCAGGGGCAGCCCCCGGCCCCGCCTGAGCTGCCTGCGGAGGGGCTCGCGGGCTCCTCGGGGACTTCTGTCCCCCTCGCCCAGCGGACTCTAGTGGTCCTCACGGCACAGGAAGGAGCCTCGTAGGGGCTCCCCGACACTTCCTCTTCTGTCTCAGCAGCTTCCTGAGGAGCTGGAGCTCTAGGGGACAGGTCCCCAAAGCATTCCTCAAAGACACCTATTCTTGGGAAGCCCCCACTTCCTGTAGCTCCTCCCTCACTCATTCCACTCGATTTTTCTTAGTTTAGAACCCAAACTGGACACTGTTCTAATTGTCTCAGTCACCATCACAACAATAGGCTTGATTAACTGAGTCCCATGATTAACTGAGTCCGATTTTGCACCTTAAGGAATACGGTTGGCTCTCCGTATCTGCGGGTCCTGCCTCCATGGAGTCAACCAAATGCGGATTGACAATGTTTTTTAAAAAATTTTCAGAAAGTTCCAAAAAGCAAAACTTGAATTTGCTGCGTGCCCAGCAACTATTCCCATAGCATTTACATTGTATTAGGTATTAGACGGAATCTAGAGATGACTTAACGTACATGGGAGGATGTGCCTAGGTTATATGCAAATACTTCACCATTTTATGTGAGGGACTTGACCCTCCGCAGATTTTGGGGTTCACGGGGATCCTGGAACCAATCCTCTGTGGATACCGAAGGACCACTGTGTTATAAGCAGGAAACTAAAATGTACACTTTACCGAAGTTCTCCCCCAGCCCCGATGAGAAGTCATTACCAGTTTCCCAACTTTGGCTTTGGCAGAACACTCTTCTCCTGGGCAAGGGGCCTTTGCTCGTGCCAACGTGTTTTCCTCTTCAGGGAAACAGAGGGTATCTCAGTGGTTTTCCTGATGATTAGCTAACTTTCCTCCCTATTTCTTCCACATTGCAAAAGATACAAGATCTGTGTGGATATGGATATGTTAACCAGTTACTTAAATCGTGTTTCCTTATACATCATACTCTTCTTGCTCATGTAAACAGTAGAATATGAATATGTGACTTTTGTTAGAAGGGCACAGAAATTTAAGACAAAGGAGAGAAAGGAATTTACCTGTGACAGTTTATGAGAAAAACGTATGCCTGACATGAGATGGGGCGTTTATTAATGAACTTGTTAAACTGCAGATACTGTGTTTTCTTTACAGTGCCCTGCATAAAGATGATATGTGAATTAAAATATTGTTAGAATGCATTAAGCAGCAACACATTATAATAAATCGCATATGTTTCTTAATATATATCCATGTGGGCCATGAATTGTGCCGGGAGTTATATAAAGCAAAGTAAACTATAGTCTTTAAATTATCAGAAAAAATAGTATTCTGAAATTGCCCTTCAAAGGTGTATTTAAATTTTCTGTAAAACTTTACTCAAAAAATATTAGACGTGTGACCTTAGGCATATCACTTAACCTTTTCTTATTCGGTTCTTCGATGCAAAATGGTAGGATTGTATTACATTATTGCTCAGTTTCTGCTGGCTCTAAAATTCTCCGTCTCCTGATAAATTATTATATTGTTTGTAACTTCAGTTAAAATGTCTTGACAGAGAATCTTTTGTAATGGCTGCTTTACAGCAGTATCCTACAGATGGTACATGTTGAAAGTTTGCATTTGGTACTCATCTCTTAAATCACGTATGTTTATTTTTCCATAATTTTTGTAATTCTGTTTTGAGGCAGTTTCAGGGTGGTTTCAGGTCAGAAACTGTTAGCTGTCTTTTGAACATAAAATATTGAACACATTTGACTTAATGGAGATTTTGCCTTCTCTAGTGAGATACTCAATATGTTTCATTTGCAGATACATATAGATAACAAGATTAGTAAAGCTATCTCTATAATAGGTCTTGTCTGTAATTGATATGTTGGATTATTTTTACTCTTTTTATTTGATATGATATCTGAGGATAGTAATGCAAGGAAACAGCAAACTCTTATGTCACATTTTAGGAGGTATGTTTTGCACTACTGCTTAGTGAGTGGTAAAATTCAACAGTAAATCTGTTGGAGAGAAGACTTGTTATATATTTGAGATTCTGCTGTGTTAGTGAATGTTCACTGTAATTAAAAAGGCTTTTCTCTACTTTAGTACCTTGTGGAAAGAAAGCAAAAAGTCTAGATCACCTAGTATATAGGAGGAGTTATATCAAAAACTGCATAATATTTAAACAAATTACATTGAGTCCTCTTGTTTTCTTTCTGCCTATGGTTTCTCGCTCTGTATCCTCTTGATTTGTTTTGCGTGTCTGCATCATCCAGTAGCTAGTTGTCTGTCACTTCACCTGTTGTATGTGGAATCTTAGCCTCCCCTCCTGCCCCCGGCTCCTCACCCTTACAGGGTGTCCTGCCCTGACGCTCACAACTCCTTGTCTGCAGTAAGAGCTAAGTGGGAGACGAAATTAAATCCTGTGCTCTGGCCTTCGGTCTATGTTGAAAAGTGTGTGGATTTACTAGAGGTTAGTTCTCTCTTTCTTTCTTTCTTTCTTTTTTTTTTTTTTTTTAAGTTTTGGGTTTTCATACCAGTTTTACCACCTACACATTTTAGAGTGCCAGTTTTGTAAGTATTTTTAACCAAAGTAGGGAACTTCTGCCACCTTCTCTCATTTCCCTCTTCTCAGAGGTGACTCCTTGTACCTCTTTAGCTTATTATTTTATAGTTTCCCTTCCATGTCTCTAAATAACATGCTTGTATTTCTTTATCTTGATTATTTAGTTTTGGACTCTGTTGATTTTCTGGTGTGGAAAATGAGACTTTTAACTCTCTTTCCATGTTCCACCTACCTACCCAACCACGGTGGGTTTCCCTCTCATTCCCCCAGTATTATATAGCTTCACATTGACTAGGATTAGGCAGGGTGTAGTGTTAAACTGTGAAAACGGTATACACAATTGAACCATGTTGCAGTGTTCACCTTTCTTTTCCTGCACAGCTTTCTTTTTCCTTAGAGGTAATTGTATTATTTTTCATTTGATGAGTTTTCTCTTATCACTGGAAAGCTCCTTGTTCTTTGCCAGCCATTGAATGTCTTCCTAGTATATTCAGAAATGTCAGAACTTGTATCAGCTTCATCTTCCGGAAGAAATGACTCCCGATTCCTTTTGACCTGCTTGGTGCCCAGTGTTATCCTGGGGTCTCCATTCACTTCCTTCCTGGGGAATTCCTTCACCTCTCTGCCTTCTCCTGTGACCCCCTGTGCCCCATGCCTTCTTTTGGTAGAGTTTCTTTTCCAGCAGCTTCCAGAGAAAAGGCGCATAGGAGGCTTTTTGGAAATCTAGTCACGCTTCCATTTAATTTATAGTTTGGCCAAGTGAGAATTCTGGACTGGAAATCATTCACTTCAGAGTTTTGAAAGCATTCGTCTATTTCCTTTAACTTTTCATGTTACTGTAGAGAATTCTGAAGTCATTGTGATTCCTGGTATCTCTCTCCTGGAAGTTTTTAGAATTTTTTTTTTGTCCCTAATATTCTGCATTTTCCTGATGAAGTACCTAGGTGTGGGTCTCTTTTTTCTGTTGTGCTGGGCATTCTGGGGGGTTCTTTTCATCTGTAAACTCCTGTTTTTTAATGACTTCATTGACATTCCCTCCACTTTATAGGCTCTGTGTGCTGGGAACTTTTGTTAAGTTTTCTTCTTCCTGCATAATCTCTCTTTTCTTCTTTTTCCTCCCATTATTTTGTTCTCTATCCCCTGCTGTGGGAGCTTTTGTCAGATGTCTGGTAATCTTGGTTGTCCGTTATATTTTAAACCGGGAGGCGTAAAGCAGGCGGCTGCTCTGAGCATGTGAGCGGCGCTGGCGAGCTGCAGGCTCTGTGCGGGAGGGATCTGGCTGGGTCGTTTTGTGACCCAGTCTCGGTGAGCCTGTCACATTCCCGAGAGAGGAAGCTTCCGACCTCCTGCCTGGGGTTGAAAACCCACCTGCCAGCTATTCTGCAGCAAAGTTGGAGAGAGCTGGGGTCTTAGAATTTCATTTGAACAGTTTCACTTAATCCTTCCTTGTTTTTGGTAGAACACCCTCGCCTACACAGATGCCGAATCTCTGCCAGTTTAGAATCCTTCTAACTCATCCTCTCCAGAGACTAAACCTCCAGTTTTTTACAAGGATTGGGGAGGAAGAGTGGCTTGACTGCACAGAGCCTGATGGGAAGAATCTGGTCATGTAACTGCTTCTCAGAGATTTTTCAAACAGTCCTCCTTCACTCTCACTTCCCGGGGTACATGGTACTAAGTTTCCTCAGCCGTTGTCAATTCAGTGTATGGACTGGGGTGATACTCTGTTTTTCTCACTCACCGCTTAGAATCTGGATTCTCAGGCCTGCGAATGCATTGGCCATTCATTCATCCATCGACTTTCTAGTTTCCAGACTTGCACATGCACGTGTGTGTGTGTCTGTGTGTGTTTAATCCTATTTCTGTCATTTTAATGAGATTTCACGAGAGAATAAAAGACACATCTGTGTACACAACTCTTTCCCTAGAACTCTTACCTCCTTTTTTCCCTCATTGCTGCAGATAGTAGATGAGTAGTGTTTTTCAATGAGCTCAGTTTTGTTTTTCTCAAATCACTAATACGTGCAAGTTCAATAAGGATGTGTTTGTGAGAGCAGTTTTCCTATTAATGGTGAAGATTGTTTATAGACAAATTGGGATTCTCATAGTTAACTATAATGATTATACTCCATAGATATTCATCATCCTATAACACTTCACTGCCTTTTCACCCCTTTCTCATGGTCACACTCAGCATGGTCTTTATCAAGCATCCCTGGCCTGGCCATTTAATAGCTAACATTGGCCGGACAGGGACCTGCCTGGTTCGAGGCAGCGACTTAAGTGAGATATTTAAGATGGAATCACTGCCCCTGGTGGGAGGGCTGGGAGGCCCCCCACTCTACCCTGCAGGCTCCTCCTGTGTCACGCTGCCAAGTGTAGGCCGGGCTGGAATTGTAAATGGAGTTGCACCTGTGTAATTATGCTGTATTATATTTTATGTAAAATTATGTCATTTAAGCTTAATTTTAATAATACTATAAAGCTGGATCATTTTTAAATTATGGTAGAAGGAAAAGTTATGACTTTGAATGATATCTAATATTTATAAACCAAATGAAGAACTTCTAGATTCTTCAACTTGCACTTATGAACCCCTTGAACTTGTAATAAAAATGTACTCGTATATCCACATGAGAATCTTACCACGAAAAATTCACCTGAATCTATTCAACCCTTTAGAGCTAAAACACCCAGTAAATGGGAAATAACAAAGGAGAGAAGACAAATTAAAATCATTACAAGGAAGAAAATAGACTGTTCCATAATGTGAGCCATTCTGTAGGATGACTGATTTGGTTTATTCAACGTCTCAACAACAACAGTGAAAAACCCTGGTGGGTGGGGTGGGGTAGGGGGGAAGAGGCAGGTGATCATAGGCGATATAATGTACAGATATGATGTGAAGGCTCCATTGGGTCCCGATTCCAATAAGCCAACTGTGAGAAGACATTTTTGAGACAAAAGAGAAAAATCTGAATTTTGACTGCATATTAGCTGATACCAAGAAATTATTGATAAGTAGATTAGGCATGATAATGGCTTTATGGTTATGTATACTGGAGTGTGCCATTTTATGATATCTACTGTTTACTTTAAAATACTTCAGCCTAAAATGTTTTACAAGAGTATGAGGGTTTGTTATCCTGTTTTTTCTACTCTTACACATACTTGAATTTTTTATAATGAAAGATTTTTAACTCATAAATTCAAATGTATAAAGGAAATATACCAAAATATCAGCATTTTCAAAATTACAAGTGATTTTTCATTTATGTGAAAGTCAAAAAATTAAGTAATATTTTTTTTGGAAAACATGCCACATGATAGGTTAATGTTGCTATAGAAATGAAAGATGTAAGGAACCAAATCACCTGAGATACAGGGGTACATTGAGTAGAAATTGAGGGAGGGGAATGTGTCTCAAGAAGAAGACAGGAGGAATTTGATAACAGTTCTCCAATTCCACAGTTTTCCAAGGGCCCTTTTAAATAAATTACACGTGTTCATATATTCCCTGGTGAATTTGATTAAGTGCATAAACTTGCTATGTGTTAGTGCTAAACATAGCTTTTTTCTTTAGATGATGAGGCTTTGAGAATGATTTTTGTTCTTTTCCATATTATAAATTTCTTATTCAGTCTTATCCACACAGAGGATTCTCAAATCTTAATAATTCATCAGATTCCAGTGAATTTCATGGAATAGTTGAAAACTAACCATAGCTTTTAAATGGAATGCATCTTTTATTCACAACCATTTTGCTCCAGCTTAAGTTTTTCTCGAAGGCAGTTTGATATATGTTCTTTGCAGTGTTATGAAGGAAAATCCTCCAGAGATGTCCTGAAAAGAGTCGCTGTGAATGCGCTGATGTCGCTTCTGGCCGTCAGTAGAAGAGCACAGAAACACGCGCTGAAGGGTGAGCCACCTGACGCATCAGCTCTTTTTATGGCATGCTTTCAATTCGTATATTTTACTGCCTGTTCGTTTTAATTTTCTTTGGACTCAGAGTGTAAAGAGCTTTAGTGTCAGTAAAAAAAAATACAGGTTTTATTTTCCCTGTACAGAAACATAGTAAACATGCATTACTTTTAAAATAAAAAGATTACACACGTAGATTATTTTCTGTGTAATGACTCTGACTCCAGAGAATCTATATCTAAATATTAGAGAAGCTTTTAAAAGTAGCACATCACTCAATTTCATAATACTAACTACATATTGTACACGTGAAGAAATCACGTAGTTTTGATAGTAATAACAACTGCATTAGATGATCCTATATTTTCGTAGAAATTTCCCCTCTAGTGTGTCATAATTTCTCATCTGGAATCAGGGAGCACAGGTCTTAGAGATGAAAGAGAACATCAAGCAGCAACATCAAGCCCACTAATTTGAGTTGTGACTTTGCTACTGAAACAAACTCTGCACGCCTCCAACGTAAATGAGACGTGGGTGGTATCATACTAAGTTGAAAACAAGTGGGCTTTAGCATTTTAGTTCTCTTACGTTTTTATCCTCTGATTCATTAACGTCTCACTGAAAGTGCGAAAATGAAGTTGGTTGGAAATAGAAAATGTTATTTTTTTGAGAGTTTGTTATGTGTAGTTTTAACTTTTTCGGAAATGGAATATCCTTTTGATTGTTTTGGATTTTGCCTTTCAGCCCATCTAATAGACAGTTGCGTGGAGCAGATGAAGCACATTCACGCACAGCTGAACCTGGAATCTCTGAGGCCTGGGAGGGCAGCACTGAAGAAAAAGGTGACTGAATTCTCAAGCTCTGGGAGGCAGGAAGGGCCATACGTAGAGACCGTCTCTCCAGTATCCTTGTGCTTATAAATGACACCAATGTTTGGTTGAAATGAGTGTCTGTTTTAGAAGAAAGGTACAGCCAAATAAATGAATGGGATTTCTACATTAGCAGGTTTGCATTTGGGGTTTGTGTGTGTGTGTGTGTGTGTCTCTCTCTCTTAGTTCTCACTTGAAAATCTTTTAATGAGATTTATATATTATATGTTGTTGTTATAAGCATTTTGGAGTGTGCGTGATACGTTTTTATACTACAAAAAGAAAATCTTTCTCTCATAGGTTCACTAGGAATGAGATAACTTCCTAAGTGTTTTCTATATGGTAGGCACTATTCTAAACATTTCATGTTTATTATCCCCTGCACACTCATGACACCACAGTCACATGACTAAGAATGGATAAAGCCACTGTTTGCCCCGTATCTGCGTGGTTGCAGAGCTGGTATTCCTAATCCGTGTTTATTTCCTTCCATGACTTCTGAATGTCTCTTTTAAGCGTTGAGTCTGCTGGACTCATGTTCAAACTGCATTTTCATGGTAAACTTGAAATAACACAGGTTTTTAAAAAAATTATATTTTGTATTGAGATTACATTGGTTTATAACATTATATGTTTCATGTGTACAACATTATATTTCTATTTCTGTATACGCTACACCACACTCATCACCAAAAGTTTAGTTTCCATCTGTCACTGTAGAGTTGACTCCCTTTACCCTTTTTGCCCTCCCCCTCATCCCTTCCCTTTCTGGTAACCACTGCTCTGGTCTCTGTATCTCCGTGTTTGTTTTTATTTTGTTTGGTTTGTTCATTTGTTTTGGGGTTTTTTGTTTGTTTGTTTGTTTTTTATATTCCACATGTGGGTGTAATCATGCAACATTTGTCTTTCTCTGTCTGACTTCTTTAACTTAGCATAGTGCCCTCAGGGTCCATCTGTGTTACTGCAAATGGCAGGATTGTGTGTGTGTGTGTGTGTGTGTGTGTGTGTGTGTGTGTGTGTGTGACTGAGTAATATTCCATTGGATATATACACCACATGTTTTTAATCCATTCATCTGTCAGTGGTCACTTAGGTTGCTTCCATATCTGAACTGTTGGAAATAACACAGTTTTTATATAATAGCAATGGTTAATACTAATAACTATGGTTAAAAAGATCTGCCACACAGGCTTACTGAGAAAGTGAATATGTGTATATGTTTATAAGTATATCTATTGTATATACATATAATATATATATATAGATCTAAGACCATTATTGCAGCAGTCTATGTAATAACTAGTTTCTACTGCATTTGATAAGAAACCAAGAAAAAGCCATATTTGATAATTTCATTGGTCCAGGGGCTTATATGTTTGTCAGTTTCTTTTCTTGCCTCTTTTCCTTTTTCCTCTCATGCAGAGGCCCTTTACTTCATCATTGAGAGTGTCAGCCAACACCTGATATGACTGAAAACCAGTCAGTACCTGCTTCACTTTATCGAGATGAAACCTGGAACTTATTATATATCTCAGTTCCTCTGTGCTTGATAGAACAGAAATAGCTTTTTCTTGGTGGATGCGCTTCTCGAGATATGGTCATCTTTCAGAGATCATTAGCCTGTCAGTTCCCTCAAAGCTATGGTGGTCAGGCACAGTGAGAGCATAGCTGCATTGTAATGTGACCCAGGGGAGAAGGAATTACTGTATGTAAAAAGTGGAATATGCTATTGTTGTTCACATTTTTCAACTGCTTTTTGTTTAAACAGGAGGATGGTTTTATTAAAGAGTTAAGCATTGCCATGCAGCTTCTAAGAAATTGTCTTTATCAAAATGAAGAATGTAAAGTAAGTAGAGCTTCTTTTCAAAATTTTGATAATGCTGTTATTAAACAGTTTAAATTTTATATGAGATAATTAGGGAAAATGGAAAACTCTTTGAATTTTTTTTTTGATGCACGGTTGATTGGTTTGTAAGCTCAGTGTTCATTCTCAGAAATGGATGCACCTAATCTTATCATAATTCCTCAACCCTGATGACATTTCTTATGTCGGCGTTTTATCACTGAAACTTTAACTTCAGGCAGCTAAAGCAAACTTGAGCCTCCTTTTTTCTACTGGTAGCCATTTCGGTTGTTTTTTTTTTTTTTTAACTAAGATGGAATGAATGGCTGTGTATGTCTCTTTTTTTTTTTTTTTAATTAATTAATTAATTTTTGGCTGCATTGGGTCTTCGTTGCTGCACGCAGGCTTTTCTCAAGTTGTGGTGAGCGGGGGCTACTCTTCGTTGCAGTGTGTGGGCTTCTCATTGCGGTGGCTTCTCTTTGTTGCGGAGCACGGGCTCTAGGCTTGCGGGCTTCAGTAGTTGTGGCACGTGGGCTCAGTAGTTGCGGCGTATGGGCTCAGTAGTTGTGGCACACGGGCTTAGTTGCTCCGCGGCATGTGGTAATCTTCCCAGACCAGGGCTCGAACCCATGTCCCCTGCATTGGCAGACGGGTTCTTAACCACTGCACCACCAGGGAAGCCCCATGGCTATGTATGTATCTTAAGGCAGAATTTTTTCAAAGGTGGTTGTTAGACAGCTGTCCAAGGGGATAAGTAGAGGTGTCTGCATCCATAGGAAAGAAGATGAGGGTGTCTCCTGCTTCAGAGGAGAAATCGCTTACTGCTGTTGCCGCGTGTGGGCCTGTTGACGTGCAGGAGGTTCTTCACTCCCAGCTCTGCCGCAGCCCCTCTGTTGTTTTGCTCTGTCTGTGAGCATTGACGCTGTCATTTAACACAACCGTTGGTGCTGTTACACAGGATATAGTGTCTGGAACACTTTGATTTGGTTGGTCATAGTGATACGACACTTTTGAAGAACTAGCTTCCACACAGAATTATTATGGAAAATGAGTAAGATGAAGATAAATTACAGAAGTTTTCTTTTTTAAAAAAATGTCTTACCTTTTTTGTTTTTAGTTGTGATAAAACTGGAAAATATATACTATACCTAGGAAATGAACATCTTGAACACATATCCCTTAAACTGTGTAAAATAATCTGTTCAAGACACATGACTCACAGTTTACAATTCAAAGGAATTTGATGGGAATTAAGCATTGATCAATTCCATTAAGATCCCCAATGGCACAAACGTTTTACTCCAAATAGAGTGTCATTTACTCAGCTCGTTAGGGTCCTTGTGGCTGGGTGCAGCTGGTGTGCGTCCGTGACACCTCGCTCAGGCAACACGCCAGCACGCTTCCCAAGTAGGACCTGCCTGTGGACTGCCGAGATGCTCGCCTGGGTACTGGTTGCAAGTGTAGTGTTCACATTTGTAACACATTAGCCAACTATGAAAGTGTAATCTCTCCGTAAGTCACGTGTTTCTGCATTTCCGAGTTGTTTAATAAGGAATCCAAAGAAGAATATTTAGATTACTCTTGAGAATAAACATAGTTCTAGGGGGCAAAGATTCTTAATTTCTTTTCCTGTTCCAACTTACCTGAGGTGTGTGACACACTCCCATCACTAACTGTTGGTCACTCTTGTGGTGATTCACCAAGTCACCCACGCCCGCCCCACCCCGCTGTCTATACGTATGACACGGAGGAGTTTCCATACCGGAAAGGTCACCGGGGCTGTGAGGTAGATGGACTGAAGAGCGGGCAAGGTTAGAGGAGGTGAATGTGCTGGTGCAGCAAGAGGTGACGAGACCTTAGCCGGGCAGGGAGAGTGGGGAAGGAGGGAGGGGAGCAAATGCGAGAGACTGAGGAGAAAGAAGAGAGATGTAGAACGGCGTCCAGGCTCAAGTTTACCGCAGGCGTGCCTAACAGAGCGGCGTGCAGCCCTGAGGGATCCTCATGTTGGGTTCGCACGTCGTAGTGTAAAGTGTCTTCGGGCTATCAGGGTGGAAAGTGGCTGGTGGTCAGTGGATTACATGGCTCTGGGACTCTGAGGGGCAGCGCAGACTGGGGATCTTAGGAGTTAGCAGTGCATAGAGGTGTTTGTAGCCATGACTATCGTTGAAATTTCCCAAGAGAGCGTATAGTGAAAGCCTAGGTCATATCCTCAGAAAATGTAACTATTTAAGAGGAGACAGAAAACAGCTGAGAAGGGAATGCTGGAGAGAGTTTGGAGGTGATCTAGGATAGGGGGACTGCATGGAAATGAAGAACAAAGAGCCCTTATTAGTTGCCACAGTGCCTGAGGGTTTGACAGCTATAAAGGTAGGAGCGATTTTACCAGCCTCATCAGTTCAGAAAAGAAATTGAAGTAAGCTGAAGATTAAATAATAGCTGGGAAATGACAGCAGTAAGAGTACTCTTCCTAGAAGCTTGGTTCTGAAAAGCAGCATTTATAATTTAGGACATACAGCATCAAAGGAAGCTAATCTGTATGTTTACTCCTAACATGTAAAGTGCTTAAATATAAACAGAAATGAGCAAATCGGGGCCTAGTTATTAAAGAGACAGGAAGGGAAGAGCTAATAGATGGGTAAAGATCCCTGAGGAGGCACGCGGGGCTGTGTTCCAGAACACAGATGGACGGATCAGTCTCTGCCGAAAGAGGAGCACCTATTCCTCACTGCCAGGCAGGAAGGATGAATGCAGGGATACACAGATAGACCGTGTGGACGGAACGGCGGAGTAGACAAGGAGCTCATACCTCATCGTTTCTGTCTTCTCTGTGAAACAGTAAGCAGGGTCGTCTGCGGCAGTCGTAGGGCTGTGCTCCAAGCCTGTGGAGAGTGGGGAGTAGCATTGGGGATAACCTGCCTACTCTCTTTACGGAGTACTGATACTCCATAAAATTGTGTAGGGCATTATATGAAGGCCCACACGTGTGCACATGGGTCTACAAATTGCCTAGTAATTCTGTTCATTAAAAAAATTGTTGCATTTACTGCCAATAGTTATATTTTATCCATAATATTGTCCCAGCGGTAACTGATCTTCGTAATAAAAACTGAGTTACTTAAGAATGATTGATTTAGCATAATATTTTGACTGAAGTTTATCATATTCAGCTTATTTAAAAACAGTAGTCTACTTCTTTTTTTTTTTTTTTTTTTTAATTAATTTATTTTACTTTATTTATTTTTGGCTGTGTTGGGTCTTCGTTTCTGTGCGAGGGCTTTCTCCAGTTGCGGCGAGCGGGGGCCACTCTTCATCGTGGTGCGCGGGCCTCTCACTATCGCGGCCTCTCTAGTTGCGGAGCACAGGCTCCAGACGCGCAGGCTCAGTAGTTGTGGCTCACGGGCCTTGTTGCTCCGCGGCATGTGGGATCTTCCCAGACCAGGGCTCGAACCCGTGTCCCCTGCATTGGCAGGCAGATTCTCAACCACTGCGCCACCAGGGAAGCCCCAGTAGTCTACTTCTGATCTATCTGTCTAACCACACATATTAGATATAGATACATATACATACACCCAGGGAGAGGGGGGGAGGGGAGAACTCAGAATTGATCAGAATGTTTCCTTAACGAGAAAATCCCTTTTCTTAACCATATCATAGCATTTATAAGAGTTTATTTAATGTTGCAAGATATCACTGTCTTGCTTAATTTACAGGTTCAGAAGCTGTTTTTCTACATTTCTGACCTAAGCTGCATATTCTGGTCACCCCAGTGTTGCAGGGACTTCCTGAGACTGGTCAGGCTTGTGGTCAGGGTAGTCCGGGTTGCAAGGTGCTGAATCTGTCCATAGGATTCCTTTCTCTAATCAGAACAAAAATCAATTCAGTTTTTGTCTCATGTTGGTGACAAGTTTTCTGGCTTTGATTTTAATTTATATTTTCATTATTCAGACTAATGCTGCCCTTGTTTCCTTCCTGCTGCAGGAGTCAGCCCTGGAAGCTCATCTCGTCCCTGTCTTGCACGCTCTCTGGCCTTGGCTTTTGATGGATGATTCACTGATGCAAACTGCCCTGCAGCTGCTTTGTGTCTATACTGCAAATTTTCCAAATGGTAAATGGAACCCAATGCTGCCTTTCAAAAATATACTACAATACTAATCTTATGTAATGTTGTTAAAGTGGAAAAATGAATATACATTTTGAAGTGTTTCTTCCACTTATTTGAGGGTATGTTGGTTACAGGTATGCTTTCTCATAGGTATTATGAGAACGAGCAGTTACGTTAGTATATGTTTGATGAGACAGAAGAGTCATTAGACAGCTCAGGGAATAGAGAGGGAGAAACTGTCGCAATTATATGGCAGCAGAACGTTGAATTTAAGAGGAAAATTGAGAGTGAAAATTATGATGGAAGACCTTAAAAACAGGTTAAGGTTAAAACTTTAAGAGATTCCAGAGCAGGAGGCTGGCGTGATGAAAGGTAGTTCTGGGTTCGGTTGGCTTGGCAACAGTTGGTATCGTTGGGGTGCCTCTTTCATTCCTGCACTTGACAGACTTTTTATTGAGAGCCTCCCGGGGCCCTGCATTGTTAGAGGCCAACAACTAAGAGAGAGCAGAGCAAGCGGGGAGGTGACTTGGGAAGAGAGGAGAAGGTGTGAGGTAGCTGTTTGGGGGGAAGGAAGTGGGGGGCACTGCGGGCAGTGTGAGTTTCCCATGTAAACTTAGGGTCACAGATTTAAGGTTTAGTCAGCAAGTTGAAGATTTGCGTGCTTCTTCTAGCAACAGTCAGCAGCGTAGCAGTTGGATTCTCCGGGTATCAGAAGACAGACAGAGAAAGGACCGGAACTGAGAACATTCACAGCCATCTTGGCACCGCTGTGTGCTGGGGGTGGCTTTTTCCTCCCTCCACCCTGGAGCCGCCCGTCCTGTCGCCCACTCCGCGTGCCTCTGGCCGTGTGAGCTGGCGGGAGCGGAGCCTCAGGCTCTGTGGTGTATGGAGAGCACTGCAGGGCGGCGGCGTCCTTGTTTTCAGGCCGCTGCTGTTGACTTTCCCTCCTCACTCCTGCTCTCACTGCCGCCCACCCCGGCTCACGGCCTCTCGCAGCGTGACCGGCGGGGCACGGCCGTCTCTGAAGTGTGGCCTCTGCACATCACCCTTCTTTACCCCACCCTTCACTCCTTAATTTAGGGTTTAGGGAGGTGTGCTTAGGGGAAGAAAAGAATCCGTTGCAAAATACTGAGCAAAAGAAACATGTATTGGGTTGGCCAAAAAGTTTGGGATTGTTCCATAAGATGCTACAGAAAAACCCGAACGAACTTTTGGCCAACCCAATACTTTACGATAAATCTTTGAAACCATAATCTATGTTGCTTACATACTTACAGTTGATGCAAATATTAGAATGTGGTTCTAATTGAGGAAGAAGCTTTTTATTTTCCTGTCTTGTTTGTTTCCAAGCAAACCTGCATCATTTAGTGACAGTTTTGTGTAATGAATGGAAACCTTGGTATTTGGATACTGCTATGTAGTGTGAATACAGGAAAGATCACTCTATTGATTTGTGTTTACCTACCTTTTATGAGTGTATTTTACAGAATGTATTTGATTCAGATCTAGCTGTACTTAAGCTGGCCTCCTTGCATGGACTTTCACAAGCTAATCACACCTTAGGCTACGTTACAATACAGTAAAATGCATTTCTAATTCTTTTATGATTATTTTTCTCCTTCGATAAATCCCATATGGTTGTTTAATGTACTGAGTAAACACTGGACTCTGGAAAACCAGTTGATGCTACTGCTGGCGCTCGCTGCTTGTGAGCTGTGTGACCTTGAGCAAGTCACTGACACCGCTGAGCCCTGAGACGTCATTCAGCGTATATGGCTGGTGCATTTGTCCTGCCCTCCCACCCCAGGATGATCGCGTTCCTCAGTTTTTTCTTCTGTAAAATGGAGGCATTAGACCACAGTGTTTTTAAATGCTTTATTGAGGTCATTAGGCCCTCAGTCCATTAGATCAGATGCAGACATATCAGCGCTAGCCTTCAGTGCTATTGCAGTTCACAGGCTAATGGCCAAGTGCTTTTTTTTTTTTTAAAGGTTATTTGAATTTATTTATTTATTTATTTATTTTTGGCTGTGTTGGGTCTTCGTTTCTGTGCGAGGGCTTTCTCTAGTTGTGGCGAGCCGGGGGCCACTCTTCATCGCGGTGCGCGGGCCTCTCACTATCGCGGCCTCTCCCGCCGCGGAGCACAGGCTCCAGACGCGCAGGCTCAGTAGTTGTGGCTCACGAGCCCAGCTGCTCCGCGGCATGTGGGATCTTCCCGGACCAGGGCTCGAACCCGTGTCCCCTGCATTGGCAGGCAGACTCTCAACCACTGCGCCACCAGGGAAGCCCTAGCCAAGTGCTTTGATAGACAGACATGCTTTACCACTCAGATTGTTGAACTAAAGCGTGACGCTGAGACGACGTTGTGATAGACTGTTGTTTTTGAAGGTTGCAGTTCTCTCTGTTGGTCAAGTTACGGACAATATCCTGTTCAAGCTGCACATCGAGGGGCCCCTGGCAGCTCCCTGATGCTGTGTATCCTGAAGATGGCTTCCCAGGTGCCTCTCGAGAACACTGCCGTCCAGCAGATGGTTTTCATGTTTCTTTCAAACCTGGCCTTGTCTCATGACTGTAAAGGGGTAATTCAAAAAGTAAGTACTTAAATTCTCCATCCTATCATAAAAAAGAGACTCAGTAAAATAATCCTTTCAACCGAGGACATGTGTGAAAAGTCTAGAACTCAGTTTCTAGGATTAATTATTATGATTTTAAGGCATTTTATTTTAAAGGATTGTAAAAGGATCAGGAGGTTCACTTTGTTTAAAGCCTGTTGATAGGTGATACATGAAAAGTGACAGAAACTAGAATATGATCATACCATTCCCTTTTAGTTTGTCTTCTTAGCTTTTGGACTGTATTTTCTCTCTCTCAAAGATGACGGTTTTAGAAAGACAGCTTTGTTACATTTATTTGAGATCATAAAAGCGATATATTGGTCTTCAAACAGACAAAATTGAGCAGTAACAGTTCTAGTTCAATTTGCATTGTCAAACGGTTTATGAAATCACGGCCCCTCCCCAAGTTAGACCTAACTTCTTTATGGCACACAGGTGACTTTTCAGTCCCTGAGACTCCTGTGCCAGAACGTGGCTTCCCGCCGCTGGTTTCAACTTGGGTGCTTTAAGAGGGACGGTTGGCTTAAGCAAGCCCAATACACGTGTTCCCTTAGGCTGTATTTAGGTGCGTATAAACAGGACCCCTAATTTGGAAGATCCCTTGAAGTTTGAATATGGTCAGATTATCTGTTACTTACTAGTACATAGTAATTTGAATGCTTCCCTTTCATTTACATGAAGGCCAGGATAAATTGCAAAAGTTGACCACATTCCTAAGAACTGAGTCTCCTTTTCCTCTATTGTATCATCTCCCCAGCCACCACCCCCTCCAAAAAAAACCACACTTTGAGTGCAATCTCTAAATAAATAGCAGTCTTACTAAACAAAGATCTTCTCGGTGGTATGTTGGAGCTGACTCACGCTGGTTCATGAGTGTTTTTGTTAATCTTCAGGAATTTTGCAAGCCAGCCGACATCTTGGTGGTATCTTGAAATCAGCCATGGTGGGACTATTCACGCCATGCACATCAGGGACCTGCCGCTCTCACCTCAGCTGTTTATTTGCCAGCACATGGCTGGGTGTTTGCTGTGTGTGTGTGTGTGTGTGTGTCAAGTCATCCGGAACTGGATTTTGTTGGGGGAGGGGCAGTGCTTTCTGCCACTTCCTTATGGAGAGCACGCTGGTAGGAAGCAAAGTAGGAATTCCCAAGTGGAATATAAATGCTAATCTTGGATCTGATGTGTGACTGAGCTGACGCTTATTCTTTTTAAGCTTCAGTTTCTTCATTCAAAAAAATTTTAGGTTAAACAAAATGATCTCTAAGATATTTCAACCCCCAATCTATGATTTGGTAAGGTACTTAAGCATATTTTGTTTTTCTCCTTTTTTAAAAAAAAAAAAAATTTATTTATTTTGTTGCGCCGGCTCTTAGTGGCGGCAGGCGGGCTCCTTAGTCGCGGCATGCATGCGGGGTCTAGTTCCCTGACCAGGGATCGAACCCGGGCCCCCTGCATGGGGAACGCGCAGTCCTATCCACTGTGCCACCAGGGAAGTCCCCTTTAGCGTATTTTGATTTAAGTGTGATCGGACTCCATTTCATCAGATTTCCATTTCAGGTGCAGATTGGTCAGGTTATTTTTCCTCTGCTCTAATTAGGAATCCTCCAAGCCTTCCTCTGCTCATTGTTACGACGAGCCCTGGACGCTTTCAGCCGCACCGCCCGTAACTCATCTGTAGTTATTAGAAAATGTAGCTAATGCTGTTGTACAACTAAAATTCTAAAATCATCTGTTTTCTCTCTACCATGGCATATTTCTTTGCATTCTACCCAGTGCAGGAAATCATCTAAAAATGTCTTCAGGCCCAGCAAAAAGAAGGACTGCCCAAAGCATAGTTACAATTTAAAGTAACTATCATGTATTTTATCACTGTTGTCAACTCCAGATCTCCAAGATCATGGCAGGATCTAGCTGAATTGGAAAGACAAGGGGTGAATCTAAGAAGCACTAATTTGGGCTGAGAGGTGGGAAGAGATGTGAGTGACGGCAAGGGCAGGGCAGAGTGGGATGCAGTTCTGCAGTTTACTTGTTGCTTGGCTGGTGTTGCTAATGTTTCTGTAGCTCGTTTCGTTCTTGTACTCAGTCCTTTTACATAAAAGTGCCAAACTTATTTTATAGATTCAAACCAAAATTTTGATTTAGGTGTAGGGGAACCCAAGAAATACGCCAGAATAAATTGTTAAACAGGAAGAAAGATGAGCTATTCTGGAGAGTTGTGAAAGTTAAGCGATTGTATTTCTGCACCCTGATCCAAATGCCTGTGGTTCCCATGCTGTCCTGGGCTTCTTCTTGATCTGATACTTTTATGCTTTCTTTCCTTGTTTGCATACAGATTATTCTAGGCAATAAGTTATTGTCTTTCACATAGTTCGGGGTTTGGTGTGGTTTTATGGAAGGGGTTTTATTTGGAGGTTGAAATGACTCTTACAGTTAAGTAATGGAGCTTTCTCATCTATAAGTTTACAAGAATGACATGTAGCCACGAGAAGTCATCTGTAATGATGAGCAGCTGGGGTAAAGTGAATATAAGATGTACCCACAGATTTTTTTAAAAAAACACTTGTCCTTGGTATACTACCAGAGTTGTTAACTGGTGTCCAAGACTGACTGAGGTTTTGTTTCTTTTTGTTTCCTGTAGGATAGCTTTAAATGAGTAGCAAAATTGCTAGAAGGCAGACAGAAAGAGAAAACTCAAGAAGCCTGAAATAATCCCCAAACTGAATGATCAATCCTAAATAACTAAGAGTTGACTAGTTACTTTATCCATCATCAGGAAAGGATTAGTAAGAATTACAATTTGAGCACTATTTTGTTCTCCTTAACCTTTTCACTTATACCTGGAAACAGTATAGATGGAGTGTTAGGAAGGTATTGGGAGGAAGGAGAAATTAAAGTTGGGGAAAAGAGGAGCAGAATGCTAGTATTTGATCTCTGAGGGACTAGGAAAATAATGAAGAGACTCAAGAGGAAAATAATATTCTCTCTATTTATCCACAGAGTAACTTCTTACAGAACTTTCTGTCTCTAACATTGCCAAAAGGAGGAAATAAACATCTCAGTAATCTGACCATTCTTTGGTTGAAGTTACTCCTGAATATATCATTTGGAGAAGATGGGCAGCAAATGATCCTGAGGCTTGACGGCTGTTTAGACTTACTTACAGAGATGAGCAAATTCAAGCATAAGAGCAGCCCTTATCTACCTCTTCTTATTTTTCATAACATTTGCTTCAACCCTGCCAATAAGCCCAAGATCCTGGCTAATGGTGAGTATTCTGCCTGTACACCACACGCATCCATTTATACGTGTGGTTATTCAGGTGAAAACACAGAATAGTTTATAAATAGTGTGCCAGGTGCTTATTCAGCACGCGCCACGTTCAAGGCCCTGTGGGAGGCCGCAGCTGTAGGGACGAATCGAATCGGGCGTGATTCCCGCCCCTGAGATGCTGCTGAGTCTCCCAGGCTAACAAGTCGCCGCACGACGGCCAGGCTGGATCCAGGAGGTAGTACCGAGCTGGGCCTGGGCCCCACCTCCTCCTCCCATCCCTCCTCCCGGTCCTCTGACTCCTCCAGCCTTTGAGCGGGCGCTGCCCTGTCCGAGGAGCCTGCCCAGACCAGCCTGCCCACGTGGTAGCCCCACCTCTTCCTCCTGCCTCCCCGCCCTCTCACCCTCTGCCCCTTCCCCTGCTCTACCTTTCGCCATAGCATTACCACCAGCTGCTACACTGTGTTTTCAGTGTATACCTAGGTGTTCCTCGTCTGCCTGCAGCGGAACATAAGCTCTTACAAGTCAGGAGGTTTCTGTCTCTTTTGTTCACGTGTATGCGGAGCAGCTAGAATCGCGCCCATCACTAGTGGGCGCCCAGTGGGCGTGTGAGCTGGAGGGTGACACTGAGCAGGCAGCAGGGCTCAGGACCCAAGAGCACTGGTGACAGTGGCTTCACAGCGGCTTCATTCTCTGATCTCGGGACAGATGGAGGCGAGGATTGGTGAGCATTCAGACAAACTTTGAAGCAGAAGGAGCGAAATGGAAACATCTGTTTGTGCAGCCATGTGCTGTTTCTGTGAGGGGTGTGCGAATTTCACGTTTTATGAGGAGGCGTGTTATCATGAAAAGAAGAGAGGTGGGCTCTAGACTCCCACGTACCTGGTGCCGGATGCCAGGCCCTCGTGCGCTCCCTCAGCGTCGCCTGGGGCGGCTTCTCCGGGTCCACTTTCTTCATCTAGAAAATGGTCCCTCCTTTCTTGACTTCAGTAGAAATGAGTTGTTAATACATAAAGTGCCTAGCGCTGTTTATGGTACATGCTGGTGCTCCAGATGTATTAATTCTCTTTCCATTCATGTTTTTCACTTAAAGTTTTCTTAGAGGTGTTTTTCTATGAAACACGGAGTTTTCCAAGTGGAAAGGATTCTGCTTACATTCTGTTGTGTATAGTCATGATTCTGTTTTTCTGATAGTAATTATTGAATTGCTAGAAATGTGGGGGAAGATTTTAGAAGCTCAGCCAGCCTTTAACTTCCCTGAATGAATTCCCGTGGCCCCTCTGCTGGCGCTGTGTGGCCGCCATGGGGGAGGGGCTGGGGGGGGGGCTCCAGCGACTTGTTTCCAGGTTTCCATCCTCCTCCGCTGTGCCTCCCTCAGTCCTTACGTTGTGAAGTGAGGGTGGCGCTAGGGCCCTGCCTCAGGGGGCAGTGAGACGGCCTGTGTGAGGTGCCTGTCCCTCCTCCTGCCATCACCTGTTAGCAGTCGCCTTCCTCACAATAAGTTGTTCCTTTGGGGACTGCTGACTGCAATTTTATTATTGAGAGAGTTGGGAAAAGGTCAGGCTTTGGGGAGCTAAAGGAAAAGTCTGCATTTTCCATTTCTGGATCACTCAGGGTTTGTTTGTTTTTTTTTTTTTTTCACAAATAAGATCTTTTATTTGTCACCATTAAAAGTCTGAATTTTAAACAGATTCTTAGACTGGTGGCTCATATCCATCAGCTGGTTCAACTTTAGCACCTGTCTCGTCCCCGGTAGCTTTTCCAGGACTACTACCTTCACCATGTAGCTCTGTGAGTTTTCCCAGTTCAAACTTGGGCTTCCTCAGCATTTTTACTTTTCTAACGAAGACGTCATGGACCTCTTCTGTGTCTTTTCCAGTGCTGTCTGGAATCAATTTATTGACCACCTCTTTCAAGTCATTTGTCTGCTCCTCTCTGGTCGTGATTTCCACCGTCTTCTTCTGGGTCTGGTGGACTTGCTGGTGCTGGGCATAAGAGGTCTTCCCGAATCTGATTGTTTCATTTTTTAGTAAAACCCACACAGAATAGACGAAGCAAATAACCATCGGTAGTCTTGACATCCACGTGAGCTTCAGTCATGGTCTGCCATTTTTTGACCCTGGAGCACATTTTGTCACGCCTAAGATCCATGCCACGGAAATTAGTCAGGCAGTTTTTGCCCTGAACACCCTCGGTGATTAGCTTGAATTTTCTAAATGCAGCTTCATCATTCTGCAGATCAGCAGGGCTCACTTCAAAAACACGACCCTTGAGGCCATCAGATGCGATTTTGGTTCCTTGAGTTCTCGTGACCAGTGTTTTCCCAATATTTCTTATACTGAACATAGCTGGTACTTTCACATCATACCAATGTTTCTTAGAAAATTGGTCAACCACTCTCTTCTTGGCTCCCTTTTTGCTGCCTTTCGTAAGACACTTGTTATTGCTGACCGCCAGGGTGCTGCTCAGAGAGCCAAAAGGCTGGATCGCTCAGGATTTATTTTTAAACATTTCCTTGTATCAGCGATGTGCTCTCTCCTTCATTAGCTTCAAGAAGGAGCTTTCCCCAGCCCCACAGATGTGAGATCAGGGGCCTTCAAGGCAGGGTAGGAAGCAGCAACTGTGCGGTTTCTACATGGACGTGTCGCAGGCACTGCCTCTATCTCCACTTGGGGATCCAGAGGGAATGCTTGGCAGGGTCAGGCAGCTTGAAAGTCTTCCCAGCAAGGCTGCGTGACTCTGATAGTAGCACCCAAACATCCAGTTTAGATGGCCAGGAGTAGAGTGGGCAGTGGGGCTTGACTTTGCTTTTAAACAGATCCAGAGTACTCCTTGTTTCTGGTCATGTCAGAGTAGGTCTCCTCTCTGAAAACAACAAAAACATGCTAGATAAAATATATTAAAATTCACCTTAAAAAAATCAAAGAACTGAAAACATAGTGGGAAACTTCTCGGCCAATTTTGATTGAAAGTCTGTGCCCAGAGAGGTAAGAAGTTTGTAGAAGGCTCTTTAGCTCCCAGGACATTTGCCAGCTTTGTGTGCTTGGGCTTTTGTCCAGGAGTGCCAAGAGGGGAGAGGACAGTTGCCGGGGATCTCCAGAGTCTTATGGACCATCCCACAGGTATTGAGCTGGAATCCCAAAGAACTAACCTCTTAGAAAAGGATGAATCAGAATTAAATTGGTGCCCCAAACCTCATGCAGGCGACTAGAAAGAAAAGAAAACCAAGTGTGAGAATGGGCACCACAGACTGCCCCTCACAGCTCTGCACCCCAGAGACACATAGACAAGTGGCCCATGACCTTGGTCGGAGCTGATCCTCGATTGGCAGTGCCACTGGGGGCTGAGCAGAAGCAAACTGCCCTCTGATGGATGGAGGACAAGTTTGTACTAGGCCTCAGGGAACCTCTACAAATAATTTTTCAAAAGCATCAGCCAGTATACAGTTAAAGGTGACCAAGCTTGTCAGGAAAAATGGCAACGTGAGTGAGAAACAGCAGGGGGAAAAATACCAACTTATCTGCCTAGATTTCAGATGTTGGAATCATAAAACACAGATTTGAAATGACTTTATTTATACAATATTTAGATAAATAAATGACAAGCTTGAAAGTATTTGCTAGGAATAGGAGATTGAAAAATTGAAAGATCTGGAAAAAGAACCAAGGAGAGCTTCACTGTTGAGTATGATAATCAGCCACTTATAGGTGTTTAAATGTAAATTAAGATATTCAGTTTGTTAGTCACACTAGCTACATGTGGCTATTGGCTATCTTATTAGACCACATACATATAAATATTTCCATCATTGTAGGAAGTGCTATTAGACAGGACTATTCTAGAACTTCAATAGCCAAAATTAAAAACTCAGTATACATGTCTGGCAGCAAGTTAGGTGCAGTGGAGGAGAAAAGTTAGGCATTAGAAGATAGATCAGAAAAACAATATCCAGAATGCAGCACAGATAGCTAAAAAAGATGAGAAAAGATTAAAAGAATAAAGGGTTAAAAAAAAAAGGTAAGTGACATAGCAGATACATTGGGACAGTCTAATTGCATGTTTAATTGAAGTCCTCGAAGGAGAGAAGAGAGGAAATGTAAGCGATGACAGCCAAACATTTTAAGGACTGTTTTCGTCAGACACTAATCCATAGATTCAGGAGACTCAGATAATTCCGAGCAGATAAAGAAAAATAAATCCACGTCTGTTCTCTGGAGGTTATTTCTATGTTTCTGTGCGAGTTCAGTTCATACCTATTTGTTAAACTTGAAAATGTTTTACATGCTTTTTTGTGTACATGTTATATTCCACAATAAAATGTGCTTTTTAAAAAAATTGATCCACTTGCATTATCAGAGGGGACACTACATTAAGTGACCTATATATGTACTTTATTAAAAATTTTAGGAGATAGTAACTGGTTGAAGGAGTTCTATAAACTCATTGAGATCATGGGGTATATGTTCTGAGTGTCTGATAAAAAGTATGGAAACATCCCTGGATGATCCTCAGATGGAGAACACAGAAATCACCCTGCATTTGATGATGGTCCCTAAGAGTGCCAGCTGCCACCCGTCACCTCCCGTGATGGATTGCATCAGGTAGCTGTGGTATAGAGGCTGGGTCTGGGTAGGTTATGATACAGAGGTGGCGGGGCACGCAGAGCAGGTGGTGAGGCAGGAGGGGGTGGTCAGCAGAGAGTCGCAGCCCCCACACCTCACTTCCGCACCGTCTGTCCCTGCTGCACAGAGTTCACTTTATGGAGCCGCCTTTTTTTTTTTTTTCTGTAAAAGATTTTAAATTTCTTAAAATTTCTTTAAAAATGCTAAATAAAATCACTTAAAATCATTTTTGTTTGCTTTAGTTATGGCATCTTTCATCCAACTAGTATTTATTGAGACCCTGCAATAAACTTGGAATGTGAATATTCACCAGTGAGCAGACACACAGACTCTGCCCTCAGCTAGGTTACAGTTTCACTAGGTGCATTCATTGAGGTGGGGATAATGCAGAGAGAGAGTTCCCAATAACAAGTGTTTCACCCCTAAGAATGCAACATGTTTTTAAAATCACACATTTTAGAGGGAAAATAATTTGATAGAATTTATTGATACATACGGTTAAGTAGTAAAATAGGTTCATGTATTGTTCTGAAACAGTTGGACGATCTCCTTGGGGCTAGACATCTCTACTTTAAAATGAGTAGGCTGCTGCAGATAATTTGTAAGTCTTGATTTCATACTCCGGCCAGCTTTGCACAGAGGGGGTGTATCTTGTGTGTTGTTACGCCTTTAAATAACATTTTCCCCTTTCTCTCTCTCTCTCTCTCTCTCTCTCTCTCACACACACACACACACACACACACACACACACACACACGCCTTTGAAATGTTTAGTCCTTTTTTAAAAGGCTTAACTAATATGGTATTTCTTTTTTTTTTTTTTTTAATTTCTTGTTGTTTTTTTTTTTTTTAATTTTATTTATTTATTTATTTTTATTTATTTTTGGCTGTGTTGGGTCTTCGTTTCTGTGCGAGGGCCCTCTCCAATCGTGGCAAGCGGGGGCCACTCCTCATCGCGGTGCACGGGCCTCTCACCATCGCGACCTCTCTTGTTGCGGAGCACAGGCTCCAGACGCGCAGGCTCAGTAGTTGTGGTTCACGGGCCCAGCTGCTCCGTGGCATGTGGGATCCTCCCAGACCAGGGCTCGAACCCGTGTCCCCTGCATTGGCAGGCAGATTCTCAACCACTGCACCACCAGGGAAGCCCCCTAATATGGTATTTCTTGATTACTGTTTTATATAGTAGCCCATGCTATTGATATGTTTGTATAATGTCTTTATAATTTATCGTAAGAGCAAATCCTATTTTCCTGCATGTGAAAATGTGAGATATGATTGAACGGCTCATTGATAAACCCATTGTGTAATGGCTTACTTCTGCTCTATCGTTGTCTTTAAATGAATGCGCCTTTGTTGAATTAGGGCCGAAAAAGTTAAGCAGCCGTGGCTTCCCTGACAGTTCTGTGCCTGCTGTGAAAACAATTTGTTTCGAGGTGGTTCTCCCACATACCACATGTTATAAAAGATTGCTTTTGCCAACTTTGTATTTGTTTGGTGGGTACAAAGGGGTTATCTGACCAGTCTAAGATATGAATACAATGTATTGTCTGGGACTGAACTTTTTTTTTTAATGTGCTTATTATTAGAAAAAGTCATCAGTGTGCTAGCTGCCTGTCTGGAAAGTGAGAATCAAAATGCTCAGAGGATTGGAGCAGCTGCGCTTTGGGCTCTGATTCACAATTACCAAAAGGTCAGTTTTTAAAATCGTTGTTGTCCCTAGGGGGCAAACACCAAGGCTCTCGGGACGTCAGAGGACTGTCAGCAAGGAAAAAATCAAAGTCAAAGATAATGTTGCCTTTGTGCTTTCAAACCATTAGTAAACAATCTGTCAAAATCTTTCATGTAATCATTTCAATAGGAGGTGTCTCAGTTCCAAGTGTTCCTCTCTTGAGTGAATTCTCCCTGTTAATATAACTTGATTTGCCATATTGGTACAATGCTAGTATGAACTGTTTCTTCTAAAAGACGGGTCAAGGAAAAATTCATCTTGAAATCAGGCCGAACAATGAAGTTTTATCCAGTTGCGGGATTCGCCTTTCTCTAGGACGCGTCATCACTGAACTTTGAAGTCAGTTCAGTCCTTGTAAGGCTGCGGCAGAGGGCCGGCCCCAGGGGAATGGCCAGCAGGTGGGACTTGCACCTGCTCTCTCTGGCCTCTGGTCTTCTCTTTGATGGCAGACGTCTCACTCCTGAGAGAAATACCTGTGTGTACCTAGTGGCTGAGTAGTGGCCAGGTGACGGTGTTAGGACAGATGGCCATCCCCGAACGGTACTCACGCAGCTGGCCGTCCCTGGTGCGCGCTGGCTGGTGTCAGCACTCTTGAGGACAGAGGCCGCTCTTGTCACTGTCACCCCTGTACCCCCAGGGCTCAGCACAGGGTTGTGCACTTTGGAGTCGCTCAGTAAGTACTTGTTGACCAACTGACCGACTGCTAGTATTGCGTACCCTTGATCTGAAATCTGAGGTTTAAGGAAATAATGAAATACTGAAACTGGAATGGCATAGTTTAAAATAGCAAATTGAGATCAGGGGAGAAGGGGGAAAAGGGGAGGGAAGGAAGAACATGGGACAGTAGAGCAAGAATCAAGTCAGATAGGGAAGGACGTGGGCGGTGGCACAGCGGGATGGACTAGTGTAGAATCTGCAGCTACATCATTCTCTTCTGTAGTATCCAGTTTAATACTGCAGTCAACAAGCGCAGACTTAGTATTGTGCTATCCTGATTCTTAAACACATGGGAATAAATCTAATTGATGGATTGCTCTATATTATCCTAGGCAAAAACAACTTTGAAAAATCCATCAGTAAAAAGAAGAGTGGATGAAGCATATTCCACAGCAAAGAAAAGTAAGTTTTATTGTTAAAGAGATTATAGTTAAACTTGGAAGCTGTTCACTGAATTCTCTGATTAATGATATATTTGGACAGTTCACAGCAAAATGGCAGTTTTCTACACTGATGTTTGAGGAGCTTCTATGTTGAAGCATTGCAAAGTGTACCAGTATTTGGTCCATGTTTTTCATTGTAACATTTTTTAAAATAATGAAATGTTCTAATAGATGAATGTTTGAGATACAGTATTTTCTTAAGACATGTCAGTGATCTTTCTCCAACTCATTTTTTTGTATCAAATTTCTTTTTGCCAGTGGCTACCACTGTGCTAAAGTGTGTTCTTACGTGATAAGAACTAGGCCCAATTAGAATTGACCTTGAACAGAAAATGTTGATCTAACGTCAGGGAGTTGAATTACAGTCTTCCAAGAATAGATCCCATTGCCCCTGCATCCACTCAGTCCTGTGATGTGAGGCAGCGTTTTCCTCTCAAAGTGCATTTTTCATTTTAAGTGATACCGGTTTTCAATGAGCATTATTCTCTAAACCTTTTTTCCGCTAAGATACTGAACTGTGTCTTTCCTGTACTATTCTGTGTCTGTTGGTTATTAATTTGTGTTTTTATAGTGTAATTTTTTGTAAGTGGTTTGGTTTTGGGTTTCCCCCCCCCCCGCTTTGGTTTGTTTCTAGCTATGACCATGAGTTTCTAGAGGCAGTGAATGTTTGAATTTATGTGGTAGGAGGGGTGGTACGTAAAAAGAGCAAGGCATTCATTTGGGATCATAGGTAATAGTGTCCATTACGGAGGTATATTGCTTTTTGTTTATACTCTGTGGCTAAACCAGTAATTAAAAATAAATTCCGTAACTTCTTAATTTTTAAAATGTTTAATATTTTAAATATTAAATTTAAAAATATTCTTATAATGCTAGCAGATCAAGAATTGGAATAGAACTTTGTCACAGATAATCCTATTCACGTGTGTTTGTGTGTGTGTCTACTGTTCAGTGCAGTGCTAAAGTTTAATAAATTGCTCTTCTGTGCTCTAATTTTTCTATCTCAGCTTTCTTAAACTCAGAAGAAACCCCTCTAAATGCCTATTATTTGAAATGTCTTGAAAACCTTGTACAGCAACTTAACTCTTCGTGAGTGCTCTGAGATGCTTTGCGAAGCCAGCGGCCACCGGACAGGTGAGCCAACCTTGAAGCAAGTTGTGTGTAGACCTGTCCCTGAAGACGTGCTAAGCCTCTGCATCAAAGGGCATAGAGAGTCCTGGGAACACAAACATTTTTTTTTCTATGCAATGTGTTTTGTAAAAATCCTATTTATCAGTTATTTAATAAAATAAAATATTTTTAGCAACTGAAAATTGACTAATAATTGCTGCTTACAGGCTTTTATCAGTCTCATGAATATAAATTTTAGGCATGGAAAGAAGACATTGTGTTCTGATTTCCTTTTTTAAAAAAATTTTTACATGAAGTTTGGCTCATCAATACAAATCCTTATTTTTCAAAGCATACACATCAGTGAAGGAATATTTGTAGTAAACGTGTATAATTTTGTGAGTCACTTCTTTTTGCAATTTTTAGTGATAGTAATTCCTTTCCATATGATTTATAAATGTGTTATATTTTATTATTTTCACCTTTCAACCTCTGAAATGTTGTGTAATAAAAAAGGAAGAAATAGTGTTTATGGTCATGTACCGTGGCCTGGGTTCAAATTCTGTCTCAGCTCAGAACATCATGAAGAACAGAAATGCGAAAAATCTAGCAGGAACAACTCTGTCGTGGCCTCCTCACATAACTCTTAACTAACATGTAGTTCTGAACTCAGAACTTAAGATTGGGAGTTCCCTGGCGATCCAGTGGTACTGCTGTGGCCCAGGTTCAGTCCCTCATCGGGGAACTAAGATCCTGCATATACACACACATACACCACACACATATATACACACTCATTATTTAGGAAAAAATTTTCTAATTAAATTATGGTTAGCAAGAAAAAGAAAAAAAGCCTTTTTTATTAAGTACTATTAGCAAATTGCTATCATTAATAAAATAAGCCATGTGATGTTATTTACGCTAGAAGCATGGGGACAAAATATATGTTAAATGCTGAAATAGAAGCAGATAAATTTGTAGTTTCTGAAAGTTACTCATTAGAGATCTGAAAAATAGATCTAGGAAGTTCAGAAGTTTCTGGATAGCCCAAATTAATTTGAAGCAATGGACATGCCAATATTCTGAAAAATTCTAAGAGCAGGAATCTTAGGAATTGTTTCTTCCTTTTTTCCTGGTTTCTTATATTCTATGTCATTTTCTTGGTATTACCTTTCAACCCTCATTGATGAATGATAGAACGGATTTCTCTGTAACTTCCATTTAAAGAGCTCTTTCTATGTCACAGGCACTATTCTCCGAACATTTATTATTTAATCTGTCTTTCTCTAAAATACTACCATTGTACCTATGTTAGAGGTGAGTGAACGCAGTGGCTAGGTGATCCCTTTGTGGGTGATGAAGAGGGAAGTTGAGGTTGGAACCCAGGATAACTGCTGACAGGCCTCAGGGTTTTAACCACTGTGCTCTGCTGCCTTTTTTTCTCATTGAAATCCCTGCCTTTGTGTTTGGATCTTATGGATAACTTACATTTTTCTACAAAACTTGGGTCTCTCTGGTAAATGATCACTTCCTTTATGGTTCATTGATTGATTGATTCACATCTCAGAGTTTGCTTTGCCTCAGGCCTTTAGAATCGGAGAGAATTGTAATTGATTATGTTCCCTAGCAGTTCAAGGTAGTACTACAGGGGGATTTGTAGCCCAGCAGGGATGTTACCTGCTGAAGCCTAGGAGCCCTGGAAAGGGGGAGAGGTCGTGGCTTCAGGAGAACATGTCCGGGGTGTGAACCCCAGGGGCACGTGGTGTTCCCGGGCCCTGCTTTGTGTCCAGCCAACCAGTGAGGAAGCTGGTAAGCAGGAGATCTTGAGGTGACCGGCCCGCTGTTTCAGCAACTGCCGTGGTACTACCTTGGGGACCCACCAGCATCAGAATCCCCCGGGATGCTTGTTGAAATGCAGATTCCTGGGCCCACTGAAGCATAGTCTTCGGCCTGTGTCTAGAATTGTTAGCAAACTCGCCAGGTGATCTTTACGCTCACCACAATTGGAGAAGCACTGATTAATCCCCTGACTTTACAGAAAACTGCCTAGAACATGAAACTGGCTTAACAGCACTCGATTACTTAGTGAGGAAGTCAGAACTTGAATCTGGGTCTCTGGAATGCTAGTCAAGTGTTCTCTCTTTCACACACCCCTAGTTTAGGCAGAGGTCCAGAAAGCAGGTGTAGGGAACTAATTCATGCCTTACGGTCTGCAGATGTCCCATTTCCTGGCCTCTTTGGTTGGTTGCGTTAGTGTGTGTCTCTGCTAAGAATGAGCTCGAAGACTGCCGTGTTAACCAGGGCAGGCAGACATTGATCCTGAGGCGTCTGTATTTAAGGCCTTGAGCAGTCTGGGGGACGAGGCAGCCCCTGGTTTTGAAAACAGAGGAAACAAGTAGAAAAACTAGCTGACCTAGTTGGAGCCTTTCCCCACTCTTCCTAAAATCGCTTTCAGAAGTGAATAACTGGATGTACTTTTCTTTGGTATTCTGTAAATAATGGAGTGAAAAATAGAATTTGACCGTTTAACTGCAGGTCGCCAATTTTCCTTTGTAGTGTTAAATTACTACAGATGATGAGTATATTTTCGATCATTAGTCTTTGTGGCTGCACCTTGTCTACCCCCCATTTCCTGAGATCTGCTGCTTGACCCATGATGTTTCTCAAATTTGGCAGGTTGATGAGTAAGAATAATGATTGGCATTCCTGTTCTTGCCCTACGAGGTGTGCCCACAGTTCTTTCGGGGAACGTGGCAAAGTGGTTAAGGGCATAGGGCTCTGGAGTCATATGGACCTGGGGCCAGCCCTGGCCTCACCCTGCACAGCTGCAGGGACCTGGGACAGCCTCCAGGCCATTTCTTCCGCTAAGTATACCCACCTTGTAAAGTTGGGGAGAGGATTGAGTGCCCAGTCTTCTCTGTGTACCTGGTACATAGCTGATTGTCTCTTAAATGTTATCAGTGATTGATTATTCTTACAGTCTCAGAAATGTATCTCTTTCATTAAAACATTAACTCTTTTGTGTCCTTGCAATGCTTCTCTCCCTTTGGGGAGGGGGATGTGCTGGAAAGTGAGTTTTGTTGTCAGAACTAAGGCTCCCACATTCCAAAAAGGTCATCCGTTTCTGGTGGAGGCGCACGTCCACAGTCCTGAGGTCGCTAAAGGCACAGACATGGAGCAAGTCGTCTAAGTCTTGCAAAGCACTGCATAGAGGTGCTAAATACACCTGGGTGACCTGATGCTTTTTCTTCTTCGGCTCATCAGGTTGTCTTGATTGAATGTCAGTTGGTGAAATATTGCTCTTTCTCCGTTTGAATTGTGAAAATGGAAAATACAAGAAATTATAATCTTAGCAGCCGAAAGAAAATCTTAGCTTACAGAATCCATCAGTTTGGGAGCAGACCTTTTCCACTTGCCACCTGTTGTTGAGCTGTGTGATCCAGGAAGTTAGGGGAATGGATGATAAAAGGCCATTGTTTCTGTGAATTAGGAAACTTAGTTTTGGGGAACTTAGAGCTTATTTTTCTTAAGTCAGAAGTTATTCCTCACAGGAAATTCCTTATAAAACTCAGGTAACAGGTCTCATACATAGGCTCAGGATGTTCGGAAGACCATGCCAAGACCTGGGGTTCTGAGGTTTGGCACCGAGACACAAGGGGCTCGGCATGATCCTGTTTTAACTGTTCCCAACAACGTTCACCTTTGCGTTTCATTTGCTCCTTCTGCATTTGGGAAATCTGCTTCAGAAAAAAAAATCTGCTTTTTTAAAAACGGTGTTTCATAAAAGATCCATATGGTAACATTCAATAAATTTCTTTTTAACTAATTTCAAGCCAAGAGGAATGTATGTGTTTTAATGTAGACTCCAAGGGGAAAATTCTTTCATGCATTTCTTCTTTTCCAATAACGTCTCTTTCCCTGTGGCTTCACCCGTGCCCGCAGCCGTGCCTTTGGAGCGTCTGCGTCCCATTTGGTTCATTCATCTGGGCAGCAATGCTCGGCGTTCTGGTAGCAGATTGCTTGCAGTTCTGGAAACATGACTTCCTCAGATACTCTGTTAGAACATTCTTCCCTTGGCTTACCCTGGGAGGAGACAGATTATAAAGTGGAAAACTATTTTTAATCATTTTCTGGTGATATTTGTAAAGATTGGATCGCAAAGAATCAGTTTATGGATATGATAGCTCTTACAAAAATTTACCTCTTATATCTGTTAGGAAAAGCCATGATTGCAGAGTAGAAAGTCCAAAATAATAATGGCTTCCGTGAGAGAAGAGTTTCTTTTTCTGTTTTTTGTTTTTTTCCACAGCCGGCAAGCTCCCCGCCGCCACCCCGGGGTGGGGTGCAGTCCTTGGCTGACAGTGTCCTCAGGGGCTCAAGTGCCCGTCCTTTGATACATTCTTCCTTCAGCAAGTTACCACGTGGACATCTGGAAGGAAAAGAACTCCCCCAGCTGCCTATTGCCCCTTTCAGGAGGCTTCCCAAAAGAGCAGTCTCACAACTTGCCCTTAGGTCCTTGGAGAGAACAGTGTGTTGACTACAAGGGAAGCGAAGGGCTGTAGCCCTTCAGCGGGGCTCGCTGCACATTTAGTGCCACAGGCCTCTGCCGGGCAGGAAGGAGCAAGGGGTTCCGTTACGCAACCACCAGTCCCTGCCCCGCTGGCCAGCGTTCTAGCTGATTTAAGAGAAAGACATGGTACAGCCAGAAGTTAAAGTATTATGTTCCCAAATTAAAAGTAAGAGGTTAGATGCTTATTGAATTTATTCGATCTGCGTTTAGACTTTGTGATTAAGTCTAGTTGCGTTTAGAACTGGAAATAGTACTGTCAGAGAATAAAGATCACTTCCTGGTGTGGGTTTATCCCCATGACATGAAAGCCTTCAGTTGTCAGAACCCACCTGCTTATCACAGAGAAATATGTCTGTGAAGACGGAGTAGTTGGTCTGAGCAGTCGCCAGCATTCTCAATGATAGTTTAATTAATCAAAAACTTAATTGGAAAATTTTAACATATATGTACTTTTACCATTTATTTCAAATATGTAAATATGTGTTCATTACCCAGTCTCTTAATAAGGGCTGAGGCCTTTTTTGAAGGTAGTTCCTTCACTGATGTTGTGTTTTTTTGGGCATAAATCACATCTCTGGACAATTTCCAATTTCAGTTTCTGGAAGTGGAGCAAAAACTAAGACACTTACTAAGCGATCTAAACCTCGACCTCTTCCAGATTTTTCTTTACCATTTTATCCAAGAATTCTTCCAGATTTCTATTATTTCTGACTTTCTTTTGTAGTTAACTCACCACACCAGATTCAACAGCAATTTGTGACTCCTTGTTTCTAATTCTTTGCAAAGCATCCAGCTTAGCTCTTATAGAAATAATTATTTTTCATCTTACCGCTGTCCTTAGTATTTAACCAAATTCTGTAATTACAGTAAGGAGTCCAAGCGGTACAGATGTTTTAGGAACAAGTACAGCCAGATCCTGGTCAGTATGAAACTCGCCGAGTGGAAGCCAGAGAGGCCTGTGCTGGAGGGAGGTCCACTCGCCCCTGTGCTCCTGTGCTCTGGCGTTGGTTGGCTGGTATGTTTATTGGGAAAATGGGGAGAATTGTTTAAGCTTAGCAAATCCGTTCTCTGGTGGCCAATAAGGAGAGGTTATACTGTGAGCTTTGAAGATTTCCTGAACCTTTGAACATCCTCCCGTTTGTTTTTGTGGCTAATCCTTGCCTGGCTCCCTGTATTAGACACAAAGGAGGCCAGAGGTTAAAGGACACGGGTCCTTGTTGGGCATTATTCTCAACTCACCTTGTACCTTCTTCACAGTCTCTGGCTTGCTTATCTGTGCCCTTTCTTCTCCTGCCTCTTTGATTGAATTCTCTAACTTTCCTCCACCCGTGTGCCTCCACCCACCTTTACGTTTCCATTTCTGCCTGCTTTTAAAGGCTAAGATCAAATGTCATGTCTCCCGTGAAGCTGTGTCAGATTCCCCAGCTGGCAGGAAGGTCTTTACTCTTTGAGTTTCCACACCAATTTTAGTTGTTTTTCTTTTTTTTTTTTCTTTTCACTTTTATATCACTTAGCGCTTTTCGCCTTGTATTATACTCACTTGCGTAAAGTCATTGTTCCCACCGTCTGCTTCAAAACAGGACTTCTGACTGAGCTTGTGACTCCATGCCTCCCACAATGCCTCACAAAGCAGGTGTTCAGTTTATATTTATTTACATGAATGAATGAATGAGTGGATGAATATGGAAAATACTTTATTAATGAAAACTATAGAATTTCATAATGTAAATTAGGCTAAAATTCTGTAGACTTTGTCAAAATGTCCACGACTATAAGGAGTTTTTTATGAGAATAGATTTTTGTTAGGTTCTAAAAATAAAGAATGAAAGCAAAAAGCACTGCTTAAAAACACTTTAAAATCCTTAGAATATTTTTTTAGTTTAGCAGAGTAGGAATAAAACCCCAATATTTTAGATATGATTTGAAAATATAACCAGCACTGACATGGAAAAAAGATTCTAGTCTAAACTTTCAAGACCCATTGCTTACTAAGAATCTTGTTTGGGCTATTCTTTTTGGGAGGCAGGATGTAGGTATCAACTTTTTGCAAATAGAACCTTAAATTCTGAAAGTTATATAAGCTGCAACCCCGGCAGTGTGGAAAACACAGAAGAAGCCAGTTTGCGTTACCCATGCTGTGTAAAAAGCACAAATCAACAGACAACCTGTCAGCTTCCTTCCAGTTCCTGTTTCTTAGTGCCCACATTTGGCAGCAGCAGGCACTGTGAGAATCTGACTAAAATAAATGTGACACTGCTTTGCACAGAAAGAGAGGAGGGGCGGCAGTAAAGGCCAAAAGGAAGCTTTTAATACTTTGACTTAAAATTGGGGAAAATGCTTAATCTCTTGGTACCATTGCAATAGGGAATGAAGTCTGTGATTGCATCACTTTACATTGTTCATGCATATTTCGTATCCACAGCTGATAATACACAGTTCCATCTGCAAGGTGAGGATAATACTACAACTCCTGCACAGTGATTTTGAGTTTTGACCCAAATGGGGAAGCTTTAAGTGTACAGAGTCTGATTCAAAACTGGTAGATCCAATGCATATGTCGTTTGCTCTGTCTGATTTAAAGATCTGAAGTTGTTAAGGAGACGGGGGCTGGTGCTAACAATGTTGCTGAACCGTCAGGACTGCTGGTCCCTCCTCCCAAATACACTCCCAGGATGGAGAGAGAACGGTGAGCAAACCCTGGTGTCGCGGGGCAGCTGTTGGAACTGCTGTGTGTAGGGGGCAGCCGTGTCTTTGGTCATGGGCAGGAGACGGCCCCGCAGGGCTGTGCAAGGGAAAGCACACACGGGGGGTCTGCTCTCGCTTCCACCAGCCATTGCCTTGAGGGAAACAGTGCCTGCCCCTCCGTTCCGATCTCTGGGCCTGGGGTGCTCATGAGCAAACTCAAGGCCACAACACAGAACCCCTGCAGTGGCGAGGGGCTGAGAAAACAGGTGGAGCTCACTGATCTCCATCAGGCCCTGCTGTGCCCTGCCGCTTCAGAGCCCCAGGCCTGGGCACTGCAGCGCAAAAGTGTCTCTTCCTAACGCTGCTTCTCACCAAGCAGGGGTGGTTTTTGGAGTGGGGAAGTGACTGATCGATGGGTGCCCTGGACCCGCACTCTCCACCCCTTGAGCTGACACGGCCTCTACAGACGAGCGCACGGCCTTTCACGGTACTTGTCTGACATTCCCACAGGAAGTAAGCTCACTGGTCAAAATAACAAGACATTAGAGGAATACGACCACTTCAAAAGGAAGATCACATGCTAGAAATACATTTTCCAAAGAAGCAGAAATGTTAAAAAAGATGAACCAGGAATTTTAAATTAGCCAAATAAGTACACTGAAAGAGATAAGGAAAGAAATTAAAACTATAAGACCCAAATGAGAAAACATTTAAAATGTACAAAAAAATATGTACAACAAATATAAAGGTTGAAAGAAAGACAACAATAGGTATGACAAGTAGAATGGATCCAGCTGAGTTATGAATTAATGACTCAGAAAACAAGATTGAGGAAATCTTTGAGAAGGAAGAAAACAACAGTAAGTAGGAAATACAAAATAAAGATATAAAAACTAGGAGATATGGAGGATAGAAGTAGAAGTGCTCACATCTGGATGGCAGAAGTCTCAGAAATGGAAAAGAATAAAAAGAAAATAAGTACTTGAAGAAATGTGGAAATAAATTTCCTAATACTGAAAAGAGAAGATAAAGTTTAGACTTAAACAGCTCATAGAAAGCCAAAGAAGAGACGGAAGAAAAAAATATATTTATACACTCATTGCAAAAATCTAAGAATATCAAAGACAAAAAAACCCCAAACAACCCAATAAAAATGATAATAACCCCAATCTGGAAACAACCTAAATGTCCATCAATAAGAGAAGTTAAAAAATATTGTGGTATATTTATGCAATGAAATATTGCTCAGCAATAAAAAATAACAAAATACTGATAAACACAACATCATGAATAAATGTCAAAAACATTAAATTGAGCAAAAGAAGCCTGACACAAAAGAACATACTGGTTGATTCCACTTATATAAAGTTAAATAACAGGTAAAACTAACCTCTGGTGACAGGAGTTTATAATAACGGTAGTCTTTTGGGGTGTGTTAACTGAAAAGGCACAAAGCAATCATCTGGCTTCTGTATCTTGATCTATAACATTTTATTCCTTGATCCAGGGTTTGGTAACACAGGTGTATGCATATGTAAAAAGCCTTAAAAGTGTACCTGTTATTATATGTATATTATACTTCAATAAGACACCTGAAAGAAAAAGTTTAGATAATATCAACATAATGGACATGAGTGAGGAGAAGAACAAAGCAAGTAAAAGAATGCTATATTGTTATTGAGAGGGGAATGCGGGCTCTAGAGCGCAGGCTCAGTAGTTGTGGTGCACAGGCTTAGTTGCTCCGTGGCATGTGGGATCTTCCGGGACCAGGGATCGAACCCGTGTCCCCTGCATTGGCAGGCAGATTCTCAACCACTGCACCACCAGGGAAGCCCTGAAGATGTGGCTATTTTAATACATGTATCTAACAAAATAACCTCAAAATATTTGAACCCCAAAGTGGCAGAACTATAAGGATAAAATGGTTACCTGGTATTGCAGAAGTAGCTTTCAACCCATGCTCTTGATTTTCGATAAGTCGGCAATAACTCAGAAAAGATATAGAAAATCCGAATAACAAAATTGATAACCTTAATCTAATGGATATATACAGAATTCTGCAACCAAGAATTAGAAAAGGCACATTTTTTCCTCAGTCCCTGTGAAGTATTTACAGTTGATTCAAGTATCAGGCAAAAAAGCCTCAATAAATTTCAAAGAATAGGTCCATATACAAGGAACTCTTGCCACTATGTAACTGAGTTAAAATTTAATAACAAAAAGATAAGGAGAATATCTTTGTGTATTTGGAAATTAAAAGACAAACTTCTCAATGACTCACAGTGAAAAGAAACCACAATGGAAAGTTACTGAATGATAATGAAAACTACACAAAAAGACCTGTGGGATGCAGCAAAAGTGAAAGTTCTCTCACTTTTTTAATCCTTGAGAAATTTTTAGCTTTAAATCTGTCTAAAACAAGGCCTCAAAATGAATAAGCCATGTGTATATCTTAAGAATTAGAAAAATAATGACAGAATAAACCTAAATTAAGTTGAAGAGATAATAAAAAACAAGAGCAAAAGTTAATGGAATAGAATCAAAGGTATTACAATATAGAAAATCAACAAAGCAAAACCTGGATCTTTGAAAAGAAATAGTAGACAAATTTCTGCCATAAATGATCAACTGAAAGAGCAGAAGAACACAAATGCTATAATGAATATAAAGGGGGACATAAGTACAGATAAAGTAGAATAAAGAGTTACTACTCGAGTATTATCAACAATTCTATGCTAGCAAATTTGAAAGCATAAATGGACAAATTCTTGGAAAAATATTTACTAGAATTGACCTGAAAAATAATAGACTTCAATAGTCCTATAGCTATTAAAGAAACTGAAGTAGTGATTATAATCTTCCCACAAAGAAAACACAAGACAAATGGTTTTATAGGCAAGTTTTAATAAACATTCAAAGGACAATCCCAATTTTATTCAAACTCTGCAAGAGTTATAGGAAAAGAAGGAAGAATACCAATTCATTCTATAAAGCCAGTATAACTATGCTACCAGAACCAAACCAGAACAGTATGAGAATGGAAAAGTATAGGCCTACTTATCTCATGAACAGAGACAAAAATCCTAAACAATATTACTAGCAAATCAAGTAGACATTGTATAAAAAAAAAAAGAAAAATATCTATATGTTTCTCTTAGTAGATGTGGAAAAAGTACTTGATAGTATTCCAATTAATGTCATAATCTCTTAGTGAATCAGAAGTAGAAGGCAATACCTTAAACAATAAAGAGTATGTTTAAAAACCAGAGCACCAGCATTCTAAATGTGGAAACAGTAGAAGTACAGTTGGCCTGCCGTATCTGCGGTTCTGCATTCTCGGATTCAACCAACTGCAGATCAAAAATATTAGGAAAAAGAATTCCAGAAAATTCCAAAAGCAGAACTTGATTTGCCACACACCAGCAACTATTTACATTGTATTTACAGTTATTTACATAGCATTGGGTGTCATAAGTAATCCAGAGATGATTTAAAGTGTGAGGGAGTATGTCCATATGCAAATACTAAGCCTTTTTTTTTTTTTAACTTTTAATTTTTTATTTAATTTAATTTATTTATTTACTTATGGCTGTGTTGGGTCCTTGCCTCTGTGCGAGGGCTCTCCCCAGCTGCGGCAAGCGGGGGCCACTCCTCATCGCGGTGCGCGGGCCTCTCACCATCGCGGCCTCTCCCGCTGCGGAGCACAGGCTCCAGACGCGCAGGCTCAGCAATTGTGGCCCACGGGCCCAGCTGCTCTGCGGCATGTGGGATCTTCCCAGACCAGGGCTCGAACCCGCGTCCCCTGCATTGGCAGGCAGACTCTCAACCACCGCGCCACCAGGGAAGCCCCCTAAGCCATTTTATATGAGACTTGTGTACGTGTGGATTTTTGGTATCCATGTGGGTCCTGTAACCAATACCCTGTGGATATCAAGGGATGATTGTATTTATTCCCTTACAATTAAAAAATGCCACAAGGAGCCTTGCTATTATCACTTCTATTCAAATTTTATTGGAAGTTCTATGCAGTGTAATGAGGTTAAAAAAATACTGACTGGAATCAAAGATTAGGAAGGAGAAATAAAAGTATCATTATTTGCAGATGATATAATCACATTAAAAAGTCAAAACGATTTAAAATAAAGTATTTTAGGAGTTGGGAGTTTAGCAAGGTAGCTGGATTCAAAAGCAGTTGCATTTCTTTACATCACAAGCAACTAAAAACACATTTAATAAGAAGACATCATTAACAATAGTTATGTAGCATATAAGGTACTGGGTAGTAAATCTAGCTAAACATGTGCTATCTCTACAGGGAAAATTAGAAATGTTTATTAAGTCGTAATTAAAAACACATAAAAATGAGTGATACCATGTGAATAGACAGGGAGACTTATGTGGCAGACTGTGTTTTCTAAAGATAGCCACAGCAGTATTTACTATCCCATCTACTTTCTTAGAAAGTGGCTGGTATTTCTCCCTCCAGAAGTGGGTGTATGATTCTAGGCTGGAAGTGATACTACGTAATTTCCCAGGTTAGACCATGAAAGGTGATAGAGCTTCCTCTTGGTTCTCTGGAACCAAGCCACTGTGCTGTGAGAAAGCCAGGCAGCCACGTGGAGAGGCCACAAATGGATGTTCTGAATGACAGCCACAGCTGAGTGTCCAGCAGACAGCCGGCTTCAACAGCCAGACATGTGCATGAAGGAGCCTTCAGGTGAGTCCCGCTGTGAGCCACTGAGTCCCCTTCAGTCTTTCCATCTTCCCACCCGAGGCCAGATGTCACGGTAGGTGAAGAACCGTCCCTGTTGTGCTTCCTCTGAATCCTGACCCACGGATTCCTGACTAACAAAATGGTGGTGGTTTTATATCATTAAATGTCAATTCTTCTCAAATTAATGGATAGATTTAATACAATTCCACCCAAAATTTCAACAGGGTATTCCTGGTAGAATTTGATGAGATTATTCTGAAGTCTACATGAAAGAATTATGAGATAGCCAGGACATTTTTGAAGAACCATAGCAGGAGGAGGGGATTTACCTTACCAAGCAGCAGAATTTCTTATGAAATTATGGTAATTAAAACTGTCTGACATGGTGCAGAGATAAGCAAAACATGTTTATGGAAGTTTGGTATGTGACCAAAGTGGCATGACAGATAATGGAGAAAGGAGGGACAATTTGATTAATAGGAGAAGAGAAAATGTTGTCCATATGGGAAAAGATGAAGTTGGATTCCTTCTTCACAACATACGTAAAAATCAATTCCAAATGATTAAGGACTAATGTGTAAAAGACAAAGAATGAACACGGTTAGGAAAAATTTGTTTTGACTAGATTTTAAAAAACATTGAATATAATGATAAGATTGATAAATTTTAATATATAAAAATTAAGAACTTTAAGGAAAGAACTACAAAACAACCAGAAAATAAGTGACAAAATGACAATAAGTACATGCTTATCAATAATCGTTTTAAAGGTAAATCGTTTTACCTTTAAAATCGTTTTAAAGGTAACTCTACAATTAGATGTAGAGTGACTGAATGAATAATAACAGACAAACAAACAAGAACAAGACCCATATATATGCTGCCTACAAGAGACACACTTTAGAGCTAGAGATACACACAGATGAAAGTGAAAGGATGGAGAAAGATATTCCATGCAAATGGAAATGAAAAGAAAACTGGGGTAGCAATACTCATATCAAACAAAATAAACTTTAAAACAAAGTCTATGACAAAAGACAAAGCAAGGCATTATATAATGATAAAGGAGTCAATACAAGAAGAAGATATATAATGTTCATAAACATATGCACCTAACATAGGAGCATCTAAATATATAAAGCAAATATTAACAGACATAAAGGGAGAGATTGGCAGTAATACATTAATAGTAGGGGACTTTAATACCCCACTTACATCAATGACTGTTGATAGATCAGACAGAAAATCATTAAGTAAAGAGTGGCCTTAAATGACACGTTAGACCATTTGGAATTCACAGATAGTTAGAGAACATTCCGTACAAAAACAATACACATTCTTTTCAAGTGCACATGGAACTTTCTCCAGGTCACATGCTAGGCCACAAAAGAAGTCTCAATAAATTTGAGAAAATTGAAATTATATCGAGTATCATTTTCTGACCACAAGGTATGAAACTAGAAATCAATTACAGGAAGAACACTGGAATAAAACACAAATACGTGGAGAGTAACCAACATGCTACTAAAAATCCAATGGGTCAACAAAGAAATCAAAGAGAAAATTTAAAAAGTACCTTGAGACAAATGAAAATAGAAACGTAACTTTCCAAAATCTATGGGACAGAGCAAAAGCAATTCTAAGAGGAAGGTTTATAGTGATACAAGCCTACTCAAGAAACAAGAAAAATCCCAAATAAACAACCTAAATTTCCACCTAAGGGAATTAAAAAAAGAACAAACAGAGCCCAAAGTTAGCAGAAGGAAGGAAAGAAATAAAGTAGAAATAAATGAGAGACCACCACCACCACCATCAATAATAATAATAGAAAAGGTCAATTAAAAGATCTTTTTAAAAGAAACCAAATTGATAAACCTTAACCCAGACTTATCAAGAAAAAAAGAGAGGGACCCAAATAAAACTAGAAATGAAAGAGAAGTTACAACCAATGTCACAGAAATACAGATAATCTTAAGAGAATACTATGAACAGTTATATGCCAATAAATTGAACAACCTAGAAGAAATGAATAAATTCCTAGAAACATATAATCTTCCAAGACTGAATCAGGAAGAAATAGAAAATCTAAACAGACCAATTACTAGCAGTGAAATTGAATCATTAATCAAAAAGCTTTCCATAAACGAAAGACCAGGATCAGATGGCTTCACAGGGGGACTCTACCAAACATTTAAAGAAGAGTTAATACCTAGCCTTCTCAAACTATTCCAAAAATTGAAAAGGAGGGAACATTTCCAAACTCATTCTGCATAAGACCAGCATAACCCTGAAACCAAAACAGGACAAAGACACTACAAAGGAAGAAAATTACAGGCAATATCCCTGATGAACATAGATGTAAAAATCTTCAACAAAATATTAGCAAACCAAATTCAGCAATACATTAAAAGGATTGTACATTGTGATCAAGTGAGATTCATTCCAGGGATGCAATGATGGTTTAGTATCTGCAAATCAATCAACATGATACAACACATTAACAAAAAGAAAGATAAAAAAATCACATGATCATCTTAATAGATGCAGAAGAAGCTTTTGGCAAAATCCAGCATCTGTTCATGATAAAAACTCAACAAAGTTAGTATAGAGGGAACATAGTTTGCATGTGGATATGCAGTTTTCCCAACCTCCTTTGTTGAAAGCAATATTGATTCTGGTGGTTATGGGGGGCATGACTCAAACTTTGCTGATCATGTACCCCTTCCCCTTCTCCACGTGGGCTGCCCAGGATTTTGGGGTGAGATTTGATGTGTGCACTGAGAGTGGAAGTTTTTCTTATTCTTTTAAACTGTCAACTGTAAAAGTAGTCACTTGGAGCTTTTTATTTCATTGATTTTGTGGAATCGATCCCTCAGTTTACGTTTCAAGCTATATAATGTTGTATGATGGGTTTTTAAAAGTTCATGTCACAAATGCACAGAACGAAACTTGATAATATATATTCATATGTTTTGCAAGTCTGTTTGGTATACTATTCAACTTAAGACTGCTCTCTCTCTTATTCTGGTTATGTATGAATAACATAGGAGAAAAGCATTATTTGACACAGGACTTGGAAACAAACTGAGAAATAAATTGGTAGAACAAGAAAAATGGAAATTGTATGCTTCTTAAAGAAGGGCTCTAATTGCCAACATTTTTTAATTGAAAAGTTTAAAAATGCCTTTAACCTATTGCCGTAATTTAGAAAGAACCTCTCAGATTTCATTGTTAGGAAAGCATACCTGGAATTCTGAGCATCACAATCTAAAATCTCAAAAAAGAAAAATGCTGTGTACTAGGCCACTGTACATTTCCCCTGGCGTAGACTTGTATTAACTCAACACACATTTATTGAACACTTACTATGTTCCAGGCCTGGATACCCTGATATGAAACACAGATCTCCTGGTTAAGCAGCTCCCAGCCCTCAGGGCAGAGACAAACATCTACACACATCAACTGCCAGGTGACATGACCAATAAGAGCACGGTGCTCCTAGAGTCCAACGGATGAGGCAGCTAACTTCACCTGCTCCAGGCCACTGGTGCTGAAGATGGCACTTATTTTACAGTCGATGCTGATTTCGTGGGGCATCTTAAAACTAGCTCAGCTCATGGTCGCCTTCAGGTTACTTCTGAAATTAGAAAAGTAGTATAATCTGAACTCATATTCAGACACAATCCACAAAAGACCTAAAAGTACTTCAATCCCAAAGGAGAGGAGTAGATAAGAAAGAGGTTTGCTCTGGATGGACTTGGAAATATGTGGATTTGACCCCCAGTATCCTCTAGGGCAGGAGAGAGTAGAGCTCTGCCTTGCACAACACCACACACACACACACACACACACACACATCATGGGCATATATATTAGAGTTTGGACAAGATACCTAGAAACAAAGAGAGAGTGATACCAAGCAGCACAAACGTCTTCAAATTGACTACTTAACACCCCGTTCAGGCGCCGGCATCGCTTGGGCTTGGATACCCTGCGCTGGGCGGGGCTGTGCTCCTGTGCAAAAGCTACCCCACGTGGCTCGGGCTCCGAGGCCACAGGCAGGGCAGCCCTGATCCCGGGTCCTGTCACCTCGCTCTGGGCGGGGCTCCACGCACCGCCAGCTTGAACGTCCGCTGGCTCCCACACCTGGGTATTTCTGATTATACAGCCATCCTCCACCTAATTTTACATTTGGACGCCAAGCAGTGATCACCAGCCTCGCTGCCTGAAGCATTTGAATTGTGTGTTACTGTTCTCCAATCGCATGAAGTTAAAGGTCTGCCTCCTCTCTGCTTAGAGCCGATAAGAGCGCAGATCAAGTTAATACAGTTATTAGATTGAAAAGAAAACAACTGCTGGTCTGCTTTTATTCCATACTTGGAGAATCGTATATCCCAAGTTCTCGGGCAACAGCCACAAATTTCCTTCCCTCTGCTCGATTAGTAGGTGAGACATTTCATATATCTGAATTCAGTATGTGTGCGTGTGTCTTGGGGACCCCTGATATTCTTCTTCTAGCATCTTAAGAGGGCTAAACTTCTCTTATTTAGTCTTCAGACCTCCTTCTTATTTAGCACACCTTGTTGGTGCCCTATTTTATAGAACAGAAATGTTATTATTTATTGTTAGCTATAGGATGATCACTAAATTGAAAACACTTGTGGCAAGGGCTTATGTTTCACTTTTACTTGTACTCAGCGCTGAGCTAGTTCTCATTTCTGAGAATTTGAACCCAGCATGAGATCTGTCTTCTGATCTTTCAAGGACCCTTTAGAAATGTAAGGTTTAGGGTTTGACTGGTGTTATTTTTGCTTTAGTTTTACTATGAACATTCTTCAGCTCTTTCTCCTGTGTACTTTCCCCAAGATGTCATACCACCCCTCTGACTTCAGTTATTACCTCTACTGGGAAGACCCTGGCTCTGCTTGTAAACCCTTGTCTCATTCCTACTGTTCCTTCTCACTATCCATATGCCTCCCTATCGGCCTGATTTCTCAGGTCCTTTTAGATCTAAGTGGCTGCCCGTCCAAGAGGAATTACAGTTTCCTCCACATTCCATGCACTGCATTGTGGAATCATCCAGTGGTTAACAGTTCCTCTTTGTCACTGTAACTGCAGTTTGTTCAAGCTGACATGACAGCAGTCACACAACCAAGGTTATTGACAGTCTCGGCAGGACATGTGCAGGCTGCAGAGGATCGTGAAATGTAATATGGGGAAATTTTTGGTGTTCTTATACAAAAATTTTTATAATTATGGTAATTAAAGAATAATAAAGAGATAAATGATTGACTTTGAAAAAGAATAAAATACCCTACTAGAAGCTCATGTTTATCTCTTCTAAAAATGTTTCCAAATTTTCAACAGACTACAGTTTTGCTCTTTCATATCCACTGACCTTGTCAAAATTACAGCATAACTGAGTGTGCTTTGTGATGGCTCCACTGACAACACTCTCAGAAGTGGTCCCTTCTTTACTTTCCACTCCCACTTCCTCTTCAAGGGCCTTAGATCATTAGATTCAGAAAACTGACCCGACCTCATTCTGCTGGTGGCTAAAGTAAAAGGCGCCTCAGTGCCCAATTGTGTCATCATATATATAATGTTGCTAGTATATTCATAGCTGTCCAAAATACTATAGGGAATGAGATCTAGAAACCAAGCCGATGGGGGTAGATAGGCTTGTGCTGGGCCACTCAGCTGTCACTGCTTCTAGACCCTTTCGGTGGACAGAGCCAGAAAACTTATTTTTAAATTTCATGAGTTTACACTGATAACTTTAATATTAGCTTAGGAACACAGAGTTCTTCTCCTTTCCCCATTCCATATTTGTGTATCTTTTTCACAGTGAGAACCCTGGTTCCCTACAACATCAGAATGAATATATCTACTCAGTTCCTCTATCCTCCAACCCCAGCAAAATAGTTTCAGAATCACTACATGAGTGATACCACCAGCAACAAGTTGGTCCCACTTTACTGCTAAGTAAAGTTCAAATTTTTTTGGTTTTTTTGCAGTTGCAATTATTTTGTGTTTAGAATATAGCCTTAGTATTAAAGTTTATAGTCAGAGAACTGAGTTCCAAAGTGGCTGGAATTAATTCTTCTTCTGTGTGGTTATATATTAGATGTACACTTAGGTTAATTTTTTTGTAGTCAATTTTAGTTTGATTTTTTAATCCTTTCATTTAATTGTTTTCTTTTGAATATGTAAAACATACATAATTCAAAAGTCAAAATCATATAAAGAGGAATAGCCAGAGAGGTCTCATTCCTATCCATTTGCCTCCACCTGCTTCCCACCAACCCTACATATAACTATCATCCCTGGTTTATGACTTATCCCTTCTGTATTTCTTTTTGCAGTATATATATATATATATATATATATATATATATATATATGTGTGTGTGTGTGTGTGTGTGTGTATGTGAGGCCTTTCTCCCCAGAGCTGCTGTAGGAGATGCTCTAACTTCTGGCCCACATTCCCCCAGCTCCCCGGAGTCCTGCAGCTGCGATAGACAGTTTCCAGGTCACTGACAGCTGCCCACTTCCAGCACCTGTGTCTCTCTCCTCATCCTGAGGGAGAAGCAGTTTACTAAACCCAGACAGGAGGCCCGTTTCAATGTAAAAGCACAGAGGTTGAAAGAGAATGCTTTGTTTGAAGAACAGCTTGAAATTCACTGCCATGAATGTGACTGGAGTGTGTAATTTGGAAATTCATAAAGATCCATTGTGGACAAATTGTGAAGGATACCGTATGCCATTTGCAGAGCACAGACTCAAATGAGAGTGTCTGCTCTGTGTGGGACTTGTGTTCAGAGTCACATGGTCTAAATAAACTGCTTTCAATGCATTGTTATCTCTCTGAAATTGACTTTAGCAATGACTTTCTCTTCCTAAGAATCAAGCACATTCATATACTTTTTGTACTCACCTATTTTCATTCAGAACCTATTCAGGTCAGTCAATACTTATTGAAGAGTTTGTCCATATTTTCATGGATAGTTTTACTGTAGTAGCTTATACAAGATTTGACTGCAGCACTTATTAATCCATTCAATAAATAATCATTCATTGCCTTTTTCATTTAAAACGTTCTTATCTGATTATAACAATAATACATTTTCATATGAAATTTGTAAAATAAAGAGGTTCATGAATAAAAATATAAAGATTGCCTTTAAGGCACCAACCCACATAACCACTGCCATTTACATTGTGGTATCATTTTCATTTATTTAATCCCCCAATAAAGTAATTCCCTAGTGACAGAAAAAATGGCAGATTCATTAAAAAAAAAAAGTTCCTCCTTTATCAAATGAAAGCATGCTCATATTTTAGAGAAAAAAGAAAATATCACTCCTGTTCTACCTCCTACTCTATTCTTTCTAAGCATAAAGGAAGAAAATCAGACCCTTGCCACTGTTTTACAACCTGGTGTGGCGTCTTCTTTCACCTGCTAGTATTACCTAAGCTCCTGGATGCTGCCTGGATAATTCCCCTGCTTTCCTTAAAGTTATGGGAGAAGAGGGAACTGCAATGTTTAGTATCGCCTATGCTACTTTATATCTATATCACAGTCTGTTTGAGGTGGGAAAATCACAGGCAGTGCATGAATTGTAACTCTCAAAAACCCAAGTTAAATACCCTTTATTTTTTAAAAAAATTTTATATTATTTTTTTATATGGCAGGTTCTTATTAGTTATCTATTTTATACATATTAGTGTATACATGTCAATCCCAATCACCCAATTCATCACACTGCCACCACCCACCCTGCTGCTTTCCCCCCTTGGTGTCCATACGTTTGTTCTCTGCATCTGTGTCTCACTTTCTACCCTGCAAACCAGTTCATCTGTAACATTTTTCTAGGTTCCACATATATGCTTTAATATACGATATTTGTTTTTCTCTTTCTGACTTACTTCACTCTGTATGACAGTCTCTAGATCCATCCACGTCTCTACAAAGGACCCAATTTCGTTCCTTTTTATGGCTGAGTAATATTCCATTGTATGTATGTACCACAACTTCTTTATCCATTCGTCTGTCGATGGGCATTTAGGTTGCTTCCATGACCAGGCTATTGTACATAGTGCTGCAATGAACATTGGGGTGCTTGTGTCTTTTTGAATTATGGTTTTCTCTGGGTATATGCCCAGTAGTGGGATTGCTGGGTCATATGGTAATTCTATTTTTAGTTTTTTAAGGAACCTCCATACTGCTCTCCATAGTGGCTGTATCAATTTACATTCCCACCAACAGTGCAAGAGGGTTCCCTTTTCTCCACACCCTCTCCAGCATTTGTTGTCTGTAGATTTTCTGATGATGCCCATTCTAACTGGTGTGAGGTGATACCTCATAGTAGTTTTGATTTGCATTTCTCTAATAATTAGTGATGTTGAGCAGCATTTCATGTGCTTCTTGGCCATCTGTATGTGTTCTTTGGAGAAATGTCTATTTAGGTCTTCTGCCCATTTTTGGATTGGGTTGTTTGTTTTTTGATATTGAGCTGCATGAGCTGTTTATATATTTTGGAGTTAATCCTTTGTCCATTGATTCATTTGTAAATATTTTATCCCATTCTGAGGGTTGTCTTTTCATCTTGTTTATGGTTTCCGTTGCTGTGCAAAAGCTTTTTAAGTTTCATTAGGTCCCATTTGTTTATTTTTGTTTTTATTTCCATTAGTCTAGGAGGTGGATCAAAAAAGATCTTGCTGTGATTTATGTCAAAGAGTGTCCTTCCTATGTTTTCCTCTAAGAGTTTTATAGTGTCCAGTCTTACATTTAGGTCACTAATCCATTTTGAGTTTATTTTTGTGTATGGTGTTAGGGAGTGTTCTAATTTCATTCTTTTACATGTAGCTGTCCAGTTTTCCGAGCACCACTTATTGAAGTAACTGTCTTTTCTCCATTGTATATCCTTGCCTCCTTTGTCATAGATTAGTTGACCAAAGGTGTGTGGGTTTATCTCTGGGCTTTCTCTCCTGTTCCATTGATCTATATTTCTGTTTCTGTGCTGGTACCATATTGTCTTGATTACTGTAGCTTTGTAGTATAGTCTGAAGTCAGGGAGTCTGATTCCTCCAGCTCCGTTTTTTTCCCTCAAGACCACTTTGGCTATTCGGCATCTTCTGTGTCTCCATACAAATTTTAAGATTTTTTGTTCTAGTTCTGTAAAAAATGCCATTGGTAATTTGATAGGGATTGCATTTAATCTGTAGATTGCTTTGGGAAGTATAGTCATTTTTACAATGTTGATTCTTCCAATCCAAGAACATGGTATATCTCTCCATCTGTTTGTATCATCTTTAATTTCTTGCATCAGTGTCTTATAGTTTTCTGCATACAGGTCTTTTGTCCCCCTAGGTAGGTTTATTCCTAGGTATTTTATTCTTTTTGTTGCAATGGTAAATGGCAGTGTTAATTTCTCTTTCAGATTTTTCATCATTAGTGCGTAGGAATGCAAGAGATTTCTGTGCATTAATTTTGTATCCTGCAACTTTACCAAATTCATAGGTTAGCTCTAGTAGTTTTCTGGTGGCATCTTTAGGATTCTCTATGTATAGTATCATGTCATCTGCAAACAGTGACAGTTTTACTTCTTCTTTTCCAATTTGTATTCCTTTTATTTCTTTTTCTTCTCTGATTGCTGTGGCTAGGACTTCCAAAATTATGTTGAATAATAGTGGTGAGAGTGGACATCCTTGTCTTGTTCCTGACCTTAGAGGAAATGCTTTCAGTTTTTCACCGTTGAGAATGTGTTTGCTGTGGGTTTGTCGTATGTGACCTTTATTATGTTGAGGTAGGTTTCCCTCTATTCCCACTTTCTGGAGAGTTTTTATCATAAATGGGTGTTGAATTCTGTCAAAAGCTTTTTCTGCATCTATTGAGATGATCATATGGTTTTTCTTCTTCAATTTGTTAGTATGGTGTATCACATTGATTGATTTGCATATATTGATGAATCCTTGCATCCCTGGGATAAATCCCACCTGATCATGGTGTATGATCCGTTTAATGTGCTGTTGGTTTCTGTGTGCTAGTATTTTGTTGAGGATTTTTGCAACTATATTCATCAGTGGTATTGGTGTGTAATTTTCTTCTTTTGTGGTATCTTTGTCTGGTTTTGGTATCATGGTGATGGTGGCCTCATGGAGTGAGTTTAGGACTGTTTCTTCCTCTGCAATTTTTTGGAAGACTTTGAGAAGGATGGATTTTAGCTCTTCTCTGAATGTTTGATAGAATTCACCTGTGAAGCCATCTGGTCCTGGACATTTGTTTGTTGGACGATTTTTAATCACAGTTTCAATTTCATTACTTGTGATTGGTCTGTTCATGTTTTCTATTTCTTCCTGGTTCAGTCTTGGAAGGCTATACCTTTCTACGAATTTGTCCATTTCTTCCAGGTTGTCCATTTTATTGGCATAGAGTTGCTTGTAGTAGTCTCTTAGGATGCTTCCTATTTCTGCAGTGTCTGAAATTTTCATTTCTGATTTCATTAATTTGTGTCCTCTCCCTCTTTTTTATGATGAGTCTGGATAATGGTTTATCGATTTTGTTTATCTTCTCAAAGAACCAGATTTTAGTTTTATTGATCTTTGCTATTGTTTTCTGTGTTTCTATTTCATTTATTTCTGCTCTGATCTTTCTGATTTCCCTCCTTGTACTAACTTTGGGTTTTGTTTGTTTTTCTTTCTCTACTTCTTTTAGATGTAAGGTTAGATTGGTTATTTGAGATGTTTGTTGTTTCTTGAGGTAGGACTGTATTGCTATAAACTTCTCTCTTAGAACTGCTTTTGCTGCATCCCATAAGTTTTGGATTGTCGTGTTTTCATTGTCATTTGTCTCTAGGTATTTTTGATTTCCTCTTTGATTTCTTCAGTGGTCTCTTGGTTATTTAGTAATGTATTGTTTATCCTCACTGTGTTTGTGTTTTTTACGTTTTTTTCCCTGTAATTGATTTCTAATCTCATAGCGTTGTGGTCAGAAAAGATGCTTGATATTATTTCAATTTTCTTAAATTTACTGAGGCTTGATTTGTGACCCAAGATTTTATCTATCCTGTAGAATGTTCCGTGCACACTTGAGAAGAAAGTGTAGTCTGCTGTTTTTGGATCGAATGTCCTATAAATATCAATTAAATCTATCTGGTCTATTGTGTCATTTAAAGCTTGTGTTTCCTTATTAATTTTCTGTTTGGATGATCTCTCCATTGGTGTAAGTGAGGTGTTAAAGTCCCCCACTATTATTGTGTTACTGTCGATTTCCTCTTTTAGAGCTGTTAGCAGTTGCCTCATGTATTGAGGTGCTCCTATGTTGGGGGCATATATATTTATAATTGTTATATCTTCTTCTTGGATTGATCCCTTGATGATTATGTAGTGTCCTTCCTTGTCTCTTGTAACATTCTTTATTTTAAAGTCTATTTTATCTGATATGAGTATTGCTACTCCAGCTTTCTTTTGATTTCCATTTGCATGGAATATCTTTTTCCATCCCTTCACTTTCAGTCTGTATGTGTCCCTAGGTCTGAAGTGAGTCTCTTGTAGACAGCATATATATGGGTTTGGTTTTTATATCCATTCAGCGAGCCTGTGTCTTTTGGTTGGAGCATTTAATCCATTCACGTTTAAGGTAATTATCGATATGTATATTCCTATGACCATTTTCTTAATTGTTTTGGGTTTGTTTTTGTAGGTCCTTTTCTTCTCTTGTGTTTCCCACTTAGAGAAGTTCCTTTAGCATTTGTTATAGAGCTGGTTTGGTGGTGCTGAATTCTCTTAGCTTTTGCTTGTCTGTAATGCTTTTGATTTCTGCATTGAATCTGAATGAGATCCTTGCTTGGTAGAGTAATCTTGGTTGTAGGTTCTTCCCTTTCATCACTTTAAATATGTCCTGCCACTCCCTTCTGGCTTGTAGAGTTTCTGCTGAGAAATCAGCTGTTAACCTTATGGGAGTTCCCTTGTATGTTATTTGTCATTTTTCCCTTGCTGCTTTCAATAATTTTTCTTTGTCTTTAATTTTGGTCAATTTGATTACTATGTGTCTTAGCGTTTTTTCCTTGGGTTTATCCTGTATGGGACTCTCTGTGCTTCCTGGACTTGGGTGGCTATTTCCTTTCCCATGTTAGGAAAGTTTTCAACTATAATCTCTTCAAATATTTTCTCGAGTACTTTCTCTCTCTCTTCTCCTTCTGGGACCCCTATAATGTGAATGTTGTTGCATTTAATGTTGTCCCAGAGGTCTCTTAGGCTGTCTTCATTTCTTTTCATTGTTTTTTCTTTATTCTGTTCCGCAGCAGTGAATTCCACCATTCTGTCTTTCAGGTCACTTATCAATTCTTCTGCCTCAGTTATTCTGCTATTGATTCCTTCTAGTGTAGTTTTCATTTCAGTCATTGTATTGTTCATCTTTAATTCTTCTAGGTCTTTGTTAAACATTTCTTGCATCTTCTCAGTCTTTGCCTCCATTCTTTTTCCCAGGTCCTGGATCATCTTCACTCTCATTATTCTGAATTCTTTTTCTGGAAGGTTGCCTATCTCCACTTCATTTAGTTGTTTTTCTGTGGTTTTATCTTGTTCCTTCATGTGTTACATAGCCCTCTGCCTTTTCATCTTGTCTATCTTTCTGTGAATGTGGTTTTTGTTCCACAGGCTGCAGGATTGTAGTTCTTCTTGCTTCTGCTGTCTGCCGTCTTGTGGATGAGGCTGTCTAAGAGGCTTGTGCAAGCTTCCTGATGGGAGAGACTGGTGGTGGTTAGAGCTCTGGTGTTTCTCTGCTGGGCAGAGCTCAGTAGAACTTTAATCCACTTGTCTGCTGATCTGTGGGGCTGGGTTCCCTCCCTGTTGGTTGTTTGACCTGAGGCGACCCAGCACTGGAGGCTACAGGCTGTTTTGGGGGCTAATGGTGGACTCTGGGAGGGCTCATGCCATGGAGAACTTCCCAGAATTTCTGCCGCCAGTGTCCTCGTCCTCACGGTGAGACACAGCTACCCCCTGCCTCTGCTGGAGACCCTCCAACACTGGCAGATAGGTCTGATTCTGTCTCCTGTGGGGTCATTGCTCCTTCCCCTGGGTCCCTATGCGCACACTACTTTGTGTGTGCCCTCCAAGAGTGGAGTCTCTGTTTCCCCCAGTCCTGTCGAAGTCCTGCAATCAAATCCTGCTAGCCTTCAAAGTCTTATTCTCTAGGAATTCCTCCTCCCTTTGCCGGATCCCCAGGTTGGGAAGCCTGATGTGGGGCTCAGAACCTTCACTCCAGTGGGTGGACTTCTGTGGTATAAGTGTTCTCCAGTTTGTGAGTCACCCACCCAGCAGTTATGGGATTTGATTTTACTCTGATTGCGCCCCTCCTACCGTCTCACTGTGACTTCTCCTTTGTCTTTGGATGTGGTGTATCTTTTTTGGTGAGTTCCAATGTCTTCCTGTCGATGATTGTTCAGCAGTTAGTTTTGATTCCGGTGCTCTCGCAAGAGGGAGTGAGAGCATGTCCTTCTACTCTGCCATCTTGAACCAATCTAAATACCCTTCTTGATGGCACCTAAAAGGTGAATGAGTCCCCAGTTCTGACTCTTGACAGAAGATTCCTGGCAGTGGGGCACCAAAGAACCATAAGTATTATGATATGTTATTGCCTTCTCTCTTTATTTTCATTGAAATTTCATTGAGATAATTGTAGATTCACATGGAATTGTAAGAAATAATACAGAGAGACTCCATATATTTTTACCCAGTTTCCCCCAATGGTAACATATTAGAAAACAGAGTACAATGTCACAGCCAGGAGATTGACATTGGTGCAATCCACCTACAGTATTCAGCTTTCCCCGGTTTTACTTGTGCTCATTTGTGTGTGGGTGCATGTGTGTTTTAAGTTCTATTGTATTAAGCTGTATAGGATGCATAAGTATATCATGTTAATACAAGAATAATTGCATTAATTATATTAAGATCTATACAATGTTGTCACCTGTGTAAATTTGCATATCTCCCACCACAGTCAAGATACAAAACAGTTCGAACATCATGAGGATCCTTCGTGTTGCCTGTTATGACAAATATTTCTTTCCCACATCACTCCCCATTTTTAACCCCTGGCAACTTCTAATCTTTTCTAAAATTTCTAAATTTAAAAAATTTTGTCATTTCAAGAATGTTGTATAAATGGAATACATTCACTATGAAACCTTTGAGACTGGCTTTTTTTTTTTTACTCAGCATGATTCCCTGCAGATTTATCCAAGTTTTTGCATGTATCAATAGTTTGATCTTTTTTACTGTTGAGTAGTATCCCATGGTAGAAATATACCAGACACCTAAGTCTTTTATTTTATTTGGAGTGATTATAAATGGTATTATGTTTAAAATTTTCGTTTCCCTATGATTATTATTAGTATATAGAAATGCAGTTGATTTCGGGGTATTGATCTTGTATACTGCAAACTTGTTGAACTCACTTATTAGTTATAGGAGATTTTGTAGATTTCTTGAGTTTGCTACATAAACAATCATGTCCTCTGCAGTTTGGAATAGTTTTATGTCCTCCTTCCTGATCTGTGTGCCTTTTATTTCTTTTTCTTGCTTTATTGCAGTGGCTGGAACATCTAGTACTATGTTGTACAGCAGTGGTTCAAGCAGACCTCCTTACTTTTCCCCAGTCTTAAGAGGAAAGCATTCAGTCCTGGCTATGGGTTCTTTGCAGATGATCTTTATCAAGTTGAGGTAATTCCCCTCTATTTCTAACTCATGGCTTTTATTGTGAGTGGGTGTTACATTTTTTTATCAAATGCTTTTTCTGTGTCAATCAATATGATCACATAATTTTTCTTCTTTAACTTGTTGATATATTGAATTACATTTATTTTTGATTCTCAAATGAGAAGTGAATTTGGACAGGTGAAGAAGGGAGTACACTATGTAAGACTCTGAAAATGAAGCCAAGGTGTTTAGATGTGAATCTATTGCACACCATTTTCCAAAGTATGTTCTGAGACGTATGCTAATAGAGGATACATAAAGATGTAATTTCACAGTCAAACTAGTTTGAGAAACAGGGGTTTAAACTAAATTCATAGGCTTCTTCGCTCCTGATTTTCTCAGAACCTTTAATATGCTGCATTGAATGATATCTGCATTTCCAAAAGGGGATTAAAAAGTGTAAAGTTTCCAAACCCAGTTTATCCACAAAATCCGCATTTTCCATAATGTCTGTGATAATTAGAAGATGCACTTTGGGAAACATTGCCATAGGAAATAATTTTTTCTAATGAAAATTTCTGACCTGGGGAGTACCGTAGAAGAAAGGCAGTGTGCTGTGGTGGCTCTTACACATGGAACTTCAGGCAGGTTTCCTACCTGCTGAAAGCCCACTTCATTAGCTGTTGAGTGGGGAAAAAACCTGACTCCATGGGGGGGCAGTAGGATGTTGAGGTAAAGAGTGTGTGCTCTACAGTCAAACATCTGAGTGCACATCCTGGTTTTGTTACCTAAAAGGTGTGGGGAACATTGGGTAAGTTACTTAATCACCCTGTGCCTGTTTCCTCACATGTAATGTAAGAATAGTAACAATTCCTATTTTCTAAGATTTTTAAAAGGCTTAATGAATGAAACATGTAAAGCCTTAGAGAAGTGTCAGGCAACTGGTAACCACTTAACAGTCATTACCTGTGCTGTTTATAGTTGAAGGATTAAGTGAGATGATCAGAAAAATGCCTATCAATTTTATTACTCAGAAAGTAGTTATTAGGAAAGTAGATCCAAGGGCAGTTGTAGGATGAGTTAGAAGCAGGTGAATCTATGCTTCCATGTTGGATGCTTTGAGGACTAGGCCGGTGAGAGTACAGATGTAGAGGTTGCTCTTTTAAATATTTTCTTTGACTCTGCAGTATTTGGTGATTGAATATGAGGGGTTGAAAAAGATGACCCAAAGGTGACACCAGTGTTCAGCCTCGGCATTAGGGAAATGGATATTGTACCCCCCATGAATGAAGTGTGTCCAGGATATTAACATGTCAGCCAGATAATTTTAGCATTCTCATTAAAAAATAATAGATTTTTTATTTCTGGTTTTAATAAATGCAGGAAAATAAAGAGTTTCAGCCTGTTTATGCTAAACTATGAAATCTGATCCATGTTGGTAAAGGAACAATTTGATTACATAGCTATACTACAAGGAAAATTATGCCCTTGATGCAACTTTGAACTTTGAGGACATCTCAGCTTTTTATTTAGGGCACTGAAGTGGTGGAATGGCTCCTCAGAGGAAATTAAGAGAGAGAAAGGCATGCTGGTGCTCAGAATAGCAGAGAAGATTGAAATAAATGGGAAACGTGGTAAAATGACTAAGCCAAATATATAAGATAAAGTTAGATCATAGTTATTGTTTATTGAACACCTGCTACATACTGGCCATTGCTTTTGGATTGGGGATACAGTTAGCGTGACCAACTGCCAAGGTATACCTGGGACTGTCCTGGTTTTAGCACTGAAATCCCATGTCCAGGGAAACTTCTTGGCCTCAGGCAAACCAGGATGGTGGGTCACACTCGGCACAGCAGTGAACAAGGCAGTCTTTGCACTCAAGGAACTCACATTCAAGTTGGGGGATCCAGAGACAGATGCAAAGCAGATAAAAATAAGACAAAAGGCACAGTTTTATATATAGTGCAGCATCAGGTTAGAAGGAATGTAAACTATTTATATATTGGTTCATCTATTCATTTTGAAAAAGGAGCTGGCTCCTTCTATATCTCGTGCGGGAAAGAGAGGGTCACCGCAGTTCATAATTTGACTTTCAGAAGGATCACTGCTTACCCCCTCAGAGTGGATACACATGAAGTGGGTAGGCTCCCATTGCCCTGAGGGAAGGGAATAGAAGGACTGTTTTTCTGTCTGACCCAGCTTGCCCTTCACAGGACCTGGTGGGAACTTTTCAAAGAGGCCACATGCACCGGGGAGAGGAGGATGGAGACTCTGGCCCTGCCTTCTTGACAGCCAGCAGTGTTAGAAGCTTTATGATGGATAAGGGTAATCCTGATTGAGAGCTGGGTAGAAAAGACACCATAGCCTCCCAAGGTGACCAGGAGCTGATCAGGAATGAAGATGGGCTGGACCCAGCACCAGGACCCAGGTGGTCTTGGTTACTGCTGTATAAGTGGAGACCAACTATCCTGATTTGTCCAGGACTGAAGGGTTTCCTTGCTCATGGGACTTCAAACCCACAGCTAGCTAAGGTGGCTTTTAAGATGACCTATTATCCAAACCAAGACACTTTTTTTAAAAATTAATTAATTTATTTATATTTTATTTTTGGCTGTGTTGGGTCTTCGTTTCTGTGCGAGGGCTTTCTCCAGTTGCAGCAAGCGGGGGCCACTCTTCATCGCGATGCACGGGCCTCTCACTGTCGCGGCCTCTCCCATTGCAGAGCACAGGCTCCAGACGCGCAGGCTAAGTAGTTGTGGCTCACGGGCTTAGTCGCTCCGTGGCATGTGGGATCTTCCCAGACCAGGGCTCGAACCCATGTCCCCTGCATTGGCAGGCAGATTCTTAACCACTGCGCCACCAGGGAAGCCCAAGACACTTTTGAGAATGAAATGGGAGGCTGTTAATAAACACACCAGTTCAACCAGGTGTATGTTGGAGCCATTCTGGGGAGCTCCAGAGAGAGATGGGACCCTATCTACATTAGACTACATTTATTCTGGATTCAAATTCCAGGAAGATGTGGGGCCTTGTGTAGCTGAGGCAGCAAACCTTCCCTTATCTAGTTACCCTGCCATGGTGACAAGCTATGGGGACAATGACCTTGGTGTAATTGTTAACCAAACAGCTCAAATATAAGCTCCATTACTCGACTGCAGACAAAACTGTCCTCAGGGCACCAGCAAAGCAGAGGAACAACCATGACAACAAAAATAAAAGTTCAGAAATTTGCAATAACAATATCTAGCAAGGATCTAATTTAAGTATATATATGGTTTTTCTAATTGAGGTGTAGGTGATGTACAATATTACATAAGTTTCAGGTGTACAAGGTAGTAATCCACAATTTTTAAAGACTATATTCCATTTACAGTTATTATAAAATATTGGCTATATTACCCATGTTGTACAATATATCCTTGTAGTTTATTTATTTGATACATACTAGTTTGTAACTCTTTAATCCCCTACCCCTATCTTGCCCCTTTCTCCTTTCCTCTCCCCACTGGTAGTCATTAGTTTGTTCTCTGTATCTGTGATTCTGTTTCTTTTTTGTTACATTCACTAGTTTGTTTTATTTTTTACATTCCACATATAAGTGATAATCATACAGTATTTGTCTTTCTCTGACTTATTTCACTTAACATAATATCCCCCAAGTCCATCCATGTTGTTGCAAATGGAAATATTTCATTCCTTTTTATGGCTGAGTAGTATTCTAGTGTATTTATTTATACTACATCTTCTTTATCCATTCATGTTTTGATGGACACTTAGGTTGCTTCCATATGTTGGCAATTGTAAATAATGCTGCCATGAACAGTGGGGTGCATGTATCTTTTCGAATGAAGGTTTTGGGTTTTTGTTTTGAATACCAAGGAGTGGAATTGCTGGGTCATATAGCAATTCTATTTTTAGTTTTTTGAGAAACCTCCGTACTGTTTTCCACAGTGGCTGCACCAATCTACATTCCCACCAACAGCGTGCAAGGGTTCCCTTTTTTCCACATCCTTGCCAACCTTTGTTATTTATGTTCTTCTGATGATGGCCATTCTGACAGTTGTGAGGTAATATCTCATTCTGGTTTTGATTTGCATTTCCCTGATGATTAGCAATGTTGAGCATCTTTTTATGTGACTGTTGTCCATCTATATGTATTCTTTGGAAACACATCTATTCAAGTCTTCTGCCCATTTTTTAAAATTCAGGTTGTTAGTTTTCTTGAGTCATATAAACTGTTTATATATGCTGGATATTAATCCCTTATTGGTCATATCATTAGCAAATATTTTCTCCTGATCTGTAGATTGTCTTTTCGTTTTGTGGATGGTTTCCTTTGCTACACAAAAGCTTTTAAGTCTAATTAGGTCCCATTTGTTTATTTTGCTTTAATTTCCTTTGCTTTAGTAGACAGATCCAAAAAAATATTGCTACAATTTATATCAAAGAGTGTTCTGCATATTTTCCTCTAGGAGTTCTATGGTTTCTGGTCTTATATTTAGGTCTTTAATCCATTTTGAGTTTATTTTTGTATAATGGTGTTAGAGAATGTTCTAATTTCATTCTTTTACATGTAGCTGTCCAGATTTACCAGCACCACTTATTGAAGAGACTGTCTCTTCTCCATTGAATATTCTTGTCTCCTTTGTCGTAGATTAAATGACCATAAGTGCATGGGTTTATTTCTGGGCTCTCTATTCTGTTCCATTGAGCTATGTTTCTGTTTTTGTGCCAGTATCATACTGTTTTGATTACTGTAGCTTTAGTAGTATACTGTAGTATAGTCTGAAGTCAGGGAGTGTAATACCTCCAGCTCTATTCTTCTTTCTCAAGATTGTTTTGGCTATTTGGGGTCTTTTGTGCTTCTATACAAATTGTAGGATTATTTCTTCTTGTTCTGTGAAAAATACACTTGGTATTTTGATAGGGATTGGATTGAATCTGTAGATTGCCTTGGGTAGTATGGTCATTTTAACAATATTATTATTCCAATCCACAAACACAGTATATCTTTCTATCTGTTTGTGACATCTTCAATTTCTTTCATCAGGGTCTTATCATTTTCTGAGTACAGATATTTTACCTCCTTTGGTAGGTTTATTCCTAGTTACTTTATTCTTTTTGATGCGATTGTAAATGGGTTTGTTTTCTTAATTTCTCTTTCTGATAGTTCATTGTTAGTGTATAGAAATGCAACATATTTCTGTATATTAATTTTGTATCCTAGCACATGTATGTTTTGTGCTGTTTTGGAAAGTAAAAAATTTCTTTAAAGTACCTGGGATGCAGCAGTATTGAGAGTGTAATAGGCTGAATGAAATATTCAGAGCTTTGTGTCTGAAATTCCCCATCTGGGTGGAGGGCACTCGGCTGGGATAACATGAGGGTGGGGTTTGCCAGCCTGGGTGCTCCACTGGGGCTGGCAGGGTCTGTGCTGTCATCAAAGTCCTGGGAGCTGGAGGCCCCGTGGCTAGTCCAGAATGGATCAGGATTTGCACATAAGTCTGTTTGCAAAGGCCATACTCTTTTGTTTATAGGGGAGTAACTCTCACTCTCTCTCACTGACTAACCATAATGCAGAGGGAGTGTTATCACATAGCAGCAGCACAGAGTAACGTGGGATGCAGAGGAGAAAGGAATGAGCTCTGTCAGGGGATGGCTGCGGAGAAGAGATAGTGAATATCTGCAAGTCCCCATCCGTCCATGGGCAGTGGCTGTCTGCTGCTTCCTGGGGTCTTTAGAACCAATTCCCAAAGAGGAACTTAGTACTTCCCCGGGCCTGATACTCAGGTCAGGAGTCCTGAAAATGTGTGTGCAGGTATTTATTTCCTTGAAACCTTGAGACCATCAGGAGAGGGGAGGTTGATAAACAGAGGAGGAAGAAGAAGACAGTGGCCAGTGGAGTCCTGGGTGCTGCCTGCTAGGCCCAGCAATGCCACACCAGGTGAGGAGAGGGTGTGGGCTCCCAGTCTGGGTAGAACTTTTCAGAATGGCTCATTTGCTGTCTTATTTTTATGAGTGGATGTGTGTTGAAAAAAGTTCTTCACTTGGTATATTACAGACATTTTGCATGTCTAAATAGAGATCTGCATAACCATTAAAGAGCCGAAGAGCATCCCAGCCTATGGACTTAGCACAATTAATTGAGCAAGTCCACTAGAGAAAGGCATGCAGATTGTTTCCAGTTTTCATTAATAGAAATAATGCTGTAATAAACATTTCCATTTTTAAACACAGATCTTTGCTAAATTTATTGTTCTTTAGGATAAATATCTTGTGGTGACCTTGCTGGGTCAGAGGATACAATAAGTCATATCTTAACTCTTCTGCGTAGAAAATGTGTACCTGTGTGCATTTGCACTCACAGCATCTGGCATTTGTGTTTCCATCTGCTCTTGTTAACAATGGTCACTATCATTCTTTTCATGTGTATATTTACATATTTGACATGCAAAAATTAATTTGTCATTGTTTTCATTTTTATTTATTCATTCATTTCATTTATTACAACTGGTGAGATTAAATAGCTTTTTACATTTTTCTATCTGTAGTCCTTCTTATGTGAATTGATGTTTAGCATCCATTGCCTGTTTTCTGTTGGGACATTTGTGGGATTTCTTTTTGTCATTGATATTTAAGTACTTTGCACTTAGAAAATACTATACTTCTGTGTCATCCCTCTCCTGATTGTCCTGCCTTTTGCTTTGTTAGTGTGTGATATTTGCTACGCCAGAGTTTTAAGTTTTTATGCAGGAAAAGCTATCACATTTTCCCCGGCTTTGGCATTTTATATGTATATATATATATATATATATATATAAAAAAAAAAATATATATATATATATATATATATACACACATATATATATATATATCTTAAAATGTGTACCTTAATATATTTATATATATACATATTCTAAATGTATGTAATCTCAAAACCAAAAATCCATCTCTACCCTCAAGCTTATAAAACATGTTCTCCCCTTTTTTAGAATATTTTTCTTTTTCGAATTATTAATACCTTTGAAATGTGTGCTGCTGTGACAGTTGAGTGTAGTGATCAGGGTCCTTAGTTGTAACTTTCCAAAGTACTTCTGTCTAAGGTGAGAAGGAAGCAACTTGAAGGGACAAGGGACGCGGAGCAGGTCACAGAACGAATGGGTGTGAGTTGAGGGGCACTGGCTCCGTGCCACTAGGCTGGCCACAGTTCCCCCAGCGCCGCCCCCACAGGCCTGTGAAGACACCCCTGCAGCCGGCACAGGCCCTGCCGCCACCCCACAGGGACACCCAGCTCCCCTGCTGCTGGCAGAGCCTGTGTGCTGCTGTCTTGGGCATACTGGTGGGGCTGCAGCCCTGCCGCCCTCTGGCCAGAATGGACCCTTGGGGCCCTGCTGATACCCTGCTTTGAATCCTCAAGCTTTGGATTTGGATTCCGATGGAATAAATGTGTTGGCAAGAGTCTAGGTCCCCCACCCAGACACTAGCTGTGCGGGCCCTCTGGTGGGCGTGGGGAGGTCCTGCTGCCCGGGGGTGGCAGACGTCCACGGGGTGGGGTGAGGGGGTGGGTGCCGACTGCAGCTTTTCCCAATAGCCAGTCACTTTCACTAACACCCTACAGTAGACACTGAGTTCTTTCCCTGTTGTGCTGAAATGTCACTGTTGTCATATGCTGAACATCGGTAATTCTTTTGTTTAAACCCAAATTAGTTCTGGGTTTATTAAAAAGAGGCTGACAACCTGACTTGCAGAGCCACCATTCACTGTCTACTCATTTCTGAAAAACCGTTTTCCATGAGACCTAATTACACTTTGTTTGATGCAACTTAATTAAGGGAGAGCATTTTACACGTATGTGAAACATCTACCCAATCCTGGCCGACTAGAACATTGGGTGACACAGGAGTTTAGATGTTAGTGTTGAAAAGATGGTAAACCATTCACATAAGACAAAGAAAGCCCTTTCAGTGAAGTAAGAGAGTATTTCATGTCCCACAGTTGCTCAAAGCACCATTTTCTCCTCCAGGAGACCTCTTCCCTTTGCTTAGCCATATTCTTGATATTTTTCCTCAGTGAGGTTGACTGACTTCTCGGGTGAGCTGAGCTTCCGCCACAGATCTGGTTACTTCTTTCTCTAACTCACTCGTTAGCCAGAGGGAACTCTGATGAAAAAGTTCTGTATCGGTTTCCTGAATGGTTTGTTGCTTATTATTATTTCAAGCCTGATTGTATCAGAACGGCAACACCTGTGCAGATATTCTTGCTGTTATGAAGGAACGCAGCAGATCCCCCTCTGGTCCCAGCAGAGGTACATTTGTTTTGAAATCTTTGAAGGGATCCTGGTTTCCATTCAGAGCTGCTCTCTGGGCTGCATGAGATCAGTAAACCACCTTCATTTTTTAGGTAAGCAGCACCTTTAAGCCCAAACTATTAGGTGGGTCTGGAGTGAAGGAAGGGAGTGAGCAAAGATGTAAGGTGTAACACAGGAAAAAACAGCAGAGTCAAGTGCATCTGGCCTTGTAAGTCAGTAAGAAGTTGGATATTCTTTTGAGGATGGTGAGGCCTTGAAGGGAGTGACACAAGTCAGGCAGGTGTTTTAGGAAGCTTCCTCTGTCCCACAATTAAGTGCTCAAAAGATATTTGTGTGACACAAGGCAGCACTTCAAGGTCTTTTGCATGCTTTCAGGCATACACGGTGTGCAGAAGAGACCAGCCCGAGTGTGTGACCTGTCGTTCAGTGTTTGGGGCAGGTTAGACCCCAGCAAGTGGCTTCTCTTCTGTCAGATGCCATCTTTTCTCCCCAGTATTTCCAGGAATTGCATGAACTCAACTTCAGCCACAGCCCTTCATGGTGGTTTAACCTCCATTCCCTAGTACATCAAAAGGATAAGTAAAACTAACTCTGCTGTCCTCTGGAACAACCTAGAAACTATTGCATGTCTGGGACAAAGAAGCTGATAGACTTGTGGGGGACAGTTCTTAGGAAACCACCAACGTGTGTGCTTTTTGTGTCAGAGAATCAGAGAGTCAGAAAACAACACCGAAAAGAGTATCTAGGAGGTAGGATTCAAACACCCTGAGATATGGGCAGAGATAAGCTTCCTGCACTTCAGAGACTTCTGACTCTGAAGTGCTTTGATTGGCAGGAAAACAAATGGGGAAGAAAAGGCAAAGTAACCAATTTCAAGTTTTTTGTGTGTAGTTTCAGTTCAGAGTTAGAACATTCACAGTGAAAGTACATCCTTTCAGATTGTAGAAGCTTAGGTGGGGCAAAGAGAAGGACAGAAGTATGTCTGAGTTGGGAATGAGTCTGAGAAGCTAAAACGGTAAAGATGCTTCCAGAAGCAGGGACACTTCTTGACTGGTTTTAATCCTCCTTAGTGAAATATTAGTGATTTACTCCAGCTCCGACCTGAGGGAGCTCTGGTGGAGAGGGCATAGGACGAATGCCCCCAGCTGGTCCCAAGATGCCAACTAGGGGATGAGCACAGCCGGGGAGATGGCCTTGACCGAAAGGGGGTGAGGCCAAGAGGCCACGGTAAACAGGAAGCCCTTAACCAAGACACACACCGGGAAAGAAGAGTCAGAGTGTGCAGAGCGCTCACATCTCAAGGTTAGTAACCTTCTAGGAAAAAGACTGGACGTGACCAAGTTCACACTTTTAAAATTATTAGTGGGTGGGAGTTCGGGCTGTGGATACAGGAAGATGACCAGTAGGTAAAGCAGGAGGGGAGCTGCGGGTAAAAGCTTTAATGAATGGTTGATCTCTATGAACCTGTACGTTTACTGATGGGCATAGTTTAGTAAAAGGGTGTTGCATAAAGTCCTTTTTCTCAATCTGTTCCTGGGAAAATCTGATAGTTTGGGTCTTGAGAATAAGAAAATTTAGCTCTTTTACCAGTGTCGGGCTATCAGGCTTAAACTACCTTCCTTCAAGTAAGCCTGAGCAAGGATGAACTTCAGTAATAAAGGTTCGCTCTCCAGGTATAAATAACCCTAAGCAAGGGCTGGTGAACTTTTTCTGCGAAGGGCCAGAAGGTTAATACTTCTGGCTCTGCAGGCCACGTGGGCTCTGCTGCAGCTCCTCAGAGTGGCACAGAAACAGCCGTAGACACGTAGACAAACGGGCATGTCTGAGTTCCAGCTAAACTATCTCCAGCAATGGGACAGTGGGCTGGCTTGTTCTGAAGGATCCCCCTGAGGCTGAACTAAAGTCTCTTCTTTGAATGGAAGTAAGTTTTTATGGCCCCTCAGCGGCAGCGGAACCTGTCCTGGGGGCAGGTCTGTGACTCGCCACAGGCCCTGGTTGGAAAGATTCTCTTAAGAAGATGCTGTGAGGTAGGGAGGGGAAACCTGGACCACCTGCACCCCCTGGAAGCAGGAGCCTCTGAGCAGCCCAGACCTCCCAGCCACGGGCACCATCAGGTCTGCCTCTAAAAACAAGGGAGGGGACTAAGGACCACACAGCTGTGACCCTTCCGGCCCAGCGGCTTGTTCTCAGGGCTTAGCCCGGGTTTTCTCTTTCACAGGCCTCCCCCCACCTCCAGCATGTGGACAGCTGTCCAAGCTGGGGAGGAAAGATGTGGGAGCAGGAACGGGCTCCCAGACACAGCAGGAGTCTCAGCGCGGGCTGGGGAACGCTGGCTTGGGGAACCGAGTGGAGACTAGGATCCTCCCAGTTTCAGAAAGGGCACCGGCATCCGGGAAAGCAGAACATCTCACAGAGGGCAGAGCGGTGTGGCTGAGGAGGTGGAGAAGGTCTGTAAGGACAGCCAGGAGAGGAAGCAGCAGGTCTGAAGAGGGGCACCCAGCCCAGGCCACCTAGGGGCACCCAACCCAGGTGAACTTGTGAGACGAAGTCACTTCTGAGATTTGCTGAGACGTATTCAACAGTAGAGAAATCCAGGAATATCTTGATTAATGCCATCCTTGAGGATGAAGCTCTTTTATACAGACAGCTCTATTAGAAAAAAGCCTTGCGCCAAAATCCCTTCATAAATCATGCAAAAAATGGCTGCCTACACAACAAAAATAGCTCCAGACCAGTCTCTGTTTGCCTTTGGTTAGACGTTGATAAATAGGGCTCATCCTTAGCAAAGTTGTAACAGCTGAACTTTATCTTCAGTCCCATGTCTTTCTGCACCTTTCGTTCACATCTGAGACCTCTAGGTCCTTTGAGTTTAGACATATCAGAATGCAAGTGCCCTTCTGCTTTCTTCATCCTTTAGCTACACTGACTTCGGTGCCTTGCGAATGAAGGGGTTACTACAAGTTATTATCAATGAGCACCTGTTTTCCAGTAATCCTCCCACATTCCTGAGTCCTTACTCCCAGTGCGGGGGGGCGGGGGCGGGCATTCACTGAGGGTCTTTCTGTCTTTCTGAAGTGAAATATAATTTCCTTGACTCTGATTGGATCTACTCAGTCCACGCTTGGCTTCTCCACCTCCAGCCCCCAAATTAGTCATAGTTGTCAGTGGAATGGCTCAGATTTGTCATAATATCCCAGTGGTTTGGGAGAAGTGGATGCCCAAACCAAAACAGGCTTTTGTTAGCAGTGAGGAGAGGGAAATGGGTGATGCTCGGCTCTCTTTCTAAGAATTTAAATCAGATCATGTAATTCTGGTGCCTAAAAGCCTCCAACAGCTTCCACTTGCTCTCAGAATTGTATCAAAATCTTCATCCTATCTATCTACACAATCTGATCTCTTGTCACTGTCTGTCCCCATCTCCTCCCAATGGCTCCAGCTACAATGATTTTTTAAAACAAGTTCCTCCTAGAGCTGTTATTGCTTATGCCATAGACACATGTCCCAGGAATCGTGCTTGGTGCTGGAGTGACAGATGTAAGCAAGATGTCAAGTTTGAACTCCCTTATGGATGTCATTCAAGACACTTTCAAACAAGACCCAATTTCATTTTTGTCCCTTCCCACCCACTAGACGGTAATCACATCATTTCCTGAAAATGCCCCGTGTTTTTGCACCTTTATCTCCTCTTCTCATTTCTCTACTTGGAAAGTCTCATTCAGGTTGGAAGGCCCAGGATGTGGTGCACTTTTTTTTTTTTTTTTTACAAAATCTTCCCCAAATCTGTTAGAATGAATTGTTCCTCTCTGGGATGTTGTAAAACTTGATCAAAGAAATGATCTAGTTTTATTATAACGAATTGCTCCTTTAATCTACCTGACCCAATACTTTATACATGACTAGAGGGCAGAGACTGTGTCTTTCTCATGCTTGTGTCTCCAGGACCTAAGCAGGGTACCTGGTAGAGCTCAGTAAAATTTTTGTCAAATTGTTTCATTAAATTACTTACAAAACAGAGATGAGAGTTACTTCATCTGACTATATCACAGAGCTGTTATAGGCACAGATAATATAGATGTGAAAGGTTTTGGAAAATAGAATGCTCTGTAACCATAAGGTAGCACTATACGTTATTATATGGACACATTATAATTTTGTTCTGATTATCATTACATTTTTTATTTCATATTTGATTTCATGTTTCCTGAGAAAGTTCCCACATTAGATACTGTTGTTAAGGAGAGGACACCTGCTGGTGAACTTTTGGATGGAATCACATAGGCTTAGAGTCAGCATTAGGCAAACTTGTCTTTAGTGGTGCCTGCTCCCCCTTTTCTCAATTTTTACCCCCCTTTTATTTTGACCCTCTCATCAGGGGTCAAATGCATTCTTACATTGTTGCCTCTTGTTACAGAGGCAATAATATATTTTTATGCTGACATGGTTATACGTTCCCAGCAAGTTCTTAGGAAACTGAACTGTTATTTTATAAGAGAGGGAAGGGAGCAATGACGCACCTACTAAGATTATGTAAGATGGAACCATGGGGGAAATTAGGTGAAGGGTACACAGATCCTCTCTGTACTATTTCTGCAAATTCCTGTGACTGTAAAATTATTTCAAAATAAAAAGTTTAAAAAAATCAACGATAATGGTGATTTGTATATTCCCTGAGCCACGATACTTTGGAATCTGGAGGGCCTTCAGCGGTCCCTTCATCACCCCCAAAGCAAATGCCTGAGGTCAGCGAAGAGGCAGATGTGACAGGAAGGCCATGCCCCGTGGGCCGTCCATGCTGGTGGAGCTGCAGGCCCCTCCCCGTGCCCTGTAGACTCTGCCCCAATGTCACATTCTCAGTGCAGACTCCCCAGCCCTCCTATCCCGGGGGGAAACACTACCACCCCATCCCGGTCCCCACTCTCCTGCTTTGTTTTTCTTCATGCACTTACCACCTAACTCTATTTTGTCCTTCTTTATTTTATTTTATGCCTCCTCCCACTAGAATGTAAGTTCCATTATGGCAAGGATATATTTTTTTTAATTTATTGCTGTATCCTCATCGCCTAGAGCAGAGTTGGGCCCAGAGCATGCACTCAGAGAATGTTTGTTCAAATGAATGAATCTTTGTAGAAAATGAAAGCTTGAAAATAAGCTATTTCCCCGAGAGAGAAGTAACTCAAATCTGCCCATCTTTGTACGAGAGCAAACCTGACTTTGAAGCTAAGACCTTTTTCCTGTGTTCATACTTCAGATAAAGAAGACACTGCTGATAGGATCTGAGAGGAAGGAAACAGTGCACCGTGCTGGGGCTCTCAATGTGACATTATAAAATTGTCTTTCTCTAGACTGGCCTCCCAAACAGGTTCCAGAGATGGATTACCTTACTTTCCTCTTGGCTATTCTTTATGTATACAAAGGTAAAGATAATGTCTTCATTTAAAGAATTTACTCCTTTTTTAGTCTTATAGTGTGACTTGTTCAGAATTTATAATGCTCTTAGTTGGCTTAGATAATTTCTCACTTGTTCAGAAAAACTACAAGTTGTAAATACCAATTATCAGCAGTGGAAACCTTTTTAGACTAAGGTAGAAACTGTTAGCCTTTACCATGATCTCAGTTTACTATCTTGCTAGGTCTAGAGTAAGCTTCAGATGTCTGTTTGGTGTTTCAATCATCAGGTCTAATTGAATTCACATGATCACATGATGGTGTGTCTTTCAGCTCGATGTGAAGAGATATTTTGGGACACAACTGTTAAACTTGCTAAGAATATGGCCCTAGAATGTGTGTATCCATCAAAGGACACTTTAACCCAGATGGAGTGGTTCAAGATCAAGACACTGGAGAGAGAGTCCATAGCCATTTTCAACCCTACTTACCGTGTGATCATAAGAGAGCCGTACGCTGATAGGGTTTACTTTTCAAATTCAACCACGGCCTCTAACGATATGACCTTGTCCTTCCATAATGCCTCTGAGGTGGACGTTGGCTTCTATTCCTGCTTTCTTCATACTTTCCCACATGGAACCTGGGAAAAGGTGATACAGGTGGTTCCATCAGGTAAGTGAAATTTTTATTTACCTTTTTACCCATCTACAATATTTGTTTCTGTAAAGACCAGGTAGAAGCTGTGAAATGCTTTATCATATTTTTGTGCCATTTTCCAATTCCATTTCTAGATTCTATATTATTATTTCAAAGAAATAATACTGTGAATCAATTCCGTTTTTCTTAATGTGCTATCATTTCCAAGTAGAAGAAGCGTCTCTTGAATTCGAATGTCATGGGAGAAAGCACAGGCTTTATCTTGTCTTAATGAGAGCTTGAACGTAGATTAAGCTGATGTTGGCAATGTTTGGGTTCAGGGATCAGACACCTCCTGTGACGTAGTCCCATTTCCTTTCGCTTCCAACCCTGCTTGTTCAGAGTCCTTTCTGTAACACCAAATCTGGGTTTATTAGTGAATCCTAGGCAGAGTTCAAGCACTGGCTCTGTTTTTAGCTTCATCCAAGTTTCACTAGAGAAGATGCTTCAGGAATTGCAGGCTGTCATTTCAGAAAGAATCTAATGATCTCTTGAAGTATTTCCTGCCATGTCTACCAGTGATTGTGCTTTGACGCTTAGTTAGTCCTACAAGTAATAGCCACATGGATTGGGTGTGGTATGTTGGAAAAACTTGGGTTTTATAGCCCTTACTTCCTTTATAACCTTATATTGGCTGCTCAGTCCCTCTGAATCTCAGGTTCCTGAACAGTAAATTGAGTTAATAATACCATTCTCTTTGTTGAATGGTTTAGGGATCTTATATGTAAGGAACTTGGCCCATGGTAGTCGGGGAATGGTAGGTATTATTATTACTGTCACTATTATTATTTCCTAGGCTTTTGATACAAAATGACTAGTGATGAAAGTTTTAGTTGTCAGAGATAGTCTCGGGAAAGAAATAATTTGGGACTGTGTGTTTCTTGTCTGGTGTCTCTCAAATTGTATCCCAAATAGACATCCAGCAGAGCACATCAAATACCACCTGATATAGTGCTTTCTTTTTAAGAAATCCATATTATAAAAGAACAATTTAAAGTACTAATATAAGGAATATCTAATGGTCAGGAAGTAAGAAAAATTCCCATGTGTTAGTTTTCCCTTTCTCTTTAGGTGTACCTAAGTTCAATGATAATTCTGTGTATATGGGTGAGGCTTACAGAGTGTCCATTAGCAAAATCTCTTCAGCTAAGTACTTACTTATTACAGACTCCATTTTGCCCCCCAGGGTCTCATTTGCTGCGTGTGCAGCCACCTGTGAAATGCTGTTTGTGCGTCTTCAGTGTATAGTCCACTCTGATTAGCCATGCAGGTGGCGGAGAGGATGGGAAGGGTCTTAGGTGTGAGCTGTTTGGCACGTGGCCTGAGCCACCATGGCCAGAGATAGATGCCCCTCCCCACCCTGCCTCGTGTGGTGAGCTTTTGTAGTTTGGGTCCCAAATCGGGTATTCCGATTTCTGTAAAGAACAACCAATTGAAAACAGGTACACCTGAAACTAACACAACATTGTAAATCAACCATACTCCAGTAAAATTAAAATATTAAAAAAACAAAAATGTCCATCAAGAGAGGAATGGCTAAAGAAGATATTGTACATATATTCATATATACACTAATATGTATAAGATAGATAACTAATAAGAACCTGCTGTATAGCACAAGGAACTCCACTGTACAGTAGAAACTAACACAGCATTGTAAAACAACTATACCCCAATAAAAAAAAAAAGAAGGAAAAAAAGAAAACAGGTAGAGCGGTGGTTACCAGGGTGGGGAGGTGGGGAACGGGGGAGACAGATGTTGGTCAGAGTACAGAGTTGAAGTTATGCAGGATGAACAAGTCTAGAGACCCAATGTACAGCACGAAGACATTAATGATAGTTAATATCATTGTCTTGAACACTGGAAATTTGCTAAGAGAGTAGATTTCAGGTGCTCTTATCACCAAAAAATGGTAACTATATGGGGAGAAGATGTGTAAATTAGCTTGACTATAGTAATCATTCCACATATCATTTTGTTGTATATGCCCTAAACATATGCAATTTTTATTAAAAGCAAAACAAAACAAAAACAGGTAGCTTGACCTCTTGTGAAGGTTTAGGATAGAGGGTAGCACTAAATTATTGAGAACTAAATTATGGTTGCCACACCAAAGTAGGATTTTTAGCATCATGTATGAATGATTTTGGCAATATTTTCTTAATTTTATCATCCAGATTTATTTCTCCTATTATTATTTTGAGGATAGGAAAAGGGAGATCTCTGCCTCATGGGGCTTTTTCAAAAACAGTGGTGAGATTTTCAGTCAGTCGCCAAGAAAGGGGCGGCCAACTCTCCATCTAGTTCAGATTAGAGTCTGATGGTATTCTTAAACATATTTTGCTGTTGTTTTTGATCATTTGTATTTTTAAAGAATAGATTGCATTAACCAGCCAGTGAGAGTATTTCATTCACTTTTGAGATTTGGAGAGCTTCATTTTTTTTTTTAAACTAAGAAAGGTAGTGAATTTATAAAATATAGTAGCTGTATTTACATTAAATATACTTAAATATACTTAACCTTAAATATACTAAATTAACCTTAAATATACTTAAATTCTTCCATGTGTGCTTTATTAACAACATATCAGGATCTACAAATATTACATGCTTGTATAACATAAAGGGGGAGTTGATGATCTATTTAACAGTGAAAGATTGGACTTGGAATCTGGAAATCTTAATCTGTATAATAGATCGTTAAGATCTGCAAAAAGGTGAAGGAATTGAGCCACATGCTCTCTAAATATACTGATTTCTCCTGTTCACTGAAAGCTGATGATGTGTGAGGAACTTGATCAGTACCTTACCTAGGTCTTCTCGTTTAACGCCCCCTGCACACTTGGCTGTGGATGTAACCTTGATTTTCGAGTGAGGACACTGAAGGGAAGTAAGGTCTAGTAATCTGTTCAAGTTCTCAGACTTCGTTTGTGTCCATTGGATAGAGTTGCAATTACAGGATGGAAAGTGCCAGCTTAGGGGGCATAGGAGCCGGCGGGGGCCCTTGAATGAGGAGACATCCATCATTGCTTGTCCTTTTGGCCTCCCTCCCCCTTGAGTTTTCAGCCCAGAGTTGAAGAGCAAATTGGATGTCTTATTCTGGATAACTGATATTGTTAATGCAAAATTATGTTAAAACATGTGTTACCTTCAGGACAGGCATTTCTTAATCAGTAACTGATTTAGAGCATTTAATGGCAAGAATGGCTGCATTTATTTCACTGCCTCATGGAAAAATATGCTGAGGCGACTTGAGAGGTGACATTTCAAAGGTAGCCCTTTCATGGCAGAGTTTGCGGTGGAAGTGGGGTTGTGGAGAAAATTACCGTAACCCATGTGTCTCTGGCTTTACTAGTCACTTAGGGCAAATGTAGTTATATTTACGGAAATGTCCCCCCAAATGTATGATGCACCCCAAAAACTCTGCTAGCTAACTCGGATTAGGTGCCTACTGTGTGTGAAGTAAATGCCTGTCCTCTCGTTTAATGCTTGTGAAACACCAGGCGGGAGATTAGCATGCTCACATTATACAGCTGAGGAAACTGAAGTTCAGGGTCATTAACCAACTCAAGGTTGCTGAGCTGCCAAGCCGCAGCACCAGGATGAAACCAGCTGATGTTTCCAAAGAGCCAGAAATGAGAGGAAGGGGAGCTTGACACCAGCAGAGTGAACATGAACAATTAAAAAAAAAAATTGAAGTAGAGTTGCTGTACAATATTATATAAGTTACGGGTATACAATGTGGTGATTCACAATTTTTAAAGCTTATACTCCATTTATGGTCATTATCGAATATTGGCTATATTCCCTGTGTTGTACAATATATCCTTGTAGCTTATTTAATACATAATAGTTTGTACCAGGAATTTTTTTAGCATAGAGAGACTGGTGTGAGGGAAGAAGAGAAAAGGGCGTCTCCGGGGGAACTGATGGTGTGGAGAAGGCATGAGGAAGTCTGGTTCACGCAGAGGACAGAGCTCCAGGAGGGGTAGGTCTCACCTGGGCTCCAGGGCCCCTCACCGCCTGAGAGACAGCCTTGAGGGTGAGGAAGAAACTGTGACAGTGGGACCTTCTCTCTGCTCTTACAGCAGAGGTGCTCTGGGGCCCCAGGTAAGGTTTTATACAGTAGATCCTATGTTTAAAAAAGAAGCCAAAGCCCATGGGGCAGGAGGATGTCGGAGAAGAACTTCGAAAGATGGGACGGCCCAATGTTGCTGAGCCTAATGGGGTTGGAACTTGACCCTGCAGTATAGACTGTGGGAAGTCTCTGAATGTTTTCAGAGAGAGACACATAATGACCACTTTTTTTTTACCACCTAGAAGATTAAACTAGTTGCATCCTTATAGAAGGGGAAGAGTTTAAGGGGCAGGGTGAACAACTATTATTTTATGGATTGGAACGCTTATCCACTGCTGGTAGGAGTGTAAGTTGGTGGATCTACTGTATTATTGGTATTGGTAATATTCAGAGTTCTCCAGAGAAACAGAACCAATAGGATGTGTCTGTGTATAGAAAGACATTTATCAAGAGGAACTGGCTCATGTGATCATGGAGACTGCAGTGTGGGCCAGCAGGCTGGAGACCCAGGAAAACCAATGATGGTGTAGATGCAGGCGGAAAGGAGGCCAGGGAGGCCAGTCTTTTTGTTGTATTCAGACCTTCAGGTGATTGGATGAGGCCCACCCACATTATGTAGGCCAATCTGCTTACTCAAAATTCACCAATTTAAATGTTAATCTTATCTAAAACCACCCTCCAAATTAATACCTAAAATTAACCATCACATCTATTTTGGAAAATGATATTGCGTTAGCTAGTTAAAGAACCCCATTCCTAAGACCTAATCCTTCTCTCTATTGTATATTCTGGGGATTGCCCACATGTAGGAGGAATGCCTGAGAATGTGTAAGGCAGCAGATCACTGTGATAGCCAACAAATGAATGATCGCGATGCTCATCAACAGGGATGAATTTTGGGAACATTGTGTGACAGAAAATAGCAAGTTTCAAAAAAACACACGGGATGATTCCTTTCCTTCAAAGTTTAGAGACATGCAACTAAACAATATGCTACTTATAGATACAAACGTGTGGTAAAAGTCTAAGGAAAGCAGATTTCCGAAGCACAGGCAGGAAGGAGATAGAACCAGGAAGGAATACAAGGGTCTTCCAAGTTCACAATCAGGTGTTTTTCTTATACAGGTGTTTTATTTCCCATCTGTCTTAAAAATGTTTTATGAAACTTCTCTCAAATCTATTGAATTTCTAATAAAAACAGTGAAGAAGGATACAATTGCAATTTTGAGCAGTTCACAGGTAATTATCTAAGTTAAGGGTAAGATCTTCATTCTGATTTGGCCTGGAGGGCTGGAAGAGGGAAAACAAGGATTCCAAGTTTTTATGATTCAGGGACTGAAAAATGATGGTTTCCCTTAAAAAGATGGGAAATTAAGAGACCAGTTTGGCTTGGAAGAGAGTAAATAAGTTCAGTTTCAGATGCACTGAGTTGTAAAGTAGCCTTTGACCAGCTCACGGCTGAAATTACGGAGTGACAAACCATAATGAAGTTCAGGATTGAAAATACCAATTTTGGAGTCGTCTGGATAATCACCCAGCGAACGTGAAGAAGATGGTTCACTAAGAAACTACTTGTACGTGGGACGGAAGCTGAGGCCGTGGCATTGAACGATGGTCACATCGAAGTGGGGGGAGCATTCATGTTAAAGACTGGAGAGGGCATAGCGAGGGGAGGGAGGGAAGAAGCGGGGGAGACTCGAGATGCAGGACAGACGCGTAACTGGTGTAGGAGCCAGACGGGTTTCCTCTTAGCTCATGTGTACAGAAGAGGGTTAGATGGTCCCCTCCACACATTCTGGTGCTCTGTGTTGCTGTATCACACAGATTTCCCACTCTGTGATCTTCCACACTCCAACCCCCCCATCTCAACTTTGACAGAGGTTGTTCCTCACTGTCTCCTTTTTAAGGTTTCATTCTTTGCTGGGTGGGATGAGGCTCCCTGTGTGTCATCCATGCTCGGTCTTAGGTGGGTCTTATCTCTATTCCCGTCAACGTCAGTATTTGCTTTTCTCTTGCCAGTTACTTTTTTTTTTTTCTAATGTTGGAGTGATCTCCGGATTTAAATTTTATTTAAATCTGGAAATGGGGGAGCGGCCCAGATCTGGCTGGTAGAAATGGGTGTGCTGATTTGTGGGACCGAATTCACTTATCCATTAATTCACTCATCAAGTCTTATTGAGAACCTACTATATTCAAGATAATGTCTGTGGTGGGGAAGCTAGAAAGACATGATCTTAGCCCTAAACAGTATGCAGAGCATTAGGGGAGATAAAAGTTGTATATCACAAATTATAACGTAAAGTAAAGAGTAAGTGCTATTGTAGTTCAGAGGATAGAATTTACTTTCAACCGGGAAACTCAGGATAGATTCCCTGAAAGGGGGGAATTTGAAATTTACCTTGAAGGAGGTAAGTCAGAATATTTGGACATGGAGTTGAGCAGAGTAGCATTCAGGAGAATTGCTTTAAATATTATCTAAAAAATAGATAACTTTGGCTCTGCTTTAACCTACTTTGCAAGCCAACACATAGGATTGATCAACAATGAATGCAGTTTATTCTGGTTTAAAATTCATCGCTTGGTTTATTTCAACATGTTGACTTAATGCTTCAAAAGGCATAGGAATCCAAATGTGTTATGCAATTGTATTTTGCAATATATCTTGAGAATATTTTCATACTCTCATTTCACCTTGTGTGTTATCTATCGCAAATTCAGAAGGAAAGAAGAAAACTGCACTACCTTATATATTAGTGAAAGGTGCAAAATGATGGAGGGGAAGCCTTTGTCTAAAAGCCTTCTTTGCCAGTCAGTGGAAATTCCAAACAGGGCTAAGAGGCCGTGGAAAAAGAGTCTTTCTTACTCTCCTGTTACATGGGTCACCAATACATACCAGCATGTTTTGTCCCTGCTGGATTCTTTCAGCTTTGCCCGTCAGATGCTTCTCTTTTGCTTTGAGGTTGGGTTTGTTTGTTTGTTTTCAAGTGAGGTAGAAGAATAAGAAAAAAATTCTTTCATATCTACTGTTTAAAGAATTAATAAATAATTATTAACAGATAACAATAGATAATATTAATAAATAATAAACTCTCTTAAGGTCCATTCTTACAAGCTCAGAAATCAGTCTTGAAAGTTTCCCCATCTGTATAACTGTGTGTTATACACATACATATATGAGAACAAAAAAGGGTTCTGTGAAATGTTACATTTCAGTAGTTTTTCATTTAAGGAAGAGAAAAGATATTAGGCAGTATCAATAAGAAATAGCCAACTGATGAAAACAAAAACATTTTAAAGGCTGAGAAATCTCACTCCTTAATGAAATAAAATAGTACATAGAGAAGGCAAATGGTAAAGAGCATTTTAAGACTCGTGGAAAGCAAGGTTACGGTCACTGCACTTCTCAAGGGTGAAATTAATGGGAATCGGAAAGTGGACTACTTACCAGACCCGGGCCAAGGTTGTTTTCATTGAGTTGCTTTCTGTTCGCTAAGCCAGGGAGGAGATGCTTGAGAGCACGTATCACCATGAGATTCAGTGCTCAGGCTTTGGGGTAAAGCTCTGTAATCAAAAATCAAAAAGGGAGACATAAAAAACGACTCTGAAACAAGGCAATACTGGATTTATATACAAAATTAGACTCAACAATTGAATGGCAGGTAAAGTTTAACATAAGGAACAAATACACATCTGGGTTTGGTGAGAGTAGTTTTTTCTGTTTGTCCACCTGAGGGCACAGGCCTGTGTCCACTGTGCCACCTCCATGCCCTGCGAGGCCGCCCAGGCTTTCCCACTTCTCAGCCGGGTCAACATCCAGAAGAGAACATTTTCCCTAGACTTGTTGGGAAATCCACTCAGGCGGTCCAGAGCAGGGGAGGCACCTGGCTGTGATCTTAGCCTGTGGTGGTTTTGTTTGCTTCCACAAGCCCTACCCTTCCTTGAGCAGCTATTGTTATTTCCAAGATGACCATGGCATAAGGGTGGCTGTGGCTCGAGGATGAACTACGGCTGAAGCAGAAGCACGGGCTCCCCTGTGGCCCTCGGAGACGGTCTTTGCGCAGCGGAGACACACAGTTCTTGGGTTTTCCTCCTTCGGCCCTCAGCCATCAAGACAACTTGCACCTCTTCTATCACTTGTGACCACAACCCCCCTCTCCCCAGCACTTGGGCGGCTGCCAACCGCGGGCTCTGGAACACGCTTCCTCTGCAGAGTGGGTGCTGCTGGTGTGCGGTGTGAGCGCGGGGCGGGGATTGTGGCTTCGCGAGTAAGAGCCCCTCCGGGTAATCGGAACCCGCTGGGCCCACGCACACTGAGACCCTCCCCTGGACCGTCTCGGCTTCTAGATTCTCTTAAAAAAATTCCTCTCGTCAAAGGTTGAGAACAGCCCCGATGGAGCTGTGTTCACCGCATCTTCTCTCGGAAATTTCTCGTAGGATTAGGGGGAGGCGTCAGGGACCTTCAAAGAGACCTTACGGGGATGTGCATCCTGACAGACCACAGTCCTGACGGAGGGTAAAATGATAAAAAAATTTTGTAAGATAAAAATGCTGGATTTGGGAAATTTAAAAACGAAGACGCGCAAGGAAAATAAATAACTGAAGAAAGAAGGAGAAAGGTCAAGCTCTCAGGACCAGAAGCTTAGGGCTGTGCAGCCCGCTTTCTCTTTGAGCTGATGCTGTCCAGGGGCAGCTGGTTCAACGTTTATAGAAAGAAGACTTGTCTCTAAGCTCTGCTCTTGGTTGCTGGTTTTTGTTTTTGTTTGGCTTTTATAGGGAGTGGAGGTTGCAACCAGGATAGCTTTTCTGTTCCTTCGAGAACATTTCTGAAGACATTTAAGATTTTGAAACCCTTAAGAATTTTAAGACTATCAAGCCCATCCTTCAGGGATCAATGCGAAATTATTCCCCTGGGCACCATCTCTTCTACTTACTCCACAATAGTTTTAATTAAATAACTCAGCTGATGGGGCTTCTGGCACTTCCCTTGAGAGATTACTCACAATCCAATAAATCTCAATGTGAGAAAATTTTCCCTGACTTAAGCTATTTAACCAACTTACATTAAAAAATAAAAAAGTCTTCTTCATAATCTGCCCAGAGAGAAAGACCCATGTTCCGTAGAAGATTGATATAGAAAGCTTTCTAAGGATGGAGATGTGAGATGCAATATTCACATTTAATAGCACTGTAAATAGCTATACACGTCATACCTGCTGGGTTTAGTAGGGCCAATAAGGATGATGTCTGGGCATGAATTCTGTGAGCATTTATGTGCACCATTTAACTAGCAGAATACTTCAGAAACTTAATATTCTCATTTCAGCAAATTACCTCTTAAGAACATATTTGTTCCATTTCTTGGCAGGCTACATGAAATGCTATAAGCTACCAACACTGACATTTCCAGAATAGCTTACTGAAGGTGTATGCATATCTTTAGGATAATTTCCTTCTTGACATGAAGAACCCAAAACTTCAGAAAATTTTAGGTCATCCACCTAATTCATTCCACTAATGGAGAGAGTACATTTATTTCTCCTTACAAACTGGACACTACAATTGAAAGTGTGTATACCATTTTTCATTTGAGAAACAACCAGGGAATTCAATACTTGTCTCTGAGGCAGAGCTCAGTAACATTAGTGTATGTCCCCAAATGAGATCATTTTGTGTCCCATTAGCTTGTGACACCACAATTCTCAAATTATGTCCCTGTTATCTTTTAAGAAGCATAGTTGCTCATTTAAATAAGTCAGTAAATATAAATAAAGAATATTTATTGAACATAGGACTTGTTCCTTCTTCCTCTTATTTTCCTTAAATCCTACAAATGGTTCCTAAAAGAATGAACATTTAATAAGATGGAAACATTTCCAATTACTGGTATTGTGTTTCTTTGAGCTGACACAGTGTTTGAATTTTTATTCTTAACACAGTCTGACTATTATGTTTTCAGTGAAAATAGCAGAACTGAACCAAAGAGCAAATTATTATACCTTATTGTTCAAATGACGCTTTGAGATGTTCTAGTCTTTTATTGGATGAATGTTGATAACAGTAATTTAAAGAATTGTAAGCCCTTTCTAAATACATTGAATAGACATTTACAGTTTGCTGTGAGGAGAAGAAGAAATGAGTAAGAAGGTCACTGTTTTTGAGACGTTTATAATCTAAGAGGGGAGGTACGTACTATACATTATGTAAACATGAGGACTGAGGAACCGTGATGTACAGTGGAACTTGATAAGTAGCATAGAACAATGTCTGGGGAGTTGAGAGTGGCAGAGGTTACTTCCGGTTTGGGGGACCTTGAAAGGTGCCTGCACCAGGCCGAAAATCTAGGTACGATTCCAGAAAAAAATGCATCATGGAAAAAATCCCATGAAAGGGAAATGCTCTTTGCATTTGGGGCAAATGAAAAATACATTTGGTCACAAGCTTAGAGGAAGGGCAGTGGTGGAAGGTCTAGTTTTGAACTTCCTTGGTGGTTAGTAAAGTTTTCAAACAGCAGAAGTCACATGGGTCATGTTTGCAGCCATTATTTGGAGCCCTTACTCTAGCGGCTGCGTGTGGGATGATTTAGAGGTGGGGAAAAAGAAAGATGGGAGACTGGGAAACAAGGGAGAGGGAGCCTGCAGCCCTGAAATGCAGCAGGGGCACTGCCTCCAGGGCATGGCCCACCAATGCAATCTTCACAAAGTCTCTGCTTACCTTGCTAAATCACAGCCAAATGAAGCTCCCCCCTCCTCAAGGGCTTCCTTCCCATCCACTCCTAGCTTTCATTCAATAAACAGTTAAACCTTAGTGTGCCAGAGGTTGCGGGTACATAGACATGCCCCAGTCTCTGATCTCAAGCTGAGGGCTCATTTATAATGCCGTTCGATGCACGGGGCAGGTGCTGGTTGCGATAGGATGGTGGTGGCGGCAGTGCGTGTGCGCGCGCGCCTATACGTGTGTGTTGGAAGAATGACTGGAGCGGGAGGAGGTCATTACGGAAGCTTCAGAGAACAAAAGATGCTTGAGCTTACTCATAGAGGGAGATGCCAAACCTCCTGGGTTGAAGGATGATCATGCTGTTAGCGGGATGGCATGCCTGCTAGAGGGAACTCACGCTAATGCTGCAAAAGCAAAGTGAGGCTGGTGTGCTTGGGAGCCAGCCTGCTGGGTGAAGCCCGAATGTAAATTAGTTTAAGTGGCTAGTGGTGCCAGGTGGCGAATCTGGAGGGTGGAGAGCAGAAAAGAACTTTGTTATGCTTTCTACAGGGGCTCCAGATCTTTGCTTGGGAGGGATGGGGTCAGTTTTGGGAATACTCGACTTGGAATTGTGTTGCGTAGCAAGGCCTTATTCTGACTCAGATCGCATTTTCTTCGCAGTGGGGTGGGAGCTAATGTTCCCTCTGGTTCCATTTTGTGTCACAACCGTACACCATTCTAAGGTGATTTTACTTTATTTTAGGCAGTGGGGAGCCATTAAGAATTTGAATTAGGTGAATGGTTTGCAATTTAGAAAGAGCAGTCAGGCAAGACTCTACAAGGGGATTAGAGGAGAGGGACAAGTGAGGGAAGTCCAGAGGCTGTTATGGGCTGAGTTGTGTCCTCCCAAAATTCATATGTTGAAGTCCTAGCCCCCAGTACCTCAGAATGTGACTGTATTTGGAAGTAGAGTCTTTAAAGATATAACTGAGTTAAGATGAGGTCATTAGAGTGGACCTTAATCCAATATGACTGGTGTCCTTATGAGAAGAGGACATAAGGACACAGACATACACAAAGATAAGACCATGTGAAGACACAAGGAAGAGGTGGCCATCCAGAAGCCAAGGAGAGCAGCCTCAGAAGGAATCAACCCTGCTGGCACCCTCATTGCAGATTTTCTGCCTCCAGAATTGTGAGAAAATAAATTTCTGTTGTTTAAGCCACCCAGTCTATGGTACTTTGCTATGCCAGCCCTAGCAAAGTAATACAGAGGCTATAGTAGTGGGTCAGACAAGAGAGGCAAAAGAATTAAACTGAGGCAGCATAGTGGGGATAAAGTAGAGAGGGGGTATATTCAAGATAGAATCTCTTACTAGTGTACTTTTCATTATTTTGATTTCTTCCCCTCCCAAATTTTCAGAACTTATATAAAAAACCATTACAGCTGCCAGCACTTTGGCCCAGAAATTGCTGGAGCACTGCTCCCCCTGCCTTCGTGCTTTGTTGGGACTTTGTTCACAGCCACTCCTGGTTCTCATTGTCTCTCTATCCTAATTTGTTCTTTTCGATGCACACCCTCTCTTCTCCCCAGACTAGGTGCACATAGTTGTTTTATAATCTATGTCTGACATTCTAATATCAAAAGGCTCATTTCTAATATCTGTTCTCCCCCTGCTGCTGATTCTTCCTCTTACTGCTTTATTTCCTTATGTTCTTGGCTCTTTTTGACTGTGTGCTGCACATCACTCCTCATAAAGCATTTCTGGTTGTTCCTTGAGGCCCAGAATAAATGGACCTTCATTCACAGAGACGTTGTCTTGGATTACTTTAAACTTAGGCTTTATGGAGCATCCCTGCTCTGGGAATTTAGACTGTAAATCCGCGTGAGAACTGACTTGTGCTTACAGCTACTCAAGCATTTTCTTTCTTTCCATGGTCTGCTAGAGATGTGAATGAGGGCAGGTTTACTTCCATTTCGTCCTTACCATGAAGGTGTACCCCCAGCCGTCTCAACCAGAAGAGGGTCTTCTCCTCCATTACCTATCGCAGGGAGGCCCTGGGCCTTGACACCCATGTCACTTGCGCTGTGTGAGGCTCAGAATCAGAGTTCAAGTTTGCTGAGATTGGCCAGGTGTGCTCAGGGCAAAAGTGGCTTCCTTCCATGTTCTCACCTCCCTAGTTTGTCACTTTCTCTCAGATTTCTCCTGGTGACTCCTATGTTGTCTGAAATTTGATGCTTTTAAGATATTTTAAATTGTTTAACATACATATTTAGTTGTTTATTTTTTAACATCTTTATTGGCGTATTATTGCTTTACGATGGTGTGTTAGTTTCTGCTGTATAACAAAGTGAATCAGCTATATGTATACATATATCCCCATATCTCCTCCCTCTTGCGTCTCCCTCCCACCCTCCCTATCCCACCCCTCTAGGTGGTCACAAAGCACTGAGCTGATCTCCCTGTGCTATGCGGCTGCTTCCCACTAGCTATCTATTTTACATTTGGTAGTGTATATATGTCCATGCCACTCTCTCACTTCGTCCCAGCATATTTAGTTTTTAATAGGAGGTTTAGTGCTAATAATGGAGCCTGGTATTTTACTAGAAATGCAAATATCTACATTTCTAAAAAATAAATCCACCCCCGCACACAATCTGTTCTGCTCCCAGTCTCTCTCATTTGAGTCAATATCCCCGCTTCTCAAAACCATAGAAGTCATTCTTTATACCTTATTTTCTCTCATTCTTCCCATTTAAGTGGCTAGACTTCCAAAATAAATATCTCATCCATATTATCTCAGCCTATATTGCAAAGCACTATTGTTTCTTACCTCTATGTATTTTTTTAAAAAGTTTATTCATAATCTAGATGCTTTTACATGAAAGTTTGATCCGAGTAACATAGCCCATCAACTACCCAGAAAGACAACATCTGTTGCCCCAGTTTTCGGACTCTGGACCTGGTAGGACTATGTTTCTAGTTGTCTGTGTTCTACGTGCCGATGAGGGGTACCTGATTTCCTTCATTGTTGATCATCCCCTGATAAGGCAGGCAGTCTGCTCAGCTCCCACATTTCTGGGAATGGGCTCCGACAGTGATTATACAGCAGGAGAGTTGAGAGAGAAGATTTCATTTTGTCTTGGCTGTTGGGTGTGAAGTAGCAGGAGGATTCAAGAGTGGTACCAGCTTTTTACCTGGGATCCCGGGCAGATGGTGCTCTCACTTCCTGAACTGGGGTGTATGAGGTAAGAGGAAGGTCTAGGGTGGGGCTGAGTGGTTCAGTTCTGGACATCCGCATGGAGCTCTCTCATAGGCACGATGTGTTTTGAGTCCGAGCCCAAGAGGGAAATTGGGGTGGAGTGTAAACGTGCAGTCGTGAGTGTGCATGAGTGTGCACTCAGAGCTTTGGCTGGTGATCTTTGGCATCAATAACTATGGTTTATTGAATGTCTATTATGTGGCAGCCCTGGGCAGGGTCCTAAAGGCTTTACATGGATTCTTTTATTTATTCCTCGCAATACCCATATGAAGTAGTCTTATAAATACAGAATTTTGAAAATGCATTCAAACAGAAAGTGAAGGACAAACCATGAGAGTGGAGGGAGAAAAAGAACTTAGCACATAAGTGTGACTTGGTAAAACAGTGTTTAGTGGACATGAAAAAACCAAGATGAAAGAGATGTTATTGGACCAGGAGAAGCCTCACTATCTAAACCAGCATTTGCAGGCCGGTTCTGGCCCCTAAGAACCACTCCATTTGACCAGCACATTTTCAGAAAATTGGAGACACTCATAAACATCTGGAAGGACTGTCAATATTGACCTGACTTTTCTGTTTGGCAGCCTTTTCTAGGCTGAGTAGCAGCCGCTTTTTCGTGAATGATACATTCGTTAAGTTCTCCACAGTTCCCACTGTTCCCTCTCGTTCTACCTTCTGGCTTCTGTAATTTCTGTTATCTTCCTGGAACCTCTGGGAATCTGACATTTCAATCCTTATCTACTCAATTAAGCCTAAATCTTGAAAAGTGCTATTCAAGGCCTTCTAAGATTTGGTCCTTGTGTACATTCCAAGCTCGTCCTTTTGTGCATCCTTCTTTCAGCCAGAGTGAGTTAAGTTTTAATTCCCTAAACATCCTCTGTATTTCTGAATTTCATGTCTTTGTGCCTTTTCTTTCCCTTAAATATTCTTTCACTCCATATACTACTCATCCTTCAGGGCACGGCTAAAGAAATGTTGGCCCGTCCCTAAAATGGAAAACAGTGCCTCCTTCTCCACTCCCCACATGTTGTTTGTGACTACTTTTAAATTGACTATAGGCTGGGACTTCCCTGGTGGTGCAGTGGTTAAGAATCCGCCTGCCATTGCAGGGGACACAGCTTCAAGCCCTGGTCCGGGAAGATCCCACATGCCATGGAGCAACTAAGCCCATGCGCCACAACTACTGAGCCTGCGCTCTAGAGCCCACGAGCCACAACTACTGGGCCCACGTGCCCCAATTACTGAAGCCCACGCGCCCTAGAGCCCATGCTCTGCAACAGGAGAAGCCACTGCAATGAGAAGCCCGCACACCGCAACTGAAGAGTAGCCCCCGCTCGCCGCAACTAGAGAAAGACTGCACGCAGCAATGAAGACCCAACGCAGCCAAATATAAAAATAAATAAATTTTTTAGAAAAGAAACTTAAAAAAAAAATTGACTATATGTCATTTTCTTTGTATTCCACCTAGCGGGTGCCATGCCAGTTTCTTCACTGCCTCCCCCATCAAAACCCTCAGATCCCTCCACTGAGGACCATACCCCATCTCCCCCCCCATGATCCCAACACACTTGGACACTGTGCTTTGCACTTAAGAGACATGACTCAATAAAACAGCAAAAAGGTGGGGTGAAGGGAGGGGAGTGAATCTTCCATAGGAAATTGTCAGCATCAACCCCTGATCAGTACATAGGAAAGGTGTTTATTCCAAACACAATTAAGTGGAACAGAACAACCTCTTCTGATATCTTCCAGGAAGTGTAAAGTACTTTCCTGGGTGGTAAACAGAGATTTATAGCACATTATATATAAAATATAGTTTGAAGTATTTTTTGGTGTAGTTCTTTCCCCTAAATAATTTAATTATTTATACCTAACTTCATTCTAAAAGATAAGTAGAGGAGATTTTTTTCCCCCCTAAATATATTCTTTCCATTGGGCATTTATTAAAATGTACCTAACCACTTTTCTGCATATTTCACAGCTTACTGAGATACCTTGGTAATTCACCCCACTGGTTTGTTATTTCACCACACAGAATGGTTTAGCGTCATTTGCAGGGTTTTGCTATGGATGTCTATTAGCACATTATTTGTGAATGTATTGTGAGTTTAGTACACCAAGTTCACAGAAGCATTATTCATAACAGCCAAAAAGATGGAAGCAATGCAGGTCTCCACTGAGGGATGAATGGGTAAACAAAGTGTGGTAAAGACACAATAAATACTATTCAGCCTTAAAAAAGGAAGGAAATTCTTACACATGATATTATATGGATGAACCTTGAGGACATGATTCTAAGTGAAATAAGCCAGTCACAAAAGGACAAGTACTGCACGATTCCTCTTATATGAGGTCCCTAGAGCAGTCAAATTCATAGAAACAGAAAGTAGAATGTTGGTTGTCAGGGGGTGAGGCCAGGGGATGAGGGTTGTTTAATGGGTATAGTATCGAGTTTCAGTTTTGCAAGATGAAAAGTTTTGAGGATTGGTTGCACAATGTTGTCGCTGTACTAACACTACAGAACTGTACACTTAAAAACGGTGAAGGTGGTCAATTGTATGTTACATAAATGTTGCCACAATTAAATGTAAATATAGAAAAATATATATTAAATATATAATAGTGAGCTTAGTTACAGGATTAATTCATGGGAGATTTACACTGTTGACAATTTTCTTTTCAGAGAAGTTCTTGCTATCTGTTGTGTTGCTTTTTGTCTTCATGACACTGAGAACAAAAATGGATTTGTGGGCAGAGAACTTTGGGTTCTGGTTCTGCCCTTCTTCCTAATAGTCTTGTGACATTTGGAAAGTTCCTTCATTTTTATCGAGCTTCAGTTTACTCATCTATAGAATGGGAATAATAATATATGCCTTATGGGCAGGCTTGAGGATTAATGAGATAATGTATTTAAGACCCTATGAGGTCATAGCAGGTGCTGGGTGCATGGTGGCTGCATTGGATTCCCTTTCCAGCTCCCTAAAAAATTGGATCTTCTTGTTCTGTGTCAAGAGTATTTCCACAAACACCAAGTAAGCAGTTACCAGTTGCCAGGCAGTCCATCAGGAACCTGAGATATTATGATGAGTGAGAAGATAGAGCTCCTGCCCTCATCCCTGTTATATACTAGTAGGGGAGAGAAATAGGTGGTACTATATCACAGTATGATAGATGCTCTGATGGGGAGAAATGCCAAAGGGGGCTATCAGAGCCCTTAGGGTGAACCTTGTCTTTCCTTATTGTGCAAGTTGTGGGCAGGGTATCTGACAACTAAAGGAGGGCCAGGAGTTGGCCAAAGAAGGAGCCGAGTAGATGTATCCTCCACAGTAGGACCAGCACATGGGAAGGTCCAGAGAACAAAGAGAGTGTGAAGTGCTTGAGGTGGGAGCCCATGAACCTGGAAGGTAAAGCATGAGGTAGGGATGGGGACAGGTAAAAGGGAGAGGCAAGCAGGGGCCATACCTGAGTGGTTCTGTGTGCCATGCCAGGGACAGAGAGGTGATTGAAGGGTTTGGCCAGAGGAGAGAGAGTAGACTGACTGTGTCGTGGAGAGTAGTTTGCATGGGACCAAGATTGGAGGGAGCTTGGGCTGGAGGCTATTTCAGGAACACAGGCTGGAGGGGGTGTAACTGGGCTAGAACAGGGCAGTGGGGATGGAGAGCAGGAGGCATGTTTGACAGATATTTAGAAGGTACAACTGACAGGATCCAGCCACTGATGGCGTGAGCGTGTAAGGGAAGAGAAATTCAGCATGACACTGGGGCTCTGAACAGTGGGGAGAGTGGGATGGAGCCATCTTGGAAAGGGGAACGTGGCTTTGCAATATCTGTGAATAGAAAGTGGAGAAAGAAGTTCCGGAAATCTAAATAAGTGTATCCATTGGCTCTCCTTTTCCACATCACTGTCTACTTAGGAAATTCTAGGAGGTGAGTTGGGTGTTGTTTCTCTTTGCAGATATCGTTTATAGCTGGTTATGAACTAAGTGCTGTTCCAGCATATCCTCCCAGTTTTCTGGACAAGAGTGAGCCTCAGTGTAGTTAATTTTGTGACCTATCTAGAGCTCCCCTGTTGGATGGTGCCCGCTGGAAAGATACTTGTTCTGAAGCATGGCCGCCATTCATAAATATCAGATGCACATTTTGTCAAACAAGCCTTCATTGAGCATCTGCAGAGAAACTTGAGTGGAGTTTCCCTATTCCTGGGGAGGTCATTTTTGTCCAGTTCCTGAGTTAGGTCAAGTGCTCATCATTTCTTTAGAGTAACATGTTACCTCTCTGTTCTCATGGGAAAATTTGCAAATTCCCTAATAGCTTCCATAAAGATGGAATCAGATAATTCCTTAAGTGTCCTTATTCTCATTCTCTTTTTGTTCTCTGAAAAACTTGTTGGGGGTGCTATTTTCAAATGCTATCAAGTTTCTCTCACTCACTTTCCCTCTGATGTATTTAAAAATTTTTTGGCATTTATTTTGTGGTCTTTTGCAAGATGTTTTTCAAATATTCTTTTGGCCTCATTTGTACCTCTGGGCTTCAGCACTCTCTCAGTTGAATGATCTTTTGTTTTTTGGTGAGACCTTCATCCTACTGTGGCACTTTCACTTTGCCAGTCTAGCCATGAGTGGTTTTGTTTTAAACACCCAGACCTTTAGATCTGCAGCACTTACTTTCCCTGGACTTTCAAAAAGGTGTTTTTCAGTAGTCTTGGGGTTTCTTTTGGGATTTTTACTCTTTCAACTATATCTTTTATTTTTTTAACCAGAAAACGTGCATTTTATTATCCTTTCTATATGTCATTATACAAAATTTCCAATTTGTTTTTTTACTTTGCTTTCCAGTTAGAATTGCCTTTAGTCATTTTGATCATGACAGGTGCTTCAAAGCACATAACATGTATCTATTCCGTTTCACAATGTAATATAAATTTCAATGTATCTTTATTTCCTGTGGACTCATGGAACAGTTACATGTACAACCAAAATGCAGGGGGTCAATAGTGTTTTCAGAGGGGGAATTCAAGATAGAGCGTAGATAAATTTGAGTCCACCAGTTTAATTTTTCAGTCTGCTCCATTTTGCATAATATTTTCCTCAAAGTTTTATAATATTGGCTAGAAGGTCTAAAGAACAACCCAAGAAGCTAGTGCCCACTTTGTAAAAATTTAAGTTTCTGTAGCACTTGCCTATTTATACAGTTTCTGTGTATGCTGTCCTTTTATACATGATGCTGTATCTATCTTCTAGAAACATTTTCTTTTGTCCAAAGGCACAATACTCCATTGATTTTTATTGATTAACCTATTTCCACCCTGAATCAGATGTGTCACTTATATCAAGCTTGTCACTTTCTTGAAAGTTTCCCATTAACCCACTTAATTTTTCTTAGGCCTCCAGGATACATGGAGAAAAAGTGGTGGATTCCTACTGGTCAATTCCCAGATAAGGGGGATAGAGATTTCACTAGGGAACAGCACATTTTAAGAAAGGCCAGAGCTGATGGGGCAAGGCAGGGATAAAGGAGAACATGTTGGCAGTTGCTGCTAAGAGACTTGAAAAATCATGTGTTTGGTGGGGTTCGAATCATTCAAAGCCGAGGTCCTCCTGTATCTACCAGCCCCTCATCCTCCAATCTTGTCTTCCTGCAACCTAACCCAGCCTCTCCAACATTATGCTGTATTTTGCCATTTTGTTACCATATTTCTGCTTCAAAACTACTCTCAATGCCTCTAACTTAAAACTGTTTGGAGGTGGAGGTGGAGCTGGGGGGCGGGGCCGAGAGGGGCTTCCTTCCCAGGCTTTGGTTTTCAGCACTGCGTGTCCTCAGTTTGGCCTGGGTCTGAGTTTTTTGACTTCATGCGATTAGTGCAGAGAAGAGTGTGAGGTTCTGTTGAAGCCCAACGTTTCTACGTTGGGTCTTGGGCTCTTCAACACCAATTGTTCCTTTGACCCTAGTCTATGTTTAGTGTAAAGCATGATAGACACTCAGCAAACACGCAAGGCCTTTCATCTTGACAGTGAAATGATTTCTCAATGAAATGATCCTTATTAGGCCTCTATTAATATTTGAAAAAGACTATCTATCCTTTTTAGTTAGAACAAATGTTAAATTTTGCAATATATTTGCCGCATCTCCAATGTTGTTATAAAAACCTTCTGAATGTTTACTTTTCCAGCTTTGTATACACCTTAGTGCTTCATTTGGTAAATGATAACGTGTTATTTTTCATGGAGAATTTATGTTTGATGGACCTGGTAATGATGGGTAATAAAAACAGTAAGGATTCTTAGTGCTCTCTTAAGTGTAGTCATCCAAAGACGGAAATAGGATCTTGTTTTCAATTTACACACACACACACACACACACACACACACCAGCCAAACCAAACCAAAACCAAAAACCTGAAGAAAAGAAGTCTCTAGGGTAGTAGGAATAAAGAACATCATGGAGACAAATTATGCCAAACGGCACTGGATACAATTTAGAGTGTGCAGGACATCTAATGTTTGTGTCCTTCACTTTGATGTACAGTTACATTGACTAATGAGCAGACAGGTCATGTGAGGTCATATTCAAAGATCAGGTAAAGCGAGGAAGACCTCATGAGTCTCCCCACCAGGCACACGTTGAACTTGACGTTTTCAGAGGGCCTCAGCCTGGAGGGCGGGGTCGCTGGCGTATTAAGGAGATTGGGTGGGGACGGTGAAAAGGCTGGTGCCCCCTGGTCTCAGTGGACCAGAGTGGCTGAGGCCGCTCCTGCCCTGGAGGTGCTCACAGTCTAGTGCACAAGAAGGTGTGTTAATTTCTGACAGCAGTGTCTAGACGGGAGAGATACCAAGGTGAAAACTTCCTGTGCAGTGAAGGCGGAGAAGGCTTTACAGAAGATCCCCTTGGAAGAGGTATTCAGGAGGGTTCCAGCAGACAGAGCAGCCTGCACGAGGACGCGGGGGAGTGGCTGAGAGTGTGGGCACGTGAGGCCTCGAGTGGCGTGGTGAGGACGGAGATTACAGCCGCGGGTGGACTTGGTGACGAGGCGATGAGGGCAGAAGAGGGGCGACAGACTCTGATGGCCCAGGGGGCCTGACACTGTGGGTTCGTGTGGTGCAGATGGTCGGCATCAGACTGACAATCGGGAAAGACTGCGCTCTCGGGAGAAAGATGGATGTGCGTCTCCATAGCCTCCGCGTGAAAAGCAAACGCATCTGAAGGTGACGGTGACTGAAGACAGGAGGAGGGCACGTACAGCTGATTTACACTGTGCACGGGGGCTGACGGTTTTATTTAAAAGGGCTTCAGAATCAGTAGTTTGTATAGGTCAAAGGAGGAGCTACGGGACTCCCCTGGCGGTCCAGTGGTAAGGACTCAGTGCTTCCACTGTGGGGGGCACGGGTTTGATTCCTGGTGGGGGAACTAAAATCCCACAGGCCTCACAGCCTGGCCAAAAAAAAAAAAAAAAAAAGTAGGAACTATGATGTGCTGTAAGATACACACCTACTATTCTGGTCCATAATGAGCCTTTGGTTCTTTCTGTTAAGAAATTGAATCACATTTCAGATTCAAATACTGACTGTAGCTTCAGTAGCCACGACTTTGTTACCATACCTTTAAAATGAGAAGGATAATAATAATACCTTTAAAATGTAGGGTGGCTTTGAGATTCAATGGAACACTCCCCAGAAAGTGTCACGTCTCAGGTCAAATTGTAAGTACTGAGTACATGTTAAATATTATTATCATTAATCGGCCAAAATTGCCACATCAAAAAGAATGCACCAAAGTTGTTTTCTTTTGAAGAAGAGTTATGAGTAGTGCTGTGTAGAGTGAGAGGTACAGAGAACATATGTTCATGAAAGTAAAAGAGAGAAGGGTCAAGATTTTTCAAATAATATAATAAAAAAAGAAAGGGATGCATTCATAGGACAATAAGGGCTGATATAGTACATGCTGCACGGGGCATTCTTTTATCTCCTATCTGAATCGACATTTGAAAGTAACAAGGGTGTGTTTTCTGTGGGAAACTCCTGTGTTTCAAAACACATGAAGTGAAGTTTCATAAATATGAAGGACAAAGAGACTAGGCCACCTTTAATCAGAACCATTGGAGGGAGAGAAGTAAGTTCATTTGCTGTATCTTTCCTGAGGTAAGGGAGACAGTTAAGGTCATATTCCATGTTTGCCAGTTTGGGGTTTGAGTCTATGAGGAAAGAGTGAGAACAGAGCAGATGAAGGTAAGGGGATAGTTCACGTTCCTCAAGATAACTAATTGGCTCTTTTTTGAAAGAAATTCATTTTTAAAATCCTCATGCAGTGTCTGGTACTACTCTGCAAATTACACATCTTGTTACTAGTAGTTACCTATCAGTCATGATGAACAGTTCTTTGTTGTTAGACTTGATGGTCCTGCCTTGCATTGATCAGCAAAATAAGATAAAAATATGCTTTGCAGAATGCCATTTACTTCACACAGAGATAATATGCTTTGTTTCTTCACCTTCTATTTATTCTTAAAATTTAACCTTCTTGCCTTCAGTTCTTTCAAAAAGTAGAGTCATGACTTTTCTTTTGCTACCAGACAGTGTTTGAAAGGTTTTATCTACCTTCCAAATGACCCTTTCAATTATTGTGGTGAAAATGAAATGTTTTGCCCTATGTGATAAAATTTCCTGGTTCATGGCTTCTTTTGAAATATTTTAGATATGCTACTTTAGTCATATAAAAGGTCAAGTTTTTTTCTCCTGTGTTTGAAAAAATTTCCCCAGCAGCTTTCTGGAATGTTTGAATTACTCAAGTTTCTCCAGTATTCTTTCTCACCTTGAGCATGATGGAAGCAGAGAGGCCGCAGCCAGTGTTGGGTCATCCCTGAGAAATGAAGCGGTAAATTGGCTGAGATAATATCCAGTACTCATTTGGTGCAGTGGTCGCAGCCTCTCCCGTCAAAGCATTTACTATGTAAAGTTTCAACCTTTTTGTGTGTTTGACATTTCTCTCCCCGTTGCTCTTTTCTCTCGTCTTGGTTGCCAGATCTTCCTGAAGCTACATGATTCCCAAGTCCTCCTTCATCTTTCAATTTCTAGGCCCTGGACAGGCTCTCCACCACCTCCTGCCTCCTCTGATGGCTTCCTGTGTCCAGAGAACGGCACCCAACTCACTCTCCTGCAGTATCACTACTTTGCCCCAAACAGTCCATCTACAAAATTCAGCGTAAGCACACATCCAACATTCCAGGCCATTTTCAAGGTTTGAATCCAGGGGCTCCCAGCAATTATCAAGCTCTTTTGCTCCTTTTCAGAGTGAATTCAAACTACTCATTTTTTTTTTTTCACTAAACCTTCCCCCTGTGATCTCAAAGCATAGTGAGCAATGGATGTAATGGATATTACACTGGAGCCTCGGACTTGGATAATTTTCAGTGACATTTTTTTTTTGGCCAACAAGTTGTATAAGGAATCAAAGATATGTTTCTATGCAAAACTCAGGGCTTACCTGATGTTCTGAATGATGATAGAGAGGTAAAAGCAACAATTTGGGAAAGTGTACTTAAACTATCAAGACAAAATTGGGTAAGGAAACATGTAAGTCCTTCTGTTTTATTCTTAAAAGTCAACAGCTATAGCAGAAGCATATCTTAGAAGCAGCACTGTGAATAGAGAGATAAATATAGGTTAAAATATGGGCATAAATTGAGGGAGGGTGGTCTAATCTAGCGGGAGGAGGAGGAGTGATACAGAAAAACTTAACGGAAGGATCCACACCTGACTCCAAAGCCGGAGGCACAGGCAGGGGAGGAGGGGAAGGAAGGATGGAGCTGAGGGAGGGACTGACCTTGTGTGTGCGGGGGGATGGGAGGACCCAGAGTGAGCTCAGGGACAGGTGAGCAGTCGACCAAAGTTGAAGGTTGGCAAAACCAGGCCCATAAAGACTTTGGGGATGCATTCAAGACTTTTAAACTGGGATCTACAGGGCCAGCTTTGTGTTTTACCAAGATTGCTCTGACTCTATGATGAGGGATGGATGGGTAGAAGTGGGCATGAATAGGGAGAGTCAGTCTCAGGCTATTGCTACAACCCAGGGCAGTGGGGACGATAAGAACATGCAAGAGTGGGATGCAGGGAAGGGGCAGACTGAGGGCTTGTAGGGAGCATGCGTGACTGAACCTGGAGGTGAGTTAGATAAGAGGAGTAGGCAGGGGGATATCAAGGCTGGCTTCTACTCAGGTAACATGGCATGTGCTGACGCATGTACCAACACAGAGACCATCAGGAAGATACCATGTCACAAAAGTTCAGAAGTTACATGCAGAAAGTAGGACTGTTCTTTTAACATCTCTTAAAGCAAAACTGAGACTATAATGAATGGTCATTAGGTACACATATTGAGTATAAAAATCTTCCCTGGTGTTCTCTTATACACAGATGGCATACACATGGTTCATGCCCTTAGTAGGTTTATACTTCAGTTGATGAACCATTTATTCATTACAGAAGATGAAGCTAGATCTCTAGTTCCCTGGGAATGACTCATTGCAAAATACTATTTTGTGGTTTGACTTTTGTCTAAAAATCAAGAAAATATACTTTTTGTCTTGTGCAATGAATCAAACATATGATGACTGTTTCTGGTTGAGATGATAAATGCTTCGAGTCATAGCTTTCTGGAAAACATTTTATTTCATACAGATTAGTCTGACAACCTAATTTTTTACCTTCTATTTTTAATTTTTTCAGAAGATATATTTCATTTTCAGAGTTGAAATAATATTTGGGGAGAGGGCAAGTGGAGATGGTCAATGCCACACTAAATTATTCCCTAGGGCTAGCGTATTCTTAAATTCTGTTATTTAAAATTGGTTTTGGTTTACTTATCATATATGCTTGTATAGGTAACTATGCACTAAATTAGTCTTTTCCTGAAATCTGCAGTGAGGTTTTTGGTTTTATTTGTGAGCAAATAGCTCACAAATCATCGTCTTGGTGGTTATTTCTAGTTGCTTAAGCCACCAGCAATTTATTTATATGCACCACTTAGATGCCTAATTTAAGCCCATGAGTAAATTATTTTTGCGGTTGAATACTACTGAATCTATTGACAGGCAAAAAAGATGCTTTATTCTCCTATCGGTTACTCTACATGGTATACCTGTGAAATGAAATAACATGACTGTGATAAACCTCACCTTGATTGCAACACATTAGGGTATATTAGTAATCACCACTACTGGCTCTGACACATCCTGTGATTAGACTCAGATCCCCCAATTTTACAGCTTTTTGTTTTGTTTTTAAAAGGCAAACCCGTAAATGTGATAAATGTAATTCCAAGATAATGGAGTTAGGAAGCCGTCACTGAAGGCAATTTTAGAGGAAAATGGAAAGTGTAAAATGATGACTTTGAAATATTTAAAATTACGGAAGTAGAAATTAAATTGCAGACTTTGGAGGGAAGTGTGTACTGTATGGGGAAAATGGAAGTCACCCCTAACTTAGAGGAAGAGTTTACAGCAAGATAGAAAAGCCAGGGAGATGGCAAACGCGGGGTTCCGATATAACCATTTCAATTAGTTTCTGCTTTTGAAAAGTGACACGTAGCAATAGGACATACACATTCATAAGGGGCCTATTTATATGAGCTCTTTATGACCTTGTTTCAAACAGTGTGTTTGAGAACTAATGGTAAACTGAAAAAGAATTCTGTTTTTTGTTTCTAGTTCATCTTTGCTTCCAGTGTTTACAAGTTTAATGTGGCTTTTAGATGAATTCTAGTAAGTGGAGAGCCACGGCACAACAGAAGGCACCCAGGGTCTTTGGTTAGTGACATTAACAGTGGATTCACTTATAAGACTGAAAAATACATCACACAGGCTCTTTGGTCACTTACTAACATGCCTATATGTGTCTATATATTTCCACTTATTCTACTAATAAATTAAAGCAAGTAGCAGTGATTCTAAACCCTATTAGAGCCAATCTTCTCTTTCATAATCAATACTTTATAAATCCCTTTAGCTATTTTGAAATCATATTCACAGATAATAAAACCTACCTACACATACAATTTCAAAAGAATAAACATAATGCTTTAAGTATAATTTCAAGGAGAAGTAACAAGAAATTAATTTATTATAAGTCTACATTTAAACATGTAAGTGTTCAGGCTTTATTATGTGAAAAGACAAAAAGTGGTCAAATGTGTCCACTCTATCTAGAATCACTGTGAACCATGACTACACGTGCCATTGAAGATGCAATTACCCTGAATGGTACTGTCACCAATGATGCTGTTTTCAAAACGAACAACTCCTGGTGAAGTTTTGATACTTCAAGGTGAAATCCTCCCCCATTTAAACTGACCAGGAATAGAATTCCTAAAAAAAATCAAGATATGCTAAAAGAGTTCAGAAATATTTTGTGGGCTTTTTCTTGTACAAATTTACTTTCGGATGAGTCAGGACCTCTTGCATTATTAATTGTAATTCCTTTGAAGGTTGTTAGGTTTTGGCTCGGAACTCAAAAAACATCGTATTAAATATAGTAAGTCCTCAATTGATGGTTATTTGTGTGTTAGTTACTTTAGAGCGTGAACATTCCTATTTTATTGGGAGTAACAATGACAGCTGAATGCAACTGAAATGGTTTTGGTTGTCATTCTCAATTAGAAGAAGGGCCAAAAGTCTGTTCTGTCTTGCCCTTCCTTCTTTTTCCAATTTCTTTGAGTAGAAATATTTTTCTAAAAGAGCGATGTATAGGACCTGGTACAAATATTGAACTCTACAGCTCTTCAGTGAGAAAACTGGAGACTGAAAGAGCCATTGCAAGGAATTGCCAACCACAGGTTCAAATCAAAATTGGAAAAGAAATATTTTGCCCTGGGTCCATGGACACGATGAATATATTGATGTAGGATGTACATTGTGAGTTTCATTTATTGTAGTGGTAATGAACTTGAACTAAGCTCCACTGGTTCTTCCTCTCATTGCCAATGGCACTAATATGAGGTGGTCGGAAACAGTTCAGGAAGCTCTCATCAAACTCCTCGGAAGGCTCAGCAATGCAGTTGCTCTCCAGACTTCTTAGTGCTCACCTAACACACTAAGGGCCACGGAGCTGTTTGAAATGTGTTGTATGGAATATTTTTGTGGAAAGGTAGGATTTCAGAGCCAGAAAAATTCTACTTCCTGATATATTTACAAACCCAACTCTTGGACAGTATTATAAATAATAGACACTTTCGATCATTGCTCTGAAATAACGCTAAGAAAATATGATCACCATAAGACAGCTTTCCAAATTTTGGAAATGTCTCTAATAACAGTGATGTATTTTCCCCAACTTACTTTGTTTTCGGAAGCTTCATTAGGAACACTAGGGATTATGGAGAAGGCGTGGGATGCCAGTTTTCTCCTTGCACACTTTGATAAGAAGCATCTTCTTGCCTTCCCTCTCCTTCCTACGGGCGGTCTATAACCCTCAGTTCTCTTAGCCTGTCTGAGGTTTCTCCTGTGTCCCTGGGGCCGGTTCTTTGTTTAATGACAAGCATTTGACTAGGGCACCTGAGCCGTGGGAGAAACATTCTCTATCCACAGTGCCTCCTTCTGCCTCTGAGACCTGAGCTGGCAAAGGGACCATAACCACAGAGCAAGGCAGATAGAGGTTTACCAGTTTAGCTCTAAGGTGATCTTTTTTTTCGAATATTTACACTTTAATGCATAAGCATAGATTAGTGAAATTCTGAATTTGCTTCTGGCAGTTTTCCATTTTAGAAAATAAAAAATTTTTTTGTTTGTTTTCCAGTTGTGGCCAAGCTAGTCCTTCTTGCACTTTGAGAAATGAGAAACTTAAATGGCAAAATAATCTGATCTGTGATCTATGACAGTATCAAATCCTTTACGCATATTTATCTCAATTAAGGACTTGTTTTGTGGTCAAAACTCTGCCACTCTACTTTCTAAAACGTCCTTATGTTCCTTTTTCTTTCTGTGATATCCGTGATATTCTCCAGATCTCTCTCTCTCTCATTTCTCCACTGCTTTTGAAAAGGTCATGAGGTGGAGGCTGGGAAGATAACTCTGTGGATCCAGGTAGGATGTTCGTGGTGAAGCTGGGCCAACCTTAAAGGCACATCTGCAGAGGCAGCGCGTACCACCTGCTGTGTGAGGGGCCTTTGCCCATCAGATGTGACCTTTTCTACTGCTTCTCCTCTTAAGAAGCAGAGTGTCACTGAAGCCTGGGAGTACCTTATTCTAGTTATAAGAAGCCAGTGAATGTGACTCTTTGTTGAGATTGGTTTCTGAGATGCTCTCCATCTCCTAGCCTCTTCTTGTGCTGTATGTGGTGACTTGGAAATATATTGCATTTATTATGAGTGATAAGTTCAAATCCTGCCTCTTTCCCTTACTTCTCTGGCCTTAGTTTCATCATCTATAAGACAATGCTAATAATAAGGTATGTATATGCCTTATTGGATTATTGTAAACACTAAAATGAAATACTATATGAAAAGCATTTAGCATAGTGGCCAGCAAATAAGAAGTACTCTAGAAAGTATGGCTATTATTATTATTATTATTAGCTCAGATCCAGAGATTACATTATTATCATCCTTATTGACAGGGATCGGGAAACATAGCCGAAATGCTCAGCAAATCAGGGTGACGATTGTAGCTCCAGTGGGGAGGATTTTTTATCCCAAATTTTAAACAATTTTATACTCTAGGTATCTCAGTCTCAAAATTTATAGAGTTTTATTTACCCTTTCTTCAGACTAAGAAAGAAAGAGACATGTGGATAGAAACAAAGAAAAAGTATAGAATGGGCACCGTTTTAAAAGTAGGCAGTTATGTCACGTCATGGTAACACCTCTGATTTTTTGGGGTCTGCTGGGTTTGCACAATATCCTTCCCATAACAGGGCTTGGCCATTTTATGTTGAAACGAAGAAGCTAAAACAACACTTTGAATAAGTATAAGGAAATGAAGAATTTACTTCATTCAACTGAACAAAAACTTAAGAAGTTCACAGCTAAGAAATATGATTAAGAGATATCTTAATTAATATACTGGGCAAAAATTATTTGTTCATTATATTCCTGAATAATTTCTATTTTATTTTGAGAAAAGAATAAAAGACACAGAATTTTTTAAATGTATGCCAAAGTAGTTACCTCTTTACCTTGATCTAGTGATTTGTAAATAAATGGAAACACAGACTGAGCAGTATGGAGTAGGTGAGGATGGCGTGAAGAGCAGATGCCTGGGGGAGACGGATCTCAGGGTCGTGGCTTCACTGCGAGTGGCAGCGGGTGATTTCCCAAACCTGGGTGGATGTCCTCGTCTATGACATTGGAGACGCAGTGACTTGAAGGAACAGGTGTGCTCATGACTGGTGGGCTGACAGCTTCGCCTCTCTCTACAAGCACTGATTTTAAGGCTGTCCTCGCACTGGGTTGGGAGAGACACTTATTTAGGGTTTATTTCCAATTTGTTTTGGTCCCACCTTCCAAAAAGGGCAGCCTCTAGCACGTGGTGGGCTAATTGGCTTCTAATAACTCATTATTCTAGTTGGATAAATGTCAGTATTTGGGCGAAAGATACTGGAGCCCAGCTGATTTCACTAATCTGCTCTGTCCTGCAGAGCCCAAACTTATCTCACTGAAGCTCTCTCTGAATTTTGACATTTATTACTTACTTTAAAAAATAGGACTTGTACATTATTTTATATCAATCAAGACCCCAGAGAAACAGCTGTTACTTTGATCATCCCAATAGCATTGAAAAATAATATGTAAAATTATGCTACTTCATATTTATCCCTAAAATTAGCAATGAGCTAAAAGACAGAGATATAAATCACATTTTAAAATCTGCCTGTCTCACCAGGGAATGACTTAATTACCAATGATACCATCTGAAAAGACAATGCTAAACCAACTCAATAAAGAGATCTACTATTTCAGCATTTGAGATCACATGTTCAAGTATATTATATAGTGTATGTGTGTATTAATATGTTATTTTATATATTATTATTGTTTTTCTATAAAAATAAAATTGAACTAGTCATTTACAAAAAAAAAAAAAAAAAAATAGGACTAGCCCATCCTTCTCAATGTGGTCACGTCTCAGAAGAAACAGAGAAACTTGTATTCTTAGTTAACAAAATGTTGGGCAGTTTTATCTTATTTTTTAATTTTTTTAATTTTTATTTTTTATCAGGGTATAGTTGATTTACAATGTTGTGTTAGTTTCAGGTGTACAGCAAAGTGATTCAGTTATACATACACATATATCCATTCTTTCTCAGATTCTTTCCCCATTTAGGTTATTACAGAATATTGAGTAGAGTTCCCTGTGCTATACAATAGGTCCTTTTAATATAACGTTGCTCTGTGTATACCAGCTTGTTGTGCTGACTCACTTCACCAACACCCAGTTTATTTCTGCCTCTGGGTCCACCCGTATCTCGTCATCATCCCTCTTTCTGAACCCACTGCAGGGCAGCACCAATGCTCCCACTGTATTTACTCAGTTTTCCTTGTGTCACTCTAGATGATACTGGAAAAATATTCCTCTGCTCCACCGTGAGTCTTGTCTCCCTTTCCTCTTCTAGGTTCCCAAATCCCACCCCTCTCTTTCTAATAAACTTTGATTTTGGAGTATTTTGGGGTTTACAGGAAAGTTGCAAAGATAGTCCAGAGAGTTCCCATGTGCTCCTTACCCAGTTTCTCCTTGTTAACCTCTCACATTACCGTGATATATTTGTTAAAAGAAAGAAACTGAAATTAGTGTATTACTCTTAACCAAGCTCCAGATTTTACTGGGGTTTCCTCACTTTTACATCAAAGTTCTCCTCCTGTTCCAGGGTCCAATCCAGGGCACCATACTGCACTTAGCCGTCACGTCTCCCCAGCCTCCTCTGCTCTGTGACAATTTCTGTCTCCCCTTGGTTTTCATGACCTGGACAGTCTTGAGGAGTACTAGCCACGTATCCTGCAGAGTGTCCCCGATTTGGGCTTTGATGTTTTTCTCATAATTATCCTGGGATTTGGGGATTTTGGAAAGAATACACAGAGGTGAGGCGCCCTTCGCATCAGATCATATCAGGGGTATCTGATATCCACACACCACTGGGAATGTTACCCCAATCCCTTGGCTAAGGTGTGTTTGCCAGGTTTCTCCACCAAAAAGTTACTCTTCTCCCTTTCTACGTTCTAGTCTTTGGACATGAGTCACCAAGTTTAGCCCACCTTCAAAAGGGCTCCCCTTCTTTTGAAAATAATTCCTTACACAACTCACCAAAAAGATCAAAACAATATTTACAGAGGTTTTAGAGCATGAAAATTAAATAAATAAGAGAGCTCAAGATCCCATTCTCCTGTTTCATCTTTCCATTTCCCGTTCAATTCTTATTCATTGGCACACATTTTATAAATTTCAGCAAAGTGCAGATGGCATTAATACATTTTTTCTCTTTACATTATAAACATTTCCAACATTGATGCACTGACATCTTTATTTTTTATAACCCACTTAGCCTTATTATGTTGCTAGATATTTAGACTGTTTCCAATACCCACTATTTCTTTTTTAACATCTTTATTGGAGTATAATTGCTTTACAATGTTGTGTTAATTTCTGCTGTATAACAAAGTGAATCAGCTATACATATACATATATCTCCATATCTCCTCTCTCTTGCATCTCCCTCCCACGCTCCCTATCCCACCCCTCTAGGTGGTCATAAAGCACCGAGCTGATCTCCCCGTGCGATGCAGCTGTTTCCCACTAGGTATCTATTTTACATTTGGTAGTATATATATGCTCATGCCACTCTCTCACTTCGTCCCAGATTCTCCTTCCCCCTCCCTGTGTCCTCAAGTCCATTCTCTACGTCTGCATCTTTACTTCTGTCCTGCCCCTAGGTTCATCAGAACGATTTTTTTTTTTTTAAGATTCCATATATATGTGTTAGCATACTGTATTTGTTTTTCTCTTTCTGACTTACTTCACTCTGTATGACAGACTCTAGGTCCATCCACCTCACTACAAATAACTCAATTTTGTTTATTTATTTATTTATTTATTTTAAAATTTATTTCTTTATTTATTTTTGGGTGTGTTGGGTCTTCATTTCTGTGCGAGGGCTTTCTCCAGTTGCGGCAAGCGGGGGCCACTCTTCATCGCGGTGCGCGGGCCTCTCACCATCGCGGCCTCTCCTGCTGCGGAGCACAGGCTCCAGACGCGCAGGCTCAGCAATTGTGGCTCATGGGCCCAGTTGCTCCGCGGCATGTGGGATCTTCCCAGACCAGGGCTCAAACCAGTGTCCCCTGCATTGGCAGGCGGACTCTCAACCACTGCGCCACCAGGGAAGCCCAATTTTGTTTATTTTTATGGCTGAGTAATATATTCCATTGTATGTATGTGCCACATCTTCTTTATCCATTCATCTGTCGATGGACACTTAGGTTGCTTCCATGTCCTGGCTATTGTAAATAGAGCTGCAATGAACATTGTGGTACATGACTCTTTTTGAATTATGGTTTTCTCAGGGTATATGCCCAGTAGTGGGATTGCTGGATCGTATTTAGTTTTTTTAAGGAACTTCCATATTATTCTCCTTAGTGGCTGTATCAATTTACATTCCCACCAACAGTGCAAAAGGATTCCCTTTTCTCCACACCCTCTCCAGCATTTATTGTTTGTAGATTTTTTGATGATGGCCATTCTGACCGGTGTGAGGTGATACCTCATTGTAGTTTTGATTTGCATTTCTCTAAAGATTAGTGATGTTGAGCATCCTTTCATGTGTTTGTTGCCAATCTGTGTATCTTCTTTGGAGAAATGTCTATTTAGATCTGCCCATTTTTGGATTGGGTTGTTTGTTTTTTTGATATTGAGCTGCATGAGCTGCTTGTATATTTTGGAGATTAATCCTTTGTCAGGTGCTTCGTTTGCAAATATTTTCTCCCATTCTGAGGGTTGCCTTTTCATCTTGTTTATGGTTTTCTTGGCTGTGCAAAAGCTTTTAAGTTTCATTAGGTCCCATTTGTTTATTTTTGTTTTTATTTCCATTTCTCTAGGGGGGTGGGTCAAAAAGGATCTTGCTGTGATTTATGTCAAAGAGTGTTCTTCCTATGTTTTCCTCTAAGAGTTTTATAGTGTCTGGCCTTACATTTAGGTCTTTAATCCATTTTGAGTTTATTTTTGTGTATGGTATTAGGAAGTGTTCTAATTTCATTCTTTTACATATAGCTGTCCAGTTTTCACAGCACCACTTATTGCAGAGGCTGTCTTTTCTCCATTGTATATTCTTGCCTCCTTTATCAAAGATAAGGTGACCATATGTGCGTGGGTTTATCTCTGGGCTTTCTATCCTGTACCATTTATCTATATTTCTGTTCTTGTGCCAGTACCCTACTGTCTTGATTACTGTAGCTTTAGCGTAGTCTGAAGTCAGGGAGCCTGATTCCTCCAGCTCCGTTTTTCTTACTCAAGATTGCTTTGGCTATTCAGGGTCTTTTGTGCTTCCATACAAATTGTGAAATTTCTTGTTCTAGTTCTGTGAAAAATGCCACTGGTAGTTTGATAGGGATTGCATTGAATCTGTAGATTACTTTGGGTAGTAGAGTCATTTTCACAATGTTGATTCTTCCAATCCAAGAACATGGTTTATCTCTCCATCTATTTGTATCATCTTTGACTTCTTTCATCACTGTCTTATAGTTTTCTGCATACAGGTCTTTTGTCTCCCTATGTAGGTTTATTCCTAGATATTTTATTCTTTTTGTTGCAGTGGTAAATGGGAGTGTTTCCTTAATTTCTCTTTCAGATTTTTCATCATTAGTGTATAGGAATGCAAGAGATTTCTGTGCATTAATTTTGTATCCTGCTACTTTACTAAATTCATTGATTAGCTCTATTGTTTTCTGATAGCATCTTTAGGATTCTCTATGTATAGTATCATGTCATCTGCAAACAGTGACAGCTTTACTTCTTCTTTTCCGATTTGGATTCCTTTTATTTCTTTTTCTTCTCTGATTGCTGTGGCTAAAACTTCCAAAACTATGTTGAATAATAGTGGTGAGAGTGCTAAACCTTGTCTTGTTCCTGATCTTAGAGGAAACGGTTTCGGTTTTTCACCATTGAGAATGATGTTGGCTGTGTGTTTGTCATATATGGCCTTTATTATGTTGAGGTAAGTTCCCTCTATGCCTAGTTTCTGGAGGGTTTTTATCATAAATGGGTGTTGAATTTTGTCGAAAGCTTTTTCTACATCTATGAGATGATCATATGCTTTTTCTCCTTCAGTTTGTTAATATGGTGTATCACATTAATTGATTTGCGTATGTTGAAGAATCCTTGCACTCCTGGGATCAACCCTACTTGATCATGGTGTATGATCCTTTTAATGTGCTGTTGGATTCTGTTTACTAATATTTTGTCGAGGATTTTTGCATCTATGTTCATCAGTGATATTGGCCTGTAGTATTCTTTCTTTATGATATCTTTGTCTGGTTTTGGTATCAGGGTGATGGTGGCCTCATAGAATGAGTGTGGGAGTGTTCCTCCCTCTGCTATCCTTTGGAAGAGTTTGAGAACGATAGGTGTTAGCTCTTCTCTAATTGTTTGATAGAATTCACCTGTGAAGGCATCTGGTCCTGGGCTTTTGTTTTTTGGAAGTTTTTAAATCACAGTCCCAGTTTCTGTGCTTGTGATTGGTCTGTTTATATTTTCGATTTCTTCCTGGTTCAGTCTCGGAAGGTTGTGCTTTTCTACTAATTTGTCCATTTCTTCCAGGTTGTCCATTTTATTGGCATAGAGTTGCTTGTTGTAGTCTCTTAGGATGCTTTGTATTTCTCCGGTGTCTGTTGTAACTTCTCCTTTTTCATTTCTAATTTTATTGATTTGAGTTCTCTCCCTCTTTTCCTTGATGAGTCTGGCTAATGGTTTATCAATTTTTTTTATCTTCTCAAAGAACCAGCTTTTAGTTTTATTGACCTTTGCTATTGTTTCCTTCATTTCTTTTTCATTTACTTCTGATCTGATCTTTATGATTTCTTTCCTTCTGTTAACTTTGGGGTTTTTTTTTGTTCTTCTTTCTCTAACTGCTTTAGGTGTAAGGTTATGTTGTTTATTTGAGATGTTTCTGGTTTCTTGCGGTAGGATTGTATTGCTATATACTTCCCTCTTAGAACTGCTTTTGCTGCATCCCATAGGTTGCACTGAAACCATAGGTTTTGGGTCATCATGTTTTCATTGTCATTTGTTTCTAGGTATTTTTTGATTTCCTCTTTGATTTGTTCAGTGATCTCTTGGTTATTAAGTAGTGTATTGTTTAGCCTCCATGTGTTTGTATTTTTTACAGATATTTTTCCTGTAATTGATACCTAATCTCATAACGTTGTGGTCATAAAAGATACTTGATATGATTTCAGTTTTCTTAAATTTACCGAGGCTTGATTTGTGACCCAAGATATGATCTATCCTGGAGAATGTTCCATGAGCACTTGAGAAGAAAATGTATTCTGTTGTTTTTGGATGGAATGTCCTATAAATATCTATTAAGTCCATCTTGTTTAATATGTCATTTAAAGCTTGTGTTTCCTTATTTATTTTCATTTTGGATGATATGTCCATTGGTGAAAGTGGGGTGTTAAAGTCCCCTACTATGATTGTGTTACTGTCGATTTCCCCTTTTATGGCTGTTAGCAGTTGCCTTATGGATTGAGGTGCTCCTATGTTGGGTGCATAAATATTTACAATTTTTATATCTTCTTCTTGGATTGATCCCTTGATCATTATGTAGTGTCCTTCTTTGTCTCTTGTAATAGTCTTTATTTTAAAGTCTACTTTGTCTGATATGAGAATTGCTACTCCAACTTTCTTTTGATTTCCGTTTGCATGGAATATTTTTTTCCATTCCCTCACTTTCAGTCTGTATGTGTCCCTAGGTCTGAAGTGGGTCTCTTGTAGACAGCATATATATGGGTCTTGTTTTTGTATCTATTCAGCCAGTCTGTGTCTTTTGGTTGGAGCATTTAATCCATTTACATTTAAGGTAGTTATCAATATGTATGTTCCTATTACCATTTTCTTAATTGTTTTGGGTTTGTTATTGTAGGTCTTTTCCTTCTCTTGTGTTTCCCGCCTAGAGAAGTTCCTTTAGTATTTGCTGTAAAGCTGGTTTGGTGGTGCTGAATTCTCTTAGCTTTTGCTTGTCTGTAAAGGTTTTAATTTCTCTGTCAAATCTAAATGAGATCCTTGCTAAGTGGGGTAATCTTGGTTGTACTTTTTTCCCTTTCATCACTTTAAATATGTCCTGCCACTCCCTTCTGGCTTGCAGAGTTTCTGCTGAAAGATCAGCTGTTAACCTTATGGGGATTCCCTTGTGTGTTATTTGTTGTTTTTCCCTTGCTGCTTTTAATATTTTTTCTTTGTATTTAATTTTTGATAGTTTGCTTAATATGTGTCTTGGCATGTTTCTCCTTGGATTTATCCTGTATGGGATTCCCTGTGCTCTCTGGACTTGATTGACTATTTCCTTTCCCATATTAGGGAAGTTTTCAACTATAATCTCTTCAAATATCTTCTCAGTCCCTTTCTTTTTCTCTTCTTCTTCTGGAACCCCTGTAATTTGAATGTTGGTGTGTTTAATGTTTTCCCAGAGGTCTCTGAGACTGTCCTGAATTCTTTTCATTCTTTTTTCTTTATTCTGCTCTGCGGTAGTTATTTCCACTATTTTACCTTCCAGGTCATTTATCTGTTCTTCTCTGTCAGTTATTCTGCTATTGTTTCCTCCTAGAGAATTTTTAATTTCATTTATTGTGTTGTTCATCACTGTTTGTTTGCTCTTTAGTTCTTCTAGGTCCTTGTTAAACGTTTCTTGTATTTTCTCTATTCTATTTCCAAGATTTTGGATCATCTTTACTATCATTGCTCTGAATTCTTTTTCAGGTAGACTGCCTACTTCCTCTTCATTTGTTTGGTCTGATGGGTTTTTACCTTGCTCCTTCATCTGCTGTGTGTTTCTCTGTCTTCTCATTTTGCTTAACTTACTGTGTTTGGGGTCTCATTTTTGCAGGCTGCAGGTTCGTAGTTCCCGTTGTTTTTGGTGTCTGCCCCCAGTGTGTAAGTTTGGTTCAGTGGGTTGTGTAAGCTTCCTGGTGGAGGGGACAGGTGTCTGTGTTCTGGTGGGTGGGGCTGGGTCTTGTTTTTCTGCTGGGCAGGGCTGTGTCCGGTGGGGCAATGCTTTTTTAAATAGGACACAAAAAGCACCAGCTGGCTAGCAATTTGGTGCTGGTTTTTGGTGGGAATCCTCAGTTCATGTACCTATAAGCCTCTCCTAAGGCTACTTGAATGTCCTCATGACATGGCATCCGGATTCCTCTCTAAGTCTTGGGAGACCAAGGTAACGAAACAGGGAGAGCGCACAAGCACAGCAGCAGCCCTTCAGAGCTTTAGGAAGACCCCAGTATTTTAACTAATGCTTGATAGCCATCTTCATACATATACTTCTTTTAAAAGATTACTGTTTCCTAGGATTTGTTTGTATACATTTTCTCTGACTTAAAAAGAACTGAAATTGAATATTGAATACATATATTATTATATCCTTTTACTACTAAACTTATCTTTTATATATATCCCAAATTCCCTTTTAAATCCCAAATAAATGACATGGGAGCTCCTTGTTTCCCTCGTGCTACCAGTTCTCTCTGTCTCTTTCCTGGCTTCTTGCTTTTCTGGACAGACCTGCTGACTCTAGCCACACTCACACTGTCTTTTCAATATTTTTAAGTCTTTAATTGTGGCTTGAATGACATAATTTCAGCGTCTCCTACCTTAGAGGGTTGTGAGGAATACTGTTGCTCTTGCTGTGGTTGGAAAAGCACCTGCAGCCCTTTGGAGAGAAGGTATTAAAGCTGTAAATATTGTGGTGCTGCTTGGTCTCAGTGATGTGCCAGGAGGCACAGCTCCTGTGTGTTCTTCCACTTGGCAAATCTGGGAATAAAGAGCCAAACTCATGGAGGACCTGGACTGGAAGATATTACCTTAGGTTCCTGGGATCTTCTGCTAAATTTATAATGTGTTGTCATTCTCAGAGATGGTTTCACACCCATTTATTCCACAGCATTTATTGAGCAAGTTCACGTGCCTGGCATTGTGCTGAGTGGGCGTGTTGAAGACGCACTGTCTAAGGCCTTGATGGTTTCATAGGGCAGGGCGAAAGAACAACAAATAAAAGACAGCATAATAACAGGTAGAGAAGTAAAACAGAGGAGGGTGTGGTTTGTCTATCTTATGATGATCCTCCAAGAAGCTCGTGCCACTGTTGGGTTTTGCAGGGTAAATAGCGATTTTCCTCGAATGGGTGGAAGGAGTGTATTAAGCCATTTCAGGAGAAGAGGTAGCTGGTGCAAGATCATTAAAGTGAATGCTGTTCTTGGGGGAAACTAGAGAGTTTGACAGATTCTAGCAGGAGATGAGACTGGAGATAAGGGCAGAGGTAAAATCATAAAGGATTTTGCTAGAGAATATGTTTTTGTCCTATAGTAGCAACAGGAAACATCTGAACCTTTCAAAGCAGAGATGTGGCATAATTTGCATTTTTAGCTATTGCACAGATTTCTCCAAGAACATGCTTAACTCCTACTGGTGAAGTAAATGAATTAGCAATTGTTTATTGATCATCATATATGTGTAAGATATTACGTGAGGTGTTTCCAGAGATTAAAATAAGTACAATTCATGGTGCAATTATGTTGAAAACTCTTGGAACCTGGTGGAGAAACGAGCAACAAACAAATATTCGAAAGATGATTTTTGCTTCCAAGGAGCTCAGCCTAATCGAGAAAAGCAAGGCATATCCACAAAAACAGGAAACACAGCAGTTTCTATTTCGCACGTGTAGTAATTTGTTACTAGTTAAATAGACGTGTGGAGTGAGAGTGGAAGCCGTTGGACCCCGTGGTGGAGAGGTTGCTGTGGGGAGCGGTGAGCAGGCCCTTCGAAAGGAGTAAGACGAGCTAGACCTTGAAGGGATGATGGAGTCAAACAGTGAAACAGTTTTCATCAGCTCCAGCCACGTTCCCGAAGAAGACTTTTCGGTGGCCTCCTCCCCTCACACTCGTGTAAGCTCAAATTCTAGGCTCCAAGTAAAATTTTGTAAAGTTCCGAAACCGTGCCAGCCTCGGTGCAGCCCCTGAGGAGGACGGTGAGTGTGAAAGAGACCAGTTAGGAAGTGTTCCCAGGGAGAACACCCAGGGGTTGGTGTGCCCCCAAAGGGCAGAGGGGTCCCAGGGGACCTGCATGGAGTGCTGAAATCACGTGCCAGTGTCCATGTCAACCACCGCCCCTTCTCAAGTTTATAGAGCTCCCTGCATTGCAGGGGCTGTTCGGAACTCATTGCTTGGAGAGACCCAAGCAAGCGACCAGATCTTTCAATTCTCCCGCTTCATCAGTTGCCTTTATCCCTTATGGAGGACACAAATGTCTGAAAGTCTAAGCCCCCCAGAAACCCTAGCCTTTCTCAGTGATGGCCAGACACAGCATACGATATTTTTCCTAAGTAAAATAGGCTTATATTCAAATTTTCAAAAGAGAGCTGTAAGAGTGAATTTTCAGCTTGCTTTTCTTTAAATGCTGTTGCTATTATTAACTGGAGATTTTTGCAATGCCGAGGGAGACGAAAGGGCAGCAAGTTCCCCTTTCCTTATTTAAAATGTCTTCTGTTTCATAGATCAGGTCTTCTGGCTGTGGAATTTTGCAGAAATTGCTTCCAATTTCTCAGAGAAATTCTAATTGGATAGGAATCACGTTGGCAAAAACTTTGAACTCCCAATTTTCTGAGCAGTGTGTTTTAGAACTTAGTTTTGCAATTCAGTTAATTTTGTTTCATCTTTTCTTTCTGTGGCAGCTGAAGTAGGTGAGCCCTCAAACACGTGTTTATGTGACGTGTGTGTGATGGATTGTGGGGATGTGCATGTGTCATTTCTTCTTTCCCCCCTTTTAGCATTATATCAATTGCTCCTTAGCCATTTTTCATGTCATTCATCAGAAATCCTTTTTATTTGTTCTCCACAAAAACAGCTGGAAATATTAAAGAAATGTAATGAAGTAGATACTAAGATAAATACTGTAAATAGCGATGTGCCAGAAAATGTGCAATGAGGAAGGAAATTGAACCTGGGGTAGATGCTCTAAATGCATGAAGCTTAGTTAATCAGGCATCTTCCCTTTCGCATCCTCAGCAGATTTTATTAGGGCAAATAAATTTGCATTTGGTCAAAGAAACTTTGACAGATCTTGGTGAATCCAGAGTCAGCCTACAGAATGGCTTTTAGTTGGCTGGGAACCAAAATCACACCTTTTCATCCCAGGGTTTCTGCGGACACAGAGCTTCAACGGGCAATTTCCAGAGGCTCTGCTTGTGCAGTGACCTGGTTATGTGTTTCTCCACCCACTCAGAACTGTGCCTTGTTTGTCTTTTTTTTTAATCGAAGTACAGTTGATTTATAATGTTGTGTTAGTTTCAGGTGTACAGCAAAGTGATTCAGTTATACATATATATCGATATATATTATTTTTCAGATTTTTTCCATTATAGGTTATTATAGGATATTGAATATAATTTCCTGTGCTATACAGTAGGTCCTTGTTGTTTATCTATTATATGCATAGTAGTGTGTATCTGTTCATCCCAAGCTTCTAATTTATCCCTCTCTCTTTCCTTTTCCCTTTTGGTAACCATAAGTTTGTTTTCTATGTCTGTGAGTCTGTTTCTGTTTTGTAAAATAAGTTCATTTGTATCATTATTTTAGATTCTACATATAAGTGATTTCATGTGATATTTGTCTTTCTATGTCTGACTTATTTATGTAGGTAACTTAGTATGACAATCTCTAGGTCCATCCATGTTGCTGCAAATGGTAATATTTCATTCTTTTTTATGGCTGAGCTATATACATATACATATATATATATATATATATATATATACACACACACACACACACACACATACATACATATACCACATCTTCTTTATCTATTCATCTGTCGATGGACACTTAGGTTGCTTCCATGTCTTGGCTATTGTAAATAGTGCTGCTATAAACATTGGGGGTGCATGTATCTTTTTGAATTAGAGTTTTCATCTTTTCCAGACATTTGCCCAGGAGTGGGATTGCTGGATCATATGGTAACTCTATTTTTAGATTTTTAAGAAACCTCCATACTGTTCTCCACAGTGACTGAACCAATTTACATTCCCATCAACAGTGTAGGAGGGTTCCCTTTTCTCCACACCCTCTCCAGCATTTATTATTTGTAGACTTTCTGATGATGGCCATTCTGACTGGTGTGAGGTGATACCTCATTATAGTTTTGATTTGCATTTCTCTAATAATTAGTGATGCTGAGTATCTTTTCATGTGCCTGTTGACCATCTGTATGTCTTCCTTGGAGAAATGTCTATTTAGATCTTCTGCCCATTTTTTGACTGGGTTGTTTTTCTGATATTGAGTTGTATGAGCTCTTTGTATATTTTGGAAATTAAGCCCTTGTTGGTCACATCATTTGCAAATATTTTCTCTCATTCCACAGGTTGTCTTTTCATTTTGTTTATGGTTTCCTTTGCTGCACAAAAACTTATATATAAGTTTGATTAGGTCCCATTTGTTTATTTTTGCTTTTATTTCTTTTGCCTTGTGAGACTGACCTAAGAAAACACTGGTGTGATTTATATCGGAGAATGTTTTGCCTATATTCTCTTCTAGGAGTTTTACGGTGTCGTGTGTTATATTTAAGTCTTTAAGCCATTTTCAGTTTATTTTTGTGCATGGTGTGAGGGAACATTCTAACATCATTGATTTATGTGTGGCTTATTTGTCTTTATGTCAGTAGTCAGTAATCTTTGTTGAATGAACGAATGACAAAATAGGTCAAATACCATTGCCTCCCATTTGTAATCTATCTCCCTGCTTACGTCTCCACCCGCCCCTTCCCTGCACTCACAAGTGCTCCCTCTCCGCTGCCCTTTGCCCGCCCCCCCGGGAGCATCGTGGCCTGTGCCAGGCTGGCTCCTACCTCTTCTCAGTGTCCTTTGCTGCAGCCTGTCTGTTCCAGGCCACTCACCTGCGGGAACCTGCCTCCTTTCCGTCCACTCAGAAAGCAATCTAATGGACGATTTCACACCAGTGTGTCGGTGCCTGCCAAGAGCTGAGGTTGTTACATGCATTTTAACAAGGACAAGTAAAGAAACTGATTTCTAATTATAGGGTTTAAGGCATCATAAAATAAGATATTTAGAAAGAAGGGCTTCCTGGGAGCCTATTTTGTGTCTGTGCAATCTAGCCCAGTTGCAGGGTGGAGAGGAAGACTCTGAGTATCACATGTAGACCCTTCCCAGAGATGAGGGCCAGGGCGGCTCCATAAACCCCTGCCGGGGGGTCGCGGGGGACTCCCTTCTGTGCCCTCAGCCAGCCGGGAGACTCACCTCTGATTGCTGGTCTGAGGATTAAATGTGTTAGCGCATGTCATGCATTTAGTGCGGGCACATAATAAGGACTCATTCAAGGTTTATTCTTTTGCTTTTAAAATATGTTGAAAATGTTTAAAGTATCTGAGACCAAATGCTTTAATGTAGTCTAGACAATTCACTAACGTGACACATTCTCTAGTAGGGGATGATTAGGGTTAGTGTTTATCTCTGATTCTTTCTCTGTGAAACTCTGCCGTACAGAAACTCTACATTAAATTTCCAAATCTGGGAGGTCAATTGCTGACATTTTAGCAGAAAACAAGCCAATGCTCCTGGGCAGTATTGTCATCTATTGGTTTTATAAGACCTTAGAACTAGACCGTTTAAAATTCTTATATCCCGTGAGTCATTTCTTTTTCTAGTTGGGAGAAATTGCAGAATTGCCCAAAAGTTAAACGTTTTCAACAAACCTTGCGCTACTGACTTAAATAAAAAACATCATTCTCATTGTACCATGACAGAGAGATTGCTGTGTTGTTCTTTCAACAACTAAAACCCATGAGGGTTAATTGGGAGATTGGGATTGACATATACACACTATTATATATAAACTAGATAACTAAGAGCCTGCTGTGTAGCACAGGGAATTCTACTAAATACTCTGTAATGGCCTCTGTGGGAAAAGACTCTAAAAAAAAAAATAAAGAGTGGACATATGTATATGTATAACTGATTCACTTTGCTATATACCTGAAACTAACACAACATTGCAAGTCAACTATACTCCAATAAAAAAAAAAAACAAAAACCATGAGGAAAGTTTACAGTGTGAGAAGGCATGGTCACCCTTCCCACAGACCTCCTGGAGCATCTGGGAGCTCCATGAGACTGCTGGGGGCAGCTGGGCTCTGGGCTGGGTGCTGCGGCCACAGCGGCTGCTTTGAATCACAGGGGATTTTAATCACAAGTCCTTCCAGGCTGAGTTGCAAGCGTTTTACTCTTCGATGCCCAGAGAGGGTCATCGCATTTTGGACATGACGCAAACCTTGTCTTACTATGTATTTTTTCGGCCGAATCTCTGACTTGCCATCCAGGACACACCTGCCTGATTCTAGTTACTTCTTTTGTTTAAACAAATGGCCTCGCTGGGCCTGCCTCCGTGATGACTTTGTGGGCCTGTGTTTTTATTTCTTGACGCAGCTCTCATTCTTCCCTCTTTATCTGTGCTTTTCCATCAAGCAGTCTATTAGCTTATTTTTATCTTGTTTTGTTCCTTTACCTCTTATCTGCACTTTAAATGAAAGACAGAAAATACATGGGGAGAGGAGTTGTGAAGACTGCCCATGTCCCTAACCTGGCGGCCTTGCTGCTTCTGATCAGTTCTGGCAAGATCCAGATTGTACCGGAAATTCAGCCGATGAAGTCCTCACCCCCAGCATTAGTCTGCTAGGGCTGCCAGAACAAGATAACAGGCTGGGTGGCTTAGACAACAGCAATGTATTATCTTGCAGCTCTGGAGGTTGGATGCCTGAGATCAAGGTGTCGCAGGATTGGTCCCTCCTGAGGCCGGGAGGGAGAATCTGTTCCATCCTCTCTCCCAGCTTCTGGTGGTTTCTGGCAATCCTTGGCATTCCTTGGCTTGTGAATACATCACCCTGATCTCTGCCTTCATCTTCACACAACATTCTCCCTGTGTACAAGTCTGTGTCTCAATTTCCCTTTATGAAGATACCAGTCCTGTTGGATCAGGGCCCATCCTACTTCAGCATGACCTCATCTTAACTAATTACATCTTCAACAACCCGTTTCCAATAAGGTCACATTCTGAGGTGCTGGAGCTTAGGGCTTCAACTTAGGAATCTTGGGGGATCCAATTCAGCCCACAACACCTGCAAACATCACCTGGGAGGATTCCAGCTTTTTGGAGAAATGCCGTCGCTACTTTCATGGCTTTCTGTATTTGAAATGATGACATCACAGGAGTTTGTGGGGTGGTCGGAGTGTGTAGTCCATACAGCTTACTGTGGTGCTCTATTTCTCTTCTGCTTGAAGCTGCTCGACACCTCAGTCCTGTGTCACTCCGTGCCTGTCACAGGCAGAGCTGGGGGAGGCAAAGTCATACGCGGCAGTTCGGCCTTCGAGTCTGTGCTCTTCCTTCCACCCGCAGCTTCCTCCCCATCTGCCTGCCCTTCGAGCCCCACAAGGGCCACTGCTCCTCTTTCTGAACCTTGCTGCCTGCTTGTGACCAGGAATTTGTGTTTCTATTTCTTTTGCTTGCCTTTTTTCCCTTATTTTTTTGCTTCAATGAATTGATTTAGTATTGAGGTATCATTGACATATAACATTGTTAACTTCAGGTGTACAGCATAATGATTTGATATTTGTATACATTGCAAAATGGTCACCACAGTAAATCTAGTTCACATCCATCACCCTGTGTATATAGATACAGAATTTTAAATTTTCTTGTGCTGAGAAATTTTAAGATCTACTCTCTTAGCAATTGCTTGCTATTTTTGAGAGCTTCATCTCAGGTCACTTTAGAATACTTCCACAGTCCCATGCAGCCAACATTTTATTTTGCATTTGTAGGGAACACTTTATATTAACGAGTTTTTAGAAAAGTTCTCAACTGAGCGCATACATAGTCTAGGCACAGTTGGGACTGTGAAGAGCTACTGCTCTGATCACTTCTCATTAGCTGGTGTAAAAGCAGTGCTCCTGCAGAGAGCTTCAGGCAACTCTGGCTGTTTAATTTTTAGCCTATTTTAAACATCAGAAGAAGAAGGTATTGTCTCAGGCTTTACCCTGGGGAGAGGTCCCACTGAGCACGGGCTATTGACTTGGCCTTCCTCCGGAGAGCAGGTGGGATGACCAGGGATGGTGAGTGGATTGGGGGGGGAGCAGTGGAGTCCTGGGGGAGCGACGGCATTTTAAAAGACCAGCAAAGAAAGAGGGACCCTAAAGGAGACCGGGGCAGGTCAGGAAGGACAGGGGACAAGCAGGAAAGTGCAGTGTCACAGAAGCCAGGGCGTTTCCAGGAGGCCAAGGATCCAGTACTGAAGGTCAAGAACGTTGGTGACGTTTGCAGTGCTGGATTTGGTGGAAATGGTGCTCATTGCACTGAAGCTCACGTAAGAATTGATTAGGCACAGTCAGAGGAGCAATGGGTTCCCTGCAGAATTCTGAACGGATGGGGAAGAAGAGAGAGAGAGACAGCGTCTGAAGTTGGTTTTCAGGCCTGGGAGAGATCCTATTCAGTGCTGAGGGTTTTGAGTTTTCCATATTCCCAGGGATTGCTTGCCAGCGTGTCATCTGACGTATTTCTCTTCTCTTTGTAGTTCTGCAAATTGGTCATTAGATTTTGAGGCTTGATCAGAGTCAGGTTTGATTATTTGGGCAAGGCTACTACTTCCAAGGTGGTGTTGTGGAGACATGAGTGCCTTTTTTTGTGAATTTGCTGGCATTGATGATTGTTGCCTGGAAACATTAATTCGTTTAGGCATTACAAACGTGATTCTAAACACATTTCTTAATATTATCAATGGATACGCATTGCATATTGTCTGCCAAGTGAAACTGCAAATTAATTTTTTATTAGAAAAACAGTGATTGATGTTTAACTATATGTCAAGCACTGTTCTAAGTCCTAAGGATAGAATGGTAAATAAACATCTATACAAAGGTCTGGGTTTATGAAGTTTATAGTAAAAAAAATCTCAGGGTTTTATGAAGTTGATGAGTTCTGTTGCAGAGCTGCTCAAACTGCATGCAGAGCCAATGACCAGTGAGGACTGTGAAGGAGGAAGGGTGAGCAGCTGGGATGTGACAGTGGGCTGGGGCAGTGGCGTGATGCACAGGGCACCCAGGAATGTTTGTAGTAACCAGGGACTGAATGGTGCTTGGAAAAGGTGATGAAGCACTGAAATAATTTTCAAAAATGATCTATTATCTTGCCAGAAAAATCACATTCAAAGTACAGAGGATTTCATCATGTTATTCTACAACAAAATATCATGTGAAAACAACACACAGCCAAACCTATTAGAATGGCCAAAATCCAGAACACTGACAACACCCAATGCTGGCGAGAAAGGGGAGCGACAGGAACCCTCATTCTTTGCTGGTGGGAATGCAAAATGGTGCAGCTACTTTGGAAGACAGTTTGTCAGTTCCTTACACAACTAAACAACCTCTTGCCATTCAATCCACCAATCATGCTTCTTGGCATTTGCCCAAAGGAATTGAAAACTTATATCCACACGAAAACCCGCACGTGGTTGTTTATAGCAGCTTTATTCGTAAGTTCCCAAACTTGGAAGCAACTAAGATGTCCTTCAGTAGGTGAATGGTACTGTGGTACATCCAGATGATGAAATATTATTTAGTGCTAAAAAGAAACAAGCTATCAAACATGCAAAGACACAGGGGAATCTTAAATCTATATTACTAAGTGAAAGAAGACAATATGAAAAGGCTACATACTGTATGATTCCAACTATATGACACTCTGGAAAAGGTAAAACTATGGAGGCAATAGAAAAATCAGTGGTTGCCAGGGATTGAGCAGAGGGAGGGATGATTAGGCAGGGCACAGAGGATTTTAGGGTAGGGAAACTCCTCTGTATGACATTGTAGTGATGGATACATGTCATTGTACATCTGTCCAAACCCATAGAATGTACAACACCAAGAGTAAACCCTAAGGTAAATTATGAATTTTGTGTGCTTATGATGTGTCAGTTCACCCTTGGTAAAAAATGTATCATTCTGGCGTATGATGTTGATAACGGGGGAGGCTGTGTGTATGTGCGTGTGCGTGTGTGCGCAAGGGCAGGGAGGTATTAGGTAAATTGCTGTACCTTCCTCTCAGCTTCATTGTAAACCTGAAACTGTTCTAAAAAATAGTCTTTCAAACAAAACACAACACAGACTATTCTGTGTGTATGCTGCGAATTAATATATAACTAAATAGAAGTATAAAATTAACTGGTTTTTATTATTTTTGTTTCTATTTTTACAATTAAATCCTAATCAAACTTTTCCTTCCCTATTAACGATGACATTTTGACCCCTATTTTAAGTAGATTCCCTTTCCAATTCCAAACACCTCCAGATGCCGGGTCTTCTTGTGACGTGGGGTCTCTCTGGTTGTTGTTTTCGGGGTCGTTTCATGCCACTTTACATGTGCCCATCAGGGGGATCAGGTGGCCTGAGCATCAACAAGCATGCAAGGCGAGGCAGGTTCTGCAGACCTCAGCTGGGTCTGGATTTTCCTCTGACACCAGTCAGCTATTCTGTTCATCAGGAGAGGTTAAGTGGGGTTACTCTGTGCTTCTCAACCACTTGCCCCTGGGGCAGGGCCTGCGGCCTTCAGGTCCAGTCTTCGTCTATTGACAGGTGGCTCGGGTCCTTACACAGAGCCTGTGCTGTGAAAGCCTCCCTGTACCTGCTCCCCAAGGGACAGCTCCACCTGAGACCCCCGAGCAAGACCCACAGAGGAAAACCAAACCACACCAAACCAAACAGGTGCGTTGGCCCTGAAGACGGACAGCAAAACTGTGGCAAGGGCAAGCCTGCCTCTTATTTTCCAGGGTCCAGCATGGCTCACAGAAAATTTTGTTTCTCCTTCTTGTTAAAATTTTGTTTATGTTCTTTCATTTTCCCAACACAGTGTCCCGTATCTGATTTAGCCTTTTATTTATATTGTCCCACAGTTTCCTTCTCTTTTCTCATACCTTCCTTTCCCTGTATGAATTTTAATTTCTCATTCGTTTCCTTTAAGCTTTTATTTTCTTACTTTTTCCATTTCTTATGCATGTTCTCCCTTTTCTTCTTTTTTTGCCCTGGTCTTGTCTCAGCTTACTTAGAGATGAAGTGTTTTCTGTGTGCTTGTTATGTGGGTGAAGTGTTAACTTTGGTAAATAGCTGTATGGTTTCAGGTTGTAAACTGGAGGGCTGTGGTTTCTCTTTTCAACATTTTGTCACATGGAACCACTTGCTGAAGAAAGGAAGCTAGTTTTTGGTAGATATGAGACTCATAGACACAATATTGTAGTTTAACACAGACAGCACATCTTATCGTATTTTAAAATAATTTCTTTTTTTCAAGGGTGGTTTCCCTTCTCTTCTCCTCTTCTCTCCTGTCCTCTCTTCTCTACTCTTTTTTTTTTTCTTTTTTTGAAGTATAGTTTACAAGCAACATTATATTAGTTTCAGGTGTACAACATAGTAGTTCAACATTTATATTCATTACGAATTGATCACCATGATAAGTCTAGTTCATCTGTCACCATACAAAATTAATACAATATTATTATCATTATTTTTTTGACCACACCGTGTGGCTTGCAGGGATCTTAGTTCCCCACCAGGGATTAAACCTGGACCCACAGCAGTGAAAGCGCTGGGTCCTAACCCCTGGACCACCAGGGAATTCCCAGTACAGTATTATTAACTATAGTCCCCATGCTGTACATTACATCCCTGATATTTATTTTATAACTGGAAATTTGTATTTCTTAATCCCTTTCACCTATTTCACCTAACCTCCCGTTCCCTTCCCCACTGGCAACCACCAGTTTGTTCTCTGTATCTGTAAGTCTGCTTCTGTTTTGTTTTGTTTGTTCATTTGTTTTATTTTTTTAGATTACTCATACAAATGAAATCATATGGTATTTATCTTTCTCTATCTGACTTATTTCACTTAGCATAATACCCTCTAGGTCCATCCATAATGTTTCAGATAGCAAGATTTCATTATCTTTTAATGGCTGAGTAATAGTCCATTGTGTATATATATACCACATCTTCTTTACCCATTCATCTGTTGATGGACACTTAGGTTGCTTCCATATCTTGGCCATTGTAAATAATGCTGCGGTGAATATAGGGGCGCATGTGTCTTTTCAAATTAGTGTTTTCATTTTCTTTGGATAAATACCCAAAAGTGAAATTGCTGGATCATACTGCAGTTACATTTTTAATTTTTTGAGGAACCTCCATACTGTTTTCCACAGTGGCTGTACCAATTTATTATGTTCCCACCAATTGTGCACAAGGGTTCCCTTCTTTCCTCATCCTCGCCAGTACTTGTTATGTCTTGTCTTTTTGATAATAGCCATTCTGACAAGTGTGAGGTGGTGTCTTATTGTGGTTTTGATTTGCATTTCCGTGATGATTAGTGATGTTGAGCATCTTTTCATGTGTCTGTTGGCCATCTGTATGTCTTCTTTAGAAAAATGTCTATTCAGGTCGTCTGCCCATTTTTAAATTGAGTTATTTGCTTTTGTGAAATTGAGTTGTGTGAGTTCTTTAAATATTTTGGATATCAACCCCTTATCAGATATATCACTTGCAAATATCTTCTCCCGATCAGTGGTTGCCTTTTTGTTTTGTTGATGGCTCCCTTTGCTGTGCAAAAGCTTTTTAGTTTGATATGGTCCCATTTGTTTATATTTGCTTTTGTTGCCCTTCTTTGCTTTTTTAATTGGAAGACAAGAAAGTGGCTCCCAGACAAGCCCTGAGCAAATTTGTGACACAGGTAGAGGCTGTGACAGGAGCTCTCACCTTCCTGCATTTCTTATCTGGAGTCTGTGTGCTTTGTGACACCATTACTGTTCTTTTTACTTAAACAGTAGGTCAGAATTCCTTGTTGGCAACTGTGAAGCTATCAAATTAAAAAGGTGTTAATAACTACTAAATAGATAGACATGTTACCATTCTGGGCTATTGTAATTTTGAAAAATAATTCTTGAAGTTTATTCTCTAGATCAAGTTCTTAAACTGCTTGCTCTCAGGATCCCTTTATACTCTTAAAAATTTTTTTATTATGGTAAGACCATTTAATATGTGATCTAAACTCTTAACAGTTTTTTTTTTAGTATACAAACAGTATTGTTACCTACATGCACTATGTTGTACAGCACATCTTGAGAGCTTATTTATCTTGCATAACTGAAATTTAATACCCATTGATTAGCAACTCCTCATTTCTTCCTTCTCCCAGACCCTGGAAACCACTGTTCTATTCTTTGCTTCTATGACTTGACTATTTTAGATACTTCATATAAGTGAAATCATGCAGTATTTGTCCTTCTGTGATGGGCTTATTTCACTTAGCATAGAGTCCTCCAGGTTCATCCCTGTTGTCTCATATTGCACAGTTTTCTTCGCTTTAAGGCTGAATAATGTCTCATTGTATGTATATTCCACACTTTCTTTATCCACTTATCCATCGATGGACATTTAGGTTGCTTGCATGTCTTGGCTGTTTGAATAGTGCTGCATTGAATGTAGGAGTGCTGCTTCTGGATGAATACCCAGAAGTGGTATTGCTGAATCACATGGTAGTCCTATTTTTAATTTTTTAAAGTAACCTCCATACTGTTTTCCATGGAGGCTGTACCATTTTACATTCCTACCAACAATATACAAAATTTCCAATTTCTCCACATCTTCACCAACAGCTAATTTCTTTCTTCCTTCCTCTCCCTCCCCTCTCTCCCTCCATTCCTTCCTTCCTTCCTTTTATATTAGTCATCCTAACAGGTGTAAGGTGATATCTCATTGTGGTTTTGGTTTGCCTTTCCCCAGTGGTTAGTGACATTGAGCATCTTTTCATGTATCTGTTGACCATTTATATGTCTTATTATGTAAATCAAGTCTTTAGTCCATTTTTTAAATTGGGCAATTAGTTTATTTTGCTGTTGAGCTATAGGAATTTCTTATATATTTTGGAAATTAACCCTTATCAGATATAAGGTTTACAAATATTTCTCCTGTTCTTTAGGTGTTTTTTTCTCTCTGTTCATTTTTTCCTTTGCAGTTCAGAAGGCTTTTAGTTTGATGTAGTCCCACTGGCCTATTTTTGCTCTATTGCCTGTGCTTTTGGTGTCATATCCAGGAGATCATTGCCAAGGCCAATGTCATAATATGTTTTCTTCAGGAGTTTTGGAGTATCAGATCCTACGTTTAAGTCTCTAATCCATTTTGAGTTGATTTTTGTGTATGGTATAAGATAATGGTCCAATTTCGTTCTTTCACAAAGTGTATATCAGTTTTTCCAACTACATTTGTTGAAGAGACATTCCTTTTCCCATTGTGTATTCTTGATACTCTTGTTGAAGATCAGTTGACCATGCATGTGTGGATTTATTTATGGGCTTTCTATTCCCTTTCATTGGTCTGTATTTATGTCTTTATGCCAGTACCACACTGTTTTAATTATTGTAGCTTTATAGTATAGTTTGAGATCATGAAGTGTGATGCCTCCAGCTTTGTTCTTTTCTGAGATTGTTTTGGCTATTTGTGGTCTTTTGTGGTTCCATATGAATTTTATAATTATTTTTCCCCTTTACTCTCTTAAAATTATTGAGGACCCCAAAGAGTTTTTTGTTTATGTGTGTTATAACTATCAATATTTACTGTATTAGAAATTAAAATTAAGTAAAACTGAAAAGACCAGAATTTATAAGCACATACCCATTAGCCATCAGAGCCTCTGAAAATATCGGTATCTTCTTATATGAGTGAATTTCTAAGAATATATATATATTCTTGTATGATAAGATTTAAAAAGGTAAATTAAATCTTAATATAACTATTAAAATAAGTTTGATTTTGCAGGTCTCAGAGGGAGATACAGAAACTCCCTGGGGTCTTCAGACCACACTATACGAACTACTGACTTAGTTAGCTGGTGAATATTTACTGAGTGCTCTGTGCTGGGTATTCCAGCTATGGTGGTAGGAAGGTAGGAAAATACTGGATAACCTTCTTCGTATCCAGGAATTCATATCACATGTGGGTCCCTACCCTGTCTCTGCATAAGATAACTCATATATCTGAAAAATAAGTTTATGTATATATTCAATGAAAATGATTTGCTCTCTCTTTTACGACCATTGAAATCTTAGTCAGTATGATAACAATCTGGATATTTGATACTCAGACACTCAGTGTTTGAGACACCAGCCCAGCATTACCACAGAACAGTGCTGTGAAATTCAGCCTCTTGATATGATCACTACCAAGAAAAGCTCCAGGGGTTTCAGTTATGTTTCTTATTATATGGTTAACAGAGTAAAACTTGAAGGAATATGTGTGAACAGTCATATCCTCTTTTCTATTTATGTTCTAGCTTCTTTCAAAAGCCTTTTTCTTACATAAAATGTGGTATAAAGATATTTACAATTAGTGAAACTATGTGAAATAACATCACCAATCATTTTTTAAAATTAATTAATTAATTATTTTAACATCTTTATTGGAGTATAATTGCTTTACAATGATGTGTTAGTTTCTGCTTTATAACAAAGTGAATCAGCTATACATATACATATATTCCCATATCTCCTCCCTCTTGCATCTCCCTCCCACCCTCCCTATCCCACCCCTCTAGGTGGTCATAAAGCAGCGAGCTAATCTCCCTGTGCTATGCGGCTACCTCCCACTAGATATCTATTTTACATTTGGTAATATATATAAGTCCATGCCACTATCTCACTTCGTCCCAGCTAACCCTTCCCCCCCCTCCCTGTGTCCTCAAGTCCATTCTCTGTGTCTGCATCTTTATTCCTGTCCTGCCCTAGGTTCTTCAGAACGTTTTTTTGGTTTGTTTTTTTTGTTTTTAGATTCCATATATATGTGTTAGCATACGGTATTCGTTTTTCTCTTTCTGACTTACTTCACTCTGTATGACAGGCTCTAGGTCCATCCACCTCACTACAAATAACTCAACTTCGTTTCTTTTTATGGCTGAGTAATATTCCATTGTATATATGTGCCACATCTTCTTTATCCATTCATCTCTCGATGGACACTTAGGTTGCTTCCATATCCTGGCTATTGTAAATAGAGCTGCAACGTACATTATGGTACATGACTCTTCTTGAATTATGGTTTTCTCAGGGTATATGTCCAGGTGTGGTATTGCTGGGTTGTAGGGTAGTTCTATTTTTAGTTTGTTAAGGAATCTCCATACTGTTCTCCATAGTGGCTGTATCAATTTACACTCCTACCAATGGTGCAAGAGGGTTCTCTTTTCTCCACACCCTCTCCAGCATTTATCGTTTGTAGATTTTTTGATGATGGCCATTCTGACTGGTGTGAGGTGATACCTCATTGTAGTTTTGATTTGCATTTCTCTAATGATTAGTGATGTTGAGCATCCTTTCATGTGGTTGTTGGCAATCTGTATATCTTCTTTGGAGAAATGTCTGTTTAGGTCTTCTGCTCATTTTTGGATTGGGTTGTTTGTTTTACTGATATTGAGCTGTATGAGCTGCTTGTAAATTTTGGAGATTAATCCTTTGTCAGTTGCTTTATTTGCAAATATTTTCTCCCATTCTGAAGGTTGTTTTTTCATCTTGTTTATGTTTTCCTTTGCTGTGCAAAGCTTTTAAGTTTCACTAGGTCCCATTTGTTTATTTTTGTTTTTATTTCCATTTCTCTAGGAGGTGGGTCAAAAAGGATCTTGCTGTGATTTATGTCATAGAGTGCTCTGCCTATGTTTTCCTCTAAGAGTTTTCTAGTGTCTGGCCTTACATTTAGGTCTTTAGTCCATTCTGAGTTTATTTTTGTGTATGGTGTTAGGGAGTGTTCTAATTTCATTCTTTTACATGTAGCTGTCCAGTTTTCCCAGCATCACTTAATAAAGAGGCCGTCTTTTCTCCATTGTATATTTTTGCCTCCTTTATCAAAGATAAGATGACCATATGTGTGTGGGTTTATCTCTGGGCTTTCTATCCTGTTCCATTGATCTATATTTCTGTTTTTGTGCCAGTACCAAACTGTCTTGATTACTGTAGCTTTGTAATATAGTCTGAAGTCAGGGAGCCTGATTCCCCCAGCTCCATTTTTCGTTCTCAAGATTGCTTTGGCTATTCGGGGTCTTTTGTGTTTCCATACAAATTGTGAAACTTTTTGTTCTAGTTCTGTGAAAAAGGCCATTGGTAGTTTGATAGGGATTGCATTGAATCTGTAGATTGCTTTGGGTAGTATAGTCATTTTCACAATGCTGATTCTTCCAATCCAAGAACATGATATATCTCTCCATCTGTTTGTGTCATCTTTGATTTCTTTCATCGGTGTCTTATAGTTTTCTGCATACGGGTCTTTTGTCTCCTTAGGTAGGTTTATTCCTAGGTATTTTATTCTTTTTGTTGCAGTGGTAAATGGGAGTGTTTCCGTAATTTCTCTTTCAGATTTTTCATCATTAGTGTATAGGAATGCAAGAGACTTCTGTGCCTTGATTTTGTATCCTGCTACTTTACCAAATTCATTGATTACCTCTAATACTTTTCTGGTAGCATCTTTAGAATTCTCTATATATAGTATCATGTCATCTGTAAACAGTGACAGCTTAACTTCTTCTTTTCCGATTTGGATTCCTTTTATTTCTTTTTCTTCTCTGATTTCCGTGGCTAGGACTTCCAAAACTATGTTGAATAAGAGTGGTGAGAGTGGACATCCTTGTCTTGTTCCTGAACTTAGAACAATGCTTTCAGTGTTTTACCATTGAGGATGATGTTTGCTGCGTGTTTTTCATATATGGCCTTTATTATGTTGAAATAGGTTCCCTCTATGCCCACTTTCTGGAGAGTTTTTATCATAAATGGGTGTTGAATTTTGTCAGAAGTTTTTTCTGCATCTATTGAGATGATCATATGGTTTTTCTTCTTCAATTTGTTAATATGGTGTATCACATTGATGGATTTGTGTATATTGAAGAAACCTTGCATCTCTGGGATAAATCCCACTTGATCATGGTGTATGATCCTTTTAATGTGTTGTTGGATTCTGTTTGCTGGTATTTTGTAGAGGAATTTTGCACCTATATTCATCAGCGATATTGGTCTGTAATTTTCTCTATCTATCCTGTAGAATGTTCCATGCGCACTTGAGAAGAAAGTGTAATCAGCTGTTTTTGGATTGAATGTCCTATAAATATCAATTAAATCTTTCTGGTCTATTGTGTCATTTAAAGCTTGTGTTTCTTTATTAATTTTCTGTTTGGATGATCTCTCCATTGGTGTACGTGAATTGTTAAAGTCCCCCACTATTATTGTGTTACTGTCAATTTCCTCTTGTATAGCTGTTAGCAGTTGCCTTATGTACTGAGGCGCTCCTATGTTGGGTGCATGTATATTTATAATTGTTATATCTTCTTCTTGGATTGATCCCTTGATGATTATGTAGTGTCCTTCCTTGTCTCTTGTAACATTCTTTATTTTAAAGTCTATTTTATCTGATATGAGTATTGCTACTCCAGCTTTCTTTTGATTTCCATTTTCATGGAATATCTTTTTCCATCTCCTCACTTTCAGTCTGTTTGTGTCCCTAGGTCTGAGGTGGGTCTCTTGTAGACAGCATATATATGGGTCTTGTTTTTGTATCCATACAGCAAGCCTGTGTCTGTTGGTTGGAGTATTTAATCCATTCACATTTAGGGTAATTATCGATATGTATGTTCCTATTACCATTTTCTTAGTGGTTTTGGGTTTGTTATTGTAGGTCTTTCCCTTCTCTTGTGTTTCTTGCCTAGAGAAGTTCCTTTAGCATTTGTTGTAAAGCTGGTTTGGTGGTGCTGAATTCTCTTAGCTTTTGCTTGTCTGTAAAGGTTTTAATTTCTCCTTCATATCTGAATGAGATCCTTTCTGGGTAGAGTAATCTTGGTTGTAGGTTTTTCCCCTTCATCACTTTAAATATGTCCTGCCACTCTCTTCTGGCCTGTAGAGTTTCTTCTGAAAGATCAGCTGTTAACCTTATGGGGATTCCCTTGTATGTTATTTGTTGTTTTTCCCTTGCTGCTTTTAATATTTTTTCTTTGTATTTAATTTTTGACAGTTTGATTAATATGTGTCTTGCGTGTTTCTCCTTGGATTTATCCTGTATGGGATTCCCTGTGCTTCCTGGAGTTGATTAACTATTTCCTTTCCCATATTAGGGAAGTTTCAACTATAATCTCTTCAAATATTTTCTCAGTCCCTTTCTTTTTCTCTTTTTCTTCTGGGACCCCTTTAATTCGAATGTTGGTGCATTTAATGTTGTCCTAGAGGTCTCTGAGACTGTCCTCAATTCTTTTCTTTTTTTTTTTTTCTTTATTCTGCTCTGCGGTAGTTATTTCCACTATTTTATCTTCCAGGTCACTTACCCATTCTTCTGCCTCAGTTATTCTGCTATTGATCCCTTCTAGAGAATTTTAAATTTCATTTATTGTGTTGTTCATCACTGTTTATTTGCTCTTTAGTTCTTCTAGGTCTTTGTTAAACATTTCTTGTATTTTCTCCGTTGTATTTCCAAGATTTTGGATCATCTTTACTATCATTACTCTGAATTCTTTTTCAGGTAGACTGCCTATTTTCTCTTCATTTGTTTGGTCTGGTGGGTTTTTACCTTGCTCCTTCATCTGCTGTGTGTTTCTCTGTCTTCTCATTTTGCTTAATTTACTGTGTTTGGGGTCTCCTTTTCGCAGGCTGCAGGTTTGTAGTTCCCGTTGTTTTTGGTGTCTGCCCCCAGTGGCTAAGGTTGGTTCTTTGGGTTGTGTAGGCTTCCTGGTTGAGGGGACTAGTGCCTGTGTTCTGGTGGATGAGGCTGGATCTTGTCTTTCTGGTAGGCAGGACCACGTCTGGTGGTGTGGTTTGGAGTGTCTGTGACCTTATTATGATTTTAGGCAGCCTCTCTGCTAATGGGTGGGGTTGTGTTCCTGTCTTGCTGGTTGATTGGTTAGGGTGTCCAGCACTGTAGCTTGCTGGTTGTTGAGTGGAGCTGGGTCTTAGCATTGAGACGGAGATCTCTGGGAGAGCTTTTGCTGTTTGATGTTACGTGGAGCCAGGAGGTCTCTGGTGGACCAATGTCCTGAACTCGGCTCTCCCACCTCAGAGGTACAGGCCTGACACCCAGCCAGAGCACCAAGACCCTGTCAGCCGCCGGGCTCAGAGAAAAGGGAGAAAAAAAGAAAGAAAGAAATTAAAAAATAAAATAAAATAAAATGAAGTTATTAAGATAAAAAATAAAAAATAATTATTAAAAAGTAATTAATAAAAGAAAGTAAAAAGAGAGCAACCAAACCAAAAAACAAATCCACCAGTTATAACAAGCACTAAAAACTATACTAAACAAACAATCAAACAAACAAAAAATGGACAGACAGAATCTTCGGACAAATGGTAAATACAAAGCTATATCTACAAAAGCACAAAGAAGCATACATAAACATACTCACAAAAAGAGAAGGAAAAAAAAATATATATCTATATATAAAAAAAAAAGGAGGAAGAGAGCAACCAAATCAATAAACAAATCTACCAATTATAATAGGCTCTAAATACTAAACTAAGATAAACATAAAACCACAAACAAATTAGTTGCAGAAAGCAAACCCCAAGTCTACAGTTGCTCCCAAAGTCCACCTCCTCAATTTGGGACGATTCGTTGTCTATTCAGGTATTCCACAGGTGCAGGTACATCAAGTTCATTGTGGAGATTTAATCCGCTGCTCCTGAGGCTGCTGGGAGAGATTTCCCTTTCTCTTCTTTGTTCGCACAGCTCCCAGGGTTCAGCTTTGGATTTGGCCCCGCCTCTGCGTGTAGGTCACCTGAGGGCGTCTGTTCTTCGCTCAGACAGGACGGGGTTAAAGGAGCAGCTGATGTGGGGGCTCTGGCTCACGCAGGCCGCGGAGAGGGAGGGGTAGGGATGGGGGGTGAGCCTGCGGCGGCAGAGGCCAGCATGACATTGCACCAGCCTGAGGCGCGCCGTGCATTCTCCCAGGGAAGTTGTCCCTAGATCATGGGACCCTGGCAGTGGTGGGCTGCACAGGCTCCCGGGAGGGGAGGTGTGGAGAGTGACCTGTGCTCGCACACAGGCTTCTTGGTGGCGGCAGCAGCAGCCTTAACGTCTCATGCCCATCTCTGGAGTCCGCGCTGATAGCCGCGGCTTGTGCCTGTCTCTGGAGCTCGTTTAGGTGGCGCTCTGAATCCCCTCTCCTCGTGCACCAGGAAACAATGGTCTTCTACCTCTTCGGCAGCTCCAGACCTTTTCCCAGACTCCCTCCCAGCTAGCTGTGGCACACTAGCCCCCTTCAGGCTGTGTTCACGCAGCCAACCCCAGTCCTCTCCCTGTGATCCGACCGAAGCCCGAGCCTCAGCTCCCAGCCCCCGCCCGCCCCGGCGGGTGAGCAGACAAGCCTCTCGGGCTGGTGAGTGCTGGTCGGCACGGATCCTCTGTGCGGGAATCTCTCCGCTTTGCCCTCTGCACCCCTGTTGCTGTGCTCTCCTCCGTGGCTCCGAAGCTCCCCCCTCCACCACCTGCTGTCTCCGCCCACGAAGGGGCTCCTAGTGTGTGGAAACCTTTCCTCCTTCACAGCTCCCTCCCACTGGTGCGGGTCCTGTCCCTATTCTTTTGTCTCTGTTTTTTCTTTTTTCTTTTGCCCTACCCAGGTATGTGGGGAGTTTCTTGTCTTTTGGGAGGTCTGAGGTCTTCTGCCAGCGTTCAGTAGGTGTTCTGTAGGAGTTGTTCCACATGTAGATGTATTTCTGATGTATTTGTGGAGAGGAAGGTGATCTCTGCGTCTTACTGTTTCGCCATCTTGCAGGTCTCCTGTCCATCACCAATCATTTTGATAGAACTTTCTGGGTGGCTTCCGCCTTAGCATCCAAGAATTCGAGGACCGAAGTATAATCATTTGCTTTTTCTTTTCAGACGGTTTTGAGACAGCTGTGCCATCAAATAGCCAGACAGTCTCAGAACCTGGAAAAAATGTCACACTCACCTGCCAGCCTCAAATGAAATGGCTGTTACAAGAAGTTACATGGGAAAAGATCCAGCCCCATCAGATTGACCTCTTAACTAGCTGCAACTTGTCCCAAGGAAGAAGTTACACTTCAAAGTACCCAAGACAGATACTGAGCAACTGCACCCAGGGAATGAGGAGGACCTTCATCACCATGCCCCACATTATGGCCTCTGACTCAGGACTCTACCGCTGTGGCTTCAAAGCCAGCACAGGAGAAACTGAAACCTTCGTGATGAGACTGATCGTAACCGATGGTGAGTAGGTGACAGATGCCTTAACGTGTCAAAAATGGAAAAAGCCAGCCACTGTGGATTGGTTTCTTTTGTCTTTTTCATGACTTTATTATTCAAAATATCTTTAATGATTGAATTTAGTAAGTTGTCAGTTATCGAATGTTAGTGTTTACCTTGCTAATCCATCAATCACAGATTTAACAATAATAGATCTTTCCCATTTTTTCGATCTGCCACTTTCCTAAAATTAAAAAAAAAGATTCAGTCAGTCTGAAAAATACGTGGTATCAACAGCCTATACGTTTCAGCTGTATAATTTCTTTTTTTTTTCAGCTGTATAATTTTTAATTTTCCAATTACTTTAAAACTTTTTGATGGTGGTAACTAGGTTTTATAATCCTCGTGTATCCTCAGCAATAATAAGGTGTTAGCTTGGTATTGCTCAATCAGTGTTGAGTAAAGTGTAATAAATGTTTAATAATGTGGTTACTACTTTGCCAGATCAGAGCTTTGGTTCCCTCAGTTTTTTTCAGAGCTGGGAGCAGGAACAGACTGGCCTTGAAGCTTTGAAACTGATCTTCAGGGCCTCTCACCTGAGCTGGCTCCTTCCAAGGCCCGGTACTTATTTTGTATTAGTAATTTGTCTCCTGTGTCATGATGAAGCCCTAAATTGTGTAAACTTCAGGCTCCACAAAACCTTTGTGAGTGTAAGGAAAAGTGGTATTTCACCGACTGATGGGCAGATACAGAGAGGCCTGTGTAGACCCGCACAGGCAAGCGGGAGGAAGTCTGTCTCAGACTGCCAGTTCTGCTTCCAGGCAAGTTTTCTCACTGCAGAGGGACCTGTCAGAGAAAGCAATTTATATTTACTGATGACAGAAATTTTATTTCACTTTATTCTCACCCTCTTCTTCCCTCCCTCTTTTCCTTCCTCCCTTCCTTCCTTCCATCCTTCCATCTATCCATCTACCCATCCATCCATCTTTCCTTCTGCCTTTCTTCCATATGCTTCTAGCCAACTCATGTGCCTTGGCCTGTGTGTAGACTTTTAGAGCCAAGGCTTCCTAGGACGTGGCTGCGCGTTCATAGACTCTGCTTCTACTGCAGGCTGAGATTCCCTCCTACATCAGGAAGGAAGGAGAGGAGGTTTTGTATGTAGAGCAGCGTCCACTGCGGCCGCTGGAGCAGCTGTGTGTGCTAAGGAGGCCCTTTGCCAGAGGTTAGCAGCTTTTGTACATAGTCACCTCGGACAGCATCAAAGCTTTCTCTACTCCTCTTAATGACAGAGGGAGCTTAGAACTTGATGAAAAAGAGGATTGATGGAATATTTGGGGGAGAAATATTAAGAGGTTCTTCATGTTGACTCCATTCCTTCAGAGACATCGAGAAAATATTTCTCACCTTTAAAAAAAAATACTCTTGCATTATAGAAGTGTTTCTAAAACCTGGCCAGAAAAAAAGAAAGAATAAAGGTAGTCACTAATCTTCTCTCAGAGACCAAGGCAAGAAAAAGTTCTATCCAGAAAAAGTCATAAAGAACCATTTTCAAACACTTCGGAAATAAAATCTTGTCCATTATATGTTGAAAAAGTTATTAAAAACACCTTAAATCATAGAGAAAATGGATTCTTGGAGGTATAATTATTTAACTCTTACTAATTAATAAAAATGTCTCTCAGTTACCCAAACATGGCTAAGTTCCTTGCACAAAGCTGTTTCTTTTCTTTGTACATAAGCTATAAACAGTGTCGAAAATGAAGGTGACAGCGTAATGGGCAGCATTGTTAGTGTTCAAGTGTTTTGAATTCTTGAAAAATGGCTTTCTGACATTCAACTGACAGGTTGAAAGAATATCAACTTGGCCCATTAGTAAAAAGTTATATTTGATAGAAGATGACAGCTGTTTACTGTACGTTTTGGTTTAATTCCTTTTAAAAATAATTATAAGTAAAGATTGAAGATAAAAAATCAGATGGGAAGCAAAAATAGATCACTTGTGTTTCCCTGATGTGATTCGATTATTTCAAGTCCTGAGGCTGTTTGGTCAAAAATCAATGTAGGGATTAAAGCAGAGAGACAGGTATAAGATGTAGAGCTGATTTAATTTATTTCAACTGTCAAGGGAAAGGTGATTGTGACACAGATTTTATAAACCGCTGTGCATCCTTTTGTTAGCTCCCATCAACTTCTTTTATGGGATCCAAAAGCGAGATTTTCAGGACTATTGTATTGTACACACACGCACACACACACACACACACACGCGTGCGTTCTTCCCCTGATTTTACCTGCCTGTGTTCATCTTCAGACAAGTACCAGGTACTGAGAGGCCACTGAAAAGATGATACGATGTCAACCAATACATCGTATATCCAGACCTTGACTTATTTTGAACAGAGGGAGAAAGTGGCAGAAGCATGCGTTGAACCCAAATTTACTATTGACTTTCTTTGCTGAATGAAAAGAAATACTTGACTCCCCCTGTTTGCACTCAAGACCTGGGAAGTAGTGTAAAATGGTTCCAGACTGAGTTTTCTGAATTTGAAGCTTGTCTAGACCACAGGGGCCAGGAACAGGGGAAAAATGCATGCATACTGACAGTGACCAAAATTATTTTTGGCCCTTAATATCCTCTGGATTTTCATTAGTAATGAGAAAAGTATTTTAAGTTCTACCAAAATAATTTGTGAAGTCTTTTAATATTAATTTAATGATGTGCAAACTACAGTTGTTTCAGCTGAGCTTATGAATTATAAAAATAATGAGGATCAGAGAAATGAAATCAGTCCCTCAGAAAGTTTCTGGAGAAGACTAGTTTTTAACTATATTAAGAAGTATAGTTACTCATGTCTTTCCCCAATCATCTTCCACCAACAAGGCCACTCATCTGAACCATCAAGTTTCAAATAAAGCTTTGATGATCAGAGCAGAGCAAAGAGACAAAACAGAGTCCGGGGATGTACACAGTATGCACGGGGTGGGGCGGGGGAGTTGTGCGTGGGTGATTGCACTCAAATGACTCTGTAGGTTGGTACAGAGATTCTGAGTTATGGGTTAATATAGAAGGAGGTAGGCTCAATTAAGTGATAACTTGGTGAAATACTAGATCTCATGTAAGAGCAATGAAAGCCACTATCAATTCTTGATCAAAGATGGCACAAAGTAGTACTTAAGGAAGTGTAAGTCAAATAGTAGAAAAAGAGAAATTTGAGGCAGAGGAAATTAGCTAAGAGTCAGTTGCAATAATCAGTACATGAATGACTGAGCTCTCAAACTAGGCTACCACTGTCACATACTGGGTCTTTGGGCCACAAAAAAGGAGCCCACTTCAGGTAGACAAATTACAAATGGCAGATAAATTACAAAAAAGGTGCCCCTTCCTCCACACTGATGCAGACCCAAGCTGATGCACAGGCTTGGTGATGGGCCACAGGTCCCCTACCCACTTGGCTGGGCACACAGGTGGCCTGGAGAAGGGGGAGGTGTCTTTGGTCAGATTAGAACGTCAGCTTGTGCTTGTCACCAACGCCACGTTCCTACTTTCTCTTATTCCCAATCAATTTACTAATTTTCACCACAGTTACCTCCTTTCCTTTAGGGTTTCAGTCTGATCTTACCATCTTCACGATCTTTTCATATTAGCTCAAACTGCTTCCCTGACATCGAACCATCAAGCATCTTGAATTTCTCAAACTTTTATAACTAGGAAACTGATACCCTTGAGTCATTTAATAACTGCATCTATTTGCAATGGTCCCACCTCTTATATTAGAAATTACTTGAGATTAAGGATTATGACATCTCTGCTTAGAGCTGTCAACGTATCTTTCCAGAATGTGCTTAATAAGTGTTCTTGACCGATTCTGTGTATGTTAATATTTCTGTATGTCTAGTAGGGACTGTGTCCATTTTATTTCCCAGTTTTCTGGCTGGATTATTTCTAGATTTTCTTCATCAACACAACATTTGAGGTTTAGTGATTGCTGATCAAAGAAACCTGAACTCTCAGAAGATCCACTGCAATGTTTGGGGAGAAAATTTTCATGAACTTTGTTCACATATATATCTTTCAAAAAGGTGATTTCCTTTTTTTAGTTCTCTTGTTTTGCATATTCTATATAAATGGTGTATAATTGCTAGTCAATAGACGTGGAGGATGGAAATTATAAATGGAGATTGCAGAAATTTTCACTAGGAAATCACGGGGCCACAGCCAAGAGAATCTTCCCATATCTTTCTTCTGTGAGGTATGGGGTCGACCAAGGGGTAACGTAGAGGAATAGATGCTATAGGTTCTAAATCTTGCCTGTGATGGCTTGGTGGAGATTACTGCCTCTGGACTCTGTGCTCCTGAGTTAGACCATGAGAATATTAAGGAGGAGAAATAAACTTCATTTCTTTCTTTGGCCTTAGTTTCTGCTAAAATTCACTCATTTTTCTCCCAGGTGATTTGGATTCCTAAACAGTTTGAAGTTGTAGACAAAATGTATTTTTTTAGGGATTTATTAATCCAGAACCTTCTGTCCCACTCCTCTGAATTTATAATAGATGCAACTATTGTAGGCATGGCAGTTTTCTGAGCTCGTATGCGCTGGGCTGCCAGATACGTCCATTTCTATGACCCGGTGTGATGAACCTCAGCCTTTTATCATCTCTTCCTACATAGAAAATAATGTCCATGGCAGTTTATTTATATGATAGAACCATAGGACTGGAATCCCAGAGCACTGGTGTCACTGCCTGCAGGCTCAAATAGCCTCTACCATTACGGATCAACTACAATTTTTAGCCCAGTTTAGTTATGTTATTAAAATTCTGGGTGATACGTGGGTATCCAGATGAAACGTACTGTTTCCAACATCACAAGTGAGTTGATTACTCAATCAGGGCCTATTATGTCGTTGTAACTTTACAGTTGCCTCTGCCCACATCAGTTCTTTTATGAGACATCTAATTAAAAAAAAAAAAAAGCAACCAGTCACTCATTCAGTTGGTTTTGTGAGCCCACATGTTGATTTATTCATCTTTCCTAAGGCACACAGTCCTGGAATGTTTGCCTGCAGTCATTGTTTATACGTACCGTATTTGTGTAGATAAACAAGGTATTGGATTGACAAGTTAATATCAGAGAGAAGGAAATGTTGAAAATCTAACGTTAAGTGGATTTGATGGTGCTCTTACATAAGGAACATTGATGAATGTGTATTGTTATCACTACTATAAACAAGGTAAGTTGGTGGTATTAGAAAGCAGCTAATCCTAGGAACTGCTTTCCTTTAAGTGGATCTTCATCCTCAGCCTGAATTTCAAGTAATTTTCATGACACTTTCCTCCCCTTAGGAACTTAGCGTACAGGTAGGAATTCAAATTCAGAAAAATGTACTGATTTTCTTCCCACTTAAAATCCATGACCACACTTGTGCGAGAGACCTGACTAATGACTCCAAAGGCAAAATAGCCATTTGGACTCCTTTGTCGTGTGTGTGCTTTTTTTATTTTAAAGCATCTGGGAATTGTTAACAGCTTGTAATTGTCTCTTAGAGCCTTATTAGAAACTGAACATAGATGACTGTGTGAAGTTTTCCCCAAAGGCAAGTAGAAAATTACTTAAAATTTTTTTAAAAATTAATTCTTCATATAAAATTAATGGCATTTCATTCTTAATAGCAATTCTAGTTTTAAGTATTGCAATTCAATTAGTCAGACACCTACTTCCAACATCAACTGAGGTATTTCAAACATGTACTGACCTGACCCTTGACAGATATTCAAAGGTGACCTAGTAGGTTTGCAGAGGGCTGTGTTATTTAAAAGAGCAAGAAATGAAGAATAAACACGGATCTGTCATTTGTAGAGATCCATCTTTGAACCCCCATTTGTATCTTAAAGTTATTTACACTGAAACGATTCAGGGGTTTTTAAGAGTTATTTATTTAACAGAGGAGTACGCTTGGATAATTTAATAAAATAAATATTTTGTAATTCTCATTGGTCACTCTAAACTTCATTTCCAGAGTTAATTTGATGCATTTCACTTTGCCTAAAACTCAAAAATAACTATGATGTTCATAATCTTTTAAGTATAAGAGTAGTGTTTTATTTAATTAACCCACAGGAAGAGATTCTTCCTTTCACGGATGTAAGGTTAAACTGTTTAAAGCTCTCCACGGCACTGGTGAGGAGTGAGAAATGGCTTTGGCTAAGGTGAATAGTGAGTGAAATGAAAAATCCTTATCAACACAGTGATGGACACGGGCAAGTAAAGAGTAAATATTGAGATGAGAAACTACGTTAACAAAGGATGGGATATTTTCTGTGGCTTCAAATCAAAGAAGCTCAAGGGCATGATGGATGTGCAGATGACCCCCAAATTGGGGCCACATAGGAGGTGAGTTTACAAATATAAAAAAATACAGGCTTGCAAAGTATAACAATTATTCTGATTTTTTCATGTTTTATATAGAGCACTGAGATAAATTCTTCACTCTTTTAATTTGTATGTGTATATACACAAATTTTGTGAATTAAGATAACTGTGAATATTGTTAGGTGGAACAATCTGCCATATGGTAAACATTCAATAAATACATGTACTTGTGTGGGCAATTTTACACTCACAAGAAACACACAAATCCCAAATACTTTAATCAAAACAGGTTGTTTTGCTTTTATGCTGGCTACTGTCTTCTCTTCCTGGTCTAATAAGTAAAGATATCAGCTTTGAAATCCAATCATGCAATTCCTTTTTTTTAATCACTGGCTATTTTAAAAATGGAGAGATCAGATGGATAATTAAACTCTAGAGCATAAAGCTGCAGATTTTGCAATTATTACCAGAGCGCTTATTTCTTATAGCCAGGCATTAGCTTTCACATGTTTTGTAGAGCACTTAATAAACAGTTTTTTAATTAAAATGTCTTAAGTTGGATAGAATATTTGGAGGTAAATATTCAGCCCAAAGCTTGCTGTCTGTTTCATATTCTGAAAATGTCTGTATGACATTTATAGCACATTTATATATAGTCCTTTATAAATGCCATATAGTTTGAAGTTTAAAGTTTTCTAAGGACCCAAGGGAAAAGTTATAAATAGCAATTATAAGAACTAAGTGTCACAGGGCTTTGTCTTGGCTACTACGTGACAAACTCACACATTATGCTTATGTTTGTGCCAGTCACTCTAAGAACTTACTGGTAATTTCTCATTTAGTTGTCACAACAGCTCTATTATTATCTACATTTTATGGATGAGGAAAGTGAGGCATGGAGAGGTTAAGTGAGGCATGAAGCCTTATCCAAGGCTTCACAGCTAGTAGGGAGAGGGGCTGGGATTCAAAGCCATGCAGACTGGCTTCAGGGTTCTTTTTCTTAACTGTGGCACTATATTGCTTCTCCAAGTGGAAGGAAAAAATCATTATGGCCATCAACAGCAACATCACCAGAGAAGCTGGCTACTGTGGAGTTCCACAGCCTTGCGTTCATCCTTTTAGGAGGTTTCTAGGTACAGTGGGTTACCTACTGAACCAACACGTAGAGCATCTGTAGGCAAAGGAGTGGGAGTTTGATCACCCACTATCTTCTTCCAGCTCCACCTGCTCAGGTCACCCCAGGTGCTGTGTCTGTGGGTTCCCCACTGACTTGTCCCCTTTTCTGGGGTTTGCAGGTATCCTGAAGTCACGTGAGGGAGGGTGTTCACACAGTCATGTGAGGGACAAGCAGAATCAGGTAGTAGGTATCAGGGTCTGGAGGGGAGTGCTGGTTGCTGATGAAGTCGTGTCCACGCCAGGAACAGACTAGGGGAACTTTAGGAGTAGCCTCCAGGCAAAGGCGAATTAAGGTTCTTGCTGGAGAGGACTGGTGAGACCTCAGCTCTCACGTGACTCATTGGCTTTGCAAACACCTGCCTCCAAGGTCTTCACCAGACCCTCCCAGCAGAATCTCCCTGTGGGAAAGTTTGCTCCCTTGAGCAACTTCCCTGGGATCGGCTCAGAGTTCCCAAACACACCCTCCTTCCATCTTAAGTTCCTCCTTCCTCTCAAATCCTGCTCTCCCTCTAGTTCTCGTAGCTGACTAATGACCATTGAACCCAGAGCTGGAGTTATTAGTCATCAGAATAAGGACAGCAAGGACTTAACCTTCAAAATCTCCCAAGAAAAAACAAAAGTTTATTTTCTATATTAAATATTCTGAAGAGTTATAGTCTCTCATATTTATGGACCTTTATCTTGAACAGCTAAATAAATAAATAATTTAAATGGTATATTATGCCTACTTATGTTTTATTGCATGGGTAAAATGTTCATCTTGATTTTAGTGGAGTATTTGAAAAATTTCCTATTATATCCTCATGGATAAGCATGATAGTGACACAGTAATGTAGAGTTACACTTGGTTAAACAACAGTAATAACAACAATGTGTTGGGGAATTAGAATTGGAAACAAAATCTCCTCCCTACCCAGAAAAGTGCTCCACAAAGGAAGAAGGGAAAGAAAACAATTTTATTGTTGAATTAGCATGAAACCAGAATTGTGATACGCATCACAGGCAGTCCACTAAGAGACTGCAAAGACAGAAGGAAATCTTAACCTTTTGTAAAGCCTGGCAGATACAACCCATTATATGCATGTTCTCAAGGTAAGCAGTAACTAGTCCTCAAGTAGGAGGACTTGATAGCATCATTTGTCACACACAGCCCATCCTAAATTCACCTGGTATGACCATCTGTGTTAGCTAGTTGGCTTTATCCAAAGGAAAAATGAGCTTCTTACATCGTTACGCCAGGAGGTAGTTTTGCACCTCGGAGCAAGGTGCCCTTGGAAGTTAGGCTTCTACCTTCCCACAGAATTGGAAGATATGGGCTCTCTCTTCTTTGATGATTACATTCCAAAGATATGGCTTTGATTTATTACAGCAAAAGGATACAAAGCAAAATCAGCAAAGGGAAAAGATGGGTGGGGCAAAGTCAGAAGGACTAATTCCCAGAAGGAAAGCAGGTGTTTAGCATAAACCACATTGTTTGTATCAACAGTTTAGACTCAGTAAACCACCCTAACAGTTAAGAAATGGTGAGAACACTCCCCAAATCCAAGTTCCCACACACTAGCCAAGGGCCAACCTTGTAAGCAGGCCTTTCTAAGGCCAGCAGTCTTCGGGCTGCTACATTAACTCTTTTCTGCACACTAATTCACCACAGAAGTGAGCAGGAAGTGTGCAGGTCTTGACATTCTGACTTGTGATGTGTAAATACAATCTCCTTTAATAAATAATATCTGTTTATGAAAATGGAGAAATATTTTAAGAAATATAACATAAGACTAAGGAATACTTGGGTAGAAAGGTGAGACATCTAATATGATGGAGTCAGCCTTGAAAATTTTCTCAACAAATTACCAAATCAGAACGTTCACCATCCCTGTGCCGCATATGCTGACTTGGGTACCCTTACGGTACTTCAATCGCTGTAGAGCGCTATGGCCCAGAGTACAGCCAGTGCACATAGTGACACCAGAAAGTGTAGCTACTGCGGTCAGCCTGTTGAGTAGTAGACTTTACAGCCTATCTTAGACTATGTGTTTCTCAACTGACGTAAAGTTTTAAAGTGTTTAAGTCACTTGGGAAACTATTTTCCATCAAGAGAGGCAAAACCATTGCAGCAAAACGTGTACATAAGATTAGAAACTCTCTTCCTCATTGGCTTGCTCTGTAATTACAGGACAATTATTTAGATTTTCTGCACCTTATGTTTCTCAGTTAAAATGTGATAATACTTTTATTTTTTTTAATTTTATTGACGTATAGTTGATTTACAATATTGTATTAGTTTCTGCTGTACAGCAAAGTGATTCAGTTATACATGTATATATATATATATATACTTTTTTAATATTCCTTTCCATTATGGTTTATTACAGAATATTAAATATAGTTCCCTGTGCTATACAGTAGGACCTTGCTGTTTATCAATTCTGTACATAATAGCTTGTATCTGCTAACCCCAAATTCCCAACCCACCCCTCCCCCTCCCCCCACTTCCTTAGCAACCACAAGTCTGTTCTCTATGTCTGTGAATCTGTTTCTGTTTCATAGATAAGTTCATTTGTGTCATATTTTAGATTCCACATGTATGATAATACTTTCATTTTCAGGAGGAATAGTTACTATTCACTCAGAAGAAAAATTAGAGGTTGATGTCATGGCCCTTTAATTCTCTGAAAATAATTTATTCCCTAGGACCTTCTTCCTATAAAACAGGGAAAGGTTTCTGAAATACAAAGAGTATAGAATTGATCTGCACAAAGAAAGTTGACCTTTGAAAACTTGGAATCATATTACCATGCCTGTATTTCAGGCGTACAGGAACGTTCAACAGACTTCAGACTACCATTTTTTCCGGTGGTCCTCCAAAGCTACAACCATTTTATACATGTTTATCAACACCACTTCTACCTTTCCCCAGAAAGGTGAATCTAGTTACAGGAACAAGCATCCTCTGTTATACATGACTAGTGCAACATGGAATTTCAACGTGAAAAGAATAGAAACTAGTTATTTAACTCTAATTTTGAATGTGTGCATACAAAATATAAGTTCACTCTTAATAGTTTACATTATGTGGTGCTTAAATATATAAAGCCCCTCTACATGTTTTATCTAGAGCCACCCCCATAGCCACCCTTGGATTGATTTCATCATCATTTTGCAGTTGCCAAAAAAGTGTCCAGAAGATCAAGTGATCTTATGTCGGGGTCTTCCGGGGAAAAGAATTAGAAGATAGGACTTAGAGCCCAAGGCTTCCCTCCTCCATCTATTTTTTCAGCAAATCAGTGTCTAATGTGGGACGAAGATTGGATGTTTGCATTGTACAGTGAGTCAAAAATTGGAATCAACCTGATAGTGCTGCGTCTGTCAACTAACACACATCTATCCTGTGGGAACACACATCTATGCTGTGGGAACACACATCTATCCTGTGGGAACACATATCTATCCTGTGGGAACACACACAGTGTGTATCCCATCTGTACATAGAGCGAAATCAAATATTTCTCTTCTTTTTGATGAGGTAAGACAGCAAGAATAACTTTTACTGGTATCTAGCATGACCTGCCCAGGGCTGGGTAGAGGGTCAGGATCTCTGAGTTTTTCCCAGCATGTTTTTTGGTCCAGATATTTAGGTTCTAAGTTACTTGGTTTCCCCAGTCCCTAACCCCACCCCAGACTCTAATAAAAGATAAATAGTAAACATCAATGCCTGCTCTTACCCGCCTGGCTCTGAGGCAAGGACCTGGCAGCATTTATATCCCAAGCCTTTCTAAGGGTTTATAACTCAGCTGTAAATCCTTGTCATTGGCAGGAACGTAGCCTGGAGGTTTGCAGTCCTCGAGTAAGTTACTCATTTATATATCTCACTGACGTGCTTTAAATTGTTTTAGCTGTATTTATCTTTCTTTCCTTTTTTAAATAAATTTATTTATTTTATGTATTTATTTTTGGCTGCATTTGGTCTTCGTTGCTGCACGCAGGCTTTCTCTAGTTGCAGTGAGCGGGGGCTACTCTTCGTTGCGGTGTGCGGGCTTCTCATTGCGGTGGCTTCTCTTGTTGCAGAGCACGGGCTCTAGGCATGCGGGCTTCAATAGTTGTGGCGCGTGGGCTCAGTAGTTGTGGCTTGTGGGCTCTAGAGCACAGGCTCAGTAGTTGTGGTGCACGGGCTTAGTTGCTCCGCGGCACGTGGGATCTTCCCGGACCAGGGCTCGAACCCATGTCCCCTGCATTGGCAGGTGGATTCTTAACCACTGCGCCACCAGGGGAGTCCTATTTATCTTTCTTGATGGGAGGGAAAATAATGGCTTTAGGGTTCACGACACTCATGTCCTCCTATGAATCAACACTGCATTGGGATGAAGGTTGAAAAAAAAAATTAGCAAAAAAGTGGCTGCCGAGAAGAGACAGTAATTCTTTCTTTAAGAGAGGGGCTTGAGGGCTGACGTTACTCAAGCTAAGGTCTATTAGCAGAATTTAGGAAAAAGTGAATGTTAGGAACTATTGATTAACTCCCTAAAGCACCCACACCCATTTGCTTTTCCATTTTGTTTTCGGTTTTAGCCGCAGAGGGCCCAGCAAGTTGGGTGCTTACACCAGCCTGGTCCAAGTCCTGCTGGTTCACATTAACGCAGCAGAGGGGTGGGAAGCTGAGCACGAGGTAACAAGTAGGATTGGCTGCAGGCCGGGAGACTGTGGATTGTAAGTGAATCTCTACCAGACTCCCATGCTTTTTGTTGGTGCCCACCATTTCATCTCTAATGCCGGGTACACAGTCTGCCTTGAAACGCTATGTGTTAAAAGATGAGTGAAGAAGATGGATCTGAGTCCAGCAGGTCACGCATTGCTAGAAGAGGTTAAAAAGAGGCAACATATTTCACATTAAGGAATGCGTCTGAAATTTAGATTTTGGCTTTATAAGTGAGCAGTGTGAAACAAATAAAGATACTTTTCAGTGGTTTCTACTTAATTCATATAATTGAGAGCTTAGCAAAGAATGCCATCTTAATTCTTAAGGATTCTGAGTACACTTCTGCAAAGACGCTCTCTACATCCTGCACTTTAAATATAACCACTAAAAATTGGCAGAGTATCCTGCTTTAAGCATGCAGACCTTTAAATTTTTGTACTATTTTTTTCTGATTATTAAAAGCAACACATCATTTAGTACATCTGGAAAATAGCAAAAAGCTTAAAGAAACAATTGCTTTTAATTCTATTCCCTGAAGACCATCACTTTAAAATTTTGGCATGTTGCTGCCTGGCAGGCTTTTTCTCCTAAGTTCTATACTTGATTGAGATATCATAGCATGCACAACTATGAATTCTGGCTTTGAAATTTTAATTAACTTTCTATCTAGAGTCAGCAGTTTTCCATTTCATTGGGATTCTTTACACCCATGGTCCTAATGTCTATAGCTGTGATTCTCTAAGAGGTGGCCCCAGACCAGCATCGCACCGGAGCTGCAAATTCTGGGACCCACACAAACCTCCTGAGTCAGAAATTCTGAGGGGGGAGCTCAGCCATCTGTGGTTTAACGAGCCTCCCCCCACCCCCCTGCCCTGTGACTCTAATGACATTTGAGACCCTCAGCTGTGTAGTCTTACTTTAGAGTGCTGCTGGGAAATAAGGATTTTCTTTTTGCTGTTATAAATGTTCCGCAAAACTCTTTGTTCACATTTCTGAGCATTTCTTTAGGAAAAAAGTAATTAATCAAATGTGCAAGAAGCTCGTGGAAGGGTCTGACGCACAGAGAGCGATCTCTTCCCAGAGGCAGGTTGCGGCAGATTTCTCTCCCCAAATGGAGCCTGAGGTAGCCCATCTTGCCACCTTCTTCCTTTCGTGCAAACTTGTCTTTAAGCACTTTTGGTTAATAAGTTGTTTTTATCTTTCTTATTGTCTTAACATAGCTTTTTCTTGATAGCAAAGGTATGTTAAAGATACTAATTTTTTGCCTTTACATGTTGTTTGTGATGATTTTGACCTACAGATATTTTTCATTTTGACCCAGTCAATCCTATGTATTTGCTTATTCGTATAAATTGGAAAGTCGTTTCTCATTACAGAGATTAAATAATACTCACTTATAGTTTCTTCTCATGTTTACATTTAAACATTTAGATCTCTGTAGTCCACCCAGATTGGCTTTTTTTACTGTAATTAAGATCTAAATAGTATTTCAAAAAGCAGGTAAATAATTTTCCCAAAATACTGTCAATTGATTCTTTGATCATAACTTTCATTTTTTTCCACCATGCCAGTTTAATTTAACCTTAGCATCTACTGTATTCAAATTATGTCAGCATAGCAGCTGCGGTCCTTTTATAGGCCTGTGTTATAATGCAAATATGTTCAGGTATTTTGTTTGCTTTTAATAATGTGCCAAGAGCTTAAAAACATTAATTTCTTATTTGATGGGGAAAAAATATCCTTGTTCCTTTTGCAGTGGTGGTTCAATGTATTTTTTGTTGTTGTTGTTGTTCAATGTATTTTTGTTCTGAATAAATTTCTCTTTCCTTCTCCCCATCATATTTGGACAAAACCCTATCTTAGACACTACATACAAGGTCTTTAAAAGTGTTCATATATTTTTTCTATCTTTATTCACCTTACAGGTTAACAAATTTAAGACATAAAAATAATGTTTATTTTTTGACTTAGTTTCTTTTTGCAGTAAAGCTTGCGAAAGAATGAGTGGAGTAGACTTCGAGCTCTTATAATGAAAAAAAATCTCAGCTATAGTGGGTCAGGAAGGAAGAAATCATCTGAGTGAAGGATTGGGAAGAATGCTGTGAAAAGTATGGTTTACAGGTTGCTGTGGGGTTCCAGGTAGCCTGGGAGTCAGGGTACAAGTGTTTGAGCTTTTATTTCAAGAGAGAGGGAAGCTTTGCTGTTATCTGCCATAGCTGCCCCTTTCCTGCAAATTTCCTGGAAAATTTGCTGCCTAAAGATATAGAGATGGCCATAAAGATGGTGCCTCGGTTTCAATTCAATCCTGTTTCCATCAACAACACATACTGATGAGTTTCTTCTCCTTGTAAGGAGCTCTGTGGGTGGCGGTGGGTGAGGTGTGCTGTGGGCAGGAGGACATTTGAAAGATGAAATGGTCTCTGACCTCATGGGATCTGGCTCCAGAGGTGAGCAAATATTTGAATATTGCCTCGTTAGCCTCTTATCACAGCTCTATGATGTAATTAGAAGTGTTGGCATCACTTGACAGTTGAAGGAAGGCTGGCAGAGAAGGTTAGGAACTTGCTGGAGGTCAAACAGCTAAACAGTGAAAGAACCAGGATGAGAATTTCAGATTCCCTGACCATTGCTCTTTCCAGTTAATCACTGAGTTGGAAAAGTAACATGCTTTTCCTGATTATTTTTATCATTAACCGTAATTGAGTAGACAATATTTCTTGAACAAAATTCCACTTATAAACATCAAAGTTACATACTGTTGTGTCTTGGATGACTTAATGCATTAGAACTAAGAAGTAATCTTCATTTATATACTATTTTGATGGGGTTTTTTTCTACGAAAGATTTCGTGTATGTGATCAGGAGCTCATTAGAATGAAGTGGTATCTGTCTTGAATGTTTTCTATTCTTGGTCTTCTTAAGGTGTCAAACCCACCATTAGATCAAGGAACTAGTGAAAATCTGTGAGAAGTCAGAACTATTTAGGAGACTGAAAGAAAAGTCTTTTTCCCCTGTGTCATCCTATTTTTTATTGGAATCTTTGTTTTACATTGTTACCCTGTGATGATTAATATACCCTTTCCTAATTTTCCCACTTCCCTTTCTTTTCTGGCTTTAGCTGAGTTCCTAATTCCTCCTATAATTTTGTTTCCTCCAGGTAAAACCAATAACCAATCCATCCTCTTCATGGCTGCAGGGACAGCTTTGTTGTTGCTGTTGATTATCCTAATTACCACCGTCATTGCCATTCCTTATAGGAGGTGAGTATTGCAGCTCCTCCTGGGTCTGGTTTTCCCTGAGTAATTCTGATGCTGGAGTTTCTCTATTAATAACCCAGTAGTTGCTCAAGCTGTCTTACGACTCAGGTACTGAGTCCCTGTACTTTGAGCGCTGCTCTTGTACGTAACGGAGAAGGAGCTGTGGTAAAGTTGGAGGAGGAGGCTAGCGTGGCTCATTTCAGAACTAGTAGGAGTGGACAGTGCACCCCTGCACTAACAAAGCCGGCTGCCTGGTGCCTCTGCTCTGCCTGCTACCCCGTCTCTCCTCCTCCTCCTGCAAAGGAGAAAGGCTGCCAGGTGAGGGGGAGGTATTTGTGTGTGACAGAGAGAGAGAGAGAGATGGATTCTGAGAGGAGAAGATCAGGGTTGAACAGTAATAATGCCTTCATTTATTCATTCATTAAATATTTATTGTGACAGTGGTGACTGAGATATAGTGGCATGCATATTCTAATAAGCAAACAACGTGATTTTAAATGGTTATATATTCTCCGAAACAATCAATGTAGGTGCCTTTATTACAAATTATTGAGAAGAAAGGAGTTGGGAGGGGCTGCCCTAGAGAGAGCTGGTGGCCATTTGGCCTCTTCTAAAGTTTCCTACCTCTTACTGTCTGTGGCACACTTGGCAACTTTCTAGGATGTTCTTGGTTAACTCTTCCCTTCTTAGCTGCCCCATGTTCATCAACTCACCAGTCTAGGTATTTGCTGCAATCTTAGTTGTAGTCATATTGTAGTCATATTGGGTCATATTGTACAATAAGGAATTGTAGTCATATTCCTTATACTTGTGATCCAACTGAAGTATTAAATTCTTAAGGAAAGAAGGAACCAAACTTTTGATGTTTACATTTTGAATGTCTGACACATTGTAGGCACTTACTATATGTTTGCTGAGTGAAGGAATACATCCATCTCCACTCTTCTCCCCCAGTAATGTTACCACTCATGCATGCGTGCGCGCACACACACACACACACACACGCACATACACACACACAGTCCTGCGTGCTTATTGATAGGGTTTCCCATAGGTTTCTCCATCTCGTCGCCGTATCCCCAGCCTCTACCTCTTCGAAGGCTCTCCTCACTGCTCACCTGACTGCAGCGGTACTCCCGAACCTGCTCTCCTGCTCCCAGGTGTCTCCTCTCTTTCTAACCCATCTGTTATTCTCCTGGTTCCTCTTCTAAAAGCTAGACTGGCCACGTCGTCTCCCTGTTTAAGACCTGTTTATTGTCTTTCCACTGGCACCAGAATAATGCTAAGCTCATTAACCTTGTGGCACAGGTGCCCTTTGTTCTGACCCCAGCCCAATTGATCTGACCCCAACCTAATATTCATTCATATTTTCTACTTTACTTACTCCCCTGATATTGACAAATTGTATTAAAACTACAACTTTTATTCTGTGAACACGCCTGACTCTTCCCATTTGTTATGCCACCAAAATGCTGATTTCCCCCATATTTGGCCTCAGAATGATCTGATCCTGCAGATCATTCAAGGTGTGGGATGCATGTCTCCTCTGGGAGGGCTGTCCTGCTTCTCCCTCCCTACAAGTAGACATGATGTCACCATCCAGAATCATGTTGCACTTCTTAACCACCACACCTCGCAGCCTGCTTTGTAGTTTAATCATTTCTATGCGTGTCTTCCCTTCTATTCATAATGGCAGGGATTATGTTTTATTCGTTTTTTAGTGTTTGTAGCATTTAGCGCTAATCTTTCCAAATAATGGATGGTCCACAAGCATTTGTCTCATTAAATTGAAACATGAAGCTGTCGTCGTTCCTTTCTCTCCATCATGGGCTGCCCTCCAGTCTTCCCCTGGTCAGAAATTAGCAAATTGAGGTAAGGAACCCAGGATGTTAGTGACACTGAGGATTTCTCTACTGCACCTTGGTTGATTAAAAAATGCACCGAGGGCGGATATGACAGCAGGAGCACATGGGAACACAGGGAATATGGCTAGGAGAGAGTGAGTGACAGGACAGACCTCGAGAGGGTCACAGATATTGGACAGAAAGGATTTAGCTTCATGAAAATGCATCAATTTTACATGAATAGCTAAATTGAACTGTAGAGTATCTTGTCCCACTTGGTTAAATGTGATAAAAAGAAGATCAGTGGACTTGAATGCATAACCATGGCCGAACACCACACAGCAAAAAGCACTTGTTCTTTCTACCTTGTCATTGGTATTGATTTGTGGTCGTTACTTAAAATGGAAACGTCTTGAAAAATGACCCAAGGGACTAAACAGTGACCTTCTGAACTCTGTCTTAGCAACTGTTTAGAATAATCCTGCCCCTTCAGCTTCAGATGTGCTGACCTGGAGAGAAGCCAAAATACATCACAGGGTGCCTGAAGGAAACTGAATTCTTCCTTCACGCCCAGCACCGGGGAGCCTGTGAGCAGGAGGCATCTGGAGCACAGTTGGTGTCATTTCCAGTTAGAGACCAGAATAGTGACAATATTCAGTGAGCATGGCTAAGGGAAGGCATAGCACCAGTAAGCGTGACAGGAGCTGAGATACAGTCTAGAGATTGACACCTGAGTCTGTAAGAAGAAATTTAATATTTAGTGAGCAAATGTTAGGCACTTACTTTTACCTTTGTTGTCAGCTTCGAGGTTCACAGCAAATAGGGTGTCTTGGTTTGCCTGGGACTTTCCCGGTTTCAGCACTGATCATTCCTCATCCCAGGGAAACTCCTTAGAATCAAGCAAACCAGAACGGGAATATGTTTACTGTCTTTATTCTACAGGTGAGAGGACTGACCTTTAGAGATGCAAATAACTAGTCAATTGCAGAGCACAAGTTAGATGCAGATCATCCAACTCTAAACTTCATGTTCTCGTTGTATGATAAATAAGTGCTAGGGATGCAATCTACGACGTGGTAAATATAATTAACACGGCTCTACATTATGTATGTCTGTTGTTAAGAGAGAAAATCCTAAGGGTTCTCGTCACAAGGAAAATGTTTTTTCTATTTCTTTACTTTTGTGTCTATATGAAATGGGGGATGTTCACCAAACTTACTGTGGAAATCGTTTCATCATGCATGTAAGTCAGATTATTATGCTGTACACCTTAAACTTACACAGTGCTGTATTGTATCAATTGTATCTCAATAAAACTGGAGAAAAAAATCATCTTCTCTTTTCCTCATCACATTGTATATGCTAAGCTTATGTTAAAAATATATTTGTTGGGGTGGGATAGGGAGGGTGCGAGGGAGACGCAAGAGGGAGGAGATATGGGGATTATATGTATATGTATAGCTGATTCACTTTGTTATAAAGCAGAAACTAACACACCATTGTAAAGCAATTATACTCCAATAGAGATGTTAAAAAAATATATTTGTTTATATATATAACACACATGTATATATATATATTTGGACCTACTTGGGAAAGTTAACTCTATATTATGATATAACAAGCCTTGTGAAGGATAATTTAACAAAGGATCAAAGGTCATAGATCTGTGTCTGTTTCCTCACTTGTGAAAAGAGGATAATAATAGTGTCTGTATCATAGATTTCTTATGAGGAATAAATAATTTATATAAAAGACCTTAGAAATATGACTTGCACATAGTAAATTTACACATAAAGTAAGTAAATAATTTGTTTAAATACTACTTAATAAGTAAATACATAAATGCACATAGTCTGTGATTCTGTTGACATGGTAGGAGGATTTCATAGCAACTAGAAGAGACCATCAGAGTCAACATTGATTATCTGAAAAACCTTTCCTTGGAGAGAGACCATCTTGCCAGGTTTTCAAAATTTCTGTGAAGTAATTATAACCTCATCTTAAAAAAAAACTCTACATTTTTGTATCTAACCCATCCCCTCTGTGGTTCAATAAGAATCTTTTCTTTAGGGGGATGAAAAGAAATAGTCACCATCTCCCCATGATAACAATTTCCATACACTTGGATATAGTTATTTCATCTTTGCATTCAATTACATTACTCTCTTCTCTTGTATTTTCTTTTCAGAGATTCCTCCTGAAGTTAGGTTTTTATAAGTTTTGTTGAAACTGTGGAGAGTTTGTTGAATAGTATGGTTTCGGATGGCCCGTTTTCAGCTGCAACAACATGACTGTAGAAGCAGTGAGCCTGGTAGTCAGGAAGGAGGGCTGTGAATTCAAATCCCGATTCTACTGATAACCAACCCTGTGATTTGGGGCGAATTACTCTTCCTCTCCGTGCCTCAGTTCCCCAGTTTGTTAAATAGAGAGTTTTTGATGACATCTGAATAAAATAATCCATGCAGGTGGTTTAGTAAAACACCCGGAAGATTCCATAAAGCTTAGTTATATTGTCATTGTCATCCAAGAAGTTGCACTGTTGGCATTTAAAAGGAAGTTTTAATTGTGGGAAATCTCTAAGTCATTTATGTATCAATAATAACCCACTCTGCACCATTCTTTAGTAAACTCACTGAGATTAATTACTAAAGAACACTGGCTACATATCCATTTAGTTGCCTTCACCATCTGTGAGCACATTGGAGAAGGTACGAAAAATGAAAACATTTAGGACAATGGAATTTCGGGTGAGTACGTATAAAACCGCTGTGGACAGCTGCTTTAACATAATCACTAAAGGCATGTGGGCTGCAGGTACAGGTGAGGTATTATAGAGTGTCTGAAATCATGCTGGTGCTGGAGTGTCATTCTTATTACCTCTCTTGTACGTGTTTTCGCAGAAGGAGAAGGAGACAGAAAAGAGGCCTATTTAAAGAGTACTGGGACACACAGAATAGGGTAAGTTTTCTCAGAATTGTCATTTCCACCCCCCCTTTTGTGCATCATAAATGTAAAGTCAGTCCATTTTGCAGTTAGCAATCTTCTTTTTTCTTCTCCTTTCAATAACCTAACCAATGCAGTTGCCTGTTGTTCCAGTATCAGCTATTTGATGAAATGGTTATTTTCTGAACTAGTTTCCTATTATTAATACCTTTTGAAACTGTTTGTTCTACATTCACATAAATAAAGGGGCAATTACACTAGATAATAATAATCAACATTGCACATTACCAAAATCTGTATTAGTTTCCTAGGGCTGTAGCAACAAAATTACCACAAAGAGGGTGACTAGAAACAACAGAAATGTAGTCTCTCACAGTTCTGGAGGGTTGGAATCCAAAATCAAGGTCTCAGCAGGATCAGTTCCCTCTTGGGACGAGACTCTGTTCTGTGCTTCTCTCCTGGCTTCTGGTGGTTGTTGGCATTCCTTGGCTTGTAGACGCATCACTCCAGTCTCTTCCTCTGTCTTCACATGGCGTTCTTCCGTGTGTGTGTGTGTGTGTCTGTATCTCTTCTCCTTTTATAATGGAACCAGTCATATTGGACTAAGAGCCCACCTTACTTCAGTATGACCTCATCTTAACTAATTACATCTGCAGCAACCCTATTTCCAAATAAGGTCACGTTAATGAAGGTCTGGGAAGGACAAAAATTTAGGGGGGATGCTATCTGACCCAGTACAGGGCATGATAATATTTTTATGTCGTGAGGTTATTGTGAGGATTAAATTAAATTAAACTAAAAGCATAGCAAGCACATAGAAGGATACAGTGCAGGATATTCATTATTGTTATGATGTTTGGATTAATGTATTAATTAACGGACGTTCAGATTATAAAGCTAAAGACCCTTTTGTTGGGCTGCAGGCATCGAGTGAGCTGTGACACTGTCCTCCTCATTCCACCTGCTCCTGCCCCTTAATGTTTAATTGACAGAGGAGAGATTTCCTTCTGGGTTTAAAGACATGAGGGATGCTCATTTTCGTGCTCATTGTCTCTACTATAGGTCAGATATTCTCTTTAACACATACTATTCTGTTTACAAAATTTTACAATAAAACATTTCCCTGAGTGTTATCTAAAATTACATCCATATGTCTTCAATTTAATTATTTGCCATTGAATGTTACATGGCCAAAACCTCAAGTACTAAAAAGTTTCTGACAATCCAGTGTGTGTGCTTCAAACTTCTTAATAATCTATGAGTTTAACTTTCTTCTTTCTGTTAGGTAGTTACTTTTTTGCAAAACAAAAAAATTTTTTTTCTGAATATCTCATGGTTTGCTTTTGGGCACCAAGTGCGAAGGCTGGAGAAGTCTGGCCTTGTCTGACCTGCCATGCCTGCACGCAAGGAAACTGTGTTCTGTCACATACAATTTCCGGATCCCTTCTCTGTCCTTAGCTGTTGTCCATTCAAGCCAATCCAAAGCCACATTTATTGCTATGAATTTCAGAGAAGGAAAGGCGCTTTGCAACTTCCTCACTAGGTATTCAACTCTGCCAGGCTTTTGCAGAATAATGATAATTTGAATGGTGATTAGAAAGATAGTAAGCTGGTCTGTGAAGTTAGAACTACTTGATTCTTTCGGGGTTTTTTTTAAGACAAACTACGAAGAAAACAGTAGCACTTGAATTTTCCTTTTACTTTCTCCTCGCAAACACCGAAACCACACTAAATTTTCAGACTACTCACCAAAAGACCCCTCTCTCTCCCTCTCCTTCTCCTCCCTTCAATTCTGCCCCGCCCCCGCTCTCTCTCCCCCTCTGTCACTTATGCTTACATATTTTCTGTCACACACATACAGGTGGTCAAAGTGACCCAATTAAGGTAGAGAAGATTAATGACTATATAACATCATCTTGAAAGTGAATGTCCATTTATTTCTGTAATTTTTTAAAAAAATATTTATTTTATTTTATTATGTATTTTTGGCTGTATTGGGTCTTCGTTGTGGGCTTTCTCTAGTTGCGGCGAGCGGGGGCCACTCTTTTTTGTGGTGTGCAGGCTTCTCATTGCAGTGGCTTCTCTTGTTGTGGAGCATGGGCTCTAGGCGTGCGGACTTCAGTAGTTGTGGCTCACGGGCTGTAGAGTGCAGGCTCAGTAGTTGTGGCGCATGGGCTTAGTTGCTTTGCGGCATGTGGGATCTTCCTGGACCAGGGCTCAAACCCGTTTCCCCTCCATTGGCAGGTGGATTCTTAACCACTGTGCCACCAGGGGAGTCCCTGTAATTTTTTAATTGTGTTCAGTTGCTTATTTTTAAGCCAGGACACTGTGTACTTTAAAAATATTTATTTTTCCATTCAACAGAAATTAATGATTATCCACTATGGGAAAATACTGTACTAGACTTTCCATATAAAAAATGCAAATAATGGTTCTCTTCGAAATAGCCTAACATCAGGAGAGGGAGTTTTACATTTAAACAGGTAATTTATATCACAATATATCAAGTGATAATCAAGGCTAGGTCTCTGTTGTATCTCACTCACCACCCTGCAAATCAAGAATGTAATTTCTCACAGAAGTTCAATACAGTGAAGAGAATGTTTTATGAAATTAGCTGTATTAGAAATTTGACCTATATCATGGTTGAACTAAGGAGAGATTTATGTTTTGAGTGTCTTTATTAAGTGCTGAAATGCAGTGAATTATTAACATCCTTTGTGTTTGTCTTTCTAGGCAACCAACAACTACAGAAGTCCTGTCCCTGCCAATCAACCTTCAGATGGTGCAGGAGAGGATATTTATGTCAACTACCCAACCTTCTCTCGTAGACCAAAGACTAGAGTCTAAGCTTTTCCCTTAATCTGAGCATATTAATGATGACTATTATGCACATGGATCTTTATACAATTTCTTCCCACTATTTAATGTCTACCTTGGATACTAGTTGACCGAATTTATTTCATTTGACAGGAAAAATACTGCCTGACCTAGAGAGCATTCTTAACAGAAATGTTTTAGAAAAACCTGACTCTAATTAGCTTACACATAAAAGGAAACTTATTGAATCATGTAATGGAACAATCAAGGGGAGAACAAGCTTCAGGCAAGGGTTATTTACCAGGGCTTAAATATTATGTCTAGAGTTAAGTATGGATATAAGACAGTTCCTGCATGTCCTTTCACAGTGTTGGATCCACTTTCTTGGTGTTAGCCTAACTCTCATTCAGGCTTTTCCCTTGTGTTTCCAAGATGACTGCCAACAACTCTTGGCAATTCATAATCCTTGTTTCTGTCTGGTAAAGAGTTTGCTCTGATAGAGCAAACACATTTGGTTACTTGTCCATCATAAAACAGTCATTATGGCCAGAAAGGATGAAATGGCTTAAGTCAGTTAAGGGCTCACCTCTAGAGCTAGGTAGGAGTGAGACCAAAGCACACTACTGGGAAATTCAGAGTTTTATTAGAAGAAGTAAAGGGGAGCCTGGAAGCTGGGCTGGTTGCCAACAAATGCGGACTGTAATGACCTTCCAAGACATCTTCTGTTAGCCAGCTAAAAAGAGTACGAGGGCAGGTCTAGGTTAGCTCTCTCTCTTCCCACTTCTAGAACCTACTCTGTCAGCTTGGTCCAGAAGAGTACTTGGCAGTAGAATGACTAAATGGTCAAGAGGAAGATAAACGTGACAGGGAAATCTCTTCCTTTTCTATTCTCAAATAAATTCATTTCTGATTTCATATAGAATTTCACTATCCCTGGTTTAGCCTTATGAGCAAGAGTAGTAGATGATCCAACAATAACTTAATTTTTTTATATTGAAGTTTTTATACTTTTGAGAATTATTTTTAATATATAATTTCTCTCAAAAGAGTCAGGTACCTAGACATTATTAGTTTTTAAAAAAATAATTATGTGAAATATAAATACAAGAAAAAGAATGATAGTTGGAAGTGGTGGTATAGGGTGGTAGGATAGAAAAGAGAGGGGGAAGAGCACTGGGAGGGTGTAGGGAAGGAGGAAAAGGGATCAAAGAATAGGAAGGTACAAAGAAACTTCTGTTGCTTCAAAGTTTGGCCAAAAACACAGTTTGGCCTAATGTTATGACTGACAGGGCAATTAGAGACCATGCCTGCCATTGTCCAAATTCTAGATGCAGGCAACAATGAAAAGTATTTGTGAAACCCAATAATGGTCATGGTCACCTTGAAACCACAGTGGTTTGGTAATGACCAAATATAATGATCATTCGTGTCTCTAATACTCATCTTTAAAAGATTCTTATTTCTAGGCAGTTCCCTGGTGGCCTAGTGGTTAGGATTCTGGGCTTTCACTGCCATAGCACAGGTTCAACCCCTACTTGGGGAACTGAGAACCTGTAAGCTGTGTGGCACAGCCAAAAAAAAAAAGAAAGAGAGAAAAAAAAGATTCTCATTTCTAAAAGGTTCATCACAAAAGCTGCATTTAGGTTTCAAAGTTGGAGACTTTTCATGATAATCTTAAGCAATCCCAAACCAAATTCTCATATTGTCTAGACAGATTCTTAAGCTGTAATTTACAGTTTTAGGAGACCAGTGGATATTTTATGATTTTGTCTTTAAACACATGCACGCCACATAGTGCAATTATCTGTGAATTACAGAAATTGTGAATGCCCCTACCTGTTTCAGAAGGGAAAAAGTAAAACCGACCACTCCCAGTTGTACTTACGTACATGCAATGAGCGTTAGCTCTCATTTTTATTTTGTTTGCTTATAGATCTTTATATCTGGATTCAAGAAGTGTTTCCACAAATATATTTGTAACAAAGTTGGAAGGCAGTTTTACAAGAAAACCATCTACTGTTTTCTTGACTTTATCAGATCAATGAAAGTTTCCATGGCTGAATCTATCAATTTGCATGGTGAAGCAAACTTAACATCCTTTAAAAGATAAACGATTTCTTTTCCCTAAAAGTTAATAAAAATATTACTTTCTGGAAGATTCTGATAACCAAATCCTCAATGACTAATGCAGGTGAGAAGTAAAACATTTCTACCATTGCAGTATGGTTTCAGGGAAGATTTTTGTGGCAAACCCCTTACGTGTTGCAAAGCCTCCAGAACACTTGAAACTCATCTTGTTTTCCATGGGTGTTTTAACCTTTTATAAAAATCTCTCACTCAGAATACTTATGAGAACTATTTACTCTGTCCCTTCTTTTCTATAAATTCTGCCTCTGCAGGGCTCAGAATTTTTTCAGGGATTTGGAACCTTCCAAAGTCCTGCTGAAATTTCTCTGATCTCCTCTACTGATCCTGCTACACAGTCAGCGGTCATGCTGATGAAATTCCGTTCATTCATTTTCTTTCTCTGGATATTCTACTTAACAAATCACTTTCATTGTAGTCTCTTTAACATTATACCTAACTTGCTGGAGTTGTGAACTCTACCTAATATATGTAAAAAACTGTGCCTACTATATATATATATACACACACACACTATATATGGTATCTATAGTAGGTATATGGTATATATATATAGTATGTGTGTATATATATATATGTACATACAAATACACATATATATGTTTTTTCCCTAATCTGTTGTACCTACTATTCCAGTTGTTGCTAAGGAAACAGATAAAAACAGATCCATGGAATGAAAGGTCAGACTTGAATTAAATTATGTTTTAAATCTTTTCTGCAAGGTGTTATTTAGGAAACAAGATGCTTCCTAAGATTCTTTTTTACATATATAATTTATACTGATACATAATACATTAAATAATAATCTGTGTTTCCTTTGAATGCCCTTATTTTAGTATTTACATTAAAGTAACCAGTTACAAGGAATTGCTGTGTGATGACAAGGTAGGTAAGTTTGTTAAATGTCATTATAGAGTACACAGTTTTGTCAGGGAAAGAATACATCTTATTAACCTACAATGATTAGGGTATTGATTATATTATCATCAGAGAGACCTTGGAACATTATTTAAAAGGCTTTATGCGTGCTGAGAAAACCGCCTAGGAATTTCATTAGCTGTAATCATGCTTATATGGGTGGGAGGCAGGTGGATGAGGTTAGCGCTTTCGGTTAGCAAATAGTCATTTATAGAAAGTTTTAAGTAATTCCGTTTATTACTAAAATATTATACATATACATTTAAAATACTTTGACTATCAATTTACAAGATAAAGTAAAATAAAAATAATTTTAGTAGGTTTACTTTTATTGTAAACATCCAAGTTATGTTTGTTTATATAGAACTATGTTAAAAAAAAACTACAGCTACATTACAGCAATTTTCCAAATTGGTAGAGTCCACATCGTAATTAGAAATCACTGTAATCAAAATGCTTCTCCTTGATTTTTAATAACGTGCTGTATTTTGTACTGCTGGTGTGAAATGTCAGCAAGATTGAAGATACTGTAGAATACAGATGCTTATATAGTGAGAATGAAGGTGCTAAACAGTGAGTACAAAGTTTAGCTTCTTTCCACAGTAGAGATAAGAAAATATCTTTGAAAAATATAAAACAATATAAACATGTAATACCATTATTTTATTATCATCTTTAGTTAGGCCATTGTTAGAATGCAGTGTCTAGAAAGTATTGACCTTCACGTGCAGGCTTTTTGCATAAATTAATACACTTTTCCACTGGTCTGTTCATTGGATTATTCTAAGTCAAGTCTCTAAGCTCTTATACATTTATCTGAAAAGTAAAAATGAGGTTTTTTTAAAACTTTTCTATTGCTAGTGATCCGATAGATAGAACTATGGCTTCTAGAATTAACTGCAATGCTTTCTTAAAAAATGTTACAAGTCTTCAAGGTTGGATTACATATGTTTTTCGAGATTTAAAGCACTATGTTGTAAGGTGTTGTAAGAAAAGATCTAATTTGGGGGTATGGGTGATAAATGTCTGGAATAATCCCCATTTATTGCCTATTGTCCCCGTTTGAATGATAAGTAACATAGTCACCCTCTTTAGAACATTTTTTTCCAGTTTTATGTGTAATTTCAGACTTGGGTTTTGTAAGGCATGCAAATGTTTACCTTGATATACTGTATTCTGTTGTTTGAATGAATAAAATGTAGAGCTCCACGATCGTTAGTTTCACTTGTTATCAAAGGATATTAGGGGAAAATTCCTACAGAATAATATTAACACAAAGAGTTAAATGCAGAAAAAAATCAAACCAGTGATACTTTGTAGCTTCTATCTCAATGTAATATTCAGTTCATTTTATAAGTGCATGTAGTTCAAAGAGTCAAAGTGTGCTGTTCAAGGGTTGTTTTATTTTATTTTTTTTTGCAAAAAAATAGTAGTTCCCTGTCCTTCGCATTTTCCCTCCACTGAGACAACAAATTTCACTTCTGATTATTTTTTCTACTTTTCTGAATAGTATACATATATCATTACTAGATTTTTAAAAAATTTTAGACATTCTTTATTTATTTAGATGTCTTGCTCTCCACGAACTCACCACACATGTATACCTTTCCCATGTACCCATCCTTCCAAAATATTTATATTAAAATTTTGATTATTTCAATATTTGGTGTTTATTTTTAATGATCTTGCCAATACTCTTCTTAGTTGAATCCCATGGTAAAAATGATTATGCATTCTCTCCTACATAACTTTTTTTCCTACCTAGAGTTAATAATTGTCTCTTTTTGTAGTTTACTATTTTTGTATTTACCATAAATTTATCTCAGACTCTTCACCAGTGGTCTAAAGGATCTTTCCAGATCCTCTGACATGCAATAGATATTTAGGCAATCTCCTCCTCCTAAAAAATTACTCTAGAACGTTGACTTGGGCTGATAAACAGTGGTTCTTTCTGCATAGCTGTCATCCTGATGTCTCTCTTCATCCAGAAAAAAAGTAGAGAGAGGACAGTACAACCTGGAGTCAATTCGAGAAAATTTCCCAGTATAAAATGATATGAGGTGCCAGATTACAAGTATTTAAGCAGTACCCAGAAAACGGCACAATAAGAAGCCTGTTATATTTGGGTTTGTGTCTATAAAAGTTGAGGGTAACTGGTTTTAAGCATTAGAAGCAGATGCTGACTATGTTATAGAAAAAACAGTTAATTTATTTGAGTGATATGGGTGGCTCATAGCAGTTCCAGGACACTGATGGAACAAGTTTAGAAAACGGAGAAAAAGTGGCAACTCCAGTGGTCCACAAGCAGGAAACCACTTTGAGCTCTGATAACTTTCTTTCTTCACTCTTCAAAATTTAATCTCAACTGATTTTGTATTTTTCTTCTAATTCATTCTTAAGATGATCTCCTTCTTTTTTTTTTTTTTTTAATTTATTATTTATTTATTATTTTTATTTTTGGCTGTGTTGGGTCTTCGTTTCTGTGCGAGGGCTTTCTCCAGTTGCGGCGAGTGGGGGCCACTCTTCAAAGCGGTGCGCGGGCCTCTCACTATCGTGGCCTCTCTTGTTGCAGAGCAGAGGCTCCAGACGCTCAGGCTCAGTAGTTGTGGCCCACGGGCCCAGTCGCTCCGCGGCATATGGGATCTTCCCAGACCAGGGCTCGAACCCGTGTCCCCTGCATTGGCAGGCAGATTCTCAACCACTGCGCCACCAGGGAAGCCCAAGATGATCTCCTTCTTATTTAATCGCTTATTCATGACAACCTTTATTCCTGGTATTCAAAAATACTTATAGTGAATAAGACTATTATCCTTTAATCTGATGATTGGGTAAGACTGAAATCTCCAATTTACTCTCAATGTTATTAAAATTTCTTGCTACAGCTTTTGATGTGGCTTCAGTTGTGCTAATTATCTTGCTTTTAAATTTTATCATTTCTAATGAAGATCATCAGAAGCAAATTTTGATTTTTTTTTAGCTCCCATGATAAACATACAAAGAAATGTAATAGCTCAATAGCTTCTAGAGACATACAAAACTCTTCTAGCCTTTCTATAATCTTAGATGTCTGTTTGATCATCATTTCAACGGCTAATGAATAGCTAGCTATTATAAATTTGGGCTATTGACAAAAATATTGTTATATGTTTTTACTATGCACTATAATTCTCAAAGAAATTTCTTACATTATCCCATTTAATTTTTAAAACAACTCTAAGATATAGGCAAGTTAAATATGATTATCCAAATTGACAATTGAGGCAAAAAGATCCAGAGAAACTGTGTGCCAGATTGTGTTTTGTCCATTGGATTAACAGAGGAACTGTAAGTCCTGGAATCTCCTTTTTTTTAAATGTGGTTATGGGTTAGAATTGGCTAAAATGGAACTTGCATGAGATGTGGGACACTGGGTATTGCTCTGTGTAGGTTATTTAGGACAATGTTGATGGACGGATGGAGAGGGTCTGGCACGTTCCAGCTTGTCTTTACCCCCCTCTATTGCATGTCCAGCTCTTCCTGACTGCTGACCCTGCAGACCAAAAATCACCCCAGATATTGCTACATGTTTGGCTGCAGAACCACAGAGGCAATGGGTATTCAGTGGCAGCAGCTCCACAGACACCTCTTACAAGCTTCCCCTTTATAGCAAGGTAACAGGATAAAAGGTCAATATATTCTTTTTAAAGTCAATTGCTTTCCTACATACCAGCAATGAACAATCAGAATTAGATATTTAAAAATCAACGTCGTTTACCGCAGCACCAAAAGTATACATATAAAGTACTTAGGTGTATTTTTAACTAAATATGTACAAGACCTGTATGCTTTGTATCCTATTAACTTGTTGTATTCACTTGTTAGTTTCAGGTTTTTTTGGTAGATTCTTTGGAGTTTTCTGCATAGACAATTATGTCTTCGGCAAATAAAGGTAGTTTCATTTATTGCTTCCTAATCTTTATGCATTTTATTTCTTTTTCTTGTGTTATTGTGGCAGCCTGGACTTCTAGCAAAATGTTGAATAGGAGTGATAAGATAGTCCATTCCTGCCTTCTCTCACCATTAAGTATGGTGTTAGCTGTGGGTGTTTTGTAGATGTTCTTTATCAAGTTGAGAAAGTTTTTCTCTGAATTTGCTGAGAGTTTTTTAAAAATCATGAATGGACGTGGTATTTTGTCAAATGCCTTTTCTGCTTCAATTGATATGATTATATTACTTTTCTTTGTTAGCCTGTTGATGTGATGGATTACATTTCTGAATTTTGAATGTTGAACCAGCCTTGCATAACTATAATAAATCCTAGCTGATAACAAAAATTATTTTTAGGCATTGTTGGATTTGTTTTGCTAATATTTTGTTGATTTTTTTTTTCATATAAGTTTATGGGAGATATTTATCTTTTTTTTTTTGGCAATGTTTTATCTGGTTTGATATTAGGATAATTCTGACTTCATAGAATGAGTTAGACATGATTTCTCTGCTTCTGTTTTTTGGAAGAGTTGTAGAGAATTGGTATTATTTTTTCCATAAATCTTTGGTAGGATGGTACTTTCACTTTGGAAGGTTATTAATTTTCGATTCAATTTCTTTAATAGATATAGGGCTATACAGTTCATCTATTTTTCCTTGTGTGAGTTTTGGTAGTTCATGCCTTTCAAGGAATTGGCCCATTTTATCTGTTATCAAGTTGTTAGCATAGAGTTGTTCCCAATATTCCCTCATTACCCTTTAACATCCAATTGTTTCTTCAATTGGCTATCCGTAATGATGACCCTTCTTTATTTATGATAGTGGTAATTTTTGTCTTCTCTCTTTTTTTCTTGACTACGCTTGCTTGGCCTTACTAATTTTTTTTTTCTCTTTTCAGAGAATCAGATTTTGGTTTCATTGATTTTTTTCTGTTATTTTCAATTTCATTGATTTCTGCTCTAATTTTTATTATTTTCTTTCTTCTGCTTGCTTTAGATTTATTTTGCTCTTCTTTCTCTAGTTACCTAAGGTGTAAGCTTTGGTTATTGATTTTAGATTTCTCTTCCTTTCCAGTCTTGGCATTTAATGCTATAAATTTCACTGTATCCCACAAATTCTGGTAAGCTGTATTTTTATTTTTATCTAATTAAAATATTTTTGGATTTTTCTTGAGGCTTCTTTGACTCATGGGTTATTTTAAAATGCTTTTTAAACCTCTCTATATTTTTGGATTTCTCTACTATATTTCTCTTACAGAGTTCTAATTTAATTTTGTTGTAGTCTGAAAACATTATTTGTACGATTTCTATTCTTTTAAATTTATTAAGGTGTGTTTTATGGCCCAGAATATGGTCTACCTCGGAGAATATTTCATGTGAGCTTGAGAAGAATGTGCATTCTGCTGCTGGATGTAATATCCTATAAATGTTAAGTAGATCAAACTGACTGATAGTGCTGTTCAAGTCACCCATATTCTTTCTGATTTTCTCCCTGCTTGATCTATCACATGCTGATAGAGACATGGTGCAGTCTCCAGCTACAGTTATAGATTTGTCTATGTCACCTTGCAGTTTTATCAGCTTTTGCCTCGTGTATTTTGATGTTCTATTATTAGGAACATACAAGTGTTTCTTGGAGAATTGACCACTTTGTCACATGTAATGCCCTTTTTATCCCTGATAATATTCCTTGTTCTGAAGTCTGCTCTGTCTAAAATTAAACAGGTGCTCCAGCTTTCTTTTGAATTGTGTTAGCATGTCCTATATATCTCCAGCTATGGGCTTGGACCATGGTAGACGTTGGATTGGCCCCCAGGAGCCCTCACTGTGGCCCAGAATGCTCTGGAAGTGTACACACTCTCGGCCCACACATGTGCAGTACATACCCCCACCCTGGCTTTGGTCAGTCCTGCCCCTGCATGTCCTTTGGCCCAGAGCCTGGTCCCCACAGCTGGCTGTGCCTTTGGGGTGAGACTTCAGCGCACTGTGATTCAGATTGAGGGTTGGGAGCCCTTGACAATGATTGGGGTTTGCTTGAAAGATGGTGTGGACCAGACTGCCTACTGACAAGTCTGGAATAAGGGCGTCTGGCAACTGGGGCGCCCAGGTGTTTCCCATCCAAGGACCCTCCATCCTCTCCCCCACCCCTCACCCCACCCCAGGAACTCCTGAGATCAGGAGACCTCGGGCTCGTCTGGGATGAATGCTCCCGGCAGCGTCTCGGGCATTTTCTGCTGTCCTCTTCGCTGCTCCTGACACTGAGCACAGCCTATACCCCAGCCTCTTCTCTACCTGAGCCTCTACCTGGACCTGCACTTTGCTCCCCACCCGTACACAGCCACAGTCACAAAGTGTGTCCTGAGAGCTTCACATGCGCCCCCTTCCCTTCCTGGGAGACTTCACAAAGAAGAAAAAAGGAAAAAATGTACCAAGTACTCCTAGGTACTCCTCAGAAAGATTTTGCCTCTTGCAGCTCTTTTGTCTGCAGTCTGCTGTGATTATACTGGACCCCTACTGGTGTGATGGCAAGTGGGCGGGGGGAGGGTGTTCTACTACTGTATGATTCAGTCTCAGCCTATGACTTTGTTAAGTTCACAGATGTTTCCCCGGTGGAATTGCTTTCCCTCTTGCCCTCTACCCCAATCCCTGGCTGCAGAGTTTCCAGTCTACTTCCATGACAGTCTGGCCACTGTTAACTATGTTATTATGATTATGATTTTTGTTTTTCTTTCTTAGGTGAGACAGGAAGGCTGCAGGAGCTGGGACTAGGTTTGAGAACTGTGCTCTGACGAAGTCCTTTCCTCTGGAGCGTAGGTCTTTGTTACTGAGAAGGCTCTTGGCTTATTTCACAGTGGTGATGCTGCCCCTTCCCTGGCCAGATCCATGAGGGAATCTTTCTTGGATCCTCATGGTGAGACTCTGGTGGCTTTCGGGGTCCCTCTTAGACTATGGTTCCCATGAGTTTCTCACGCTTAGTCCACAATTATGTTCAGCAATTCGTCCAGCTCACCATGTAGGTATTCCTATTAGTTGATGGCCTCAGAGCTTCTGCTCCAGGTGAGGAGATATTGGTTGCTGTAGCTGTCTGGATGTGTCTGTCTCTGCAGATTTTGCAGTGGAGGTTTGCCTTGTGACCTCAGTTCTCTGATAGATCCAAGGAAAGTCACTGATTTTTAGTCTGTTCAGCTTTTTCGTGTTGTAATCATGGCCACTGCCAAGCTCTTTCTATGTTGGCATTAAACCTGGAAGTCCTTCCCCACGTACTTTTAGTATATGTATTTTCTACTGTCTTGGTTTCTGGCCTGTTTCTTTGTCCTGATTTTGTGATGCTTCACTAGGGTGGCCTGACACTGGATTCCGACCCGTCTGACTCTCTCTGTTCCATACTTATTTTTGTCCCACTTTCATGGGCGACAGATCCACATGACAAAATAGTTATTGTCTATGCAAATTGAGCACAAATAAAATGTAGAATACAATCTGAAGATTTGTATGAGATCATACGATCATACTGAGTTTTCCTGACTGTTCAGATCAACATCAGGCCTTATAAAACTTTTAGTCCAAAAAGAAGCAAAAGGTAGTAAAGAGACATACCATCTCAAGCCACAAGAAGACAATAATGTGTCAAGTCTACGCAGTCAGCAAAAACTAAGTCAGAGGAACTGTCAGTAACACCCATCCATCCCAGAATACAGTCTGAGGCACCAGACTTCATGACTTTTTTTGGATGCTGCTAAAATGGAATAAATGCAAGTCAAAGGAAAGTGTTTCCCTGGTTACATGTATTCAGTATAAATTTATTTTAAGGATTAGTTGCACAGAAGGTAAATGAGAATCAGAAGAATGCATGGGTAAGAGGAAACAAGACAGTAACAGCATGATCAGGGTGTATATATACATATGAATGTTAGGCTTCAATGGAAGAAAACACACAATGCAAAGCAAGATAAACAAAACAGAATGGCAACTTGAGAAAGGAGGTCCACACATCCTGAGGGCCTGTTACACAGTGCTAGTTAGTTATATGCTTTCATAAATGTGTGAAAGAGTCACTTTAACATGAACAATGGACCCAAGTCAGAGTGGCCCTCTAGCTTCTTCACTCCATATGGCCATAAACCAAAATATTGCAAAGCTTTTCTAAATAGATCATTGAACAATTTCTTCTAAAACTCTAAACTCTTTGTCTTTACATGTTAATGGAAGCAGTGTTGAAGTTGAATATTTCTATTAAGTTAGACTAAGAAACAACCCATTACTGCCCAAGACCTGTTACCATCACTTGCAGATTAGGGAACAACGTTAATAATAACCACCAGTTATTATTGTAAGAGTCCCATGTCATTTAAGCTTCAAGAAAAGATGGTGTCTAGACAGGAACCAAAAAAGACAAAGATGATCTCTTTTACTCGAGTTCTTAGCAGTGACCTGAATTATTTGAGAGCTCATAATGTTCTGATACATTAAAAATAATGCCCCAAATTCTACAACACACAGTTAAGTATAGCATATAAATGTTATTGTTTAAAATATCAAACATCATAATATGACATCTTTTTTGGGGAATAGTGCCTCTTGGATATGTATACATTTTACATCTCTATTGAAGAGTTGGAAAGGACAAATGTCACACGAAGGATGGAATAATTACATTTTGTTCACGTATGTAGTGAATAGTTTGTACTATATGCAATGTTGATTTTACCTGAGATATCAGATATCACCACCACTCAGTCTAAGTTGTGTACAATATTAAAAGTAGCAGTGGACAATCTTTCCTATATAATACCTAGTCATCCCACTTACAATTTCTAAATTTATGATGATTCATTTTAGTTATATTTCTTAGCGCTCTCAATGGTCCATGCAATTTAGAATTTAGAATGCCAGCCTCTCTCAGTATTGAGAAAGAGGGCCAGATGGTGGGGAAGGAGGGTGGGGTGTGGAGCTGAGGAGAACATTCACAATACATCCTTTGCGGCATTTTTACTTTAGATGATTTTTCTGACAGTGAGGTGGCTGTAGTTAGAGTGAGTGAAATGGATTAGTTCTGCTAATGGCCTTAATATTTATTGTTTTGGACATCAAGCTCTATCTATTTAGGTCTCTGAAATAGAATTACATTTGTTAAAAAACTATAAACTTCAGAAACAGCAGGCTACCTAAAACATTTTTTAATGGATATTGGAACAAGAAAGGAATTTATTAAGTCAAGCGACATTGGCTGAACAGCACTAGACTGGATATACCTACTTCATGACTTGAAAAGCATACTTTTCCTTAAATGGTGAGTTCCTTAAAGGAGAATCCAAGTCTTACTCACTTTAGAATTCCCAGCTCTTAGAAGATTCAATTAATGTTTTTTAAATTGAATTTTGAAATAGTATTTTTTTTCTTTCAGCTACCTTATAATCAAAGTTTGCAAATATTCAGAAGAGTATAAGAGATGTAGAACAGATTTCTGTAATTCACACATACATAGACAGTGATGGCGAGTGCGTATTCGTCTTATGTATACGTTTGTGTCGAGAGGAATAGGGAATTTTAGAAAAACTGGTTTAACAGAATTTATACAATAGAAATAGCAAGAGGTAATTTTGGAGTTATGTTAGACTATGCTGCCTAATAATTTCCTGTGATTAAAAAAAGCGAGGCCTAGCTATTTAGAGAGAGAGAGAGAAAAAGAGAGGGATTGAGAAAGAAGAAGGAGGAGGAGGGGGAGGGGTGGGCTGAAGGGGGAGGAGGAAGAGAGAAATGCAGAGACAGCTTTGAGAAAGGGATTTAGGAAGCTGATGAGGCTGGTCTCTCTTCCCTCCCTTACTCCTTTATTTTTGCCATCTCAGGTCTTCTGTGGAAAGCCACATAGCCTTTTGCCATCAGAGTGCCCTCCTGGCACTGCTGTGTATCAAAAGTAATTAAAAGGAGGCAAGAATAAGAGCCAAGAGATACCGGGTGCCCTCTACTCATGTTTTGTCAATATCAAGCATTCAGTAAGTATTTAGCCACTGACTAGCCTTTGAGATCATATAAATCAGCAGCCTGATTTCCTAAAACACCTAGATACTAGGATAATTCATGTTTCCATGAACATTTAGATACTCTATCCAGTTCTTGCTTAAACATTGATTTAAAATTTTACCATATGGATATCAAAATTAGGTATATTTGCCTAATAGTTTTCTTGAATAACTTGGAAATAAAGATAGCAGTTTTGCCATTTTGGGGAGTTATTTGATTTTGCTTTTCTTTGTATATTACAAAAACAGCATAAAATTGCTATTGGGCCGTGCCCTCTGACATGCATTTATTAAATATCTTCTCTTATGTCAGCTCTAAACTTACACAAACCTTGCACTTTTCATAAAGACCCTTTCCCCGGTAAATATAATCCCCGTGATTTTAATAGTGACAGAAAGGGAAAGAAAAATCCATCAAGTTCACATCACCAATTTGTTATGAAATTAGCACAGAAAAGTCATATCCAGAATAAGCTGTATTTCCTTCAGCAGTTAGAAAGAATGAGTGTTTGCATCATCATTGCAACTCCCTAAGTATTTTCCAACCTTCTACCTTCTGCACAGAATTGAAAGCACTCATACATTTTTCATTGCTTTCTTCAAATTCATGACCTTGTCCAGATCTGCTTGGAGCAGGACATTTTAGCACTTGGACTGACTGCTTGACCCAAGCTTCCTCACCCATTTTTTTTTTTTTTTTTTTTTTTTTTTTTAACATCTTTATTGAAGTATAATTGCCTTACAATGGTGTGTTAGCTTCTGCTTTATAACAAAGTGAATCAGTTATACATATACAATATGTTCCCATTTCTCTTCCCTCTTGCATCTCCCTCCCTCCCACCCTCCCCATCCCATCCCTCTAGATGGTCACAAAGCACCGAGCTGATCTCCCTGTGCTATGCGGCTGCTTCCCACTAGTTATCTATTTTACATTTGGTAGTGTATATATGTCCATGACACTCTCTTACCCTGTCACATCTCACCCCACCCCCTCCCCATATCCTCAAGTCCATTCTCTAGTAGGTCTGTGTCTTTATTCCCGTCTTGCCACTAGGTTCTTCATGGCCTTTTTTTTTTTTTTTTTTTTTTTTTTCCCCTTAGATTCCGTATATATGTGTTAGCATACTGTATTTGTTTTTCTCTTTCTGACTTACTTCACTCTGTATGACAGACTCTAACTCCATCCACCTCATTACAAATACCTCCATTTCATTTCTTTTTATGGCTGAGTAATATTCCATTGTATATATGTGCCACATCTTCTTTATCCATTCATCTGTCGATGGACATTTAGATTGCTTCCATGTCCTGGCTATTGTAAATAGAGCTGCAATGAACATTTTGGTACATGACTCTTTTTGACCTATGGTTTTCTCAGGGTATATGCCCAGTAGTGGGATTGCTGGGTCGTATGGTAGTTCTATTTGTAGTTTTTTAAGGAACCTCCATACTGTTCTCCATAGTGGCTGTATCAATTTACATTCCCACCAACAGTGCAAGAGTGTTCCCTTTCCTCCACACCCTCTCCAGCATTTATTGTTTCTAGATTTTTTGATGATGGCCATTCTGACCGGTGTGAGATGATATCTCATTGTAGTTTTGATTTGCATTTCTCTAATGATTAATGATGTTGAGCATTCTTTCATGTGTCTGTAGGCCATCTGTATATCTTCTTTGGAGAAATGTCTATTTAGGTCTTCGGCCCATTTTTGGATTGGGTTGTTCGTTTTTTTGTTATTGAGCTTCATGAGCTGCTTGTAAATCTTGGAGATTAATCCTTTGTCAGTTGCTTCATTTGCAAATATTTTCTCCCATTCTGATGGTTGTCTTTTGGTCTTGTTTATGGTTTCCTTTGCTGTGCAAAAGCTTTTAAGTTTCATTAGGTCCCATTTGTTTATTTGTGTTCTTATTTCCATTTCTCTGGGAGCTGGGTCAAAAAGAATCTTGCTGTGATGTATGTCATAGAGTGTTCTGCCTATGTTTTCCTCTAAGAGTTTGATAGTGTCTGCCCTTACACTTAGGTCTTTAATCCATTTTGAGTTTATTTTTGTGCATGGTGTCAGGGAGTGTTCTATTTTCATACTTTTACATGTACCTGTCCAATTTTCCCAGCACCACTTATTGAAGAGGCTGTCTTTTCTCCACTGTATATGCTTGCCTCCTTTATCAAAAATAAGGTGCCCATATGTGTGTGGGTTTATCTCTGGGCTTTCTATCCTGTTCCATTGATCTATATTTCTGTTTTTGTGCCAGTACCAAACTGTCTTGATTACTGAAGCTTTGTAATATAGTCTGAAGTCAGGGAGCCTGATTCCCCCAGCTCCATTTTTCGTTCTCAAGATTGCTTTGGCTATTCGGGGTCTTTTGTGTTTCCATACAAATTGTGAAATTTTTTGTTCTAGTTCTGTGAAAAATGCCAGTGGTAGTTTGATAGGGATTGCATTGAATCTGTAGATTGCTTTGGGTAGTAGAGTCATTTTCACAATGTTGATTCTTCCAATCCAGGAACATGGTATATCTCTCCATCTATTTGTATCATCTTTAATTTCTTTCATCAGTGTCTTATAATTTTCTGCATACAGGTCTTTTGTCTCCTTAGGTAGGTTTATTCCTAGATATTTTATTCTTTTTGTTGCAATGGTAAATGGGAGTGTTTTCTTAATTTCACTTTCAGATTTTTCGTCATTAGTGTATAGAAATGCAAGAGATTTCTGTGCATTAATTTTGTATCCTGCTACTTTACCAAATTCATTGATTAGCTCTAGGAGTTTTCTGGTAGCATCTTTAGGATTCTCTATGTATAGTATCATGTCATCTGCAAATAGTGACAGCTTTACTTCTTCTTTTCCGATTTGGATTCCTTTTATTTCTTTGTCTTCTCTGACTGCTGTGGCTAACACTTCCAAAACTATGTTGAATAATAGTGGTGAGAGTGGGCAACCTTGTCTTGTTCCTGATCTTAGTGGAAATGGTTTCAGTTTTTCACCATTGAGGACAATGTTGGCTGTGGGTTTGTCATATATGGCCTTTATTATGTTGAGGAAAGTTCCCTCTATGCCTACTTTCTGCAGGGCTTTTATCATAAATGGGTGTTGAATTTTGTCGAAAGCTTTCTCTGCATCTATTGAGATGATCATATGGTTTTTCTCCTTCAGTTTGTTAATATGATGTATCACATTGATTGATTTGCGTATATTGAAGAATCCTTGCATTCCTGGGATAAACCCCACTTGATCATGGTGTATGATCCTTTTAATGTGCTGTTGGATTCTGTTTGCTAGTATTTTGTTGAGGATTTTTGCATCTATGTTCATCAGTGATATTGGCCTGTAGTTTTCTTTCTTTGTGACATCTTTGTCTGGTTTTGGTATCAGGGTGATGGTGGCCTCGTAGAATGAGTTTGGGAGTGTTCCTCCCTCTGCAATATTTTGGAAGAGTTTGAGAAGGATAGGTGTTAGCTCTTCTCTAAATGTTTGATAGAATTCACCTGTGAAGCCATCTGGTCCTGGGCTTTTGTTTGTTGGAAGGTTTTTAATCACAGTTTCAATTTCAGTGCTTGTGATTGGTCTGTTCATATTTTCTATTTCTTCCTGGTTCAGTCTCGGCAGTTTGTGCCTTTCTAAGAATCTGTCCATTTCTTCCAGGTTGTCCATTTTATTGGCATAGAGTTGCTTGTAGTAATCTCTCATGATCTTTTGTATTTCTGCAGTGTCAGTGGTTACTTCTCCTTTTTCATTTCTAATTCTATTGATCTGAGTCTTCTCCCTTTTTCTCTTGATGAGTCTGGCTAATGGTTTATCAATTTTGTTTATCTTCTCAAAGAACCAGCTTTTAGTTTCATTGATTTTTGCTATTGTTTCCTTCATTTCTTTTTCATTTATTTCTGACCTGATCTTTATAATTTCTTTCCTTCTGCTGGCTTTGGGGTTTTTTTGTTCTTCTTTCTCTAATTGCTTTAGGTGCAAGGTTAGGTTGTTTATTCGAGATGTTTCCTGTTTCTTGAGGTAGGCTTGTATTGCTATAAACTTCCCTCTTAGCACTGCTTTTGCTGCGTCCCATAGGTTTTGGGTCGTCGTATCTCCATTGTCATTTGTTTCTAGGTATTTTTTGATTTCCCCTTTGATTTCTTCAGTGATCACTTCGTTATTAAGTAATGTATTGTGTAGCCTCCATGTGTTTGTATTTTTTACAGGTCTTTTCCTGTAATTGATATCTAGTCTCATAGCGTTGTGGTCGGAAAAGATACTTGATACGATTTCAATTTTCTTAAATTTACCAAGGCTTGATTTGTGACCCAAGATATGATCTATCCTGGAGAATGTTCCATGAGCACTTGAGAAAAATGTGTATTCTGTTGTTTTTGGATGGAATGTCCTATAAATATCAATTAAGTCAATCTTGTTTAATGTATCATTTAAAGCTTGTGTTTCCTTATTTATTTTCATTTTGGATGATCTGTCCATTGGTGAGAGTGGGGTGTTAAAGTCCCCTACTATGATTGTGTTGCTGTCGATTTCCCCTTTTATGGCTGTTAGTATTTGCCTTATGTATTGAGGTGCTCCTATGTTGGGTGCATAAATATTTACAATTGTTATACCTTCCTCTTGTATCGATCCCTTGATCATTATATAGTGTCCTTCTTTGTCTCTTGTAATAGTCTTTATTTTAAAGTCTATTTTGTCTGATATGAGAATTGCTACTCCAGCTTTCTTTTGATTTCCATTTGCATGGAATATCTTTTTCCATCCCCTCACTTTCAGTCTATATGTGTCTCTAGGTCTGAAGTGGGTCTCTTGTAGACAGCATATATATGGGTCTTGTTTTTGTATCCATTCAGCCAGCCTGTGTCTTTTGGTGGGAGCATTTAATCCATTTACATTCAAGGTAATTATCGATATGTATGTTCCTATTCCCATTTTCTTAAATGTTTTGGGTTTGTTATTGTAGGTGTTTTCCTTCTCTTGTGTTTCTTGCCTAGAGAAGTTCCTTTAGCATTTGTTGTAAAGCTGGTTTGGTGGTGCTGAACTCTCTCAGCTTTTGCTTGTCTGTAAAGGTTTTAATTTCTCCATCGAATCTGAATGAGATCCTTGCTGGGTAGTGTAATCTTGGTTGCAGGTTTTTCTCCTTCATCACTTTAAGTATATCCTGCCACTCCCTTCTGGCTTGCAGAGTTTCTGCTGAAAGATCAGATGTTAACCTTATGGGGATTCCCTTGTGTGTTATTTGTTTTTTTTCCCTTGCTGCCTTTAATATGTTTTCCTTATATTTAATTTTTGACAGTTTGATTAATATGTGTCTTGGTGTGTTTCTCCTTGGGTTTATCCTGTATGGGACTCTCTGTGCTTCCAGGACTTGATTAACTATTTCCTTTCCCATATTAGGGAAGTTTTCAACTATAATCTCTTCAAATATCTTCTCAGTCCCTTTCTTTTTCTCTTCTTCTTCTGGGACCCCTATAATTCGAATGTTGGCACGTTTAATGTTGTCCCAGAGGTCTCTGAGACTGTCCTCAGTTCTTTTCATTCTTTTTTCTTTATCCTGCTCTGAAGTAGTTATTTCCACCATTTTATCTTCCAGGTCACTTATCCTTTCTTCTGCCTCAGTTATTCTGCTATTGATCCCATCTAGAGTATTTTTAATTTCATTTATTGTGGTTTTCATCATTGCTTGGTTCCTCTTTAGTTCTTCTACGTCCTTGTTAAATGTTTCTTGCATTTTGTCTATTCTATTTCCAAGATTTTGGATCATCCTTACTATCATTATTCTGAATTCTTTTTCAGGTAGACTACCTATTTCCTCTTCATTTGTTAGGTCTGGTGTGTTTTGACCCTGCTCCTTCATCTGCTGTGTGTTTTTCTGTCGTCTCATTTTGCTTATCTTACTGTGTTTGGGGTCTCCTTTTCACAGGCTGCAGGTTCGTAGTTCCTGTTGTTTTTGGTATCTGTCCCCAGTGGCTAAGGTTGGTTCAGTGGGTTGTGTAGGCTTCCTGGTGGAGGGAACTAGTGCCTGAGCTCTGGTGGATGAGGTTGGCTCTTGTCTTTCTGGTGGGCACGTCCACGTCTGGTGGTGTATTTTGGGGTGTCTGTGGCCTTATTATGATTTTAGGCAGCCTCTCTGCTAATGGATGGGGCTGTGTTCCTGTCTTGCTAGTTGTTTGGCATATGGTGTCCAGCACTGTAGCTTATTGGTCGTTGAGTGAAGCTGGGTCTTGATGTTGAGATAGAGATCTCTGAGAGATTTTTGCCGTTTGGTATTACGTGAAGCTGGGAGGTCTCTTGTGGACCAGTGTCCTGAAGTTGGCTCTCCCACCTCAGAGGCACGGCCCTGATGCCTGGCTGGAGCACCAAGAGCCTTTCGTCCACACGGCTCAGAGTAAAAGGGAGAAAAAATAGAAAGAAAGACAGAAAGAAAGAAAGAGGCTATAATATAGTGAAGTAAAATAAAGCTATTGTAAAGCAAAGCTATACAGACAAAATCGCACCCAGAAGCATATACATATACACTCACAAATAAAGGAAAAGGGGAAAAATTAATATATCCTGCTCCCAAAGTCCACCTCCTGAATTTGGGATGATTCGTTGTCTATTCAGGTATTCACCAGCTGCAGGCCCATCAAGTTGTTTGTGGAGTTTTAATCCGCTGCTTCTAAGGTTGCTGGGAGAGATTTCCCCTTATCTTCCCTGTTCGCACAGTTCCTGGGGATCAGCTTTGGATTTGGACCCGCCTCTGCGTGTAGGTCGCCTGAGGGCGTCTATTCCCCGCACAGACAGGACGGGGTTAAAGGAGCAGCTGCTTCGGGGGCTCTGGCTCCCTCAGGCCGCGGGGAGGGAGGTGTACAGAGGAGGCGGGGTGAGCCTGCGGCGGCCGAGGCCGGCGTGACGTTGCACCAGCCTGAGGCGGGCAGTGCGTTCTCCCGGGGAACTTGTCCCCGGATCACGGGACCCTGGCAGTGGCGGGCTGCATAGGCTCCCGGGAGGGGCGATGTGGAGAGTGACTTGTGCTCACACACAGGCTTTTTGGAGGCGGCAGCAGCAGCCCCAGCGTCTCACGCCCGTCTCTGGGGTCCGTGCTGATCGCCGCGGCTCACGCCTTTCTCTGGAGTTCGTTTAGGCGGCGCTCTGAATCCCCTCTCCTTGCGCGCCGCGAAACAAAGAGGCAAGAAAAAGTCTCTTGCCTCTTCGGCAGCTGCAGACTTTTTCCCGGTCTCCCTCCCAGCCAGCTGTGGTGCGCTAACCCCTTCAGGCTGTGTTCACGCCGCCAGCCCCAGTCCTCTCCCTGCGATCCGACCGAAGCCGAGCCTCAGCTCCCAGCCCCGCCCGCCGAGCAGACAAGCCTCTCGGGCTGGTGAGTGCTGCTCGGCGCCGAGCCTCTGTGCGGGAGTCTCTCCGTTTTTTTCCTCTGCGCCCCTGTTGCTGTGGGGTCTGCGGTGATCGCCGCGGCTCGCGCCCTTCTCTGGAGTTCGTTTAGGCGGCGCTCTGAATCCCCTCTCCTTGCGCGCCGCGGAACAAAGAGGCAAGAAAAAGTCTCTTGCCTCTTCGGCAGCTGCAGACTTTTTCCCGGTCTCCCTCCCAGCCAGCTGTTGTGCGCTAATCCCTTCAGGCTGTGTTCACGCCGCCAGCCTCAGTCCTCTCCCTGCGATGCGACCAAAGCCGAGCCTCAGCTCCCAGCCCCGCCCGCCCCGGCGGGGGAGCAGACAAGCCTCTCGGGCTGGAGAGTGCTGCTCGGCGCCGAGCCTCTGTGCGGGAATCTCTCCGTTTTTCCCTCTGCGCCCCTGTTGCTGTGGGATCCGCGCTGGTAGCTGCGGCTCGCGCCCGTCTCTGAAGTTCGTTTAGGCAGCGCTCTGAATCCCCTCTCCTCGCGCACCAGGAAACAAAGAGGGAAGAAAAAGTCTCTTGCCTCTTCGGCAGCTGCAGACTTTTTCCCGGACTCCCTCTTGGCTAGCTGTGGTGCACTAACCCCTTCAGGCTGTGTTCACGCCGCCAACCCCAGTCCTCTCCCTGCGATCCGACCGAAGCCCGAGCCTCAGCTCCCAGCCCCGCCCGCCCCGGCGGGTGAGCAGACAAGCCTCTCGGGCTGGAGAGTGCTGCTCGGCGCCGAGCCTCCGTGCGGGAACCTCTCCGCTTTGCCCTCCGCACCCCTGTGGCTGCGCTCTCCTCCGTGGCTCCGAAGCTTCCCCCTCTGCCACCCGCAGTCTCCGCCCGCGAAGGGGCTTCCTAGTGCGTGGAAATCTTTCCTCCTTCACGGCTCCCTCCCACTAGTGCAGGTGCCGTCCCTATTCTTTTGTCTCTGTTATTTCTTTTTTCTTTTGCCCTACCCAAGTACGGGGGGAGTTTCTTGCCTTTTTGGAGGTCGGACGTTTTCTGCCAGCGTTCAGTGGGTGTTCTGTAGGAGCAGTTCCACGTGTAGATGTATTTCTACTGTATCTGTGGGAAGGAAGGTGATCTCCGCGTCTTACTCTTCCGCCATCTTCCCGAGGACCCCCTCACCCATTTTGATTTCTCTGATACTAGGGAAGCCTCACCCTTTCTTTAAAGACATGACTCTCTAAAAGGAAAAATACTCCCAACTAACTTGGTAAAGTAATAAGATATGTCCAGCTAATATTTAAAGATTAAGTTTCAGGAACAGGTTCTGTGGTCTAAATCCAAGTGACAAAGGTTCTATATCGTGGGATGGAAAATAATAAAGAAGCCACTGATGTCTAGTACAGTCATGACCACACACATGTCACTTTGGATATTAAATCTTTGTCTACCAAATGTTCATTTTTAATAATTTTCTTTTTTTTATTAGAGGGTGAGCATAGTTCTGGAGGAAAAACTTTTTTCTAGTTGTGTGACACTGAGAAAGCCACTTAAAAACTTTGGGTGTGACTTCATTAGAAAATGTGTTGACCACCAATGTCATTTTCAATATTAATATTCTATGATTCCATCAAACCAGAGTCAACCTAATAAAAATTATATTCTATTATAACATAGGGTGAGGAAAACACTGGAAATACATAATAAATTCTCAGTAACCTTACATTTAATAAAGGGTGTTCCTTCTTTTACTTTATTTTAAAAATAGCAAGCCAATAAGTGAAAGCATAATTGACATTTTAAAGGTTAGCAGAATATGATCGCCAGAATTCTGTTTAATTACATAGTTACAGTTCATCATTCAATAACAAAAATTAAGGAAATCATATAATATTACAGTGCCAACAATATTAAACAACTCTTGAGTAAGAACCATCGAGTTAGATATTCAAAATCTCAGTCATGCAAAGTTGTGGTGTAAAGTAGTATTTTTGAACTGCTTTACCTTTTTTTAAGTGATGGGGGAAATTTAATCTTGCACAGTATGAATTTTCCTTCTGGTAGCAATATCATTTGTAAGTTTCTTAGAATTATGAGTAAGACATTAATAAGTCTTATCTATTAAGGATTGATATATAGAAACTATGAATTCAGAAGAAGGTAATTCTTGAACTATGCATTTCATGTATTTTACCAAGGGGAAAAATCACACAGACAGATTTTAAAATAATTTAATTTTCTAATTTTATTATTGCCACATTATAATAATATTTTCTGTTCTGCCAGAAATTCACATTTAGTTTCCAGGGACAGCTATTTCTTTGCATTCCCTTCCCAAAGGTGGCCCAACGAGTATTTAAGTCCAGACGTCCCCGAACTATTATTTATCTGGGATAGATTGTGATTAAAAATAAAGAATGTCAAATCACATATTTTCCAATAGAAGCAAATTTGCAATGGGTATTTTATTTCTTAACAGGGGCCTAGCATCCAAAGTTATTTTTATCAAAGTACTCATAAACAATAAATTTAATCAATGACAAATGACATTTGTTTACAATGTACAGTATAAGACTTCACAAAGTATATATAAATTAATTTAAAAGAATTTACAGAAAGCAGACATACAGCACATAATTTTAATATATTTTGAAGATTCATAGGGATAAGGATTTTATAAGATGGGATAATTCTGTGTGGACCTAGGAAAAAGTATTACAGTGGAATATATAGTGTAGGTAAATAGTCAAAAGTGTGTGTGTGTGTGTGTGTGTGTGTTAGGGCTTGTGTGGAGAGAGTAACTGGGGCCCCTGCAGACCCTAGGAGTTCTCCTGTCATCTGCAGTAAAGATGATTCTTGCTTTCATGTTCATTTATTGTCAAGGGGTAGACTGATTTGTTGCTGTGATTTATACAGTGCTGGCTATAACTAAAATTATAGTGTCTTATACTGGGAAAGAATCTTCTACTTCAGGTCATCACAAAAATTTGCAACTCCATCTCCCCCCAACTCCACCCACTTATATATATATTTTCTTTTTGATAAGAAAAAGCATTGTTCTTTGAATTATGCAATATGTATGTAAATCTCAATTTTATTAATCAAATTATTTCATATTGATCTATATCATATTAATTTCTGATTCATACTTAATATAAAGATACTTCTGTCATTTTCTTCTTCATTTTCCCTGCCTTTCAGCCTCAAAGAGTTAATGATATTGAAACACCATAAAAACCCTCTCATAATGTTTTCTTTGAGAGAAATCATGTGGTGACTTAAAAAAAATTTTTTTTTAAATCATCATCTCAATTTTCTTTTTCTCCTTAATTTGGGTTTTTAAATTTCTGATTCCTGAAAATAAGCAACTCTTATGAGGGTGTGGATCACTTGAGTGTTAAGATAACAATCAAACTCCAACATGAACACAACTACAGGGACGGTGTGGAGACCTTGCTCCATTTGACCCACGATTCTGTGTCTACAAAAAGGATTGATTTTATGTTCTCTTTAAGTCTAAAATTGTCCTAAAATCAGGGAGCAGACTGAGGAAGTTAACTGCATCAACTACTAAACTTACCAAAATAACTATAGAAAATTTTAATCCACTCATTCTTAAAACCAGAATATGGAATATGGACTAGGGTAGCAGACATAGAAGATGAGGTAAAATAAAAACTTATTAAGCTGAATTATTAGAAGGAAGTTGGTATATTTCAATTAAAAATGTATTTTTCCTCTCCTTTAAATCTTAACAAGATGTTAAAATCTTCAACTGGGAAAAATATACTAAAATCACAAGTAAAATGTGGTTTTCATATTATTTAGTAATTTTAACTTATTTATCTAAAGTTAATTTAAATAATTGTCTACTGAAGTGTGTAAGAAAAAAACTTGATGTGTAAGGTATTTTAGTGTAAAAAATGCCATTCCCCAAATTTCAATTGAAAATGAAAGCTTTTTGAGTTCACATGAAAAAAAATGTAGCTTGGATATTATTATCTAAGTTGTGACAAATGCCATAAATAATTAAACAAAAGTGCTACAGAATGATAAAGATCCTCAAAATAATAATCACAATTATAATATGATGAAGTAGCAGGAATACAAAACATAGACATCTACTTAATTTTTTTATAGTTGTTCAACTATCGCTTTAGGATAAATAAGTTTGAATTTCCAACAAAGAACTCGAAGACAGTGTAGGAGTAATAAAACTTCTAATCATTCATGACCTACAACCAGTCTAATGAATTGCCTCATCAAGCCTTTCTATTGATATAGTGGTGATGAATCCAGGAAGGGTGAGGAACATCTAAAAAATTGGAAGAAACCCTTAAATGTACAAGGGCCTATTTATTTAGAGGCCATGTGGTATTTCTCGGCTCCCACCATGCCTAACTGGGAGATGACATGGCGTCAAGGAAACATTCCTGGATTAGAAGCCTGGAATGAGGCAAAACTATTCCTGACCATTTCTTTGCCTTTGAATAAATTACAATACCCACGGGGTTTGGTTTTCTCCTGAGCAGAACATAAAGCGGAAATTTTCTTCTACGTGATTGCTTTCAGAGCTAGCTAGCATTCCATCTATTTAGAAAATGTGTCCAACATCTCATGATACTTCCCCGAGAGTCTATGAACTATGCCATGCCTCACCTAGTTGTAATAATTGTAGAAATGATACAATAAAGATTCACATTCTCGAGTAAAAAAGGAAGCATTTGTGGTCGTTTCAGAGAAGAAAAGTGGGTGACTCTTTTGAATACATTGATAGAGAATTCACATGTGAGGCTGTTGACCTCTTATTTAGTCCCCAGACAGTGTCACAGCTAATACATCTTCGTGTTGAAACTCAGATGAGGTTGACCATATGAAACTGATGCTCGTGTCACTGAAGAGACATTTAACCATGGGTGTTTTGTGATGATACATTCTTTTGTGTGCAATAATTTTCACTAAACTGAAGGAAGCATACTTGATACGTGTTGTCTTTCTGTGGTAACTTCAAAACCTGATACAACCGATGTCTTCTTCTTTCAATTGCATACTTAGTACGAGGTGAAACTAGTAAAGAAGGCCATGTCTGTGACATAGAACTGAGGTCAGAATATGAAGACAGCAGAGTCCCAGTGTAACACTGGACACTTCATTGGAGTTTTTGTAATTTTATCTAAACTATTGCCCTCCTGACTAGTCCCCCTCCTCTTACTCTACCCCCTCCATGGGAAATTGCACTCCATAAATTTCATAGGCTAGAAGTTCATTTGTGTGGTGTATCATCTACTATAATTATTAACACAGGTCTAGTGGCAAAGTTCTATCTATTTTGAGAAGGCCAAGTTTCCGGGATTATAAAGTATAGTTAATGATTGATAAAGCAGTTTGAAATTGTAAGGTATTGACAGACATGATAGATTTGGAGAAAATGTATAATTTTCACTTTGAGCAGTTTTTAGTAGAATGTTTGCTATAAAACACAAACTGTTAAAGGCCTAAGCTCAGCCCCACTAAATGTATACTGCCCATTTATTGTGCTGTATGTGTTGTAAAAATCATATCTGGACTACAATGTTTTTACAAGAATATAATTTTCTTAGCTTGTTTTCACGGTAGCATTAATGGTCAATTTTAGTAAGTGGCTCAAATAATCAAGGGAGTAGTGTAATCATGCTTTTTTACAGAGTTTTCTGAGATATTGGCCAAAGAATGAGGGGCAGACATCAATTTTTATGATGTTTTTAATATCTACTATAAAGATACCACATGCAATAAGTTGGATTTATAGAAACTACTAACAGTGTAAAGTTACTTATCAGTCCACTGCTTCTATACTGGACAGAAAGAATAAGTGGTTAACCATTTAATAGGTGATAATTTATTTTCAAACATAATTGCCCAATGAAGACAGAGCAAAATTGTACAAGATACCAGGACTAGTACTATAGTTACTACTTGTTGGAAAAGGTGAGGTTTACTTTTAATAAATACGTTTCACTTTATTTCACATGCTCTATCAAACCACATCTTCCTTAATATATAAGTAAATATATATTTCTTATTTCATTAAGTTCAAATTGTGGCAGTGGCCAAAACCTATTGATTCATAAATATTTATTGCATAAACAAATTAGTTCTGAGTGCCTATTATTTGTTTGATGACTAAGAGAAAAAAGTGTTTTCTTTTCCCTCCCACCAGAATAGTAAACCATTGGGTCAAAGTTATTTTGTACTTTTCTACATAATTATAATGTCACGTGTACAACAATTAATATTATCAGAACAAAAAATTGGGGACATAAAAAATAAATCCCTTTAGGTAACTTTCCATGAAATGTGTACGTCTTCCAGGCTTTCTCTGCTCTCAGAAGATCCTTTATGACTTGGGTTCCTTGACCACTGCTTTCTTCCAACTCGATATGGAAACTGTGACCACCTTCGTCCACTGGTCTACATCTGGATGGAAAGCTGACTGAGTCAGTTTCAGAAGGAGCCGAAAGATGTCTTTGGTTCATAGCAGTCACTCCCTCACAATGAAAAAGTCACATGTATATTAAAGAAGAACACAATTACTGAAGGGAGAAAAATGCTTGCAAAGCGTAGAGGCATCTTCAGTCAAAAACCTACAAGCTCAAGTGAGTTGGATACACGCCTAGGACCACTCTACTTACTCCACTGGTGCTGGTTTTATGACCTTCCAGCAGACTGGTTCAGTAAGTTTTCATCTTTGGTTTTTGCAGAATATTTATCTGCTTGTCACTGATTACAGTGTGCATTGCCTTATGCCAAGTATATTAGGTTACTATAAATTCTCCTATCTGTTCATTTAGCAATTTTGACTTAGTTGCAATTTTAGGTATAGTTAGAGGAGTATGCTAGAATAAATCTCCAAAAATTTATCACGAAATCTTTTACAGCATTATTCTCATTGTGATGAGATTGGCTTAAGGACATGGGAAGGAAATTTCTCTCTCACTGACTCTTTTTTATGACATTATTTTCTGAATGAACCGGCCCAAGGTTATGCCTGATCTTTGGGACCCCCTCAGTTACACTCACTGGTAATGATCACAAGCAAACAGTGTTCTGGAAACTACTTCATGCAGGAATCATGTCTCCCACCAAACAGACACAAGAGCAGACTCGTCTAATTAGCAGAATCCCCCTGGACCCGCTGTCTGTGCTTCTGGCACAGTAATAAAGCTGAGACATATACCAGGACCCCTGAGGATCTGTCCCCCTAAGTTCCATGTAGAAACTTGTGGTCTGTAAGCAACAACTCGACCGAGTGAGCCGCGAGAGGCTTGCTTTGAGCGCGGCACCCCTGGGAGCTGTGCTCAGATGGTCTCAGCTGGGAGTTGCTCTGGTGTGTTTCACTCGCGGCATTTCAAAAGCAAATGCCATGTGCTAAAAGTAATTCAGAGGTGTTCAACCCTGAAAGCTGGGATTTCAGGGAAGGCTGTATCATCGTCAGGAACCAGTCATCCGCTCTTCTGCTGTGTCAGCAAAATTCACAGTGCAGAGCATTTGAGTAATTTTCTTTTTATCCCTGAAAGCTTAGGATAATTATTTTTCACAGCCACATTAACTCTTATGATTAGCATCTTGAGGGCATTTTCAGACTTATCTGAGAGATGTGGAAAATCTAGGCAGTTGCTATAAGTGCAAATTTATCACGGAGGGACTGAATACTGCTTTTACCACGAATAACTCTCCACAATGAATTGTGACTGTATTCAAGCTATGGACATGGATGAAAAAAAAGTCTTATCACAGATCAGCAAAAAAGGTACCCTTTCAACAGACTAACTTTGAAAGCTTAAAAAAATTTTGATATTGAAAAAAATATCAGGTTTTCATCTTACATGACCTGGGCTTGCTGTTCTTTAAATCCACCTTTGGAGTATTTATGAGTTGACCATCTTAGGCACGTGGCATCAGATAATTCGGGCAGAATGATTTTTATTTTTACTTGAGTAAACTCCAAAACTAAGGGCAAAAATACCTATATTGACCCAAATTGGCCAAACTTCCCCAGTTCACGTGGAAATCACCACTTCCCTTTAAATCTAGTAGGTTTGTCATTAGTCTCAGGAATGAAAAAAACTTTTTTTTTTTGATCCGTTTTCTCTTATAATCCCAGCCAACCCATATCCAGTAAAAGGAAAGTAAAGCCCAGCCAATTCTGGTTACACAGTAAATTACAAGCCTCTGATGGCTCTCTGAGAACAGTATCTGTGACACATAAAATGATACCTACAATCCTGTCCCTATTGTTGGTCTCCTGACTGCAAAATGTCTGATTTCATTTAAAGTGTACTTTTATCTCTTTCTTAAACAGATTGTCATTTAGAGTCCTTCTTTTCCTCGGGGGTAAATGAAAGCCAGTCGAGGATCACACCCAATCTTCCCCACGTAGCTCAGAGGGGGCCAAAGGGAGAAACATCGTCACCAACAAGGGATTACTGAACAGAAAGACAGTGCAGTGACGTGACGTGCAGGACAGCCAGACTGGTTCCTTCGCTTCCAAAGTGGTCCCCCTTTTCACATCGTCACCTCTGTTTGTCACAGGAGCAGACGTGACTACATGAATACTTTGCTAATAAGAAGCCTTTTTTTTTTTTTTTTTTACAGCACTATTTTAAACATAGCTATTCAACATAACAATCTTAATTTTAATGCACCAAATAACAGTTTTCAACAATTTAAGTGAGCATATCCTGTCACTCTCAGCACACATTGATATATACTTGTTAGATATAGATGGATACAGCAATATCCATATCTATATTTGTCTACAGACACACACACACACACAACACACACACACACAGAGCACACACACAGAATAGAGCTACAAGGCCCTGCTTAAGAGTGTGTTCTAAATTTCGTGGGCGTGTTCCCTTGGCACTGGGCTTATTTATACGGAAAGTTGTGATGCCATTTGTAGAGCTTACTGGATTTGTCCCTGTGGAAACCCTCCAAGCCACAGAGCTTGTGGTGGGTCACCTTTCTAAGGACAGACCTCTCCTCAGGTGGGAGGACTGAGCCAGGAGGACAGGGGCAATGCCTTCACCCAGGTACGGTCCAGCGTGGGCGACTTCTCACCCTGCCCAGGCTTCTGCTACTGTCAGACGCAAAGGATTTTATTTAAATGACTGTTCAGACGATTTGGATTCTATTTTTGTAAAACGTAGACTCCCCCGCAAGAAACTCAATAAATAAAGAACTTAGCCACGGAATCAAGGAAGCAGAACTCCAGTTTTTAACCTTCCACTGGGAGAGGGGATAGACCCGACCCATTTCAATGTTCCCTGCAATTGGTCCTCCGCGAGGCAGAGGGCGCGATGGCCCCCAGGCAGGTCCGGGCAGACTGTCTCTCTGGTCTCAGCATCTCTCTGGGTGTCATTGGATGAGGCTGGAGCTGTAGCTGAAGCCGTAGCTGCTGGACCGGGACAAGGACGGCTGCGTCTCTTCGCTCTGCTCCGAGGCGTAGCTGGGAAACGTCTGTGCACGTGACATCTTCGAGGCCCCGAACCCGTGACCTGGAGAGAGAAAAAGGAAGGAGAGCTGTACCAAGAAACTGACTCCGAAAAGCGCGAGGTGAGTAGGTAAACATGGAGAAACGGCGCCTGGTGCCTTGGTGAGTTAAAAATGTTGTATGCAGGGCTCAATAGTTTCCTTAGTGTGTCTTCTCAAAAATTCTGGACGCCAGAGAGCTAGGGATCTCAGACTTGTACTCTCCTTCAACCTTTGGAACAAAAGCACAAAAAGCTTTTCCAAAAAAAAAAAAAAAAAAAAAAGCTGTTTTTGATGGAGAGCCTGTAAGTGCTTTCTTTTCTTTGATACTTTTCAGCGTACAGAAGCAAATGACATACTTCTTAAAAACCTTTTGAGCAGGCAGACTACACTTTATCCTAACCCGTCACCATCAATTATCAGGAAAAAGCTTTCACAGTGATTGCGTTCCAGGCCCTGGCTTCTCCTGGCGGGTTTGTGAGTAACCGAGCCCACTTCATGACATGGTTAACCCAAACGATAAACCTTCGTGGTTACTAAAATGGCCTCACAGTTAAGTCTTATAGGAAATTTATTTCTATGATTTTATAGTTCAGATGCACCCCTGCGACGAGAAATTTGTTTAATGCAAAATCCAGAAATGATTACTGGAAAACTAGCAGAATGCTAACAACGTAGGGAGAAAGGATGCGTTCTGGGGCTTCAGGTGAACTTCCCAGGGGTCTCCCCATCCTTCTTAATCAGTCAGTAATTGTTCTTCACACGTGAGAATGATGATTACCTAATGGATGAGCTCAGTGGGGAGAGAAGAAAAAATACAGTGTGCTCTGCCCTCTCAGAGCTTCTGTTTCACTCAAAGCAAGAGATGTATTGAGTTTGGTTTACATTTTTTCTCGTCTCTATGGCGAGGAATCCAGGGAAGATGATCTGTTAACACAGAAACAGCAAACATGTCATCAGTCTCCTCAGGTGGGGCTGGCCTTCGCAAGGTCATGCACTGAAAGCCAGTTTCATCGTCAGGTGTGTTTGGTGACTCGGAATCTATCCGTGTCGAGTCTGAAGCTCGGGATCCAGGGAGGAAATGCAAATGCATTGGGCAATAAAAAGGTAATTAAAGTGGTAGAACCTCTTAGTGTTAAAAAGTCTTGAGGGCAAAATCTTGCTTTCGAGATAAAAATCATTTTAGTTTCATTGTTGGCCTGGTGCTCTCATGAAGACTCAGCAGTAGGTCAGGGAGGAGAGGCCTGGGCATTTCCTACTGAGGCCGTCCGGTCTGCTCCTGTGCTTCTGCCACCCAGCCTCCTGCTTCTGAGTTTCCAGACCTTCCTGCTCCCTTCCCTCCCTCTCCCAGGGTCCTGAAACCCCATGTCCTCTCTGTGCTCCTTCAGGCCTGAGGGGGGCAGGGCTGCCTTGCCGTTGCCGTCTCTCACATCTCCTTACTGGTTCAGTAATTGGACCGACAGCTGATTCAAGGGTCCAATTAAATTCCATCATCAAATTCTCATAAAATCTCAGCTAAGTGTGTCTTCTCTTTGCTGTAGGACCCTGAGGAGGCAATGAGGAAGATGAAGCTGGGGGTAGGCAGGAGGGTTTGGCCGTTAGAGGCGAGATCAGCTTGGGCACTTAGGAGTCAGAGCTCCGGGCACACGCGCTGCCCCTGCAGCTAACTCGTTGTAACTGATCTTGAGAGACTTACTTGGTCTCTGGGTTTCGCAGTTTCCTTATCTGCACATTCTGGATGACAATAATGGTATAATATGGTGCTTTTGAGTATTAAATCAATGTGTATCAATTAAATTCATACATGTTAAATGCATCCCCACAGCAAGAGACAGATGCCATGAGGGACTCTATCCAGCACGGCCATCCATAGGGGGCAGTCCATGAAGGCTTCCCTAAGGAGGTGGCCTTTTGACATGATGCTTATACGACAAGGTTGTGATACACTAATCCAATATGGGGAACATAACTTAAAATTTTAACAGTTTGCCTCCTTATCTCACCATTGACTTGCTGGATGATAGTTCAGTTCCCGTAAGAGGAGAGACTGGCGTTCATGAGCACAAACCAGTTGGAAATCCTAATATTAAGACCATGTTCCTGGCCTTGGTTTTATCCTGTTATTTTAAAAAATGTTAGAAATATCTGAAAGAGAGCAATGCGAGAGCACACCTTTAATTTCACATTACTTGTGGTCTAAAGGCTAAGGTTTAAGTCGTGAATATAGAAGAGTCTTTGCCTATGCACACAGAATCTGGAATCTTGGGGGTAAAACTTCAATCATGCAACTAAAATTTGCCAAGCATCTACTAACATAGTTCAGGACTCCACAGGGAAGACAAAGTTATGGAAACCATGGTTCCTGAGTTTCCAGAGTTCACAAGCTGCTTTGGAAATGATCATCAGACAAGGATAGATAACAGTAAACATCAAATGAAGGGTCCGCACAGCCAGTGCTGTATGGGATCAGAGCAGGACGCCAGCGGAGCTTAGAAGAGCTGGTTACGGAACTGCACACTTCAGTTCAACCATCACCGGTGACCTCTGCTCCGCAGAGTGTGTAGACACCACCACCACGGACTCTGAAACTGCTGAGTCCAAAATCCAGCTCTGCCATCCCTTTTTGAGCCTCATTTTTTTGCATGGAAAGAACATACTTTCCTAAGGTATTTTGAGGGTTAAACAAAACAACATACAGGAAGACACCTGGGATGGTAGGTACCTAATAAATGTTAGTTTTTTTTCCCTTCTTTCTATGCTGAATGTGTCCACACTCTTGTCCGTTTTCTTGTTCAATGTCTACTTTGTCTACCCTCGCAGCGCGCTGTTCTCACTGTGACAGGTTTGGAATATTATTTTCCTTCAAGGTCATCTTGAAGATTTCTTTGTTTCCTCTACAAACAATTTCTAGTCTAATTGGAGATGAAATGATGTTTTTTCTTACCTCAGCCATTTCTTTATGGACAGTTCACAAATGATGCTGTTTCTGCTTATCACAAAAATAACATACCTCAATCAGAGCTGAACATATGAAGGCTTAATAAGTGCTGTTTGATTTTGGCAACAATGAGTATGAGAACAAAAGAGAGAAGTAATTAATCATTTTCTCAGCATTTATTTGCATTGTGCCCTTAGGCACTGTTGATGAAAACAAAACAAATCAAATCAACTTTGTGGCTTAAATTAAAAACTTGCTGGACTAGACCTGTTCATTCCACTCAACAGAGACCCTATTTAAATCCTTCCTAAACTTTCCCCTCCGGACCATCCCCCAAAAGACAGACTCTGGGCATCTGGGGGATGCTGCAATTTAAAAGTAACAAATTGGTTCATAGCTATCAGTCTATCTTAAAAGTCCTTTTGATTTTTCATTTCTACTCCATTGTATATTCATGTTTGTTTTAAAAGAAAATAATATTTTCTACCCATGTATTCAGGTAACATTGACAATCTGGGAGAGAAACATATCATATTTACCTGGTGGTTTGAAGTATACTCTGAAATGACACTTCATACCATCCCCTACCCCCTTCCCTCCATGGCAAGTATATGAGCCCCAGATGGAGAAACATGGTCCACTCCAAAAAGAAGGACATATATTGGATACAGAGGCATTTAAGACATTTGTTTATTCTAACAAAATTACATGACTTCTCCTGGAAACTGAAGAGTACCATGTGACAAGAAAGGTGAAGTGACTCTAGCCATAGAAGGAAAACTTCCTGCCGTATCATGAAAGATTCAAACCAGGAATAAACTAGATGGAACACAGTGCAGTAGAAAATAACTACCAAATGGGAATGCAGGACCAGAGATTCACATCACACCTAGGAGAGAAAGTGAAGAATGACAGGCTCTTGTAAATACCTTCTCTTTCCTGAGGGATTAAGTAGTACTTTGCTGCCTGGTACAGAGTTACCACTGCTCATTCCCTTTCTGCTAGCTTCTAGTTTTCCATACTTACTAATACCGATTTTATTCTTTATATACATTATAAAGGAAATTGTTTTGGAAGGAAGTCAGAAGATTCCCAAAGCGTAAAACTTGCGGTTAGTAATTGGTAAGAGGCGATGCCCCAGTAATGCTACGTGCTGATGTGAATTTGTGTGTTTTATTAGTTTGTTAGAATCTGGGGGAGAGGAAAGAGGGTTGTCCCTTTAAATAATAAAACAAACGAAACAAAGCAGGAAAAAAACCCAAATAAAACAGTTGCCTCCTGAGGAAGGGAGCAGCCTGGAATAAAGGCATCAGCGACAAGCAGGACTAGGGGGGCACAGGGGAGATGCTGATTTCCGTGGCTAGAAACCCCTTGTTAGGAGAGGGCAGACGGCAGATCAGGCCCGGGTGCCGGAGGAGGGAATGGAAGAATAAGTTGGGGTGCAAAGCACAGGGCTTAAGGGCTCTCACTGCAGTGAATCTGGGGCCAGCAGGGTTTTATGGGATGTTTAAAACTTGTATGTTTACCTTGCAGCCAGGTAAAAGGTGAAACCAGACAGGAGGTAGAAGCAACAAGGGCCATCTCCAGTCTCTTAGTAAAAACCTACCATGTATCAGTCATGCTTAGAAGTGCCCAGGACCTGTGGTCAGTGGCTCTTCTCTAAGCTGTATTTGAATTGTCCTCAGTTTGTTCTAATTACAGTTCAAAGCGGACTGTGTTTTGGTCGATCTTTGTGCTCTCCTAGGGGGGTGTTCCAGAAATGCCTGTGGGGATTCCAGGGTCCCAGGAGCTCCATGACCCTGGAATAGATTTGCTGGGGGGAACTGAGGCTCGGTTCAGCGCATCTGAGCCACCGGGGAATGAAGATCATGGGTTTCAACGCAGGCAGAAAGTGATTTGGAAATGAAAAGCCATGATGGAATAACTACTGTTCATTGAGCACATATTTCTATGCTTAACTACCTTAGAAATATTATTTTAAAAAATCCTCATATCAATTCTGTAAGACTGGTAGCTTAAACAACAGATATGTATTTTCTCATAGTCCCGGAGGCCAGTCTGAGGTCAAGGTGCTGGCAGGGTTGGCTCCTGGTGAGAACTCTCTCCTGGGCTGGCAGGGGGTCCTCACTGGTGCTTTTCTCTGTGTGCACTTTCCTGGGGTCTCTTCCTCTTATAAGGACACTAATCCTGTTAGGTCTGGGTCCAACCCATATGATATTATTTAACCTTAATTGCCTCCTTCAAGGCCCTATTTCCAATACAGTCATATTTGGAGTTAGGGCTCCAGCCTATGAACTTTGGGGGACACAGTTCAGTCCATAGTCCATTCATTTTATAATAAATAAAATTAATCAGGAGACATTAATCTGAGAAAATGTAGGTGACACCTTTTCTTTTGTTAGGGATTATTATTTTCTTGACCTTTTCTCTGGGAGGTATTTGTACTTGCTAGTGAAATTATGTAATTTGGCTTACGATTACATAAAATGATTAAACATGACATGTAATTTTTCATCCTTCAAATTGTCAAAAAAAAATTTTAATGGTGGTTTTATGCCACTGTTTCTGATATAAACTGTCAATCTGCGTTGCACTAGTTTACATTCCCACTTGGAGGGTATAAGAGTACTTTTTATCTTAACATTAGATGATATGGATATTAATTAGATTAAAAATTTTGCCAGGTGGAAGGATGAAAAATTGCATCTTATTGTTTAATTTCCTTTTGCTACATAAAGTATTTAAATTTTGTAGTCAAGTGTTGGTGGTTTCTGGTTTTGTGTCTTGAAATAAGTCTTTCTTCATTACAAGATTATTAAAATATTTTCTTATAAGTTCTTTTTATATTTTCATAAATTTCTTTTGCTATCTTCAGCTTTTTAATTTATTGGGAATCTCTCTTGGTTCATGCCCTAAGTTAAGGATCCTGTATTGTGTGATGGTTAATTGTGCTGGCTCTGAAGGAAGACGACTTGGGTTTGAGTTCCCACTCTATCCCTTTACTGTTCTGTCCTTCAAGTTCCTGAAGTGTAAAATGGCAATTATAATAGTTTCTACCAATAGGATCATGTGTTAAAAGAGTTATTTCATAATAGCACAGTCTAATGGTGTATTACATTAGTGTTTATATAATATTAACACTAAGAGCGGGGGTACTATATCGTGGTATATGCACACGAGCGTGCAAGCACCACACACACACAGCCCACCAGTTCATTTAATCTTCACAGCCTGCTACTGAAGTAGAAACAAAGCGTTTGCAATAGTGCCTGGCATTGATCCTTTGTTATGAGGTTCATAATGATGTGTCATGGTGTGAGTATTTTTCCAAATACTTTATGAGATTTTTTTTTCAATCAAGGAGCCAAGGTGTCTCATTTCTGGGAAATACTTCTGGATTATTATTATAATTTTTGTGAATTATTTCCCTTCCACCATTTTTCTCTGCTCTCTTTCTCCCACTTCTGTTCTCTTTCTCTAACCATCTATTATTTATATGTTCCAGTGCTGTTCTGATCTTATAATTTTCCAATCTTTTTTATTTTCACTCTCTTTTTTTGCTGCTTTATTTTGTGGGAGATTTGAGGTTTGCTTAACCTTCTCTTCCAAGCTTACTAAATTATAAAAAAGATTTTACTGCTCTAATTTAAATTTGCAAAAGCTTTCTTTTCCCTTTTCCTTTCCCTCTCTTGTTCTCCTTTCTTTAATATACATTCATACATATATTGTTATTAATAATGGCACTTTCACCCCTAAAACTATGGACCTTTTTTGCTTGTTTCATAAGTGGACATCTAAATATCCTTTACTCATATCTTTAAAAATTAGAAATTTTTGAATGGGAAAATGCATATTATTTAATTCTATGTAGTACCCAGCCTCCAGTTATAAAGAGACTGGTGGGTTAGCAACTGCATTCTAATACTGAAAAATATCCAACACAATATAGTTTATAATACTTTAATTTGTTTTAAAGATGGTTTAATTTGATTCATACAGAATTACATTTTTAATACCCATTTCATAAATTCTCTGGACTAAAAATAGTCTTCTATCTATTATTCTGGTTGATGTGGCATTCATTTTTTCCTGTTGCTTGCATTTCATTTCTCATGTATTTTAATTACCTACTGGGATATTAATCTTCTACAACTGGGATATTAATTTTCTATGACTGTGATCTCTTCACAAGACTTAGCTGAACTCTTCACTGTTAGCAGAATGCATATGAATAGTTGTGGAAGGTATAAGCAATCTGTGGCAGCTACTAAAATGGTAAATATTAACATGGGGTAATCTAAGTTGAAACTGAGTAGAGAATACATGAAATAAAAATTCATCAATGTTGCTCAACAAGAGGAATGGGAAAATATTATAAAAATTCAGTTTTTTATTTAGTTTTTGAGCTATACATTTTTCATTGCTATTTTCAAGGGTTTAGGTATAAAATTTTGAATATAATGTTAACAAAAATAAGTTATATATTGATACATCTTTGTTTCCATTTATGAATATATTATTTATAGAAAGTTTTAGCAATCAAGGAACTATTCAGGATCATGAAGTAGGGTGTGCCCAGTTCAGGTTGAGATCTCCAGAACTATAATCTGAGGTATTTTAACAAGTTTACTGGAAAGTCACATTAATCTCCTGCAAATCAATAACAAGAATACTTTCCAGCTGATCGTCCTCAAGATGATATCTTAAGGAGAAAATGGAAAATTTTATTTGATATAATTCTTTTCCAAAGATTTTAAACGAATGCATAGAAACACTTTTCCAAGAGCATGGAACTTCCCTACATAATGTATAGTTAGAGATTTGAGTTATGACAGAAATGTTATAGAAAAAATATTGAATGTCATATAAGTTTACATAGGAAGTTTTCAAAAGAGACTAAATATGAGGAAGATTAACAAAATTATTGAAAATTTACTGTCAGGTTTTCATAGAATGTAGCACAGTTTTATTCTGCAGTAGATACAAGGTTAAGCTTGCATTTAGTCTGAGGACCTCTGAAATGAGTTTGAGGATAAGTGTCCAAAAACACTTAGCACTCGACACATCTGATTTCATCTCATTCTCTGTAGAACTTTGCGTAGAATTTTTCCTTCTAGGAATGACTAGGTTGATTTTTCAGAGATCTGGGAAACATTCTGATAATCACAAACAAAATTTTGTCTTCTTAGATTTGTAAATATTTTTTTTGTCAGCATAAGACCACAGTGCCCAAATGGTCATGGCTTTCAGACTCTGTATCTCACCATTAGGAATTAGGCCCTCATGATGCTAATAAAGAAAGAAAATTCCAGATGGTGAGTTGCAGCAGATGAGATATGGATGTGGGGCGAGGACACACCCTGGAGAGTCTGTTATATCTTATGAAGCCAATTGGATATTTTTTTAATAGATGATAGAAAACTTTTGAATGATTTAAAGATGAGTGATTGGATCGGATTTGCGGTTCAAAAGCTCGCTCATTCAATGAGATGACAGAGGAGCTGTAATCAATCTTTTCCCACCATCACACATCTGATAGATTAAATTTAGCCCCAGATAGAACAATTTCTCACAGAAGGTAGTGCAAAGATAAAAAGAAGCCTCTGGTTTTATGTGCGTTTCCTAGGGTTTACTTATAATTCTTCCTGATTTTCTCCAACTCATCAGCATTCTTCCAGGTCCAGTGGGAGCGCTGGAAACTGCTGGTACCGACCTAGAGAAGAATGAGGCCAGAATGGTTGGGTGTGGTGAGGAGTTGAGGACATTCATTCTCATTGAGAAAGACCTACAAATATTTCTTACTATAGTTAAATTAATATTCTGCGTTCTCATTATACACTCAGTAAACTGCAGTAATTTCAGAACCTGGAAATCTGAAGCCTAGATAGTTTCTGGTTAGTAGCACTTCCTGGAAAGTCGATATTTCAGTGTCTGTATTGATATTGAAAATATCCAGATAAATAGAGAATAGGAGATCTGGGATTCATGAAAATGGAGTCAAGGAGTACAGGACAAAGGACGTGTTCTGTGGACATTTCTTCTGTTTTATGAGAAACCGCTGCAAAAATCCAAATTACTTTTCTAGGCAGGTTGAGAAATCCTTATCAGGCATTTTATCACCATTGTACCCAGAGACAGCAGTGAAAATCATCTTAACCCCTGGTTAGCTTTTAATTTTTAATTAGTTATCTTTATTTTATTTTTACTCTGTGAGAGGTTGAAATATATTTTCATCAGTTATTGTTTAATATTAAGTACTAATGTCAAAAGGCTAGAAAATGTTTGTAGAATTATTACCATTTTACAATGTCACATTACCTGTAATGGTTTCACTGAAAACAGGCCAGGACAAGGAAGGGTTGAGAGCACAGGCTCTAAGGCCGGTCCTGGCCTCACCAGGTGACCTCGGGTCGGATACAATCATATATCAAGTATCCGAGTGCTTGACTCATGATATTAGTGGTCATTAATACTGAGCACTAACAGTGTACCAGGAAGTGTCAGATGTTTCACTTAAGTTGATTTACTTAATCCACCTGGCAGCACTGTAGGGTCAGTCCTCTTACTCTCTCTTCCGGGTGCACAGACACCAGTGCTGGAATCCAGGCGGCTGGCTTGAAACTCTTCACTCACCCCGGAAGGTTAAGGCTACCCCACAGTTAGCACAACAGAGAAAAGGGCATGATTTGGCAAACCAAAACATATTTTAGAGGCAAGGGAGCAAGCAGGCCTCATAACTTTTTTTTCTTTTAATTCCCTCAGTTATATTGATTTTCAGAAGAGCACAGGATAATCTGAATTACTTTATTTCATGTTACTTGACTGTGAGAATATGGATATTGACTGTTTTTTCCAAGAGTCTTTATTTCTTTATATGTTTTACATTGATTTTATAATTGTGAAAGTCAGAAATGTTAGTTTCTATCGTTTATTTTTTAAAATATTTAACAATCACTTAATAGAATAAAATGCTAAATCTTAGGAAGTTATGATCCGTAATCCATCTGGATTGTTCTTGGATTATGTCCATGACAGTGAGTTGGCCAGTGTTACTAAATTCACTCAGTTTCACTACTGCTGTAGAGTGTAATATTTTTATGGAAACCATTTATGTTTACATAATTAATAACATTGACTTAAATTGGTAAATCATATAAAAATTAAAATTTCCTAATTAAGTCAAAGACAGAAAAGCTTTATGTTTCCTTGAGTCTTTATGCCTCTACATAAGTCTCTAATTCTATCAAATTTTAAAAATTTCTAGTACTGGGAAATTTGGCCAGCTCTTTGAGGAAACATATTAGTTTATATTCTTTCCTACACTATATATAAAAATAAATTGCAAAGACCTTGAAAAGCAAGTGAAATAATAAGCATTAAAAATCACTAGAAAGAAATCTAGGAAAGTAGTTCGAATTGGGAGAGTTTTCTAAGTATGAAAGCAGCTGAAGTTAAAATAAAGGGTCATTTGTCATTTTTTGACAACAAGTCAAAAAGAATCAAATTCTGAGTTTTAACTCCTCTAAAGCTGGACGGCATTCAGTCCTGTGGAGCCTCAATTTTAATGTGACTCTGTCAGGAAAGTGTTTATTAGCTACCATTTACATGTTAGAGAACATTTCAGCCTGGATTGATTCACTGAGGGGTCATGACAGTGGTGGTAAGTGGGCTTGAAGTGGTCAGAAAACTATTTTTGTTAAAAATTTTAAAGGAAATTATATTTTTACTTAAGACAAGTCTGCCCAATGTGAGTACATTTTCTATGTGCTTTGGTTGGATATATCATATATATATATATATATATATATATATATACATATGAATACACACATACATATATACACACACATACATATGTATATATGCACATACGTACACATATATTTCAGGCTGGTAGTACTGTCATCTAATGATTGCAACTTTTGATCTTCAGTCATATGTATTTTACTTAAAACATTTTTTTGGTAGACAAGTCATTCCAAACATAAATCCAATGAAATGATAATGAAAGAATCTCTCAGTGAAGATGAGTGCAACAACGAAGACAAAGAACAGGCATCTCTCAGGAGCTGGAAATACGGAATTCTAGAGAAAGGACCAGGAGGGCGCTGAGAAAGGAGAGCATTTTTGCTTGACCTGAGAATTTGGTACCAGTGTTATATGAATTCGGCCATAGCAAATAGGCCCTCCTGTTCCTTTCAATCAGGAGATTAGAAATGTAATTCTCAGAAAGAAAATTGGAGAAGTTTAGCTGCGTAAGAAATGTATTCCTCTCAGTTGTGAAAGAAGTGCCTGGTAGACCAGAGATGGGACCTTGAGAACTGCTGATTCTGCCAGACTCGCAGACTTTACTAGCCTTAAGCCTTGAGCAGAGTTATAATACAGATAATTTAAATGGTTTCAGCAGGTTTAGAAACAAGACTGAGACGGCAAAATACTACACCTTCTAGAAACTTTGAAGCGAAATTGTATGGGGAACACAGGAAAGTTAAAGAATATAATTCAGGGTGTGATAGACTTGAGTTATAGAGTCCTGACTGTAGCTGAAGCCTGAGGTTCCTCTTTATCTGTGAAATGAGAACAGTCCTAGGAACTCCCCCTGAGCAGTGGAGATGAAGTGGGACAGTGTAACTAAACCGATGCAGGGAGTAGATCCCAATATGTTGTAGTGATGCCTTCGTTTTGCTTTCCTTTTATTTGAAATGGGTTTCTGGATATTGTTGAATTTACTAAATAACTAGGCTCTGATAAATTGAAGAGAGAATTTATTTCTAAAAATGGAGGAGGGAAAGGTGAGTTGTTTTGGGGTTCCCGTTTGGGAAAGCCCAGCAGCTGGAGATCTGATCACTGCAATGTTCTCTGTCACCTACAGACAAAGAATGAGAGGCTTTTAAAATGGGGAAAAGCTTTGTGCCTCTTCAACTTGGCATTCATCAATTAAACAGGGGAGCATGGCCAGAAAACAAAAACTTGTTCATTACTGACAGGTGGTATTTCAACACTGAACCCACCCTTCTTCCCGGCCCGATTTCCTGTCCTCTGGTACTTACTATTTCAGTGAATGGCACCCATCAACCCAGCCCAGGTCGGAGAACTGGGAGCCATCCTGGTCTCCATGCTTTGCTGTCACCTCCCCTCCTGCCATCAGCCACTAAGTCCTGCAGGTTCTACCTCTTCAAAACCCTTTTTTTTTTTTTAATTGGAAATTAAAAAAACATAAGTGTGTATGTCCTTATGTTCAACATAAGTGTATTTATTGGAAATACATTTCTTTTTTTTTTTTTAATTTATTTATTTTTGGCTGCATTGGGTCTTCGTTGCTGTGCGTGGGCTTTCTTTTTAGTTGCGGCGAGCAGGGGCTACTCTTCATTGCCGTGCGCGGGCCTCTCATTGCGGTGGCCTCTCTCATCTTGGAGCACCGGCTCTAGAGCGCAGCCTCAGTAGTTGTGGCGCACGGGCCTAGCTGCTCTGCAGCATGTGGGATCCTCCTGAACCAGGGCTCGAACCCATGTCCCCTGCATTAGCAGGCAGATTCCTAACCACTGCGCCACCAGGGAAGCCCCCAAAACCTCTTGAATCCACTTATTTTCTTTATGCTCCCTACCTCTGCCCTAAATTTCTCATCAGGCTTATGGCCATAGCCAGCCAACTGATCTTCCTGACCAGTGGTGTCTGCCCTGCTCCACACCTGTTCAGGGTAAATGCAAACTCTCCCGCATGGTACTTAAGTACTTAAGGTTCTCAATGGTGGTGACAAGGGTATGATTTGGGTATTCTTTACTCGACCCTCATGTACAAAATCCATCAGTTCCACTCCTCTCCAGTAAAAATCCATGTAAAAACATTGCTTTGCTTACAAGTTTCAAGACAAATCCTCCAGGGCTTCCTTTTAACCACATTGTTACCCTTAAACTCTTTCCTATATGTATGTGTATGAATACATCCGAACTGCCCCTAAGGACTCTGATTTGAACTGTGCTCACTTCTCCAGCTTCAGGTTTTCCCAATCTCCACCTCCACGTCTGCTTTCACGGCCTCTTTCTAAAGGACACATGGTTCCCAGCTAAAGAGGCTCCCTGACCCGTGGCATGGGCTTCTTTCTCTGCTTGGAATGTCCACCCTCACACTCCTTTGTGCTCAGCTCTTTCAGGCTAATTCCTGTTTTTCTTGAAGAATTCATCTTGGAAGCCTGACACAGTCCTCTGCACCATCTCACCCAGCCTGAGTCTGCTGCGCTTTTTTTTCATTTTTATTTATTTTTGGCTGCGTTGGGTCTTTGTTGCTGCGCGCGGGCTTTCTCTAGTTGCGGTGAGCGGGGGCTACTCTTCGTTGCAGTGCGCGGGCTTCTCATTGCGGTGGCTTCTCTTGTTGTGGAGCACAGGCTCTACGTGCACGGGTTTCAGTAGTTGTAGCACCTGGGCTCATTAGTTGTGGCTCGTGGGCTCTGGAGCGCAGGCTCAGTAGTTGTGGCGCACGGGCTTAGTTGCTCCGCAGCATGTGGGATCTTCCTGGACCAGGGCTTGAACCCGTGTCGCCTGCAATGGCAGGCAGATTCTCAACCACTGCGCCACCAGGGAAGCCCTCTGCTGCACTTTCTTAGCACCTCCTGTATACCTCTTGCTCATCTCTTAACGCTTCACCTTGGTGTCTCTTCTGTGAGCTTTCACCCTGAACTTGAGGAAAGGAAGCTTATTTATCTTTGTCTTTGGAGCCTTGTAAAGTGCCAGGCTCACAGCAGGCACTCAATAAATATTAATGAATAAAAAGATGAAAAATGCATGCAGCAGCTCACTCTGTGCAGATAGAAGATAGAGAGAAGGACCGATATCTCATCGATTGCCTCGCACGTCTTTGATGGTCAATAATTATTTTGTTGAATCAAAGTAATTTAATGATGTCGCCTGGTCCTGGCTGATAGGGAAATGACAATCCTTTTTAAAATGAGAATTTTAATAATAATGTAAGGCTAAATGTGATTGTCAAATGTATGCTATAGGTATAAACAGGAGAATAAGGAAATGATTATTTTTAGCTTCATTATAATATACTGACCCCAACAAATGTACCAATTTAAAAGGTTTTAAAAGATCTGAACAGATGCGAGTTTAGTGAAAAAATGAGGAAAGTGAAAGTTTGTTGGTAGACGATCCTCCATGAGCCTCTTGCATCTCTGCATGTTTTGTGAGCAAAGGCACGGATGGCCTTCTTCTGAAAAACGGAGCGAGTGTCTCCCTCTGGAGAAGAGGGAAGATTTGCTGTGTCCCATGCAGTAAGGATAATGTCTCCCTCTGGGACAAAGTTCAGGCTGGATAATCGCCCACCATAAAATACTGGGGCTTGTGGTTCCTCTCCTGTAACACAGCCTACTTCATATGTGGGTGTCACCCGACCCTCTCTTCATCTCCCTGTAAGAAATGGGACTCAGGAGACCAGCATAAATGCTGATACTCTGGCCAGTGCTCTTGCTGTGAGTAATAAAAGGTCCTTAGTCTCCTATCCAGGGGTCTCTTGTCTTCTGCCAGCATCCACGAAACTGCGGCAGGCTGACTGGCTAGCTGGCATGTGGGGTGAAATCTTAGACTGTCCACAGTTCTTGACAATGTTAATAAAGAGTGATATTTAATGATTCTCATGATAATGGCAGTGACTTCCAGTTTTTGTTGGATTTTTACAATGACTTATTATTTAGTAAGACTCTGCTAAGTTTCAGTGAAATTCTTCATTATCTGAAATACACATCATATCTTAATGAAATAATTTCATGATAGTGACCAATAGGACAGTTTCATAGAGAGAGCTGAATAACTCCATGATATGTGAGAAAGAAAGAATGAATACAGACATTCTGGAATTCTTACTAGAGAATAGAAAATTAGGGAAGCAGTTCTCTTACCACTCAAATTCATAGGATGGATATACTTATTAATCAAAATTAATTTCCAGTAAAGACAGTCCAGTCACCTGAGAATTATCCAAATTATTTCTTATAAGGCATATAGATTTTTGTTGCTGCTATTGTTTCGATGGGGAGAGTCTCTTCTTCAGATGATTTTTTTTTTTAACAATAGCATGCTGTCAACATAAAAATAAAATGGAGAAAAAAAATCACAGCGTTCATTTGACTGTCACAGGGAAGAAAGAAACATTTTAGGACAAACACAACGCAGAGAAGATGAATGATTTCTGCGGTTTTAGAATGAAGCTTTCATTCTGTTAGAGCCTTTGTTAAAAACAGTGAAGCATGTTTTAATTCTGAATATGGAAGACTGTGCTGGAAGATTTGCTGCCCTTTAAAATTGCTCTAGAGACGACTGCTATACGCTATACCGCAATAGGGTACTTTAAAGATAGAAAATAAAGAGATTACAGGGTAAACAGCTTACAAGCTGTGATGGTTAACATTCAGGGGATGATTAACTGGTGAATATATCTCTTATCAGAGTTCTTTTGTTAAGATAGTTTCTTTTTGTCTCCTGTGACAGACAGTTAAACTGAACTGAGAAGATGCAGTCTTAGTGTATTTTAGAATATCCTGTTACTGCTGTTAGAACGTGGGACGGAAAGCAGAGAAATGTGGCCTACACAGGAAAAGTATGGTGCGGGGGGTGGGGGTGGGGGGGGTGAGGGGGTGGGGGGAGGTTTTGAGAAGCCAGTCGACAATTGGACAGGCTCTGTCTTATTGATAACTTTCAATTACCGACTTGCCTCACTATCCTCAAGCATTTTAACCACTACGCGTAATTTTCACAGGATGGTTGACACGTGAGTCTATTGAAAAAAAAATGTGATTGTATAGAAAATGAACGGCCGATGATTGTTATTCTGATATTTGCAAACTTCTGAATGGTTTGCCTTTTTACTTTAATAACGATAGGTTCTGGCAGTGTTTACATATTGCAGCTGTAGTTTTAAATAAGTGGAAAGAGACAGGATATAAAAACAGTAAATCGAAGGTTTAACATCCCTCCTAATCTTCATTGTCTGTGCTAACCTGTGCCCAGTGGAGCTAATCCATGCACAGAAGCAGCTCCCTTATTGCTTGGTGTGTGTTGAAGTGTGTACTGTTGGGAAAAACTCATCAATGACTTGCATCATTACACATGTATTCTGCCTTTTGCTTTCTACTGACAATCACAACTTTAGATAGATTCTTTAAGTCTGCATATATATATCTATATATATAAATAATATATGTATATATGCTATATTTAAAAAATATTATATGTGTTTTCTTTCATGGCAGAAACTACAAAGCACAGTAATTTTTGTCCATTCAGGTACTTGAGACTTGGGAGCTTAGTGTGGGGATGCGTGTGGGACACAGCTGGTGGTTAAGATCACTGTCTGAAATCCCGTTGTCTCTGGATATACGGGATGCACTGGAATGAAAACTGGTCTTGGACGAGCTGCAGAGCTCCTGGGGAAGGGACGGCTCACACGGTCTCACAGCTGGGATCCCAGGATGGCGAGGAGCTGCCTGCCGGTCTGAGGACCAGCAGGTACACTGTAGACAGTGTGGAAATCTGCATCAGTGGCATGTTTTTGTCTAGACTTTTCTCTTCACTTCATGCATACTCTTCACTCATTGAGAAAAGTACACGCTGAAGTAGATGGCTATTCTCCCAAGACTAAGATAACGATACAGATTAGATTGAGTGACACTGGCTAAAATTAAGAAACACACGGAAGTCAACAAGAGTAGCAGAGATGCAAGAGTTCGTTCCTGGTGAGATGGTACTGCCTGATGCCCCTGTGTACTTGTAAGAATATATTTTTTTGCTTTTAGAATAACAGGCAGACATTCTCTGATACCAACAGTGGTAAAACCAAGACTCTCTTATATGTGTGTAAAACTTTTCTTTTTAGTATTTTTTACATGCATTGTTTCATGAAGCCCTCGCAGTAGAGAACTACACGCAGATTTCACTGGGGGTTACGCCGTGGTGCCCGACAGCCCTCTCTAGGGCGGAGGGGACGCCTGCAGGCTGGGGGGTCTTTCCTGTGTGAACCTGGCTGGGCCACAGACCCAGTTTTTTTTTTTTTTTTTTTTTAAATATTTATTTATTTATTTGGTTGCACCGGGTCTTATTTATTTATTTATTTTTATATTTATTTTTGGCTGTGTTGGGTCTTCGTTTCTGTGCGAGGGCTTTCTCCAGTTGCGGCAAGTGGGGGCCACTCTTCATCGCGGTGCACGGGCCTCTCACCATCGCGGCCTCTCTCGTTGCGGAGCACAGGCTCCAGACACGCAGGCTCAGTAGCTGTGGCTCACGGGCCCAGCTGCTCCGCGGCATGTGGGATCTTCCCAGACCAGGGCTCGAACCCGTGTCCCCTGCATTAGCAGGCAGACTCTCAACCACTGCGCCACCAGGGAAGCCCCACAGACCCGGTTTTAATCAAACACTAACTGAGGTGCTGCTCTGAGGTGTTTCGTAGGTGTGCTTAGAGTCCAGAAGTAGGGAGATGATCCCAGAGAACCGGGGTGGGGCTGAGTCCCTCAGGTGAAAGAACAGCACTGAGGGTTTCCTGGCGCAGGAGCAGTGCTGCCTGTGGACGGCAGCTTCACGTCCTGTCCTGGAGTCCCCGCCTGTGATCTTGAACTTGTCCAGTGAGCCCCCAGAAGTACATAAGCCGATGCCTTGCATTGTCTCCATGTGTCTCTCCCACTGCCTCTGCTTCTCTGCCTGCGCCCTGATGGATGCATGCACCGGGGTGTCCGCTGTAACTAAGTTCCGGTCTCGGAGCACGTCCCTCCTGCTTGAGATGCCCTGGGGTACAGGGAACTCTGTTGGAAGTGGCTCCACAAAGTACAGCGGGTCTGGGAAAGCCGTAGCTGCAAAAATGGCCAGTTCACAGGCTGGAAATGCTCCGTATTGTGACAGCATTTCAGGGTTCAGGAGGCTCCAGGGTCCTCATAGTTCAGTTCTCAGCTTGAAGGGGGGTCTTCGGTAGGTATTTGTGGGGGAGGGCTGTAGATGGTGTTTGGTTTTGGATCCCAAGGACTCTTTCTGAGTTCTCAGTTCTCTAAAAAAGCTCCAAACCTCAGAATTCTGATTTTGGCAGCCTTTCTTAGCTTAAGTATGCTCTTGCTTCGGTCTGGATTTAGAACTCATAAGTGAGGTGAGGGTACCCTCTGAGTTTCCCTGAGATGCCGACCTTGGCGTGGACCAGAGGCAGGATTCTCATGGTGCGTCTAGCCTGGGATGGTTGGGGTCCTGGCCTGAACTCAGCGGTTGCAGGACTGCTGTGGACTGAACTGTGTCCCCCCCCAGAGTCACTTGTTGAAGCTCTAATCCTCAATGTGACTGACTTGGCGATAAGGCTTTTAGGATGTAATTAAGTTAAATGAGGTCATAGGGTGAGGTCCTAATCAGTGAGCATTGGTGACTTTATAAGAAGAAGAAGAGAGAGATCTCTCTCTTTCCACACTCACTGAGGAAAGGTATGTGAGCTCACAGCAAGAGGGCAGCCATTTGCAAGCCAGGAAGAAAGCTCTCCCCAATATCTGACCATGCTGATGCCCTGACCTTGGACTTCCAGCCTCCAGAAGTGTGAGAAAATAAATTTCTCTTGTTTAAGCCACTCAGTCTATGGTATTTGGTTATGACAGCATCAGTAAATTCTGGAGTGATTGATTTTAGGGCCAAAGATCCTTAAGGACCATTTTTATTATTGTTTTATTTCTGTTTTTCAAAAAAACGTATTTATTTATTTTTGGCTGCGTTGGTTCTTCATTGCTGCACGCCAGCTTTCTGTGAGCGGGGGCTACTCTTCGTTGTGGTGCGCATGTGGGCTTCTCATTGAGGTGGCTTCTCTTGTTGCGGAGCACGGGCTCTAGGTGCGCGGGCTTCAGTAGTTGTGGCACGCGGGCTTCAGTAGTTGTGGCACGCGGGCTTCAGTAGTTGTGGCTCGTGGGCTCTAGAGCGCAGGCTCAGTAGTTGTGGCGCACGGGCTTAGTTGCTCCGCGGCATGTGGGATCCTCCTGGAGCAGGGATCAAACCCGTGTCCCCTGCATTGGCAGGCAGATTCCTATCCACTGCGCCACCAGGGAAGCCCCTCTTATTTCTTACTTAAGAAGAAAAATGAAGCTTTTTCACTTAATAAAGATGGAACACATCTGAAATGATCAGCAGTAGTGATCACCGATGATCAGTTCCAGACAAACATTCACTGAATGGAACTGTATAAGGCATTTCATGAAAGAATAAGAAGGAAGTAGATGAGTTGGGCTCATATTCAAAGAACGAGAACCTACTATGCAGCAACAGTTAAAATGTAACACTTTTGAAGGTTTAATTTGCACATCCTTTGGTGTTTGTCGAAGCTGCGAGTCTACTGACTACCTCATGGGCGACAGGGACAGGTGAGAATCCTGCTCTCCTCCGTGAATGCTGTGCCGAATGCAGAACGCTTTCCCTTTGGGGTTTTCTTCAGGGTGTCCTGGTGGGCACAGCTGTAACTTCTGCTGCGATGCGATCCTGCAGCTCTTGCTGAGGGCCTCTGCTGTGGCCCTGGTCTTCTCTGCCCCTCCCCGGTCCTCCTGGCATAGCATTCAAAGGTCAGGAACGGTTTCTAAACCAGCAGCTACAAAGCTGACCTCCTCCAATGTGGACAAGTTCTCAGACCGAGTCCAGGATTTGCATGTCGACTGATCTGGATTTAAATCCTGTTTGCCCTTAATTGGAAGACACTTAAAGGCCCCAGGTTTTGCATTTTTCAAGCGGGGGGGTAATAATATCTACCTCATGTTTTAGGCTAAGTAGAAAGTATTTTAAACAAGGTAACGCATGTGAAGTTCTTTGCACAGCGCTTACTCCTGTAAATGTTCCATACATATTAGCTGTTTATGTTTATGACCGTGGAAAAAGATACCCCAGAACAACAAATCTCCAACCCTTCTGGTCACAAAACATCATCTATTCACTGCAAGTCTGCTTTAAGGCTGTGGAGTTAATTCATTAATTTGCTCATGGGGAATGGGTCTAATTATAATATGTGTGGCCACAATTTTATTATGCACAGTTCCTGTTTTTTGGAAGAGGAACACATTGCACTGGAGATGGAAAATGGTCAATGCTGTTGGCAGAGAGAAAGATAGGAGCAGCTGCGGTCATTCGATGTCCTGCACATCAGATTGGAAAGGGGCCTGGCAATGCCGCAGGCCTTTCACTTCTGGAATTTGATTCTTCAGCAGCACAGATTAGGAGCAGTGGGATTGCGGTGGGTCTTCTCACAGATTCAGGAGCTTGTTTTATGTTTTAAAAATTATCACTAGAGGGAGGATACAAATTAAGATGTTTGATCTGTTTTTAAAAGTGATATTAATATCAAGGTATTTGGCTGTGCTCCTATTTTCGGATACCATAATCATTTGCATAGAAATTAGCATTTTTTATAAATCCTAGAGGACATAAAATGTAGGCTAGAAAGTACAGTTGTATAAGTTTACAACTGTGGAGATTATTTTTCATGCAAATATATTTAATCAATGAATCTGACAGTGAAACCAAAAAAGAATTTTAACCAAATCTTGAAAAGTCTCAAGTTACATGACCTATCTATCTATCTATCTATCTATCCAAATAGAAAGATAAGATCGAACCCTATAATAGTTGTTTTTAGGTCACAAACTGTAAAATATCAGAAATTTCATGGAGTTCAACCTAAAATACATACATACAGAATTTTAAAATGTGATGATGACAGTTTTATGTCGTCTGTCAACTTCATTTGTTATTTAAATGACTTACTCCTGTAACTGTATTCTTACGTTTTAATATAGAAAGAGCTGCAGCACTAATCATATGAACTCTGTGATGCCTCAGACCTTATTCCTAGCCCCAGTTAATGGCTTTGATGCTAATTTTAGCACACAACTCCATAATATAGTATTGTTCTTTTATTAAAATTTTTTTCTTTGATATGTTTCCAATTACAGAAGGAATGCATGTTTGTTGTAGTGAGTGAGACCAGACAATATGAAGATGAACAAAAGTAAAGTTCATCTTCCCATCTTCCTTCAACCACGGGCTAAGGCGTGGCTTTCTCTCTGTGGCGGTTTCCCCTGGGGGCCTGAGATCTCACCTGCCGCTGTGGCCTCCCTCCCTCCCTCCCTCCCTCCCTCCTGGTGCTTTTATTTCCTGCCGCCTCAGCTAGGCTTCCCCAGGTGCCCCGAGGCCTGTGATTTGCACGGAGCACATCTCCGTTCTGGTCGCAGCGCCGGGGCACAGGGAGGCCAGCTCACGTCCACTTGCGTTCTTACGGGGGTCGGACTTTCAGACTTGCCTGCGATGATTGCAGATTAGAGAAGAGAAACTAAAACCCAGCCCCGCCTCCACTGCACTTCCCGCTGTCCGGCCACTCGCCCTGCTGGCCGCTTCCCCGCAAAGGGATTTTGCTTCGTTTACCACAGCGCCACTTTTTGTCCCCTCCCATTCCCTCCCCCCCCTTCAGGGCCAGTGTAGCCTTAAAAATACACACTTGTCGTTGTTGAACTGCAGCGCTGGGACCAGGAGCCCCTCACCCAGCCGCCTCTTTCACTTCTCTTTCTGGTTGGTACTGGTTTCTGATTGCCGGCCCCCGTATTTTTATCGTCGTGCTTTGCGGGTTTTGTCAAGGTCACCCAGCTGTAGGCCACGGCCTGTCCCTTCCTTTCTCCTGGGGGTCCCTCCCTTCCCTCCCCCAACTCTCTGCGGCGGTGCCTCCCTTCCGGGTTATACCCTCCCGGCCGCGGGCCGCATGCTCGCTCAAAGTAGTGACATGTTTATATGCTGCTTTCAGGCTTCAGATAGTTTCACATGTAATTACTTATTTTAATTCTGAAAACGGCACTGGGAAGTAAGAGGGCAGGTATTATTCCCACTTGGTGCTCGGAGAAACAACCTGGGGGCTGGTGTGGCCCTGCTAGGACCGGTCCAGGTGCGTGTGAGGTCTGCAACCCAGATTGCCGAACTCCTGGTTGTGTGTCTGCTTCCTCACGCTGCACCCTGGCTGTCCTCTGGGCTCTGCTTCGTGGCTTCTGGAATATCAGCTGTCTAATGACAAAGCTCTTTCTAAGTCCCCCTTCCCCCATTTAACTCCCCAAGTGAAGTCCAACTCTGCCACTAAAAAAAATGCAATCATCTGTATGAACGGTATAGGATATTCTTCGGGAAGTCAGGAGATCTGAGGTTCCTTCCGACTTTACTGTCTTGTCACTCATAAAATGGAACAAAATGGGGCAGAGTTGCTTGGAATTTAAGCGTTCATCAGGATCACCCAAAGGCTTTCCTCAACACGGACTCCTGGGCTCCACCCCTAGAATTTCTGATTTCCAGTAGGTCTGGAATTTGCGTTTCTAACAGGTTCCCTGATAACGCTGATCCTGCTGACTTGGGGACTGCACTTTAAGAACTGCTGGCCCACATCATTTCTAAGTTCCCTTAAATTTCAGCCAGTTGTGATTGGGAGTGACAGTGGCCACCGTCAGTAAGCTGCTGATAAAAGCATGTGGCTTGGCACTTTTTTGAAGATGAGAAAAACTAGGATGGAGGACGCTCATAACATATCCACCAGCCCCTCCTGACCAGCTCTGCCTAAAGCTTGATGAGACTCCAATATTGGTTCCCTTTTCCCTTTGAACCTATGATGAACTTGAATGGCTAGTGTTTATGTTTTAGAAATTTGTAGAGACATCAAAGCCAATCTGCATGCAATCCGATTTCTGAATGACCTTGTCACTTAGCATAATAATGTTATATAATAACCTGCCTAGTGGTATGAATCTCCAGTTACCTAGCCTGCCTTGTAAAATACTGATCCTTAAGGTTGATGATAATGGGACTACAGTGATTGATAAATGGGATTTTATACTGTAATTCTGGGTCTCACCAACAAGGAATGTATTTGGGCTCTATAGCTCGTTTCTAGTCAGGGCAGCAGCTGCAAAATTTATGTTTCTTATCATTCTGCTAGGTTCATGGGTTCTGAGGGAAATAATCCTGTTTTCCTGCTTAATAAATATAGGGTAAACTCGTTAATTACACTGGGATTAATCTGGCATTTAGTGCAGACACTAAACAGTGCATTACATTGAGTATTTGACCTTTTACAGTATTAACAGTTGGAGCGGGCTAAAATTGAACATCAGCACGAGTCCAAATGCAATTCGCAGTGTGCTCCTGAAAACTTTTATATTTCAGCTGCCTTCCAATCAGAATTTATAGGCAGCAAGACCATCTAAGAAGATAAAAATAAAACTAATTTTCTAAACTGTGTGGATACCATTAAACATATAATTTATTATACTAATTATAATAGAACAAGTAATTTTGTTCTTTAGTTTTTTAAAAATTTTTTAAAAATTTATTTTTGGCCGTGCGCGGGCTTTCTCTAGTTGCGGTGAGCGGGGGCTATTCTCCGTTGCGGTGCGCGGACTTCTCGTTGTGGTGGCTTCTCTTGTTGCGGAGCACGGGCGCGGGCTTCGATAGTTGTGGCACAGGGGCTTAGTTAGTTGCTCCACGGCATGTGGGATCTTCTGAGACCAGGGATCGAACCCGTGTCCCCTGCATTGGCAGGCGGATTCTTAACCACTGCGTCACCAGGGAAGCCCCAAGTAATTCCCTTTGATTAGGGCTTTACTAGGTTAGAGAACTAAAAAAATCCCAGATAAGAAAGACAGTTAAGTGATATAATGCAAATTTCAATCTAAAACTTTGAAATACATCCAAGAAATCTTGAAGGAAAAGTAAGCAGTAAAGTACACAACCTTTTTTTTTTTAGTACACACACACACAAAACATAAACTCAGTTTCAAAAAACAAATAATAATTAAGTGAAATTATTATAATATCTCTTCCCTTAATAATAAAATGAAAAACTTGTTTGAAAGGACAGATACAATTAATGACTTTTCTTCAGAGTTTATTCATATGTTTGCACCCTAAGAAGTTTCAGTTAATCCTGTGAACCTTTGACAGTTCTCAAACGTTATCACATATGTGCTTTATGTTAGATCAGAATTTGTTTGGGAGAAGATCTATTTGGAAATACTGTGGCCTATTTGGGTTTCTTCTTTTTTCCTCCCCGTGTGTATGAGAGGTATCTTAACAGTGTTATGGTTTCCTGGAATACTGGAAGAAGATTATTAAACTGTAGAAACAAGTTCAGTCAAAATTATGGCACTGCCTATTTTGCATGTGGCTATGTGTATTTAAAAAGGGCCATGTCTATTTTATTTTGCATGGATTATTTCATCAGTAGTCTTATTTCTCGGATCATTACTTCTCATCACTCATTTCTTCCGTGAAAACCTTTCAATGGCCTTCATACTCCCACCTTCATCCTCCCCAAAAGGACATAACAGGTGAAATAAAGCCACCATCTAAGTGCTCATGAACTTTCCTCCTCTGAGGTGAAAATACTTTCTCTGGTGATGAGTTTATTAATGTCTCACCAGCATATATGCCTCCCTTAGATTATAAACCACAAGTGCAGGAGCTGTGTCTCTTTATGTGCTGTCCAAGTTCTGACTTCTTGATGGCACTTAATCATAAGAATCGTTAAATGAGCGAGTGAGAAATTGCTCTACCAAACGCCTCCATTTTGGTAGTAAAAGGATATGAAATAGAGCTTGTTCTGAAGTGCTTCCCTGAAGTGCTTCCAGGATGTAAGGACTCACCTTCCTTTCTGAGCAGAAGTGTATTTTGACCCTCCCCGTGTTGCTAAACTTCTCCATTCTTTATTTTTATCCAACTTTGCAGTTACTCCCTTTGGTAGATACCCTGCACCAAAGTCAGAGTTAGAGAAAATTTATGACACTCATAACACCAATACCAGTTGGCAGTCTGTGTTAATATGTGAGATGGCAGAGCAATTTGTGAATATGAAAAATCTTGGCTTAAGATCTTCTCAGGAAGCTTAAGAGGTACTTTGGGTTCCAGCTCTAAGATAAATAAGTTGTGGGGATGTGATGTACAGCATGGTGACCATGGTCAACAACACTGGATTGTATAGTGGCGAGTTGCTGAGAGAGTAGATGTTAAAGGTTCTCATCACAAGAAAAAATAATTTAGTGTTTAATAGCAAAATAAAAAACCAAACCAAAAAACACAAACAGGAAACAGTCTAAATGTTTGACAGTGGGAATTGGTTGTATCAATTAAACTATAGACCTACTGCTTAGCATATCATATAGCTATTCTAAATGATGATGTACAAGGATATTAATGATGTGGGAGAATGCCATGACATATTGTTAAGGAAAAGGCTGATTAAAAAGTATTAAAGATAAGATGCACTGAGTAAAAAAATCAAACTAAACAAAACTAAACAAAAAGGCTGCACATATCTTTATACCTAAATACCAACATGATAGTCTCTGGGAGATGCTTTTAAACATTTTATTTTATTCTCATTTCTCACTTTATTCTTAGTTCTCTTTTCTTTCCCCAAATTTTCTTCAATTCCCATACATTATTTTAATCAGAAGTATATGCACTTAAAGATAGATTTAAAATAGTAACTTGCTTGAATAAATATTCTTGGAGAATTTATCATTTTCTAATTATATTGTCCTAAAATATGCCAGATTCTGTTTATTGCCTTGACAACTGCCCATTTGCCCTTTTGTCCTTGTGATAAGAAGCCAGGGTAGAAATCTTTTGATCTCAGGGAAGTTAGGGTTTTCCCTAAGTTACTTACTTTCCCAGCGTTTCCCAGTGCAGACAGAGTTACCCATAATGTCAAAATTCTGGCCCATGAAATAGAAGACATCTGTGTGGAAATTTGGAAAGATTTCCTTCACTGATTAAAAATTAATAAGCCTCACAGTGGAGAAACTTTGTCTCTTCCTTCTGATTTGTGTTTTGAGAGTACATGTGATGCCTGGAGCTCTAGCAGTCATCTTGTGAACAAGAGTTACAAGCATGAAGATGGGAAGGAAACTTGCTAAGCACAATAGAACAGAAGCATAGAAAGACCCTGGATCCCCAGTGACATCACTGAGCAGCTAAACCAACAAGAGGAGCCAAATGAGGCTTTTTTATATGATAAAGAAATGAACTATTGGTGTAAACCACTGTCAGTTGGTTTTTAACTTACTTGCAGCAAAAAACATTCCTAATTATTAAATGAGGTCCACTAGCAAAATTAGATGGTGGGATTGTAACTATCTTTTTTAAAAAATATGATTAGAGCCCCCTTACAAATCGTTTGAAAAAAAAGAGAATATTGTAAACAATGTAATTTAACAATATTTGTTATAGTGCAGTTTGGAGTAGGTTCTCTTTCCTTTTTTTTTTTTTAAATTGATTTTTATTGCAGTATAGTTGCTTTACAATGTTGTGTTTCTGCTGTGCAGCAAAGTGAATCAGTTATACATATACGTATATCCACTCTTAGATTTCCTTCCCATGTAGGTCACCACAGAGCAAGGAGTAGGTTCCCTTTCCTAACAGTGGTGACTAAGATGTGGTTTCCCTTGAGATCAAGCAAACCTGGGGCTAACCTCTTTTTGCAAGGGGACGGAGGACAGGAGAGGGATTCCTGCTGTCCTCTGGTCCCTGTGCCAGGAGACGCTGACTCGCCCAGCTGTAGCACAGCAAGCCTTAGGGGTGACACTGGCCCTACGTGTGCTGCCCGCGTGAGGCTCAGCTGCTAGCCTCCCCCTCAGGCTTGAACTTTCAACTCGAAAATAATACAGATGTCGGTTTCGAAAAAGTAAAAAGAGAAAACTTGAGTGGCCTTTCTTAAACTATGAAAACATATTTGTCTTTGATAGTTTCTTGGCAATTCAATTCCCAACTATGCGGTACTTGAACAAGAGTCCGGTATTCTCTAGCATAGAGGTGACCCCAAATGTGCAGTGTTCTCTACGGATTAGCCCAAAATGTGATGAAAAGTATAACAGCCAGAGAGTCAGAGATGCGGTGATAGTTCTGGGAACTTCAGTATCTAGTCAGATGGCTGTTTTGGTTTCCTACTGCTGCTGTAACAGATGGCCACAAACTTAACGGCTCAGAACAACACAGATTATCCTCTTGCAGTCCTGGAGGCTGGAGTCTGAAATGAATGTCCCTGGACAGAAAGGTCAGCAGGGCCGCGCTCCCTCCGGACTGTTTCCTTGCCTCTTCCTGCTCCTGGAGGCCGTCCTCATTTTTGGCTCATGACCCCACCGGCACGTCACCTTTGTCCTCTTCTGCAGCCACCTCCCCTCCTGCCTCCCTCTTATAAGCACACCTGTGATTACTTTCAGGGCCCCTCTGGATAATCCATCTGTCTCACCACTCAAGATCCTTAACTGAATCACCCCTGCGAAGTTCCTTTGTCATGTAAGGTTCTGGGGATGTGGAAGTGTATCCAGCTCACCACAAGAGCCTTAGACAGTTAAGTAAAAATCATACTGATACTAGTTGAACCCATATTGTGTTCCACACACTATTTATTCTAAGGCCTTGAAAACAGGAGAAAAAAGTGAATATTTAAGAGGAAAAAACATTAGCTCACTTAATATTTGTATCCTTAGGTGATAAGTACTAAAATTCTCATTTGACAGATGAAGATAATAAAGTACAGAGAATTTAGTTTACCTGAGATCATAATGCTTGTAAGGGGAAGGGTCCTAAACAAGAACCCCTACTCTTCCTCTCCATGCTACATGCCACCTTGACCTCTTGGGGCTGGAGTTTCATGGGTTGTTGGGAGGGTATAATAGAACTAGATACTCTCTGTATTTCAAGTTCTAATGGATTCTTTCCAACCCAAGGATGTAAATATATTTTGCCCAATGAGAAAAATTCCAAAGGTATGTTAGTTGTAGCAACAAAATCATTAAAATAAATGTTTCAGAGTCATTTATTATGTTGTTTGGAAAGAGTGTAGTGTAGGGGAGAAGTCATATTTCTTAAAATACAAACTTCATCAAGATATTAGTAATGACATTTCTAAGCTGGCCAGAATGACTGAACTATTCAGAGGTTGAGTCTGAGAGGCCAGATTATATAACAGGTCACTGTAAAAAAGATACCCCATGTCTTTCAGAGGCCATTTTCATAAATGAATTTTTAAAATCTAGCATTCTGAAACTATTATGATGCCAAAATAGAAAAAAGTCTGGAGAAAAGATATTCACTTGAACTTTTTTTTACAAAATTATGAATTCTGACAAAGTAACAAAGCTTTTTGTGTTAAGGCAGGTCTGTTAGACATGTATACAGGCAGAGTGCATGGGATGAATCATGTTCAATAATAGCACTTAATATCTTTCCCAGAAACATAATGGGTAATTTCTGAAGCATAAGTGATTTCTGAAAAGAGGAACTAAACAGAGACAAAATAAATGTTGACATAATGTAACTTCTTTGTTATAAGCAATTTGAAAATATAACAGGGAAGAGCAGAATGTAATTGTAATATAGAGTATATTTTAAAATCCCATTTAATGAGAAGCCATTTGGTAGGTAGTGTACCTAAAGAAAAATATTAACATACTTTGAAATTAGGGAAATTCATAGATTAGTGGCTTTAGATTTCATTTACTGTTTCAATGCAGTAGAAAAAGGAAGCCAACTTGAATGGCTCCAAATTTTATGTTTTTATAGCACATACAGAGATAAAGAAAAACTAAAAATAGTAAAAATAACTCCATAAAGATAAGCTGAACTGTAAATGTTTCTTTCCTGCTGATTTTAATTTGTTGCCTTAAAATTGTATATGCTGGGAACTAACTCCGACCCCTTGAAAGACAGCCATTAGAATTACTTCTATTTGCTTTTATATTAAAGTCAAATGGCTTGGAGAATGAAGCTGTGTGGCTAAGTTTAGAGGGTTTCTCAGCTGATGATATCTGAGACCGAACCAGTCAAGTGTGAGAAAACTGTAATCGAGGCTTGGTCATCAGGGCATCATGGAAATGATGGACTCTCAGGGTAGAATCACACCTGAGGTTTATTATGCTGTGTCTTCCACAAATGACTGAAGCAGCCTGATTACTCAGGACGTGGATTCTACGTGATAAAAACATCGCATTTCAATCCCGTGGCCAAAACTTGTTGTTAAAGTAGTTTCATTTTAGAGCTAACTAACTTATTGAGGGCACTTCATGATCTTGGATGCCCGTCAAGCAAATATCGGAGACATTCAAGCAATGCTCAGGAAGTATAGGTAGCTTTCTTTTTATATGGAAATTGATGGAAAAACACTTCATACCATTTTTGATCTTTTTCAGAATGAACAATTTCAGTGATTTCAGAATGGTTAAGTGCTTTCCAAAGCCCATTTGTTGCCTTTTGGGCCACAGGCAAGCCAGAGTTAATGACTTCATTTTTTTACGAAACAAGGTTAGGTGTTCTCAGATTTAAAAATACGTAATTTTTCTCAGCTAGTTTGCAGAATATTGCTGCTGACAAAAAAACTTCTAAAAAAAATAAAGAGTTTCTAATTTTGTGGTATCTTAATGGATTTTGGATGAACAAGATAAAAGTGTTTAAAATTCAAATGAAGAAATGTTTCCTTTTAGCTCACAACTCCAATTTCTTGCTTGCAGGTCAATATATTAGTAATAATAGTAATAATTAGTAGTAATAATAGAAAAATGATCACAGCATTAATTGTAAGTTTACTATGTACTAGGATTTATGGTTTCTTTAAACACATTAAATTCTGTTTACAAGCCAGTGACTTGCTAAAAAGATTTTTAGTTCTATTTTGCACATTAGGAAACAGACAATATGGTAGTTAAGTTTTCTGCCCATGATTGCATAGCTAGTACTCCAGCAAGGTTGGTTTGGCCTCAGAACCAGTGCCCTCATCCCCTCTAGAAGCTAAAAAACATGAAGTGAAAATGGTTGTCTCTATAACCTAAAAACTTAGAAACAACAGTAAGTGGAATATTTCTTTCTAAATTTTATAATATTAATAATAATATTAATAATGAATAACATGACACTATTGTTTTAGTTTATTTAAGAGATTCCAAAAGTATACAAAACAGAAAACAAAAAAATTCTGTTCTCCTAAAATCTGGTAAGATCAACTTCTGGCATTTTAGATAACCTGAATTTTCACAAAGATTTGAAGACACATTCTAATGTGCAAGTGTTATGTAATTAATACAGTTAATTTTTAAATTATGATTTTACTCTTTTGAGCAGTTTTAGCTTCACAGCAAAACTGAAGTGAAGGTGCAGAGATTTCCCATAAACCCGCTGCCCCTACACATGCACATCCTCTCCCCCATTATCAACATCATCCACCAAAATGTTACATTTGTTACAACAGATTAACCTACACTGATACATCATAATCCCTCAAAGCCCATAGTTTACTTTAGGGTTCATTCATGGTGTTGCACGTTCTGTGGGTTTGGACAAATGTATAAAGACATATATCCATCATTATGGTATCATCCAGAGTATTTTCACTGCCCAAAAAATCCTCCTTGCTCTGCCTATTCATCTTCCCCTTGACCAACCCCTGGCAACCACTGATCTTTTTACTGTCTCTCTAGTTTTGCCTTTTCCAGAATGTCATATAGTTGGAATCATAAGTACATAGTCTTTTCAGACTGGCTTCTTTCTCTTGGTAATATGCATTTGAGGTTCTTCCATCTGTTTTTATGGCTTGATAACTCATTTATTTTTAGCCTGGAATAATACTGTGTGGATATACCACAGTTTATTTATCCATTCACTAGGTTGCTTCCACGTTTTGGCAATTATGAATAGAGCTGCTATTAACATCTGTGTGCAGGTTTTGGTGTGGATGTAAATTTCCACTTCTTTTGGGTAAATATCAAGAAGCATGAATGCTGGATTGTATGGTAAGAGTATGCTTAGTATTTTAAGAAACTGCCAAACTGTCTTCCAAAGTGGCTGTATCATTTTGCGTTCCCCAGCAATGAATGAGCGTTCCTGTTGCTCCACATTCTCACCAGCATTTGCTGTTGTCAGTGTTCTGGATTTTGGCCATTCCAGTGAGTGGAATCCCGTTGTTTTACTTTGCATGACATATAATATGAATCATCTTCTCACATGCTTACTTTCCATCTGTATGTCTTCCTTGGGGACGTGTCTGCTAAGACTATTGGCTCATTTTTAATCAGGCTGTTTCCTTTTGTTGAGTTTGAGTTCCTTTTATATTTTAAATGATAGTCCTTTTTAGATGCATCTTTTGCAAATATATTCTCCCAGTCTGTGGCTCGTCTTCTCATTCTCTTGCCATTGTCTTTCATAGCGCAGAAGTTTTTCATTTTAATGAAGTCCAGCTTATCAATTATATCTCTCATGGACCATGGCTTTGGTGTATCGAAAAAGTCATCGCCAGACCCAAGGTCATCTAGGTTTTCTCCTATGCTATCTTCTAGGAGTTTTATAAGTGTTATGTTTTGCATTTAGGTCTGTGATCCATTTTGAGTTCACTTTCATGAAGGGTGTAGAGTCTGTGTCTAGTTAAACTTTTTTTTGTGTGTGTGTGCATATGAATGTCCAGTTGTTCCAGCACCATTTCCTGAAAAGACTATCCTTGCTCCATTGTGTTGCCTTTGCTCCTTTGTCAAAGATCTATTTCTGGGCTCTGTATTTTGCTCCATTTACCTATTTGCCTATTTTGCCAATACCAAACTGTGTTGATTACTGTAGCTTTATAGTAAGTCTTGTAAGTCTTGAAGTTGGAGAATGTCATCCTTAAATCTTGTTCTTTTCCTCCAATATTGTGTTATCTATTCTGGGTCTTTGCCTCTTCACATAAACTTTGGGATCAGTTTGTCAATTCTATGAAATAAGTCACTGGCATTTTGATTGGGAAAGCACAGAATCTCTACATCAATTTGGGAAGAACTAGAATCTTTACAATTTGAGTCTTCCTAGCCATGAACGTGGACTATTTTTCCATTTATTTACTTCTTCTTTGATTTTCTTTATTATTAGATGTTAATGTAAATGGTACTGTGGCTTTAATTTCAGATTCCACTTTTTCATTGCTGGTATATGGGAATGCAATTGACTTTTCTGTATTAACTTGTATCTTGCAGCTTTGCTAATTACTTACTCATTTCAGGAGTTTTTTTGTCAATTCTCCCAAATTTTCTGATGATCATGTCATCAGAGAACAAAGACAGTTTTATTTTTTCCTTCCCAATCTACGTACTTTTAATTTCCTTTTCTTACTGCATTAGCTACTATACTACTTCAGCACAATATTGAAAAGAAGTGTAAAGGGTGACATCCTTGTCTTGTACCTGATCTTACTGGGGAAGCTTCTAGTTTCTCACTCTTAAGTAAGTGTGATGTTAGCTGTAGATTTTTTGTAGATGTTCTTATTAAACTGAGCAAGGTCCCCTCTAGTCCCAGTTTACTGAACGTTTTTATAATAATTGGGTGTTGGATTTTGTCAAAAGCTTTTTCTGTGTCTACTGATAATACTCATTTGGTTTTTCTTTTTTAGACTGTTGATGTGATGGATTGCATTAATTGAGTTTCCATTGTTGAACCAGACCTGTATACCTGGGATATAAATCCTTGTTGGTTAAAAACAGATAATTTTTAAAATTATTTTTAACCATTTTATTGAAAAATAAAACATAGATACAGAAAACCACATGAAAGAAAAGTTTACAGAATTATTATAAAGAGAACACAATTAAAACCATCATTCAGGTTCAGTAACAAAACTTTGTCTCCCACCCAAAACCCTTCTATTTGCCCATCCCAATAACAGTCCTCTCTCTCCTTCCAGAATAACCACTATCCTGGCATCTATCGTAATCACTTCCTTATATTTCTCTATCGTTTTACCACTCAAGCATGCATTCCTAGACACTGTAGTTCATTCTTGCCCATTTTAAAAACTTAAATATATCTTTTATGTCTCTTTTAATCCACAGGTTCTCTCTTTATCACTTTATTTACCTTACAGTTTATCTGTTAAAGATACTGGACTGACTGACCTGTAGGGTTGAGTTGCCCACAGGCTGGATTCACTGTTGCACATTTATGGTGGTCAATATATTCTGCTCCTCTCTTTGTTTGCTGAAAATTAGGTGTATACAGAGACTTGATCAGATTTCAGGTTTGAAAATGATTTTTGACTAAGATGCCAAATCAACTCAATGGGGGAAATGAAGTTTTTTTTTGAACAAATTGTGCTGCAACAACTTTAGTATCTATATAGATTTTAAAAATCCTCTATTCCTACTTCACTCCATGTAGAAAAGCCAATTTGAGATGAATCAAATACCTAAATGTAAAAGTGAGACCCATAGAGCTTTTAGAAGAAAACATAGAAGCCTATCATTGTGTTCTTGAGGTAAGCAACTTTTTCTTAGGGAGGACTTAGTAAAGCACAAACCTTTGAAGAAAACAATGTGAAATCAGAGTTTTCCAAAATTAAAAATTTCTGCTCCACAAAGGACGCCGTTAAGAAAGTATAGAGGCAACCCATAGTAAGAAAGAATTTGCAATACTTATATTTGACAAACAACTTATATCAAGAAAATATAGAGAACACCTACAAAACAAAAATAAGACCTAAAACCCAGTTTTGAAAAGAGCAAAAGCCTTGAACAGACACTTTAGAAAATTAGATAGACAGTGGCCAATGGGCACATGGAAAGATGTTCAACTTTATTACTCATGTCAATGCAAATAAAAAAACGAGATAGAACAACACACCTGCTAGTGTCACTAAAGTTAAAATCTTGAAATACCAAATACTGACTAGGATGGGAAACAACTGGAACTACACTCCCATCTGAATGGGTGAAATAGAAGAGGCTGACAACATCAAATGTTGAAGAAGCAACTGGAACTCTCACAAGTGGTTGGTGGGACTGTAAAATAACAATGTTTGGGAGTTTCCTACAAAGTTAAACACACATCCAACTTATTACCTAGTGATACCCCCCCAATTATTTACCCAAGAGAAATGAAAACGTGTGTCCAAAAAAGACTTGTATGAGATGGTTTTTCACAGTCTTGCTCATGATATTGAAAACTGGGAAGAATCCACAAGATGGTCAGTAAGAGAGAGGATTAACAAATTGTGGTATATTCATACAATGGAATAATATTCAATGTTACTGGACAATAATGGGACAGTATTCAGTAAAAAGAAACAAAGCACTAAATCACACAACAATACAAATAAATGTCAAAAGTTTGTTGAGAGAAGGAAGCCAGACACAAAATAATATACAATGTCTGATTGCATTTTTAGAAGTCTAAGAACAAGTTAAATAGATTCGATGGTGATCGAGTTCAGGAAGGAGTTGTTTGGTGGTGGGGAATTTGACTGGAAAGATTCACAAGTGAACTTTATGAGGTGATAGAAATGTTCCATATCTTGTTTAGGTGGTGGTTACGTGGGTAATTTCAAACCTCAAAGAGGTGAAATTAATGATCTATAAATATTTATCTTATTTATGTAAATTATAACTCGATAAAAAGTTAATATGGGAAAACAAGAATAAATAAGTCAATCAAGTTGGCTTATTATATGAGTCTGTATAAAACTCCAGGGTGTAAGCTGTGATGAAAATCTGAGTCAAGAATCATATTTAAAGAGGAAAATTGCATGGAGGCAGCAACCTTATTTTTCTGGTTCACTAATGCCTGCTTTAATAAACATTTGATGAAAGAATGAACAAAAAGAAGAAATGAATATAAGACAGTGATAGTCACTGTGAGGAAGTAAAAAGATACTGCCCCTAACTACTAGAGAACATACCATTTGTAATACAAACTATGAAATAGTGTCATATAAGAAAAGAAAGAAATGTGATGGCAGTTCAGAAAAGGAAGAAATTATATCCAGTTGGGGGGGGGCCAGTGGTACAGAAGGCCTTAGTAGAAGTAGAAGATAACTTATTTATGGAAATATTTATTAACAATTACTTGTATCATTTATTTTTTATATTCTTTTAAAAATTAGTATATGAAAAATTTTGAGCTATTTTTCCCCTAGCACTAACAAAATAGAAGATTCTTGCCCTTCTTTTGGTTTACATTCTTCCTTTATACAGGTATTTTTTAAAGGTTAACGTCATTTCAAGATGTTAGTATCCCAAGGCGACATTCTGACATTTTTATAGTTTTCCTGAATGAAAATAAAAAAGTTACTTTAAAGAGGCAACTTAGTAAATGAGACATGGTTTATATAGCATGTGGTAAATAGTTTTCAGGTAAGAGGAACAAAAATGTGAAAAAAATGAAAGTAAAGCAAGCAATGATACATACTTTCCTAATTGTTTTATTTTTTTCACATTTAATATGCAGTTGGTGGGTAACATTATCTGACTACAGTGATGGTGGCATTTTATTCCCATGAAAAGGATACAGCTCTTTTTTTAGAGAATCTTAGAAGAATTATACCACAGCAATGCCACAGAGAATTTAAAAATCTTGTCTTCTTCCTTTCAGTTGGTGAGAAGACCTGTCCCTTGGGGTGGGTTTTGTGCAGGTGTAAATCATTGGTTTCTAATTCATTTCTGGTAAATATAGGCAGGTCTGTCTATCAGGAGGTAACATAAAAATTGAAAATAAATTAATCTCTATAAAATTACTGAGATTAATAAATTAATCTCTATAAAATTACTGAATTTCCAGAAAGAGTCATCACCATAGCCCAGCTGAGCTGTCATGAGACAAGAGCTGTTTTCAAGAATCTTACTAAAAAATATTCACACGGCCCAGGATGCTTTTAATCTGAACTGTCCCTTCTGCTCAAGACACCACCCTCAGGAGGAGTCACGAAACATCAAATAGCTTCAGTAGTCCGGGCTGCCCCAAACTAGGCTATGAGGGTGACAAGCCACGGCTACCTGGAGTCTTGTAGCTGGCCTGACAGCTTGGGGTTCTGACTAGGACTTCCTTCTCTGGAATAGTGCTGAGTCCCTATTTTGACATGTACATTTCCTAAGCGCATTCACGATAGGGAATTTCAACAAGTTGTCAGTGACTTTAATTTTTCTGTAAACTTTATTTTGGGAGCAAGACTGGTCTGTTTTGAAATTGATTTGTGCCATGTATTGTGCTCAGCAAATTCTACTTTTAAGGATATGTGCGTTCGTATGTCAGACCCTCCCAGGCTGAGAAAGTTCCATCAAAGATGGTGGTCTTACGTTCTAAGAAGGCTGGTTGTACAGGTGAAAGCTGACAGAAAAGGCTGTCATTTCTGCCAGAGCCACGTGTTAGACTTACATAGAGTAAAATAAATTAATTAGAAGTGAGGGGAAGGGTGAATATCATCAGAGACAAATTCACAGTGACAATTTTTTCATTATGTGGATTGGCAGAATTTGGATTAGAGAAACCGGGAACGTGGGTCCCAAACATTCCTGAAAAGCAAGCCATGCTCATTTGTGTGTTTCCAGGACCCTTCTCTGGATTTCTTCTCCTGCTTCCCATTATCCCGTCACGAGGCTCACCTTGAGGTGACAGGGATTCATCTGTGTCTGACCTGCTAGTTGGGACTCTGGCCACAGCCAGCCTTCCCTACGCTGTCCACCGCTCAGACCATCGCTGTGACGTTTCCTTTCTCTTCTCTCTCAAAGAAATCCTCAGGCAGAAAGTTCATTCTTCTAGAAAGTGCCGCAGGCCCTCAGTTCCAGGATGACTGCAGTTCACAGTTCGGCGACTAGCTCTTTCCCTACGTGTGGTCCAGGATGGCCTTCCACAGTCTGATTACTCAGAGGAAAAATAAGCCTGGGCAGATACATGGAGCCGTTTCTCTATTCTTTCCCACTTGTTAGGAGGTAGTTAAAAGCAGATAAAACTTCTCATTGAAGACCTTTACTTTGAGTGCAGCAAGACTTTGTATTTACCCTGCCTGCCAAATGGGTAAAATTCCCAAACTGTGGTGTCATTAAGTGAATCAGTTTGTATAATAAGGAACTTCGTTATACAGAAGACCTGGCACTCTGCCTAGTGCACAGTCAGTGCTCAGTAAACATTTGTTAAATGAATATAAGCATTAGAGAATTGGACCCGCGTTCTCCCATTGCTCGAGGGCAATGTTGTTCCGAGCTTTTTTATCTTTATTTCTACTTTCTCTGCTCATCAGGTCGTGCGGTTTTTCAGTGGATTGCTATTAAATTTTGCAAATGTTTGTACCCGCTGTTTCATAGTTCAGAATAAATTCTTAGCTCCATGGAACTATCCCCATATCCTTCATCACACGTTTAAAGAGACTGAAGGATTTCTACAGCCATTGTTAAGCATATTCTGAGTGAGGTAGATTGGAGGGCTGGGCATGCTAAGCTTAAATGACCTTGGCTACATCTGGCCCGTATTTCACAAGAGAACTCTACAGTTCAGAGAGGGTGATCAACTTGTCCAAGGTTGTTCGAGAAGCTATGACAGAACTGGGATGAAAGCCCAAGTCTGTCGACCTCAGTAGGATCTGATGACAGTAGGATCGGAGAGTATTACGTTACTCAAGTTATTTCGCATGCCTGTTCTGAAATCCTAGAGCTTACATCTCAGTCTGTAAAATATGACGTGTTGTCACTACTTCTACTGCCAGTAATCTTAAGCCATGGTAGTACTTCATTTGAAGAAATGGTATCACTGGATTTTAAAGCTGAAAAATCAAAATGATGAGGAAAAAAGCATATTTTGGTGGATCTGAAAATAGACATTCACTTTCCAGAGAATAACTTTCTCCTTTGCCTAACGATGTGTACCTCTGCTAGGGAGATAATGCTTACTCCAGAGCACCACAAAAAATAGATACTTTTGCAGAAACCAAACTAAAACGTATTGGATATTTGATAAAGCTATATGCTATTGAATAGTGCTGGCCACGTTTGTTGGGCTAGAAACGAACATGGAACCAAACTGATAGGAAAAGTGGGCAGGAGCCAAGTGACCACAAGACAACCATCTCTTACTTGTGTAAATAGAACATACTAATTTTCAATGGAGACTATTCTAGTTTTTCTATAATTTGCATCATTTAAAAATTATTTCCCAGAAGGATTATTTACCAAATGATCAAGGACACCAAACCTAAATGAGCACGTAATGTGTTGTAATTACAGAGCTCAAAGAACTGAGTGTTTTTATTCTCGATGGGTCAGATTCCCTCGCATACCAGGATCTGGTTCACAAAGGTGATGCAGCACATCACACGACTGCACATGTGCTAAATATAGACAACCAAGACCTAGATACCTTCCATATATTTTAAAAGGAATGTAAAACATTCTTACATAGAATGTGCTTCAGCTAGATAGCACAATCAATTATAAACATGTTCTAGATTTTATAATGTAATTCTCAAAACAACTCTTTTTTTAAATAAATAAATTTATTTATAAAAAAAAGATTTGCATGCATGTCAACTCCTCTACCACTGTGCCCCCTCCCCCAGGGCAGGAGGCTTCTCTGTATCCACTGTGCCTGGCCCAGGTGGAAAGTAGGACGTCAGTAAATGTTTTTTAAATGAACAAATCCAGATAGGGCATCCACCAGCGTTGGAAATTCCAAAAGACAAAATTAAAGGCACCAAAGACAAACGGACAGATGTGAACAATGTGAACAACTTATGTCACCATTGGCTCCCTGGTCCTCTGCTCCAGACACTTCGTTATCTAAAGGCTAGACGTTCAACGATCTAGGCCATGGCTGTCGGCTTGGTTCTGCGTGTGGAATGAAATAGGGGAGAGAGAATACGGAGGCCCAGAGAGGAGAGCCGCAGAAGGTTTGGGGACAGAAATGGAAGTCCCAGCCATCAAGGTTACAAGTTTACACAAGAGAGAGCCTGGCTGCCTAGACACCTGAGAAACAGCAACTGTTTAAATGGCAGAGGTGCTCAGTGCTTCTTCAGCCGCATTAGGAGACATCCTCTTCTTTGACAGCATCCCTGATCATGCGTAACAGAGGGCTTGGGGTGTAACCTGTGCTCTGCTCAACTCTGAGGACGTGGGGTTTGTCATTCTGCTGCAGCAGCAAAGGGAAATTAGTGGTGCATTTCAGTAATAGGCAGATTATTATGTCACAGGGGATGTGCAGTGTCTTTGCATCTTAGAAACAGTATCTTCAGACTCACATTGCAGCCTCTGCTGATGTGCTCACAGCTGTGTAGGGACCTCAGTGGCAGAATATCTGCTGGATATTCAAATTAAGAAGAAAAAGTGTTTAAAAATTTATTTTGAACTTGAGATTCAGGTAGTCCCAGCTGAAATCTTAGTGGTTAGCCATAGCTACATTTGGAAAAAACTAGGTTTAATATATTTAACCTGGTTGGATATTACTAGTAAATTGATACATATTTCAGCAAAAGAAATATTGCAAAGTACGTTTGTATAAATGTTTCTTAAAATGTTATTTTTTGCAACTCTGACAATCTGTGTATGTTCAGTTGCACACCCCACCTCTACCACAGTGCAAAACAGGCACAGTTACACTTTCAGTTATAAAAGAATAAGTTTTGGGGATCTGATGTACAGCATGGTGATTGTAGTTAACAATACTGTATTATGTACTTGAAAGTTGCTAAGAGAATAGATCTTAAATGTTCTTACCACAAAAAAGAAAGGGTATTTCCATACGAATTGTAAAATTTTTTGTTCTAATTCTGTGAAGAATGCCATTGGTAGTTTGATGGGGGAATGCACTGAATCTGTAGATTGCTTTGGGTAGTATAGTCATTTTCACAATATTGATTCTTCCAATCCAAGAACATGGTATATCTCTCCAACTGTTTATGTCATCTTTGATATCTTTCATCAGTGTTTTATAGTTTTCTGCATACAGGTCTTTTGTCTCCTTAGATATGTTTATTCCTAGATATTTTATTCTTTCTGTTGCGATGGTAAATGGAATTGTTTCCTTAATTTCTCTTTCTGATTTTTCGTTTAGTGTAGAGGAATGCCAGAGATTTCTGTGCATTAATTTTGTATCCTGCAACCTTAACAAATTCACTGATTAGTTCTAGTAGTTTTCTGGTGGCATCTTTAGGATTATCTATGTATAGTATCATGTCATCTGCAGACAGTGACAGTTTTAATTCTTCTCTTCCAATTTGTATTCCTTTTATTTCTTTTTCTTCTCTGATTGCCATGGTTAGGACTTCGAAAACTATGTTGAATAAGAGTGGCGAGGGTGGACATCCTTGTCTTGTTCCTGATGTTAGTGGAAATGCTTTCAGTTTTTCACCATTGAGTATGATGTTCGCTGTGGCTTTGTCATATATGGCCTTTATTATGTTGAGGTAGGTTCTCTCTATGCCCATTTTCTGGAGAGTTTTTATCATAAATGGATGTTGAATTTTGTCAAAAGCTTTTTCTGCATCTATTGAGATGATCATATGGTTTTTATTCTTCAATTTGTTAATATGGTGTATCACATTGATTGATTTGTGTATGGAAACACAAAAGACCCCGAATAGCCAGAGCAATCTTGAGAAAGAAAAATGGAGCTCAAGGAATCAGGCTCCCTGACTTCAGACCATACTACAAAGCTACAGTAATCAAGACAGTATGGTACTGGCACAAAAACAGAAATATAGATCAATGGAACAGGAGAGAAAGCTCAGAGATAAACTCATGCACATATGGTCACCTAATTTACGACAAAGGAGGCAAGAACATACAATGGAAAAGAGACAGCCTCTTCAATAAGTGGTGCTGGGAAAACTGGACAGCTACATGTGAAAGAATGAAATTAGAACACTCCCTAACACCATACACAAAAATAAACTCAAAATGGATTAAAGACCTAAATGTAAGGCCGGACACTAGAAAAGTCTTAGAGGAAAACATAGGCAGAACACTCTATGACATAAATCACAGCAAGATCCTTTTTGACCCACCTCCTAGAGAAATGGAAATAAAAACACAAATAAACAAATGGGACCTAATGAAACTTTAAAGCTTTTGCACAGCAAAGGAAACTATAAACAAGATGGAAAAGACAACCCTCAGAATGGGAGAAAATATTTTCAAATGAAACAACAGACAAAGGATTAATCTCCAAAATATACAAACAGCCCATAGAGCTCAATATCAAAAAAAACAAACAGTTCAATTAAAAAATGGGCGGAAGTCTTAAATAGACATTTCATTAAAGAAGAAGACATACAGATGGCCAAGAGGCACGTGAAAAGCTGCTCAACATCACTAATTATTAGAGAAATGCAAATCAAAACTACAATGAGGTTTCACCTCACACTGGTCAGAATGGCCAGGGTGTGGTGAAAAAGGAATCCTCCTGCACTGTTGGTGGGAATGTAAATTGATACAACCACTATGAAGAACAGTACAGAGGTTCCTTAAAAAATTAAAAATAGAACTGCCATATGACCCAGCAATCCCACTACTGGGCATATACCCTGAGAAAACCATAAATCAAAAAGAGACATGTGCCACAATGTTCACTGCAGCACTATTTACAATAGCCAGGACATGGAAGCAACCTATGTCTATCGACAGATGAATGGATAAAGAAGATGTGGCACGTATATAAAATGGAATATTACTCAGCCATAAAAAGAAACAAAATTGAGTTATTTGTAGTCTATGGACCTAGAGTCTGTCATACTGAGTGAAGTCAGAAAGAGAAAAACACTGTATGCTAACACATATATATGGAATCTAAAAAGAAAAAAAAAATGGTACTGATGAACCTAGTGACAGGGCAGGAATAAAGACGTAGACATAGAGAATGGACTTGAGGACACGGGATGGGGGAGGGAGAAGCTGGGGCAAAGTGACAGTAGCATTGACATATATACACTACTGAATGTAAAATAGACAGCTAGTGGGAAGCAGCCGCATAGCACAGGGAGATCAGCTCAGTGCTTTGTGACCACCTAGAGGGGTGGGATAGGGAGGGTGGGAGGGAGGCTCAAGAGGGAGGGGATATGGGGACACGTGTGTGCATATGGCTGATTCGCTTTGTTGTACAACAGAAACTAACACAGTATTGTGAAGCAGTTATATTCCAATAAAGACCTATTTTTTTTTAAAAAGGGTAATTATGTAAGGAGATGAGGGTGTTAGCCAATGCTATGGTGATAATCATTTCTCAATATAATGTGTATCAAATCAACACACACACCTTAAACTTTCACAATGTTATATCTTCATTATGTATCTCATACAAAAAAATTTGAAAACTAAAATAAAATGAAAACAGGTGTACAGTTAAAATTGATGGTTTCTTATCTTGGGTCATTGCAAGATAAGAGATAATAATTTAGTTTCTTAAAAATTTTAGTTACATCACACACATACACACACACACACATCTGACCAAATATAATGGTCACACATCCACTGTTTAGAGTGTGTTTTGTGAAAACTTAGGGAGCTATACCAATGTAATGTAAGCATTTTTAGTATGGAAAAATTAAAATGGAACAAAAGAAAACTAAAAGATAGGTCCTATAAGATTACCTGGCTTACTTGAAAAACCAGATTTTATATATATATAATACGTATAATATATATATAATGTATTATTTGACAAACATTTAATAATTTACATAAATCCTATTGATAAATACTATATAATTACTCGAGTGAAAGAAGGGATTCAGAATCAGGAGGGTGAAAGTTGTACTGCCTTAATTTTTCACAACTGTCACATTCACTTGGACTTTTATGATCGTGTTTGTAAACAAAATATATGGGCTTGGGTTTTATTTGGCAGATTTTTTTAAAATAGCAAAACATTATTTACCTTTAAGAACTACATTAAATGTTGCTACTTCCTGTTTTAAGGAGATGTTTATCAGGCATGCCAACGTGGTTAAAGTGAGGTGAAGTGAGGGACTCTATTGTAGTATAATGAGTCACATTATTTCTAGACGTTAGTTATCCGTAGGAAAACATTTCCATTATTTCATGAGATAGCCTCGCCAGAAGTGAAAACACAGGGAAGCAAAAGCAATTTTTTACACTCCTAACTTACAAATTGGAACATATTACCGAAGTAAATGAGACTGCTATTTCCGATCAAGTAGTCCGCCTTCATCACCTGGCAGCGCCTCTGTTACTGACATGGGTACATTTAGGAGGCATTATGATCACAATTTACACATTCTGACTGCACATGGCGTGGAATTTTACGCCAAGCCCTTTTGCCAGTGTTCCAAATGATCAGTTAGGACCCCTTGGACAGCTTTATTCACTGTTTAAGTGCCAAGTTTAAATGGATCATATGCTTAACATTACTTTAATGTTGGCATTTCTACCTACTCCTTAATTTGTTATTTGCAGAACATTGGAAACTTCTGTCCTACTCCTCTGTTCCTCTACACTGTGTAAATGGAACTGAGGCCTCTAGTTTCTTCTCATTACAAGGAGCCCATTTATGCTTATAAGTTGTGTCCACCCTCCACAGGAACTCACTCATTACTCTGTGTTTCTGAACTATGCAGTTTGGGTAAGTGAGAGAAGGGCCTGGGAGATTTCTAGATTCCTGCTGATACTGGCACACGTACACTGCTAGTGTGTGGTTCTGCTCCCTTGCTGGTGGTTTGTTTAAATTGCTTTGTGAAGAGAATTCCACGGCACTCATTTCAATTCAGGAGAGACCCAGATTACCTTCAGTTACTCCAAAACTCGTTAGCACTTTGGAGTGGAGAAAATAGAAGTACAAGACAAAGTACTGATGTTTTAAGATTTGAGGGGTCCAGACAAGGGTCCTCTCCCATTTAACCCATGTCCCTTTAGTGGGTCCAGGAGGGCTGTGCCATTGGAGGATTTCAAAATATCCTAGAGGTTCCTGGTGACTCGGCAGTTCCTTCAGAAACACTCTTACGGATGCTAAGCATCCGTTAATGCAATAGGTAAACGAGAACCAGGGTGTGGATACCCTCAGAAGCAAGTTTAGCTCTGAGGCTGAATGTATTCAATCTAAGATGCACATGGATTGAAAAGGGAGGAGAATAGAGATTATAATGTTTCAAGGTAAGACTTTAGAGATATTTTGCTCTTTTATTGGGCTGATTTGGGTTTTCCCCCAGAGCCTGTAGGCACCCAGATTCCCTCACCTCTGCTCACGTGGCCGCCTTCTGCAGAAGAGTTTGAGAACAGGTCCTGAATGATACTGGAACCACTTTTCGGCTGGAGGTCAGTGAGTAGCATAGCCCAGATTCCCACTCCCGGCAATGATGGAGGAATGGGCTAAATTTACTTCTTGATTATAAACAGCTATAAAAAGTAGATACACTGTATAAAACAATTGATTTTGGACAACAGGCAGCTCAAGACTGTGACCCCGGGCAGAAGTAAAACCTGCGAGGCCCCCTGTGAGTCTTCGTCTCTGCACATCGAGTCCACTGTCTCTCTCACCTCCAGAGGTGGACCAGGGCAAGAACATGAGTGGAGGCCCACAGCCCCCCTCTCTAAATATTTAAAGGTTATGAATAAAGCTAATATGCTGTCAAAGGAAAGATGCTGTACCCCCCCCCACCCCCATTTTAATATACATCATTAGGACAAAAGAAACGTATATTGATCTTGCTGCTGGTTACAAAGGTATTTTCAGTTTGAGAAAATCATCAAGTTGTACATTAGGATCTATGTAGTTTTCTAATTAGGTTGATTCATATGAAATTGCTTTTGGGCTGCAAAAATGGTGATCACGCAAATAAAAATTTAAAGTATTTTAAAAAATGGTGATCACATGGTTCAACTTTGTATATATATGGTTTTTATAAGAATAAATGTCTGCAAAGTATAAAAGTTTACTGAATTTAATGATTGAAATCATCCCAAGTATTTTTTAACACAATGTAATGAAATTAGGTATCAATAAGGTAATGAAAATGGGAAAATTCACAAACATGAAGACACTAATGTACTCCTAAGGAGAGTGGGAATGAATAACAAGCTTGTTTTTTTAAATTGTTTATGACCTATTGTGATATGTTTTTTAAAATAGAAATGGTTTAATGAAACACAACTTGGTCTTTCATCCTGGTACAGCTAGCTTCTAAGATACTTTCTTCAGGGAGATGGATGAAGCTTTAGAAAATCTTAGAACACATGAAATTTCCAGATAGCTCTAGATTTAAAAAAATTCTCTAGCCATTGACAGGAAAAGAGGAGCTCACTTCTTCAAAATGTCTATTCTTTCTGTAGTCTCTATGTGCATTTATTCTCTCTGTAATACCTCCTTTTTTCCCATAGTAATTAAGATGCTTTATTAACTCTGGACCATAATAAAACTGCTATATTATTCTTTCTGATCTCTTATTCATCCTAAGTGACTTCCATATCACAAATGTGAATAATAGACTGCGCAATTCTGGAAAGAACTCTTATTTCTCTAATGAAATCTTTCTCTCCGGTTAGAAAATATGTAATTTTAATTATTTATAACAAAGTTTTCTTTCAAAGGTAAATACCATGTCAAGGCAGTCATTTAGATGAAAAGGTCATCTTTACTTTGATAAGTTTGCTTTTGACAGAGGCAATGTCACCATTCTAGAAATTTATGTTCCAAACTATTTTATTTGTATAAATTGACAGGATGATTTCAATCACATTTATCTGTAAAATTCAATTAAAGTGACCATTATTAATATATAATCCCATGTATTACCACGTTAAGTGCACTTTTTTCTTTTTTTTTGTTTTGAATGTTTTAATCAAACAAGGACATTATTACAATAGTAAATTTAAGAACTATATAGGAAACTATCCTAGTGCACTTTTTAGCCTAGCTTCTCCATCTGTAATGGAGTCATTTATTTGTAGAATACAAAAATATCTATTCAGTTACAGTGGTAATGGAGTATTTTTCATAAATTTTACCTATATTGTAGTTTTGCCTTCTCTGCATAATCATATGTTTAGGTGATAAGTAAATCATGACATCAATAACATTTATTTCTTATCACACAAAACATATCTCTGATTAACACTGATGATAAAACCAGAGCTAGTTTATTTCAAGCCAGGGATAATTTTCCCAGTAAAAGTATCCTGTGAACAGAGGGTGAGTGATGGCTTACATAACCAAGGGTATATTTTCTTCAAGAAATCTAGGCAATGTCACAGGAGAAAATGTCAACAGTCAAGCTTACCCACTGAGACTACACTCCTCCTTTGGAAAACACTTCTTATTTTTATAGCACTAAAGAAAACATTCTCCCATTTAATAGTGCAAATTATTTAAGTTAAGGAAAATCTTCTGACATCCTCCTCTGAACATTCTGAAGAGGACAAGCAAATGATCAGTTGGAATTCGGAAACTATTCTCACAGTATTTTCTCTTGTTAGCTGCAAGTGTTTGCAGGTATAGCAAAGACACAGTGCACACCGTAATATTTCCAGCAGACAGCCATCTGTCACATGAACAGAGAAATCCATGGAAACCTCACTAGGCTAAATTAATTCAAAAAGAGTCATGTACCACAGTGTTCACTGCAGCACTATTTACAATAGCCAGGACATGGGAGCAACCTAAGTGTCCATCGACAGAGGAATGGATAAAGAAGATGTGGCACATACATACAATGGAATATTACTCAGCCATAAAAAGAAACGAAATTGAGTTATTTGTCGTGAGGTGGATGGACCTACAGTCTGTCATACAGAGTGAAGTAAGTCAGAAAGAGAAAGCGGGGAGGGGGAAGGGGAAACTGGGATGAAGTGAGAGAGTGGCACTGACATATGTACACTACCAAATGTAAAATAGATAGCTAGTGGGAAGCAGCCACATTGCACAGGGAGATCAGCTCGGTGCTTTGTGACCACCTAGAGGGGTGGGATAGGGAGGGTGGGAGGGAGACACAATAGGGAGGGAATATGGGGATATATGTATACGTATAGCCGATTGTGTTATACAGCGGAAACTAACACAACAATGTAAAGCAATTATACTCCAATGTTAAAAAAAAAAAAAAATCCTATAGTTACCACATGTGGCTCTACAGTAGACAGACCATGAATATCCACATCTTTGTGGCTACTGAAAAACAAATTGACCCAAAACACAGATCTTTTCTCATCCTATATGCTTTCAGAAACATAAAACATGACTGCTTGGTTTTCAATTGAAATCTTGGCTCTATTTTATAATTTTCCCTGACCATGGATTCAATCTTATAATAAACTCTCATACATAGGAGATATTGTTTAATGTTTTGTGCTGTATGTAAACAGATTTTGTCTGCCAAAATTTTTTATTCTATATTACTGACACATAACCTTCATTCCTAATTATAATTGTAGAAATATGTTATATATTTAAATACAATTATAATATATATCAATATTAATAAAATATGTATTATATGTATTTCAGAAATTATGTTATATATATTTTTTATTTTCTTTCAATGTAAAGGTGGGTCCACATTTTCATGTCCTATTATTTATACAATTACACAATCATTTGTACAATTCAGATTAAAATAAGCTATTTTTTGTTCCCAGTAAACAGGATGCTATCACGGAATTCAGATTATTTTTTACAAAAATGTGAAAATATGAAAAATATGTCAAATGTCGATTCCCAAGATAGAAAAGGTTAAGTTCAGGTTTAAAGGACATTGCAGGAGTTACCAGCCCACTAGCATCATTTACCAAGAAGAAAACCAAGGAAGAGCCTCCTAAATTTGAAGTCAAGTGAATTATGGCACCATGGCAGGTTAAACACACACACACACACACACACACACACACACACACACACACACACAGAGGGAGAGAGGGAAAGAGAGAGAGATGGGAAGAGGGAAAGAGTAGGACAGTGAGAGGGGGAGAGGGAGGGAGAGACAGAGAGGGGGGAGTGAAACTGAGCAGGACCCTGTGGGGCTCCTGGGCACAGAAGCCTTTCCGTGTCCCCCGTTTCTTGTTTGTAGGGAACAGCCTCCAGCCTCTATGACCTTCCCTGAGTTCCAAAGGGCATATTTGAACAGTTGCTCATCAGGGAAGGGAGGGGATGCAGAGACAAGGGAGGAACAGCCAAGAAACAATAGTTCAGCCTTGGGGCAGGGTCCTGGTTCCCCCTCAAGGGATACACATAACAGTATCTTCAAGCCCTGTGCAGAACTAAAACCCCCAACAGATGGGTGACGTCAGCATTCTCCATTCCAGATTAAAGGAACCACAGAAGCTCATCAGATTACCTGAGAGCAGATTAAAGGACTGCAGGCCCTGCGCACACCCTAATCTTATCAGCAGCCCCACCCTTGAACAGATTGCTGTCAGACTCCTCACCAAATCCCCCTGGTTGGGACACACAGATTTTCAGGGGCACAAGCCTGCTGTGGCCCCCTTTGCCTGGCAAAGCAATAAAACTATTCTTTTCTACTTCACCCAAAACTCTGTCTCCGAGATTCAATTCGGCATCTGTGCACAGAGGCTGAGTTTTTAGCATCAAGAGGGAGGGAGAGGGGAGGGGGAGGGGGAGGAGGAATGGTAGGGGGCAAGGGGGAGAGTAGAAAGGGAGGGGGAGGGAGAGGGAGGGGAAGGGGGGGACAGGAGAGGGAGAGAGAGCCACTGCTAAATCACCTTTCACTTCTAAGTGCTGAGATTACAGATGATCCTTCAACTACACAATATTGAACAAGTGTGTGTGTCCACTTAGGAGTTTTCGATAGAATTACCAGGGTTAGTTGAATCCTTGGATGAAGAACTGCAGATACAGAAGACTGACTATAAGTTATACGTGGATTTTCAACTGCGTAGAGGGGTGGTGCCCCTAACCCCTGTGTTGTTCAAGGGTCAACTGTATTTTTTATTTTTATCTTACAAATTAGAGCCAAAATAACTTGGGCTGCATCTTCTCTCCATGGCACAACTTCTATCATCATAAGGCAACACAATTACAAGAATTTAATAAATAGCAGCACAACATGGGAATTTCTTGCCAGAAACATACTGCTTTTTGTATAGATAAGATCAGCCCTAAAGACCTTTGCAAGGCACTCTGCTGGGTAGGTACCAGGGAAAGTGAAGGCATTTTCTACTTTGACAACCTAGTGAGCAGGTAGGGGTCTATTTGGAGAAAGATACGATTAATTCACTTTTATCTGGACCTCAAAGTACACATAACAAAGTCACTAGTACAGACAGACGTGGAAAAGACACTGGATGGAAGTGATAGTACTGGGTTGGCCAAAAAGTTTGCTCAGGTTTTTCCGTATGATATGGCAAAACCTGAATGAACTTTTTGGCCAACCCAATAGTAAAAAAGAGGGTAAAAATGGGAAAGTACATTCCCACTTGGGACAGTTACATCCCTGGCATAAGATTTATTGAGGGAGAAAATGCTGGAAGGATAGGAAAGGGCAGAATATGAAACACCATTACTATTGTTAAAGGAAAGTCTAAGATTACAGTGCTGCAGAGGTGGGGTGCCACTCTAGGACCCTTTGTGTGAGGCCCCCTGTCCAGCAAACAACTGATGTCTCTGTCACTGTCTCTGGGCTCTGTCTTTGATCTCAAGGCTGGGCAACTATAAGGCTTGCAGATCTTCAGCCCAACACAAGCACGGGGCATTTCTAAGCCAACCTCTTTTTTGAGCACATACATAATTCTAAAATAAATACTCCAGGGCCGTAGACAATGACTATTCCCCAAATATACACCAGAGAGACAACTTTCCAAATTCATTTGGAAGAACGGGATTTTCTGACGGATGAAAGGATAAGAAGTATAATTTCTCTCACAGAGTTGTGTCAGTGAGAACATTCTGTTCTAAAGTCACATACCTTTTATCTTTGAATATTTATGTAAAAGACATATTATGTCATTTAAAGTTTGGCATTGAATTTCTTTCTTGTATTATGAATATTTAGACATATTAGTAAAATGGAGGTTCTAAATTCCCTACCAAACCAATGCAATATAGCAATGCCAATCAAAAATTTCTAGGAACATGCCCAAACTACATTATTCTTCCTGTGTTAAATACAGGCATTAAAACATAAGTACATGGTTTAAATTCTTAACATAAATTTCTCTCATGTAACCATGCTCCTAAGTTTTAAAATACTGGCTGTTTGAAGTTTGAAGTAGCAAACTTTGAGTTAGCACCTGTTATTTATAGGGCAGTGGGGTAAGTGCCAGAACTTCACTGAAGGCCACATCTGGCTTAAATCTACATTAACTCTGCAGTATAATTTTAATGATGCTAATTTCTGATGTTTCTCATCTTTTCTTATTCTCCAATCATTATCAAGTCTCCAGATGTGATGCTCTCTGGCAGACAAAAAAATAAATAAAGGGGAAAATGTGTGAAATACAATTTCTAAACCTAGAACTAGGGATTGGGTACATTTAGTTGAAGAGCCAGAGGTAGAGATGAGGTTAAAAAAACAGAAGTCAGGAAGAAAAATATAAGTGAATTTTTTCCTCTCAAGGTTCTTCTATGTAGTTTATCATTTGTGAAGTGTAGCTTAATAGGCACATTTCAAGGGAAGTGATATACAGTGAGACACCAGTGAGCCAAATGGTCCTGTGTGTGTACGTGTGTGTGTGTACATGTGTGTACATATGTATGTGTGTATATGTGTGCATGTACATATGTGTGTGTACCTGTGTGTGCACATGCACATAAATACATGACAATGACAGCTGACCTTCTGTCATGGTTGTATTAACCTTTCCTTGAGCTAATATTTTGTACCATGTTTATTCCCTACTGAATAAAATGGAATATATTTTTTCCGTAAAAGTTTGAGCCATATAGAACTTAAATGTTACCTATTGTATTTAGAAAATTTCATGGGGAAGCTTGATGGAGAAAAATCAAGTATAGAGACCAAGTTTCAGGTTTAATTAACTGGGTTAAGCTACACTTCACAAACTATAAACTACATAGAAGAACCTTGAGAGGGAAAAAAGTTCACTTATATTAATATTTTTCTTCCTGTCTTCAGTTTTCTGAAATTGAAATTTCAATTTCAGGTTTGAATTAAAGAGAGTGAAGCGATTTGTTTGAATAAGGCCATTGTTAGATTATACTAATCCAATATAATATCTGGAAACTCTGGGCCTTTTAGTAACTACTTTTATGGTCTAATAGACCATGATTAAATGGCTGACTGTTACATTTCACACTGTGAGTTACCTTCAGATTTTTCGTTGTGCTATGTCAGGAGAACTTAATTAACAGTCTGCATCTTGCCTTTCATCTCTGGTCCAGCCATGATGAAATCAGTTTAGTAATAACGGGCTCAAGCAAAGCTGGTCTACCTGAGGAGAGAGGTTGGGGCCTGGTGGAGGAAGTTCTCAGGTTACTCAGGAGTCAGGGTAAATGAATCAGCAAGAATTGACCTTGGGCGGGAGGGTGGTCTGTGGACACCTCTTCTACACTGAGCTGAATAAAGTCCTTCAGGAATTTTGCAACTCCATGGCCTGAAAAACAGTGTCCCGTTTCCCTTGGGCTACATGGACTGATGTAGGGCTTGGGAGAAGGGGTTCATCTCTTTAGGGGACAATGTCTTGTTTATACTCACAGATGGAAAGAAAAAAACAACTGAAGACTTAAGCCTGACATTTTGCCTCACATTTTTTCATGCATTAAAAACTTACGGTTTGGGGCTTCCCTGGTGGTGCCGTGGGGTTAAGAATCCGCCTGCCAATGCAGGGGACACGGATTCGAGCCCTGGTCCGGGAGGACCCCACACGCCGCGGAGCAACTAAGCCCGTGAGCCACAACTACTAAGCCCTCGCGCCACAACCACCAAGGCCCGCGGGCCTGGGGCCCAAGCTCTGCAACAAGAGAAGCCACCGCAATAAGCCCACGCACCGCAACAAAGAGTAGCCGCCGCTCGCTGCAAATAGAGAAAGCCCCAAGGGCAGCAACGAAGATCCAGTGCAGCCAAAAATAAAATAAAATAAATAAATTTTAAAAAAAATTCTAAAAAGAACGAAACAATAGTATGACTCAATAAAAAAAAAACAAAACTTAGGGTTAGGTTTAGAGTTAGGTTTAGTTTTTCTCGAACTTTAGAAGCTAGAAAACCGTTTCTATATATATATTTTAAACATCTTTATTGGAGTATAATTGATTTACAATGGTGTGTTAGTTTCTGCTTTATAACAAAGTGAATCAGCTATACGTATACATATATCCACATATCTCCTCCCTCTTGCATCTCCCTCCCACCCTCCCTATCCAACTCCTCTAGGTATTCACAAAGCACCGAGCTGATCTCCCTGTGCTATGAGGTTGCTTCCCACTAGCTATCTATTTTACATTTGGTAATGTATATATGTCCATGCCACTCTCTCACTTCATCCCAGCTTCCCCTTCCCCCTCCCTGTGTCCTCAAGTCTATTCTCTAAGTTTGCACCTTTATTCCTGTCCTGCTCTTAGGTTCTTCATATCAAGTGATCACCATGATCAAGTGAAGTTTATCCCAGGAATGCAAGGATTCTTCAATATACGCAAATCAATCAGTGTGATACACCATATTAACAAATTGAAGAATAAAAACCATATGATCATCTCAATAGATGCAGAATAAGCTTTCGACAAAATTCAACACCCATTTATGATAAAAACCCTCCAGAAAGTAGGCCTAGAGGGAACTTACCTCAACATAATATAGGCCATATATGCCAAACCCACAGCCAACATCAGCCTCATTGGTGAAAACCTGAAACCATTTTCACTAAGATCAGGATCAAAACAAGTTTGCCCACTCTCACCACTGTTATTCAACATTGTTTTGGAAGTTTTAGCCACAGCAGTCAGAGAAGAAAAAGAAATAAAAGGAATCCAAATGGGAAAAGAAGAAGTAAAGCTGTCACTGTTTGCAGATGACATGATACTATACATAGGGAATCCTAAATATGCTACCAGAAAACTTCTAGAGCTAATCAATGAATTTGGTAAAGTTGCAGGATACAAAATTAATGCACAGAAATCTCTTGCATTCCTATACACTAATGATGAAAAATCTGAAAGTGAAATTAAAGAAACACTCCCATTTACCCTTGCAACAAAAAGAATAACAGTATGGAGGTTCCTTAAAAAACTAAAAATAGAACTACCATATGACCCAGCAATCCCACTACAGCACATATACCCTGAGGAAACCATAATTCAAAAACAGTCATGTACCACAATGTTCATTGCAGCTGTATTTACAGTAGCCAGGGTATGGAAGTAACCTAAGTGTCCATTGACAGATGAATAAAGAAGATATGGCACATATATACAATGGAATATTACTCAGCTATAAAAAGAAACGAAATTGAGTTATTTGTAGTGAGGTGGATGGACCTACAGTCTGCCATACAGAGTGAAGTAAGTCAGAAAGAGAAAAACAAATACCGTATGCTAACACATATATATGGAGTCTAAAAAAAAAAAAATGTTCTGAAGAACCTATGGGCAGGATGGGAATAAAGACGCAGACCTACTAGAGAATGGACTTGAGGACACGGGGAGGGGGAAGGGTAAGCTGGGACAAAGTGAGAGAGTGGCATGGACATATATACACTACCAAATGTAAAATAGATAGCTAGTGGGAAGCAGCTGCATAGCACAGGGAGATCAGCACGGTGCTTTGTCACCACTTAGAGGGGTGGGATAGGGAGGGTGGGAGGGAGGGAGGGAGATGCAAGAGGGAAGAGATGTGGGATATATGTATATGTATAGCTGATTCACTGTGTTATAAAGCAGAAACTAACACACCATTGTAAAGCAATTATATTCAAATAAAGATGTTAAAAAATAACTGTAGTAGGAGAGCATTCTTCCCTTTGTCTGGGAAAGAAACTTCTTATTGAAAATTTAATATTGACACTGGTTAGTAATTATGGAATCTTTATACCTTATGTGGACGATCTCATTTAAGCGCTGTGATAGGTACCATTATCCTTGTTTTAGAGATCAAGAATATGAGGCTTAGAAAGATCAAGTAAATAGCCCAAAGTCACACAACTTAGCAGTAGTAAAGTTAATATTCAAACTCAGGTTTACCTAACTCTGAAACTCCAGATTTTAACCTCTGCAGATAGAGCCTCTTCACAATGACTGAGCCACCCAAATTTAGCACAGCCATGGGGATAAAAAATCATTCAAAGTTGCTACCTCAGATCATCCAAACAGAAAATTAATAAGGAAACACAAGCTTTAAAAGACACAATAGACCAGATAGATTTAATTTCTATTTATGGGACATTCCAACCCAAAGCAGCAGATTACACTTTCTTCTCAAGTGCGCATGGAACATTCTCCAGGATGGATCACATCTTGGTTCACAAATCGAGCCTCAGTAAATTTAAGAAAATTGAAATCATATCAAGCATCTTTTCTGACCACAACACTATGAGATTGGAAATCAATTACAGGGAAAAAAACGTAAAAAACACAGACAGATGGAGGCTAAACAATACGTTACTAAATAACCAAGAGATCACTGAAGAAATCAAAGAGGAAATCAAAAAATACCTAGAGACAAATGACAATGAAAACACGACAATCCAAAACCTATGGGATGGAGCAAAAGCAGTTCTTAGAGGGAAGTTTATAGCAATACAATCCTACCTCAAGAAACAACAAACATCTCAAATAAATAATCTAACCTTACACCTAAAAGAAGTAGAGAAAGAACAAACAAAACCCAAAGTTAGCAGAAGGAAAGAAATCAAAATCAGAGTAGAAATAAGTGAAATAGAAACAAAGAAAACAAGAGCAAAGATCAATAGAACTAAAAGCTGGATCTTTGAGAAGATAAACAAAATTGATAAACCATTAGCCAGACTCCTCAAGAAAAAGAGAGAGAGGACTCAAATCAATAAAATTGGAAATGAAAAAGGAGAAGTTACAACAGACACTGCAGAAATACAAAGCATCCTAAGAGACTACTACAAGCAACTCTATGCCAATAAAATGAACAACCTGGAAGAAATGGACAAATTTAGAAAGGTATAACCTTCCAAGACTGAACCAGGAAGAAATAGAAAACATGAACAGACCAATCACAAGTAATGAAATTGAAACTGTGATTAAAAATCTTCCAACAAACAAAAGTCCAGGACCAGATGGCTTCACAGGTGAATTCTATCAAACATTTAGAGAACAGCTAAAACCCATCCTTCTAAAACTCTTCCAAAAAATTGCAGAGGAAGGAACACTCCCAAACTCATTCTATGAGGCCACCATCACCCTGATACCAAAACCAGACAAAGGTACTACAAAAAAAGAAAATTACACACCAATATCACTGATGAATATAGTTGCAAAAATCCTCAACAGAATACTAGCAAACAGAATCCAACAACACATTAAAAGGATCATACACCATGATCAAGTGGGATTTATCCCAGGGATGCAAGGATTCTTCAATATATGCAAATCAATCAATGTGATACACCATATTAACAAACTGAAGAAAAAAAACCATATGATCATCTCAATAGATGCAGAAAAAGCTTTTGACAAAATTCAACACCCATTTATGATAACAATTCTCCAGAAAGTGGGCATAGAGAGACACCTACCTCAACATAATAAAGGCCACACACGAGAAACCCACAGCAAACATCATTCTCAATGGTGAAAAACTGAAAGCATTTCCTCTAAGATCAGGAATGAGACAAGGATGTCCACTCTCACCACTATTATTCAACATAGTTTTGGAAGTCCTAGCCATGGCAATCAGAGAAGAAAAAGAAATAAAAGGAATACAAATTGGAAAAGAAGAAGTAAAGCTGTCACTGTTTGCAGATGACATGATACTATACATAGAGAATCCTAAAGATGCCACCAGAAAACTACTAGAGCTAATCAATGAATTTGGTAAAGTTGCAGGATACAAAATTAATGCACAGAAATCTCTTGCATTCCTATACAGTAATGACGAAAAATCTGAAAGAGAAATTAAGGAAACACTCCCATTTACCATTGCAACAAAGAGAATAAAATACCTAGGAATAAACCTACCTGAGGAGGCAAAAGACATGTATGCAGAAAACTATAAGACAGTGATGAAAGAAATTAAAGATGATACCAACAGATGGAGAGATATACCATGTTCTTGGATTGGAAGAATCAACATTGTGAAAATGACTATACTACCCAAGGCAATCTACAGATTCAATGCAATCCCTATCAAACTGCTAACGGCATTTTCCACAAAAGTAGAACAAAAAATTTCACAATTTGTATGGAAACACAAAAGACCCCGAGTAGCTAAAGCAATCTTGAGAAAGAAAAACAAAGCTGGAGGAATCAGGCTCCCTGACTTCAGACTATACTACAAAGCTACAGTAATCAAGACAATATGGTAGTGGCACAAAAACAGAAATATAGATCAATGGAACAGGAGAGAAAGCCCAGAGATAAACCCACACACCTGTAGTCAACTGATCTATGACAAAGGAGGCAAGGATATACAGTGGAGAAAAGACAGTCTCTTCAGTTAGTGGTGCTGGCAAAACTGGACAGCTACATGTAAAAGAATGAAATTAGAACACTCCCTAACACCATACACAAAAATAAACTCAAAATGGATTAGAGACCTAAATGTAAGACTGGACACTATAAAACTCTTAGAGGAAAACATAGGAAGAACACTCTTTGACATAAATCACAGCAAGATCTTTTTTGATCCACCTCCTAGAGTAATGGAAATAAAAACAAAAATAAATAAATGGGACCTAATGAAACTTAAAAGCTTTTGCAAAGCAAAGGAAACTACAAAGAAGATGAAAAGACAACACTCAGAATGGGAGAAAATATTTGCAAACAAATCAAGATGCAAAGGATTAATCTCCAAAATATATAAACAGCTCATGCAGCTCAGTATTAAAAAAACAAACAACCCAATCCAAAAATGGGCAGAAGACCTAAATAGACATTTCTCCAAAGAAGACACACAGATGGCCAAGAAGCACATGAAAAGCTGCTCAACATCATTAATTATTAGAGAAATGCAAATCAAAACTACAATGAGGTATCACCTCACACCAGTTCGAATGGGCATCATCAGAAAATCTACAAACAACAAATGCTGGAGAGAGTGTGGAGAAAAGGGAACCCTCTTGCACTGTTGCTGGGAATGTAAATTGATACAGCCACTGTGGAGAACAGTATGGAGGTTCCTTAAAAAACTAAAAATAGAATTACCATATGACCCAGAAATCCCACTGCTGCGCGTATACCCAGAGAAAACCATAATTGAAAAAGACACATGCACCCCAATGTTCATTGCAGCACTATTTACAACAGCCGGCTCATGGAAGCAACCTAAATGCCCATCGACAGACGAATGGATAAAGAAGATGTGGTACATATATACAATGGAATATTACTCAGCCATAAAAAGGAACGAAACTGAGTCATTTGCAGAGACTCTGATGAATCTAGAGACTGTCATAGACAGTGAAGTACGTGAGAAAGAGAAAAACAAATATTGTATATTAACGCATATATATGGAACTTAGAAAAATGGTACAGATGAAGCAGTTTGCAGGGTGCAAATAGAGACACAGATGTAGAGAACAAACGTATGGACACCAAGGGGGGAAAGTGGCAGGGGGTAGGGATGGTGGTGTGATGAATTGGGAGAATGGGATTGACATGTATACACTGATGTGTATAAAATGGATGACTAATAAGAACCTGCTGTGTAAAAGAATAAAATAAAATTCAAAAATTAAAAAAAAAGGAAAAAGAAAATATAGATTCACCGTAAAAAAAAAGTTGCTACCTCACAACGTAGTAGAAGAAACAGGTTTATAAACAAATAGATTGATATATTAAAGCTATACCTAAATGTCTGGGAGCTTGGAAGAGGGAGTGATGGATGAAAACTGTGGGGTTTGAGGGACATTTCACACTGAGAATATTTGGAGCATTTTTATGGTGTCTATCTTGGGGAAGCAATTGTTTCATTCCTCTCTGAAAACTGATATCCAGGGAGGCACTTTCTGCTTTTGACTTACCCTTTGTAAGGTAAGGATATGCAGTACATGTTCATAGAGAAGGTTTGATAGACACAAAGTGTTGATTCTAAAAACCGGCTCATGTTTTAAGGTTTGTTGCCAAATTGCCAGAAGCAGGGTCGGGCCTTATGGAGAACGTGTGATGTATTGGCTGCTGTGGACCAACAGTGACTGATTCACCTGACAACATGTAGATCAAATCCTGGGAAGATGGGAGCGTGAACACGTGCAAGCTCCTTTTTACCACCAGTGCAAATTTCTGTGTGTGTGTGTGTGTGTGTGTGTGTGTGTGTGTTACCTGCTACAGGAGGCTTTTATTAACTTTGCAATTTGGAAAACATCATATCATGAAAATTTAAACAGAAGAGCTCAATGGAAGCAATTTAAAAACCATGCGAACTTGAAATTAAACAGGCAGTAAAGAAGGACAGAGGGTCAGAGCTGAGGAAAGAGTGAGTAAATCCTTTGATTTACCTCCCTCATCTCCGCCAGAACTCTATTTACCGTTTTCCAAAGGTTATCTCTAATTCTAATTGCCTGTTTGCATCCTGTCCTTCTGAGAAATTGGAGCAGCAGATGCCCTTTCGGTGAACATAACATGCCTTCTGTGTAATCAGGTTGGCTGTTGTGCTGACACCGGGGGTCTGGAGCTAATTACAGATGTACCATGGGCGGAGGGAGCAGACAGTTCAGAGCTGGCATTTGAATATTAATCAGTTTAATGAAAGCAGAACTCCAAAAGTTGTCACTTTCACAAACGGCACCCCCAATCGTCCTTAATTCAAAGAGAGAAGTTGTTCAGGCTGTTCAAAAACAAGTCCCAGCCTATCCCATGTAGATTTGTGTAAAAAATAGTCATTAAATGTATCAGGGAAAGTTTAAGGATAACACACAGTCTCATAAGGCGGCGCGTGGGGATCATTTCCAGCTCTCATTCTCGATGCCCCCTTCTCGTCATTGTAGCTTGTGGAAGAGCTAATCCCGGATGGAAGCATCAGGTGGAGAGGCAGAAACCCAGCATCTCACAGTATCTCCTGTGCTACCAAAGGAAAGACCAGCAGCAGCAAGTGTCTGTGTTCACTAACAATGATCCTAAAGCAAGAAACAGATGCACCAACAAAAGTCCTGAGCCTGTGCACAGAGAAAGGCTGCTGGGACAGTGGGGTGGAGTGGTTCCTTTCGCGACACTGGTTGAGAACTGTCCTCAGGGAGAAGAGTGGTCGCGATGCCATCCCCTCCTTGTATCCTTTATAACGCATTTTCTAATACATTTTTGAGTTCATTGAAGACTCACAGGTGCCTCCCGTGAGCGAGCTTTGGTACCACCCATGGTCTTTACTAGTTTGATTTGTCGTCTTTAATAAATGCTCTTGTCATCTTCACAAATCCCACTTTAAAGACCCTGCTCTATAGTCCATCATCTAAATAAGTAGAATGGCAATTAAAAGTCAAGGTGAGAGCCTTAAGTAAGAAAAACTCTGACCTCCTTACTGTAAGCAGCTCCTTTGCCCCTTTTCTGTTTCTTCATCCCTGTTTTCCTTAGACCTTAGTCATAAAGATGAGATCATCAGGCAACATTTAACATAGCTCCTAGTTTCTGCTTTTCTAAATATACACAACACCTTACCTAACCTGTTGGTTCCTTTCCTGGATGAGAACGAGTAAGACCGGAGAATTAAGTAGTTAAAGAATGACTGACTCTCTACCCCTAGCTTCTTCCCCTTAGCAAATTTGCGGGTGGACCCTGCGGGGGCAGGTAGACCCTGTGGGCAAGACGCGTCCCAAGGAAGATGGGGAGGAGTCGGCAGGCCTGCACACAGCAGAAAAATGATGGAGAATCTGACCTCCTGCCTTAATGATTAACTGAGATGGTTTCCCCTTTTTCCCTTTAAAAGCAGTCATGGCTGAGCAGAATCTTGGGAACTGGTCTCTGGACATGAGTCCACCATCTCCCCAGATTGCCTGCTTTTCTGAATAAAGTCCGTCCTTCTCTACCGAATCTTGCCTCTCGATTTATTGGCTGTTGAGTGGTCTTTTTCTTTCTTTTCTTTTCTTCCTTCCTTCCTTCTTTCTTTCTTTTTCTTTCTCTTTCTTTTTCTTCTTTCCTTCTTTCCCCTTCCTCCCTCCCTTCCTCTCTTTCTCTCTCTTTCCTTCTTTCTTTCTGTCTTTTGCTTTTTTTGAGTGTTCCTCATCCTCCCAACACATTTTCTGCTGAAGGCCTTAGAACTAAAATCACAGTTCTATCACTAGTAAAACAAATGATGTGTTTTGAGCATTCACTTTAGAGTCAAGAGTTCAAGATCATGTTTCCTTCCCTTTAACAGTTTATGTTTCCCTGAGTCTAGAGATAACATCTGTAGAATGTGTTGTGACACAAATGTTTTTCATAAATGCAGAAGTTAGAGAAACATAAATCAAAAATTACTTTCTAATACAAATCAATCATCCCGATTACCCGGTAAAAATCGAGAAAAGGAAAAGTCTTTATTAACGACTTCTCCAGGAAGAGGTGACATAACCCATCACAGCCATTTAGGGATAGAGATTTTAAACAGCAGCTGCCTCGTACTTAGCTAGTGTGTACTTATTAAAGAGTAATCATTCTGCTTTTCAATGTTTTTGACTCCAGAGAGCTAGAGCACACTGGGGAAACCACAACAGCTTGTACTGTCAGAGAGCTGTTCTGGGAGTACCATGGAGAGATCTGATATTGCACCTTTTTCCCAAACATTAGAGTAAACAAAACGCAGGATGTCAGTATTGATATGTCAGTCTTTTACAGTGTATCTTGCCTCTATGGTTATAGACTGGATGACAGAAGTGAATACAGTAAAACCAAGTAAAGTGCAGTTTTGAGGGTGACCGGCAATTGAAGTTATAGGTAAGTCTTTATATGGAATGGATTTGTTTTCACACCAGGAATTTTTTTTCCATTCCAGTACATGTGCTGCTTATTAATGAATTCCAATCTATTAAACTTTAAGCATATAAAACTGTTCCCTCTTTACCTTCTGAATGAAAGCCTGTTGAATTTAATTCATATTGATCTCAGCTTCACAGTTAGAATGTTAACAGTATGGTGAAAAAATTCTAACGACGGACTTTTATTCCTCAATGCTACCTGCAGTTTACTTGACGATATATCACCCACCAACGCCAGAGTTTTCCTTTGACTCTGGAAGATCAATGATATAGTTGCTTGACTATGTTCTCCTCTTTGTAAAGAAGAGGTGATGCCACTTCAAGGAGCACAACTGAGGGAGTGAGATGCAAAATAACCACACTTTTAACTGTAGTTTAGTGAAAAAAATGCACCTGTGCATGAAGGGGTGATAAGGTTGTTTCTATTTTGATCTTTCTTGATTCAGTAGTTTAGTCTGCCCTAATTCCATGAGGGCAGAGCCTGAGGGGATTACACCCCAGGAGAAACCATGGTCAAAGGCTCTGCCCCTCCACCTCTCTCAGCTCCTCAGCAGAACAAAAGGAGAACAAAATAAATCATTGTCAAAGTATCACTAACAAATTTGTATCTATATTGATCTATATATTATCTACCTACCTACAATCTATTTATCTATCTGTATCTCTCTCCATATGATATAACCATAATATGAGGGGTATATAAAATGGCAAAATGTGTTGCTCTAAGAAGTATGCAACACAAAAATAAATGCACAGTACAGTGAAATGTACTCTACATTGAGTATATTTATATTTATCTGACTTACAGTAATTACCTTAATCAATGCATATTTTTTGTTACATAAAAACAACAACTAACAACCAAAGAAGAATGTGACATTGAGATTGAAGGGGTTCGGAATGAGTCTCCCCAAAATGTGCCACTTTGGCGTGTGGATTATTTTGAGCTGAATACAATCAAGGTCCAAAAGACTCAGGAAGAACTTTTAACCTCTCACTTAATTGCCTAAACGAATTTAGACAGGGGGCCTGGCTCAGATACAGAGATAACTTTATCTGAATGCCCGATCTGTGTGGCAGGGCAAACATTTAATTACCAAACATCTGCTCTTCTTATCGTCCTGTGACTCACCTTCCTCCCCTTGGAAGCCCCAGGCCCCTGTCCCTTCCCTTAGCTCAGGATGCCATATAAGCCTCAGATGCCAGACTTGCCTTTGGCTCTCATGGGACTCCCGTATATATAACAAATTTTTTTTCTCCTGTTAATCTAATGTCAATTTAATTATTAGACCAGCCAAAGAACCTGGAAGGTTAGAAGGTAAATTTTTCCTCGCCAACAAGATCATATAAATAAACAGTTCATCGTAATCAATAAGGCATTTGAAACCCTTAACTGGAAATTAATATCTGTGACATAAATCATAGAGAATTCTAATTAGTTATTGATTCTATTTTATTGTGTAAATCAATACTGTCCTCCAACAAGTCTCTGGCAATGTTTTCAGAAATTTAATGCATTCTGGTATTTTTTGTTGGGTGCTTATGACATTATTTCTGAAGTTATCAGTCTAAATCTTAATGCTACCTTCAGAGAAAAGTTTTCTGTATGTTACCGTGAAAACCACAGTCTTTTATTTGCTGGGATTACAGACCGACACCTTGTCAGAACCCAAAGTTTTCAGTACAGTGGTTCCAATCCATTTCCAATTTATTTCTGTTAACATCTCGCTTTCTTTTTGCTTAGAAATTTAACTGTTTTTATTCTCTTATTCAAATATTCCATAGTTTTAGTTTTCTTCTATTGAATATCAATATTTACATATATATGTTTATGTTTAAATAAAAACAACCTTACGTTAAAGGCATATTTTCAAATTATTTCTAATCCCCAGAACAAGCAAGATAAACTTTACAAGATCATGACTCAGGCGATTTTAGTGTGTGGTTACTGGCATTTGTGGACAGAAAAAACAGAATGGAAGCACGTCTCCTCTTTCTGACTCATGAAACTGTCAAAGCAGTTCCCCTCCTTTTCTCAATCCTCTAATCCTTGTGCCATTACAGATTTTCTCATACAAATAAATAATACAAAAAGATAATAATGACCTATTAAATACAGGTAGCCAAGTTGGTGATAAGAGGGTTCATTTAAAATATAAAATGCAATTATACCACACATCAAATCCCATTATTCTAGGTTTGAAACTCTGGCAAGCAAATACTGCTTTAAAAATACACTATTTCAGTTTGCTTGTTACAGAATTTTTTTTTTTTGTCAAAATATTTAGTGTTGTTAATATGAGCAAAAGTTAACATATGAAAAGAAAAATATTCTGAAAGGTTATGATGGCCATTCCTTCACCAGATATTTATTGGGTACCTAGTATGTTCAAGCCTATTATGCTCAAAAAAGGTTTGATGAGTGTTTTCAGCTGTGTTTTTTTAGCCTTATTTTTCTTAGTTCCTGCTTCCTCCTGTCTTGGTCAGCTGTTAGTTTCTTGCAGCTGAATATTTTATCTGAAGGTTAAGTTTATGAATTTAGGACAAAAGGGAAAAAATAGGAAGTTCTGAGTTCTGCTGCTGTTGATCAAATACCTGCTCTCTGTTCCTCTGATTCATCCGCTAAGCAGTCAGTCAACGCTTTATCATTAGGAAAAATACAGAAGCAACATACTTACACTTGTCTCCTTCTGCCCTGCACCCTCCCATATGGTTTCTATGTCAAGGCTTTGGCTAAACCTTAAAACTATGAGTAGGTTCATGCAGCATTTCATTGCAGAGCTGGAAATCAGCCTCCTGAACCGATATTCAATCCTATTATGGCAACAAAATGCTAAGAAAGAAATCCTTTGTAAAACAGAGCATGAAACAGACCCTGGTATTAGCTACTTTTAGCTTCGGATAATATGTTTTCTATAATGTTTTAGTCAAATTCCTGTGCCAAAGCGGGTCCTCAGTCCTTGGTGCTCTTTGGGATAATTTTTACCATGAGTCTATGAAATGATACCTTTAGCAAAGCCACGGTAAATCTCAGAGCTCCCAATGTGGCCAGTGACAGCTGATAAATGGAAATGGAGGAAAAGCAAGCAATGCAAATACAAAGCAATATGCATGGCCCGTGGTCCACCTGTAGGAAGCTAAAGGCGGTGCTTCACGGTTACTTGCCTTGCAAACTGTAGATTTCTCCAACGCTGTTCTGCCGAGTGATGTGATGCCAGTACGCGCTGCGGGGGAGAGATACTGATTTGGACAACGCCATTGGTTCAGTCAAGCTTGTCTGAAGCTAAAAGAAAAAGATAATGTGTGTTAGGCTTTATTTAAAATATTAAACTGAAACGTGCTCTTTTAAAAGTTCAGGGTTAAACGTGGCTGACATAATAGAATCTGTTACAGATTCCTGCATTATCTGCTGTTTCAAGATACCATTTTGTTTTTTTTTTTGGGAGGCGGGTGCGTGGTGCGCCGTGTGGCTTGCAGGATCTTAGTTCCCCGATCAGGGATTGAACCTGGGGCCACTGAAATGAAAGCACTGAATCCTAACCACTGGACTGCCAGGGAACTCCCAAGATATCATTTCAAAAAAAGGGAAATCATGACTTAAAAAATATGAAATGAACACTTGTAAACAATTAATCTCACTCATTAATTAAGAAGGGAACAAAAAGATGGTAGACTGATTCCAAGGAGAATTCAAAGGGCTTATAGCCGATCAGGAACGCTGGTAAATAGCCACAGCAATAATCAATTACATTCCATCAGACAAGTTTATTTGCATCTCTATAAGCAAGAATTACCTGCACTATCGGCTTTCTACAATTTATTGAATTGTAAAATAACTCAAAAAAATGGAGGTGCAAGCCCTTTCAGAAGCAGATACCCCCAAATGGTGCCAAACACAAGATACCATTTCTTTTTCACCCATTTCATTGTCTGTTGGGCTGCACCCCACAAGCCTACAAGCCCTGTGCTTGCCCAGCTTCAAGACCGAAGAAAGAGCCCGGAGCTGGCAACAGAGACATCAGTGGTTTAACGGATGGGGGAGCTTACATGTCTGAAGTAAGGTCCTGGAGGGACACCGTACCATGTGCCGGTGCAAGGAGGGCAGGATGAGGCAGGACATGGCGGCAGTCTTTGCTGGGGGAGAGGGATTGCCAGTTATATGGGGATTGACGTCAGGTGGGCTCATTAGTTACCAGGGAAACCAGCGGAGGGCATGCACCTCCCCGCCCCTTTGATAAGAACAATCACCAGCTGGGACCTGGGGCAAGTACGCAGGAAGGTCAGTCGTATGCATAGGGTGTAGGTGAAGCAGGGCAGGAAGGTCAGTTGTATGCATAGGGTGCAGGTGAAGCAGGGCAGGAAGGTCAGTTGTATGCATAGGGTGTAGGTGAAGCAGGCCCTGGTCGGGCAGGGGATGAACAGAGAGCAAGAGAGCAGCCATCCTGAGTGGCCTGAACATACAGCGTCTTACAGTTTTTCCTGACACCTGCTCCCACCCTTACCCAATGGCTCTTTCCTCAAATAGATCTTTTTCCTTGCTCCTGCAATACGAGTTTGTACATATTAGAAAAAGTGTTTTCCCTGAGAAGTTCTGTGATAAAAGTGTGGTATATTTTCTTATTTGAAAGATAAACTGTAAGGTTAGCTACAGAGCTACAGAGATCCACACAACATCCCATCAGGTGACGCTCAGACACATGATTAGTTCAAACAAAATAATCCTTTACATTGCATTTTCAAGAAAGAAATTCATTTTTACTGATTCACACTGTTTTTAAAAAACATCCAGAAATGGTTTTGTTTGGCTTTCGTGCACATTTCTCTGATGTAATCTGAGCAAACGTGCACTTTCTGACAGTGGGCAATCCTCTAATTAATAACATCTCACATTTCCCCTTTATTTAATACCTGACTCTTGGCAAAACTGGGAGCTGTAAGGATCACTTTGGTCAAACCTAGCCTTAGAGTTTGTCCCTTGAACCATTTGTTCCCTGGGGTGGACGCTGCCCCAAGGGGCTCTCCCAACCCCCAACAGTTCTCATATGTCTGCATCCAGTGGCGCTACCCTTCGAAGAAGGCGCTGTCCGGAGTGCCTGGTATGACATAACAGGCCCTGTAAAGCCATATAAAACTAGGAGGCTTTTAAATTTTAACAGAAGGTCAAGCCATTGGGCTTGAACGTATTTATTTGATTTCACTTTTTTAGTAGCGAGGCATTTCCGGAACTGCTATGTCTTGCCACAAAAGTGTCCTGCTCGGTGTATTTAAAAGTCTGGCCCTGTTGAAGTTCTTTTTATTTTTTTAAAGATGCCTCCAAACATAGCAACATTGCAGCCAATTTTTATATTTTCAAAATTTGCTATATTTCAAAGTTTTTCCATTTTATTATGAAATAGGTGTACTAACACACCCACATCCCGTGGTTGGTAGATAGGGAGCGTCGGGGAGCAGCCAAACTTCTGGGTTACAATAGGGCGGTGCTTTTCAGAATCTTTGAGATGCTTGTTAACTGCCCACACTTCCAGTTCTACCCCAGACCTAACCGTTGGAGAATCTCTGTGGGTGAGCTATGCATGCTAAGAAGACACAAAATAGCCTCATACACACTAACACCCAACACCCACTACTGTAAGAATAGAGGCAAGGCTCATTTTATGAAATTGTCACGGGACAAAAGGGTTGCACTTTTAAAGCCAATTTCTCATGTGAGGCGTAAATTTAATTAAACACATAAAATCTTTAGTTAGTGTCAGCAATGCCCATTAATAACATCAATTAATCCATAAAATGAATCTCATATTAATCGTACTTGTCTATTCTTTTTTTCTAATATATTATCAATTTGTTTACTACTTAGCACCCAATAGGGCATCAGTGGTAAATTCATCTTCCCAAAATTTGATAAAAATGCTTCTCCTTCTATGATTTAAATTCTGGGAAACATGTTTCCTCCCAAATGGTCAGTCTTAGGTATCATGGAAACACAGTAAACACATTTTGTTTGCTGGAAACAAATAACTGGAAAACACTTGAGAATCATTTCCTCCATAAAATTGTTATCTGAATCATCCCATATTGTTTTTCCACTCCTCACTGTTTTCAAGTTCTCGGAGACCTTTAACCTTCTATTTCTTCATTCGTTCTTTAGTTTCTCTTTATTCTACTCCAACATTTAATTGCAGAAAGGTGGAACATTTTTATTTGAGAACTAGAATGTGGATATTCTCAGGATCCTTGCCACAGGTACAAATTTTGTCTGCTTCATCTCGGATGTTTAAGTCTTCTCCTAGACGTTAGAGAATCCCTTCATCATTCATGGTTCAAAACTATATCTTGAGTACGGTTATGGACCAAATTTTGTTCACTCTAAATTCATGTTGAAACCCTAACCTTCATGTGAATGTATTTGGAAATAAGGCCTTTAAAGAGGTTAATTACAGCTAAATGAGGTCATAAGGGTGGGACCCTAGTCCAATAGGACTGATGTCCTTCTAAAGAGGGGAAGAGACACCTGGGATGCATAGTAACGGAGAAAAGGCCATGTAAGGACACAGCAAGGAGGCCATCTGCAAGCTAAGGATAGAGGCTTCCGGAGAAACCAACCCTGCTGGAACTCTGATCTTGGACTTCTCAACCTCCAGACCTGTGAGAAATATCTGTTGTTTAAGCCATTCTGTCTGTGGTATTTTGTTATGGCTGCCCTAACAAAATAATACAAGTATTTTGTGCCATTGGCAATCTAGCAGATGATGTAGAATCGGCAATCTATCATCTGATTTATCCAGTAACTTTTAATTTTGTTATTAAGTTTAAGCAATGTATTATAAATTGGCCTTTTTGATTGGCACAATGTCAAAGACAGTGTGGCAATAATTCAAGCCTTTTTTACTAGAGAATTTTGTTAATTTTAATTTTAAACTCTTCAAAAACTTCTCTTGGTAAGAGGGTTCAACAAAATGACATATAAAAATCACCCTTAACTTTCCATATTATAATCAATCATGCCAATTAAAAACATTAAGATAAAAATACTGTATAGTTTAAAATGGTGTAGTAATTTCTGAATAGAAAGCACAATACATCATTTTGACTTGGAGGATTTTTAGGATCATAAGAGTATGTATAACAAAACCACATAGGGCAATTTGTATTTATATTGCAAATAAACATCTATATAACATATATAAAAGAGAAAGTGATACTGTGAGATCATTTCAAAGCAATTACTCTATTTTAAGAGATCAAACAAGATGGATACATGTCTTCAAAGTCCTTTTATTTCTTCTCAGTGAGGATCTGTCCTGATGATTCTTTCTGTTGCCTCAGTCAGTGAGAAAATCCTCAAGAAATGGTACAAAATTCTGCAGCCCACACTGCCAGAGCACCCTCAAGATTCAACCATGGACTCTTTCCTGCAGGCAACAGTCACATGCTTCTCACAAGATCCGTATTTGGAAAGGATGCTTCAGCTTAGATGCAAAAATCATCTAGATCTAGAAGCAGCTAACTTAGTTCTTGAGACCCTTGTCATAAATTTCTTGGCATTTTTGACTCTAAGTCTCTCTTGGTTTCATTCTTTTTGAAACAGCAGTCAGTTCACTGGGATACAGAGCAACGAATCAAAAGTTGCTTATTAGCATCTGGAAAGAGTAGAAGTCACAGCTCACCAAGTCTGGAGAGTAGTTAAAACATCTGTGTTCTATGTGAGAGCTACAACCACACATCTCACAAAGCCCACAGCCCAAGAGGATGGTTTTGGCCCAAAGTGTGCCCTATGGATATTCAGTTACTACCTTTATCTGAGCATCATACAGATAAGAGTTAATGCTGTCTTCCAGTGGATAAGAAAGGAAACCCCAAAGCAAAGAACCTTATATTTAGAAGACTGTTAAAGATATAAACAAGGGTTGGCAGCTTCTGCTCGCTCCCATTTAGGCAATATGTAAATATACAGATGTCAACATCTGAGATGAGTGTACGATCTCAAAGAGGAGATCATTTCCTGCTGCAACCCGCTTCCCTCCCCTTCCCTAAACTTCAGAAAACTCTTTTTTTTTTAATAAGAATATTTTTTTAAAATTATTTATTTATTTATTTATTTATTTTTGGCTGTGTTGGGTCTTCGTTTCTGTGCGTGGGCTTTCCCAAGTTGTGGCAAGTGGGGGCCACTCTTCATCGCGGTGCGCGGGCCTCTCACTGTCGCGGCCTCTCTTGTTGAGGAGCACAAGCTCCAGATGCGCGGGCTCAGTAGTTGTGGCTCACGGGCCTAGTTGCTCCGTGGCATGTGGGATCTTCCCAGACCAGGGCTCGAACCCGTGTCCCCTGCATTGGCAGGCAGATTCTCAACCACTGCGCCACCAGGGAAGCCCCAGAAAACTCTTTTGAAAACGTTTGGTTGCAAGGTAGTTGTTAGGAAAGAATTCTTCCTGGGCCACTCGTGGTTCTGCATTTCTTGTGACAACTTTTGTTCCTTACTATTATTTGCTCGTGGAGCAAACAGGCCTGGAAGAGAGTGTCTTTCTCCAGGGTGGAGGACATATTTGTTTCCTGACCAGGAAAACGCAGATACTGTCTTCTTCCAGGGCGAAGGCTGGGCAGGTTTGCTAGCAGACACCTTATAAGATTAGGAGTTCCTATGAAACCAAGCAGGACCCTGTGGGGCCCTCCTGGGTACCAAAGCCTTTCCGTGTCTTGTTTGTAGGCAAAAGGCTTTCAGTCTCTTAGACCTTCCCTGGGTTCCAAAGGGCGGATTCAAACGGTTACTAATTAGGCGAGTGAGGGAAGGCAGAAACAAAGTAAAGGTAGTCCAGAAACAATAGTGCAGCCATGGGGTAGGGTCCTGGTTCCTCCTCAAGTGATATACTTGACAATCTGACACATACCTTTGAGTGCTTCTACAGGAAAGAAGGCCCCTCCCAGGTGGAGGATGGTAACTTCAGGCTGAGAATAAGCACATGGACTCCAGACTGGTTGGAACCAGAGGCTGATTCCTAGAACGTCATCCTGTTATCTCACCACCAACCAACCGGAGGAAGGTCACACACCCTGCAGCCCTCCCCTCGAAACTGTGCCTATAAAAACTCTTCTCAAAAAACCATCGGGGCACTGGGGCTTTCTGAGCATGAGCTGCCCTGCTCTCCTTGGACGGCATTGCAATACATCTTTCTCTGCTCCAATCTCCGACGTATCCATTTGTCTGGCCTCACTGTGCATCGGGCACATGAACTTGGGTTCAACACCAGCTAAACTCAGGTTCCTCGGCTGTGACAATAGGCAGCAGCCACCTGGGCTGCTCCGCATGGCTCCGTGGGACTTGGGGAACAGGGGAGCTGATGGGAACCTGGAATTCATGCTGCCGGCTGTGCCGTGAGTAGAACAGTCCTTTGTCTCTGATCCGGGAGTCTTGTGTCTTCTGCTGGCTTCCGTGACTCTGTGGCAGGCAAGGGAGCGGGGGGTGGGATATCTTTCCTGCGTTTGCTAGTCTCTGGATTGTCCCTGCTCTTCCTACATCTTGAGTCTAAACTATCTTATTAAAATTCCCTCTCCTGAACTACCTAGCATAGGCCCTGTTTACTTACATGCACCCTGACAAATACAAAGGACGATCTCATACCCCAATTTATTCAGTATATCCATCCACATTGAAAGGCTTTCAAGTTGTTTCTGCTCTTTTGATACTAAAACGAATAGATCCCAATATTAAAGAATTTTGAGAAACTGTCAAAAAAACCCATTTAAGTCAGTATTCCATCCAAGGGAATTAGTTTAGTATGTACAAGTAGAATTATGATCATGGTTTCCCAAAGAGTCTCAATTCTCCTAATATTATTTGACATTTACATTTTTATTAAAAAAAGCATCAAATTCTCTTGGAGCTTAAAAGGAATTTTGCCTGTTTTTGTAAGTCCTTTCAGGTCTCCAACTTATATACTTGGGTTTTTAAATTTATTTAAAGAATTTATATTTTTCAGTTTTTCTTATATTTTCTTATACTTTGCTTTTATCCTAATTAATTTCCACCTTCTATCTGTCTTGTTTTCTTGGTCTTTTCAATCTTTTCAAGTTGAATATTTCCATTTCCATTTTTATTTTTTTATTAATGAAAGCATTTCCTTCCAAATGCCACTTTGTCCACATCACAATGGCTTGTAAGTAGAATAAAAATCATTCTTTTCTAAATTATATAATTGTGGTATTATTTCCTATTTTATATGGGAGATTGCTTGTGTACATTTTGTTGAGATATTGCTTTTTTGTGCATATTTTATTAATTTTCATTTAATAATGCATTGTGGTCAGATAATATGGCCTGAGTAGTTTCTATATATTGAAGTTTATTTTTTATTTTGGTATAATATATGACAATTTCTGTAAATGTTTCATAGGTACTTGAAAAGATGCACAATGAATGTAGTGTCTTTCTCTCTCTACACACACTATTCACTCAATTTCCTTCTCCATATATTCAAAAAAGACCTGTAAATCTACTTTATCAAATATGAAGGAAAGCATTAATTTCGAATTACTAATTAACATGTTTCTGTCCATTTCCTCTTGTATATTTAAGTACTCTTATAAAATAGTACTTAATGAAATAGTACACATGAAAACGGTATTTTATTTGACACACAAAGCTTCCTGACTCTTTTATGATTCTTTAACTTATTTTCCCATTCTTTAGCTATATTTTAAAACTCCACTTACAAAAGTTCTCCCCGTCCCAGGGTTCAGCCTAACCTCCGTCTTTTCACCTCCACTCTTCCACATAAATGGGTTAGTAATCTCCCCTTCTTTCTTAGCACATCTGGGCTTCTTTTCCAAGAAGTGGTGTTGTCCATCATCCATTCGTCTCTCCTTTGTTTCATCTGCACTTGGTCTACTAGAAATTCCTAGGCATTTACAACATATAGATAATAATGTCACTTCCCTATTTTCAGCCAAATTCAAATATTCTACACCTTTATCTTCTCTCAGTCATTTATCCTGGCATTTGGCCCAGAGATCATTTATTTTACCTAGTCAAATCCTCATAAAATTTTTGGGAGATAGGAAAGGGTGAAATATCCCTCTTTAAAATGAGAGGAGGCTGAGGCCTTGAGGTATGACCTGACTTTTCTAAGGAAGTGGAAGCACGAGACTAGAATCGTGCTTCTACTCTGTCCCGTGCTTTTTCTGAGCATCAAGAGATTCTGTTTAAGGTCTTTCAAATGAAGTTTCATCATAAGTAATATTAGATATTGCATTATTTTTTGTGGAGGATCGAAGATGGCTGCAAATTCTTGGAAAGCCTGCATTCAGAAATAGGGCATCTAGGTTCCAGACCTTAAAATCTGGGCTTCTGGACTGGTTGGTGACTGCTCTGATTAATAACATCTGGTAGATGTGACATTTTGTTTGTTTCGGCCATGCCCTTTGAGACCTTCATGGCAGTTTCTCCTTCTCTCCCTTGTTCTGAGTCACCCTGTGAGTCTCACTGCTCTGAGGCTGCCATGGTGTGAGGAAGCCCAAGCTCACTGTGTACACAGGCCACGTAATTCGAGGTTAGACTCTTTCTTAGCGAATCCAGCTGTTTTCATCTTACAGATGGAAAATCAAAATCCAAAAAAAATTCAAGGATTTTCTCAAGGTAAAATCCTACCTCCAGAACCTCCGATAGAAAACAGTTCTCTTGACTTCTGAGTCCACTGTTCTTTAGACTCCAATGCTGATCTCTCCTGGGAAGATGAGCTTCCTCCCCACCTATGACAACATGTGACAACACAGCCTTGTACTTTGATAGAACCTCTGCTGCCAAGAAGCAGCAGGAAGGGCCTGACAACTGATACAATTTTTGTGAACATACAGGCTACCAGCACCTCTTCTCGCTTTTACCACAAACGTTATCCAGGTTATGCTACTGCCTTTATGCAATTTCCCTTTGCTGTTCTGGGACTCTGCCGGCCCTTGTGATAAACCTTAATGCTAATTTGTGTTCACCTACATAAAATTCATGTGTATTAAAAAAAAAAATGGTTAAAAAAAATCAATTCTGGGGAATTCCCTGGTGGTCCAGTGGTTAGGACTCCACACTTTCACTGCTGAGGGCCCCAGTTCGATCCCTAGTTAGGGAACTAAGATCCCACAAGCTGCGCGGTGCAGCCAAAAAAAAGAAAAAAAGTATTGAAAAAAAATAATAAAAAAATCAATTTTCCTTTTGCTCTGTCTCTCCCTAATTATTGCCTAGAATTTAAAAAATCATTTTAGCACTTGAGACACAAATCTATATAATTGGGAGAGGAAAAATTCAGCATTTATAGATTAGCATTCATGAGTCATTCTCTACGGGCCTGGCCCTGTGCAAACTGGTTTCATAGGTTATCCCATTTAATATCCACATAAATTGTCAACACATATGCCATCTGAACTTTACAGACAAGGAAAATGAGGCTCAGAGGGGTCATGTAATTTGTTCATGCTGCCACAGCCAGTGGGTAATGTTTCTGAGGCTCGGAGCCCATGATGTTCTTCCCTCTTTACCACACTCACTGTAAAATAAATTATTGGAACCTTCTTATTCAAAGAGCAGGTAAGGTGAGAATTACACCAACTGGGTCTATTCCACTGGACCAAGGCCGGAATGCGAGTGCCTCTTTGCTATGTTCAAGATAGAACACCACAATTTGTGTGGCAGAATCATGGAGTTAAGTCCATGGGCTTTGCCGTCAGCGACCTGTTGTCAAATATCAACCCCACAGCTGCCTAGCCTTCTGACTTCAGGAAAGGTACTTAAACTTTTTTTGTTAAGATTCAATTTTTCCTTATCTCTAAAGTTAATATAATGTGCCTTAAGTGTTGTTATAAATATTTTATAAGATGATGCTTTTAGAGTGAAAAGCACAATGCCTGTCATGCCTGAAGTGCTCAGTAAAGACAGCTGCACCTTTACTGCCGCTACTGCACAGAGAGGTGGCTTAGACCAGTGGCGTCCAAGTCTCCATGTGGTCAAGACGTGGAGATTTGTCCAAAATGAGCTATCAAAGGAATGACAAAGGAGGCAGAGGCATCTACTTGGATCTAAGTCTAAAAGCTTAATAGAAGTAAAAAAAACTCTAATGTGAGTCAGGAATAGGTGGTCAGTATGGGCAGGTGGGAGGGAGGGGTGGAAGACAGAGGGGAGACAGGTGAGCAGAGTGCGTGTATGTTTGCACATACGTGTACTATCAGCTGGGAAGAGACAGACACCGCTTTTCTGTATGAAGAGAGTTAAAGAATGCCTCACACGGCTGGATGTGTCAACATGGGCCCTGGTTGGTCTGGGACAAGAGAAAATGGGCCGGGAAACACACTGTAGGTAAGAAGCAAAAATACAGGTGGTAGGGAAATATGTTAATGTGACATGTATGTCAGTGTAAGAAAAAACAGTGCTGCTTAATAAGGAAATGCTCAACACCGGTGCACTCCTGGTGGAGAACATTTAGTTTTACTTGTTCTTGGAAAACAGCTCATAAAACTTGAAAACTGTATGGAAACAGAAGCGCAGGAGAGCGTGAGCCAGCCAGGCTTGGATGGGCACTGTTTGGATTTGTTCAAACAGTCCTCTGAAGTCGGAAGGTTTATGGACAGTTGGCTTCTCACAGACTTGACTTAATTTTCAATAGGGGACACCTTACACTTAATCTTCCATTTTATTCAAGATAAATGGAAAAAAAAAAAAAAGAAGATACCTTGCTGAGTTTGTACCAGACTAACAAATAAAATGTAGTTCATATAGTCATGTAGTGGAAGTTGCTAGGTGACATTTAAAATTGGACTTTGTACAATATTATTTTCATTAACTTGAAACAAAATGGGTGTCATTATTATATATTTTTAACCATGTATTGACCAAAATACTTTCATAGAGTGTGAAAAAAGCTGGATTTTGGAGTAACATCAGAAATTATTACAAACGTCTACGTAAATACTTTGAGTATTAAGTACTGGTATATTCTTACCTGTACTCAGTAATGATTTTAAGAATATATATTCTCTATCTATCTATCAATCATTCATCTGTCTATCATCTGTAAGCAGATACATTTACAGAGACACCCTTTGAATAAAAGGAACATGATGAATACATATTAAAGCATTAAATTTCATAGGTGTTTTAAATAAAATTTTTGCCGTCATTTGATTTTGAAACATATAAATATCTAGAGGCTATAATAAGGTTTATGTAATTAATTTCCAATATCTGCATATAATACAATCTGGGATGAACTTTAGTGGTGGTTATACAATTTTACCCATTTAAAATTAAAGGTTTTTCTTTTGCCATTTTATGAATTAGCTAATAATTACTGAGCTTTTACTAAAGACCAGGTGGCATTCTAACACTCTGAAGTAGATATTATTGATCCTTCTTCCTCTTTTAAGAAGAGGTAGCTAAGGCACAGAGGAGGTAAGCGACTTGCAGGAGGTCACACAGCTCTGCTCGTCTTTCCCTAGAGTCTACCTGGTTACCCACCATGCCATGCTGCTTCCACGTAATGTGTATGCATTCACTGAATACATCCCAGAATGCGAACTATGTTCTCATTCTTTGAAAGCAGCCTTAATTATCTTCCTATGCAATGCTTACATCAATTTCTTAGATTTTAGTTTGACCACTATTGGCCTACTTGTTTCCCTATTTTACAGCACTATCCCAAAGAGGAGTCAGTCTGATTCTTTGGGTTGTATGTGTATATGTCATATATGTTTTTATGCTGAGTCATCTTGATTGACTTTTGACATCTGTTTTGGTTTTTTTTAAGGAAATTATTCTTGTAATTGCCAAGAGCAGATTGTATGACCCTCAATAAATAAGATTACCATAGTTTAAAAATAAAAAATGTTTGTAATTTCCTTACTATTGTTCCATTCTAGCAGTACAAATAAAAGAAACAAAATTGTATTTTTTAAACATAGAAGTTGAAATGTTTAATGTTAGGCATTCATTTTCCTTATACATTATCAATTCTAATCAAGTTGATTAAATATTATATATAAACATTATATATTGATATAATGCTTTTTTTGAAGTGACATCTAGAGTATCCACAACAAATTTTAAGGGAAAAAAAACATAATCTAAATAAAATATTTACTATTACACTGTGTCTCAGCACCACGTATTAGAAAAATTACACATTGCCTTCTCATCATTTCCATCTCATTTGTGTATTTATTGCAGACAGAAATGTATATTTTCTTTGTTTTTGTGTGTTTGTTTAGAGACGAAATTTCCTTTAGTGTTCTGAAACATCAGGAACACAGGCCCACTTTAGTTATCAACTATAATAATTTGTTCTAATTGAGTGAACTTGTGTTAGTTTAATCAGTGTCTGTCAGTCAGTAAAAGAAAATTTCACAAAAATGCTAATGGCATTTCCCAGCAGGGAACTGGTCATTGTCAGTAATAATAAAGGCTCTTGTCTTTTGGTTAATAATTGATAATATTGAGCAATAGAATCAAGAATAGAACTTCGAAGAATGAATTCATTAACAGATATTCCTATATATTGGGTATAACATACCACTTGCACTTGCACTTGCACAAATCACACATTTAAACTTCTCCTAGAATTTTGTAAACTTCTATTAACATACCTAGAAGAGAGACTGCAAAAAGTGTTAACATTTTCCTGTGTGTGGCTCACGAGATTATTATGTTTCCAAATTCTTCACCTTTTCAGTATGGGAAAACTAGTTCTTTTTTTTTTTTTTTTTCCCCCATAGCTGATAGAGATTCCTGTAAAATGTGGGTATGAAGAATGTTGTCACTCAAAAGGAAGCCAAACTACCTAGGATACATCCCATTCTGGAAGCTTTCTTATTCCTTCAAAATTCATAAATGAGCACATAGTGCTCATGGCCTTGTTAGCTATACTTGAAAGGAATTGAAAGATATAATTTAGCTACAGTTGGGAATAACAGTTCAGTGTCTTCAGAATGCTTACAACAAGTATTACGGTATTTTATACACTCTAAGATGCCATCATTAGAAAGCCAACGTGATTTTATGTAGCACTACAAAAGAACACTGCTGCTAATTAAACTGTAACTCCCATCTGACTAGAGAGATGTTCAACTGTGAAAAAGATGTGCATCTTGGAATTGATGCAATGGAATAGCATTTCCTCGTTCATGCAACTATTTAGACAAAAAATTATTTCATAGGCTGCTAGCAGTCAATACTCGGGTAAGATTTATGATCAAGTATAAATCTAGAAGGGCAAATACACTGATTTCGAGTCGCAGTCTAAGCTAGTTGTACATAAAGCAAGCTTTGTTCTCTCTCCCCTTCTCCTCTTCTCCTCTCCACTCTGCCCTCCCCAGAGACAGGGCGGCATTAGACCCACCTCCATGCCTAAAGGGCAGTAGGTAGAGTCAAACAATGCTGCTTTCTCACCAGAAATTTCTTTTCATCCTACATTATAAAAGGAAATAAGATCATTTGTTTTTAGATGATTACTGGTCAAAAGGTTTATTGTTTTGGGAACAGTAAAAATTTTTTAGTTTGTTAAATGTGCGAGTTTACTTTTGTGTCTTATATTTCTAGTAACAAGGGCAAGTAAAATGACAAATCTTAGAGAAAGAAAACAATTTGTTTTCTAGGGAAGAAGTTCTATGTGAGACTCTGCTATTTGTTTTTCTCCAACCACTAGAGCTTAGGAAAACCAAAGAACTGACAGCTTTGGACAGCAGTGCCTTCAACAAGTCTTGCCAGTGTTGTTTTTTAGGCATTAGAAGTGGGTTTGCTATCTTGCAGGTATTTCAATAACACTGATGCTATTTGTCCATAAATTGTGTACAGAGCTTTTCTGGTGACCAGGAGGCAAGAATTACTGGAAACAGGAGCATTCCAGACACTATGCTTTTAAAGGACACACTGTAATTCTTGTTATGGGAGACTGTTCCCTCTTAAATCACTTACAATGTTACAAAGTTACTAACGACCCCCCCACACTTCCTTTACTTATTTTTGATAAGATATCAGGAAAAATCTGTGTTTTAAAAATTACATTTATGTCGTCTCAGCTGCTCCTTCCCTGTGGACATTTCATAATACTTGTAAAGCTTAAAAACATAAAAAGCAAATTAAAAAAGAAGTTTCTTTTGTATTATTTGTGTTTGTTTTTGTGTGTTTGTGTTGTGTGTGTATGTGTGTAGAGATCCACGGAAATCCAAAATTAAATTATTTCAGGTCATGTTGAAGATGACGTCAGCCTGCACTCACCCTCCGGGGCTAAGCCATGCCGGCACATTTGCGGTGTGCTTTCTCATGAATGGCTGTTCACCAACACAATGAAAACTTTCCTCGATAATGTTGCACATGCAAGGCAGAGCACCTATACATGCTTTTGGCAATAGAATTCGAAGAACTTGGAGGGTTCTAAGAACATGAGCTCTATGAAATGGAAACAAAGTCTAGAGATGCCATTTGTTTAACTATCTAGCTTTAATAATTTCCTCAAATATTTGAATCTTAGTAATCTCAGACAGAGTTCCAGTTTAAAACTTATTATCATGGCTTAATTCTCCCATGTACCCCCTTACAAAACTCTCTTTTAAAATAAGGCTAGTTTTGAGTTAGTAAGTAAAGAAAATATAGGACTACTTAAGATCACTCTCTGTTTTACTATCATGATCATTTTCCCTTTCTCATCTGCACTTAAGAGTGAGAAGCTGAAGCTTTACATCTGAATGGAAAAAGGAAGAGTGTCTTCTGGTACTGAAGAAATCATTCTCCATGGAGCTTTGACTGAGGACCTTCCAATAAGTTGATTAGCCAAGAAATCAATCAGGCTCTACTGTCATGACAACATAAACACAACCAACTGGTGTTTTTAGTATAGTTGAATCAGAATTTTGTAATGGCATTTCTTAACCATCTGATTTAATTAGTTACATTAATAAAGCATGGAAAACTTGAGATTTCGAGGAGTAAAAGGAAAAAGATAAGCTTACTCAAAATTACAAAATTTTGATCCCACAGAATTCTGGGCCACTTGAGAGAAGGAACATTGTTGTCCTTTTCTTGTTTTCCCTACCACCCCGCAGCGTTTTGAGCACGGAGTAATAAATGCATTATTTACAAACCTGTGAATGGAGTTAATAAATGGCCAACTTCTCCTTTAAAACTTCTTAATGGAGTGAGTTAATATTCATTCATTCTTTCATTATCTTTCTTAGTGAAGGAAATGTAAGTACACACCTCTAACACCCTTACCGATTTTTTTAAAAAATTAATTAATTAATTTTTAAAACATTTTTGGCTGTGTTGGGTCTTCGTTTCTGTGCGAGGGCTTTCTCTAGTTGGGGCAAGCGGGGGCCACTCTTCACCTCGGTGCGCGGGCCTCTCACTATCGCGGCTTCTCTTGTTGCGGAGCACAGGCTCCAGACGCGCAGGCTCAGTAGTTGTGGCGCACGGGCTTAGTTACTCCGCGGCATGTGGGATCTTCCCAGACCAGGGCTCGAACCCATGTCCCCTGCACCGGCAGGCAGATTCTCAACCACTGCGCCACCAGGGAAGCCCACCTTACCGATTTAGTGATTCTTTTTATGCAGTTCTCCACAGTGCAAATGAACTGTTTTATGCACAATGCTTTTCTAGATATCAGATTCTTCAAGCAAGAATAGAAACATTGCCTAACTCAGATTATAGAGATATATCAAAATGTTTATTCATGTGTTCCCTAGGAAGGATGGTGATAAATGGGGCAAAACAAAGTTTTACATGCATATGATGTTAAAAGATATATTGAACTCTTTCTCTTATAGTTAAACAGTTGTTGAGACATTATTTCTCATTCAAGTTTATCTATAAAGCCAGTAACACTCTGAAATCATCTCTTTTTTAAAGGATGAAAGTAAATACTTCAGTTGCCTGAACAACGATGTTTGGGGAATTCATTGCTTGTATAGCTTCTTGGTAATCTTGTAAAATCTTTTTAATAACATTAAAAATGTATAAACATTTTCTATCTGATCAATATTTATCTTCCACGTCTTGGTTTTAAAACTGGAAAGCCAATGAGCAGTGTTATCTTCTTATTTTGTAGTGAATACATAATAAACAAAATGCAACATTTTTATATCTTAGGTAGGTTTTCCGGTACTTTTCCAACTCGCAAGTTACACTATTGCCTAGTTTATGGCACAAACCTTTGTTTTATTTTGTATAAATCAATTAAGAGTTAGATAGAGGGTATTTAAATTCTATTCCATACTTGTTGGAATTTCTTTTTTAAAAAGAGATTTGTGCATGTAGAGGAGGTCTCTTAAAAGAAAAAGAAAGGGTATATGGGAGACCTGGAAATCTTTGCTTACAGCCCTAGAATTTGGGGAATTGGGGCAGTTCTCAAGTTGTGGTAGCAGGCCCTTGGAAAAGCATCATTAGTTCAACTTATTCTAAAGAATGGACTACCTATGGAGTAATTTAATTAGTATCAGTATTATCCTTCAGAGAAAAGCATAGCTTTGCAATCACTGTTGAAATTAAACCAAAGACTCCATTTACATGTATACACCAAGTTGATGGAGTCTCTGATTTTGTGATTTTCAGAAACATTTGGTTTCTTTGTTAAGCCATACTGCGCCTGCTATTTAAACACCTTCCCCCTTCCCCGTCCATCTCCGAGCACCCAGATCCACGGTGAACCCAAATCCTGGCTTCCACTGCCTGAGATCTTAGTAGGTGGACCTACCATCTCTAACTCCTTCACAGCAATTGCTTCACTCCACTCCCCTAGACTTGCTTCTCAGTGGCACAGGAAAAGATAAACATACAACCGCATCAAAGCAAATGTAAATTAAATTTTGTTTTGCAAATGTTTTGGCACAAGATTGTTAGACATACTTGTAAAGGATTGGAAGACATTACGTAGCTATAGTTGGGAATAAAAATTTAGTGTCTTCACAAACATTGCAAGTCTTATAATTTTTCAACATCACCATCATAATAATGAACCTTTCATAGTACTTTCTGAGTGCCAGGTCTGTTCTTAGCACTTTATATATGTTAATGCACAGATACCTCATTACAGCCAAATAAGTAGAACTATTGTATCCCCATTTTACAGATACAGGAAAGTGAGACATTTAGAAGTTAAATAACTTGCCCAAGATTACACAGACAGTGAGTGGTAAAACGGGGATGGGAACCCAGTACACTGAGTGCTCTCCTTACGGCAGACAATTACAGTTGCATGAAAGAGCTCTTGGAATTTCCTTTATGAAATACAACTTAAATGACTCACTTATGAGCATTTTGCCCATTCAGAACAACTAGAAGTAAAGAACTACAGCTGTTGACTAATAGCAAGTGACATCACAGTTGTTCATTTTGGCTGAAAATTAACATCAGCAGATTGTAAATATGGGTTGATAATGAATGTTCAAGATTCTGAAATAATTTGAAGTTTGGTAGTTACATTTTTTTCACCCGATTTAAGCCACTAGAAAAATGTCATGTTAATTAGATAATTGTTACAATAATTTAAATTTAACCCAAATCTTTCTAGAAGACTAAATCATACCAACCTCCTATTGATGCTTCATCAATTAATCCCATAGTCTCATGTTAATAATCCTATTAATGTTCAAGTTACTCTTTCACCCCCATTGAAGGCCAAATGTAAGCCTGATTTGCGCTTGCTGCCCTTAAGTATTAGGAAGGCTCTTTAAACCATACCCTAGATAGAGAAAAATGTGTATGTAGTATTGACAAAACTTGAAATGTATTAAAAATAATGTAAAATCATTTGCTAGACTATTTTGTCTTCTTACATTTAAAAGATAATTTTATACTTCAAAATATTATGTATTTGAGAATTTTAAAAGTCAAAACTAAAATAATACTAGATATAAAGCCCCATAGTCTTAAAATGGAATAGAATTATGAAAGTTTTTCTGGGTAGTGACCCACCTATTTCCCAAAGCTCCACTTGTCCTCTCATAGAGGGAATCTAATGCATCTCTATAAATTCTGAAGAAAGAGAATATTGACCTCTTAAAATTATAGCCGATAATAATTCCATTGTTTGCTTTTCAAAGAAGTTAGTAGTAAAGCTTATAATTTTTTGTAGCTACTTGTAAAATTTGTTATTTCAGATTCTTTATTAAACTATTTCTTAGCTTGACCCTGAAACTATAGCATAGTTCCAGGACAGGATAACAGATAGCTGGTAAACAGTATAAGCTCCTTTTGCAAACATTTTAGTATCGGCTCTGAAACACGGACAGAAAGAGATGAAAGTTTCAGAGAATCTAGGATACATACAAAGACAAAAAGAAAAGTGTAATCCTTTCTGGTAGAAACCTATTTTCCTCATTATTTTGGGTCCCCATTTGCATCTCTGATGGTCCAACTACATGTGGAGAGATGCAGAGAGCACTGCTTCTTGTTTCACTTTCTGTGCACTCCACTCCTCTCTGGGTAACTGCGGTAACAGGTCATAGGTACATACACGAAGTGCATGGCTCCCTGTAGCAGCCACAAATAGCTTCTTTTGTCATATGCTGGAGAGGATATTAGAAACATGAGGCTCAGTAACTGGGACAAGCTCTCGGGGCCGGGATGGGGTTGGACGCTGGGGCGCTGTCATGAAAGGACCCACATATACGCGATGTGCATCAGACCTCAGTGACATTCATTTCCAAGCTGTTAGGTTACCAAGGAAGGAGCCTTACCCGGGCTTTCTGCTCCATTTCTAGCATTAATCTTTCATGTTGCTCAGCTATGGCCAGTGTCGCAGAATGGACCTTCTGATAGATCATTTCTCCTTCCCTTGTTTGAAAAGTGAATAGTCCTTCTCCTGTGTCACACATTCTGTGAGAATAGAGATAGGGAAAGAGATGGGTCTTCATGTGTTCAAGTGCGTAACAGTTCTCCATGTAAAAGATGCCCTCGCCCTGTCATCCCCTCCACCTTGATTTTCACAGGAATGAGTGAAGCAGATTCATCCTTGACCAAACCAACCAACGAACCAACCAACCAATGCATCTTTAAATGGTGCATGAGAATGAAACTAAGGGTGAAAATCCATGCACATTTGGATTTTTAAAGACGAAGTGTTCACAACAGTGTAAAGGAACACACAAAAGTGATTTCAGTTATTACAGCGTGTGTCTTACCAATATTTAAAGAATAAAAGCAAATAGTTGTTTTCTTTAAGAACCTTCACTCTGATATCATAGCACTGCCTCCTATGACTTGATAGCTCTTGAAATGTTAAGAACTTAAGAAAAAATATGCAAGTTTATACTCATGTAGTAGGAACCAAGGACAAGATTTTTTTAGTTTAAGGATTTGCATACATAGTTTGAAGCTTTTACTTAAACTGAGGAATCCTTACGTAAATCTCAGTATAGCCTAAGAAATAACATGGCAAAGAGGAGACTCTGTTTGGATGTGAGAATATTTGTCTGAACTTGGCCCTGCCACTTACCAGCAGTGTGACCTTAAGCAAGCTGACTAACTTGCCTGTACCTCCTTCGCACACCTCTAACAGGAAAAATAACAATACCCATCTCATCAGATCCTTACAACAGTGAAGAGACTTGATACAATATTTACAGTGTTACTTAGCAGATATTAAGTGCTCAAAAATGTTAGTTATCATTATTTTCATCATAGAGAAAGTATGGCACTAATCTCAGTATCCACCATAGAGAAATGGTTGGCTTAAATATAATATTTTTATCTGATGGACTATTACACAACTATTACTATATCATTTCTGAGAGCATATAATAACATTAAAATATTTTTTTGGCCATGCCACAGGGCTTGCAGGATCTCAGTTCCCTGACCAGAGATTGAACCTGGACCACGGCAGTGAAAGCCTGGAATTCTAACCACTAGGCCACCAGGGCACTCCCTAAATTTCTTATAATGTAAATTCAAGAGGAAAAGAAAATCAGAATACAAATTCCTTTTCAATTATTTAACTATAATTACCTTTTAAAACATAGTTTTTTATTGGACTAAAGCCACTGACAATTTCTCAGGCAACAGGATTATGGATAAGCTTTATTAATAAAGACATTCTAAAATAAAAAATATTTTAAATTAATATTTTAAACCAGCTTTTAAAAATAATTGGAGGCCTTCAGAAAGACCCACTGAATATCAATATGATGTTCCCAGTCAGAAACTGGACCTTAACTGGACTGCTGTGTTGTTGTTTTCAGGCTATAACACCAACAGATTTGCACAAAATGCTCAGGAGGCCAACCTCTGTCTTCCAACACCAGAAAGATTTTAGATTCTACCTTATGATTCTCCAAGGAGTTTTAGTAGAAAAGAAGTGTCTCAAGAGGCTTCAGAAATTATAGAGGCTGTGACTGCCATCCCTCAGGGCTCCATAGAGCCAGCATTTAGCTTCTGTGAAAGAGATCTTAATAAAATTCACAAAGCGTGAAATGGAAAGTCTGAGGGAAAAACGAAGAGTTTTCACAAAGTGAAACAAATGAGCTTTCTTTGTTGATTCAGAGGTGTAAAGAACTCCCACAGCGGGAGCAGACAAACCATTGATGAGTGGTGAGCCCATCTTGTTTGCGGTTGAGTTTTGTTCATTGTTATCGGAAACACACTGCTTATTAGCCTTCGGAAATGAGATAACAAAGACACAAATTGTGATTCCATACTCAGTCACTGAGTTGCAAAGGTCTAACACTTAGCACTTCCTGGGACTTAACTCTGCCCAGTGAGGGAGTCTCAAAGCTTACAGAAGGGTTTTCTTTCCAGCCTCTGAAATAAAAACTACTGTAAACTTCATCCATCGATCAAGAAACCAGGAATTAGAACATGCCAGCATAAAAAGCAAAGACCTTTCAGGTAGAAGGGGCTCTTTTTTAAACATAGGTACCTAAAGCCAAGCTGAAATCAAACTTCTTCAGTATAATTGGCTCAGATTTATGACTTTTGTCAGCAGCGTTGGAAGAAACAGTTTAGGTTTTTCCCAGTTATTGTTTAAAACATGTTCTCTCGGGAGTGGTAAGGAACAGATATCAAGATCTTTTTCTTATACGCCTAAACAGTTTTGTGGTAGCAAGCCAGTACTAGAGAGGACGATAAGAGGAGGGATGAAATCATTTTGATAGCTATTGCCTCGCTCCTCAATGTGGTTCCCAGACCAGCAGCTCCTGCCTCGCTGGGAGCTGTCCAGAGTGCTGAAGCAGAACCTGCACTTGACAATACGATTTGTACGCACATGGTAGTTTGAGAAGTGGGAGTGGGAGATGATGCTTAGGACCCATAGGAGGACAAATTAGAAGCCATATTTGTGCAGCTTAAGACTTTGACATAACAAACTGAAGGTTAGAAAGGAAGAAATATGACAAAAAGCACAAAAAAACCTCTAGAAGAATCCTTTCCTTAATTTGGAAAGAGCTAAGATAGAGGTGCTAGCTACATTTGAATATCCTAACCCCTCACCTCTAACATGCACATTCCTCAACTGCATTGACTTGAAGAATAAGTGAAAATATGGACAATGTATGTTTGTCCTGACTCCAAACTAGAATTTTATTGAAATGTATGGACAATTACAAGTGATATCTCTCTTTATATTTAACAAGGTATTTGCATAAAATTAATACTTCTTCTTATCTAAAATAAAATATTAAAGAGTAGAATCTCGAATGTCCCTCTCAGCTTTAAGGAATAATCTGGGGCTTCATAAAAATTCTAAGAAGTAAGTAGGACTGACACACTTATTTCCAGGATTTTTTTTTTTTCTTTTCTGACATTGTGATATAGGGGACACTATAACAGCATAGACTATAATAGTACAGTCAAAAGACTAAGGGTACAAATTTCAACAATCATGTTATGGCCTGTCATACTCATTTATCACATACTTGTTTAGTACCATAAGCCCGGCACTGTTTTGAGCCTGGGGATGAAAAGGAGGGAACAGTATACACGGCTCATTGCCTCTGAGGCTGTTTACATGGTGGGGAAGACAAGCATTGTTCCGAAAATGACTCACTCACTGTGGTAAATGCTAGCGGGAAGAAGTACAGGGCCAAGAGCAAGGCCATGGAAAGTTATTTCACCTATTTACTCCTCACGTACAAAATGGGGGTGACAAGACTTTGTCACAGGATTGTTTTTATTTTTCTTTTAATCAAATGAAGTAATGTATGTGACAGTGGGCAGGAAAGGATTAATTCAGCAGGCCTGGGTTGCTCAAACTCTGCACATCCCGAAGAAAAGTCTGTTTTGGGGATGGTCCCTTGGAGGGTTTTTGGAATGCAACCTTGGAGCCTTTGTTATATTCAGTCTGATAAGCATGTTTCTTGTGCCTGAGGCCTTGAGCCATGCTGTATCTGCCTGACCAGATAAGTTTATCCTAACAAGGTGGTTCACCATGAATGCCTGTTTTGCTCTGGTGGTGGCGAGGGTCTGAGTGGCAGAGGTTGTTCCTGGACCCTGAGGACACTGCATGCCCATCTAACTGACCCTCAACCAAAACCTCAGACACCAAGGCTGGTGGGGGGCTTCCCTCGTTAACAACACCTCACGCCTGCTGTCAGGTATCATTGCTATCCCCGTGTGGCTGCACGGGAGGGGGATCTGGAGGCTCGTGCCTGGTCCCTCCTTGTCTGCATCTTTGTGCCTTTTCTCTTTGCTGATTGTAACATGCACCTTTCACTCTAGTAGACCAGAACTGTGTGCATAATAGTTTTCTTCTGAACCTTGCGAGTCTTTCTAGGGAATCGTTGAGCCTGAGGATAGCCTTGGGAGTCTCCTCCACCCAAAACAGCCAGCAGGTGGTAGGTTGTTAATATATTTTGATGTAATAAGAATATTAAAAATCCTAGTCTTTTCCTTAAATGGCTCTTTCTCAAATTCCATTCCTCTAGGGATTTAAGAGGGCATGCTCTCTTTCTTTATCCCACCTCACCATTCCCTTCCAGAATCCCTTGAAATAACAGTACTGCCAGTCTCGTCTCTACTGTGTTCTAATAAATAAGAAATAACTAGAGTTCCCTGTGAATGTCTGTATTCAGAGGAAACTAAACTCCAATGAGGCACATCCATTATGTATGGGTCTCAAAGTTCCCTTCAAGGGGAGAAATAATCCTAAAAGATGGTGCCACGGAGGCAATTTCACTTGAGATAAAGCCCCTACCATGTAATTGCTAGACCACTGCCCTCCTTTTCTTGTCCTTACATCTCAAACTTAGCTCTTTAAGAAGGAGTGGCATCAGAATTCCAGCCTTTCTTCCAAATGGCAAGCAAAAGAAATTTACCAAGTGAGAAGTTAAGGAAACAGTTTAAGAGGTGAAAATGGACACTTGAAAATAATTCTCTGCGGGTCTTTAGCCATAATTTCGCTACAGATGAATTTGTAAACCTCTGGTAATTTTGTCCATCATCACAGCGTACAATTTCACTCCTGCAGTGAGTTTTGCAGTTTTGTATGTATATTTAGTGACCAAATATTTATCCTCCATGCACATAGAAATTTTAAACTCTCAGCAATGGTGTAAGGCAGGAGCACTTTCCTGAAAGCCCAGTGGTGTTTCTATTCATTATTTAAAATTTCATGTTTAATTATAGAAAGTAATGAAATTCTTAAAAGCACAGCTCTTCTGCAGAGCAGTTAAACCCAATTAACAATTCTTTCCTGATAACAGTTTAATCTTTATTGTCACTTAACAATGCTAGCATTTTACTTTTTCTTTTTAGCAGCTTTGAAAAGGCTGAAGTTTCTGTCTAAAGCTCTAGTGAGTCAGACGCTGATCCGTAGTAAAAAATTACAAGCAAAATGGACAAACAGATGAAAGCAACAGTACAGAAAGTCCAGAAACAGACCCAGTTCATATGGGAGTTCAATCTGTGGTGAAAGTGTTGTCTCAAATCTGTGAGGGAAAACTGGACTAGTCAATAAGCTGTGTTTGGACAACAGCCATCTGGAAGAATATTTGGATCCATGTTTCTACCTCCACTGATATAAATTCCAGAGAAAGCAAAAACAAAACCAAAAAAGTACCAGAAGAAAGTAGGAAAGAATTCCTATATAAACTCAGAAAATGTAGGGGGTTTCAAGCTACAATCCAAGGCAAAAAGTGACAAAAAATTGATAAATCTGCCTGTGAACAATTAAAAAAATAAGTAAGAAATCATAAGATAGCAAATGGCAAATTCAAAACTAGGAAAAATATTTGAAACTCACAACACTGATAACTTCTGATACCTGTAAGTTAGGCATAATATCAGTACTTTTTTCATTGGGTTGTTTGATCATTAAATGGATTAATATATGTAAATATTAAAACAGTGTTTGTAACTTATTAATATGAAATAGTACTTCTATTATTATTACTACTACTACTACCCAAATAGTTAGATATCTAAAACATATTGCTAAGCTAGTAAAAAACAAGGAGAATATAATGTATATAGTGTGCTAACAGTTTTGTAAAAAAAGTATGTGGGGAAGAATTTATATACATCTTTGCTTATATGTACATTAAACTCTGGAGGAATGCACAAGAAACTAGTAACCATGTTATTTGTTGGGGGTGAACTGAACGTGACAGGTGGTCTATGAGTATGGGAGGGACACTTTTCACTGATTCTTCTTTATGTAAACCATCAAATTAAATAAAGGAATGCTATCGATTTATTAATTGAATTTAATTAACTAAAATTAAACCACATTAAAATTTAAAGTAAAGATCTAAGGACCCTCACAGGGTTTTGGTGAAGATGTAGTGTTTATGATGTGCCCAGCTCAGTCTCTGTCCCTTAGCAAATAACAGGCTGCCCTCGGTATTCGCGGGGGATTGGCTCCAGGGGTGGATAGCAGAATCCGAGGATGCTCAAGCCCCTCGTATAAAGTGATGTAGTACACTTGGCCCTCAGTATCAGCGGTTCTGCATCTGCAGGTCAACGCTCAGTTGGTTAAATCTGCGGATGTGGAACCCACGGATACTGAGTGCCGACTGTACACTTTTACTGTTAAACTTATACAATACTGTACTGATGACTTAAGGGCCTCTCTTCCAGTTTAAACACACACACACACACACACACACACACAGTATATATATTTATATATACATTTAATCTCTTTCCAGTGTAGCACAGGCATCTGATCTGATTTTCAAGGGTCCAGGATCATGGAGAGTTCTTATTTGTAAAGCATTGAAAAATTACCCACAGCAATGAGGAGAATGATAACAGCTAGCTTTCGGGGAGCACCTACTAGCGCCAAGCATGGTGATAAATGCTGTGTGTGCATGACCTCATTGAGCTTCACAACACCCTACAAAGCTCTCACTGTTTCCGTTTTACAGAAAACTCCACGCTAAGGAGGCTAATAAATTTGCCCAAGGTCATTAAAATTGATGTGGTTGAGCTGTGATCTGAACCTAGCCATGTGATTTTGGAGGGTAAGCTCATTATCACTAAGCCCAGTTGCATTCATTCAAGATAAGAAGCAGAAAAGCACGCATAATTCTTTCATTACGAAAATTTTTGTAATATAGAAACAGAGCTAGGACAGGGCTCGGGATAAAATATTTTGAAAGCTCTCTCCTTCTTTGCTGCTGTTCCTTTTCTGTCAAATCAGGTTCCCAAGACACATACCTCAATGGCATATGTGCACCCTTAAAATGCACATTAAGGTAAATCAATCAAAACTGTTGAATTGGACTCAAACATGCCCTGGACTGCCAACTTCAAGTCAAGTCCTTTATAAGGAGGAAGATTTAGCAGAACACCTGCCACCCTCTCTGCCTCCTGACTGGACTACTGTATGTTCTTAAACATTTAATGCATATGGTGGCTGTTCTTGTTTATCTCACTGTTGGTACCTTAGGGCTACAATGCTGTCCCTCAAACAAGTTGAGAGACTCGATCCTACAAGGAGGTCTTGACTTTAGTCCAGGCTCTGCTGCAAATTAGCTTGAAATGCCATTTTGATCCTTTATAAAATTGAGTTTCAATGAAAGAATTGATATAAATGATCTCTAATGTACAAATTTCTTCCAAAATTCTACAGTTCCTCCACCTGTGTACTCCGTGATGAGTACAAATTATAATCACATTAATTAAAATATCTCCATCTTTACACATGTTTTCCAAATTTTCATATTATTCTATTCTATTCACTTTTTCTTACTGCCAAATGTTCTCTTTTGGTTTTTCACCTCAATGAAAAAGCCAGTTGAGTCTCCCTGAAGCAGTCTGAAGTTCTGGTTTTACTAAATCCTTGAGAAAATATACATATAAGGTGTTCTTCTCCTTACCTTCCTTCCTGCCTCAAAAATTGAGAATTGCAAAATCCACCAGGTGAAGATGTAAATAACCCATAGGACTTTAGCTGCTATTTAATTACCTCAAAGCATGATCATAAATTATTAACAATATCATTCTCATTATACTTTTACATTGTGTTTATGAAGGTTTAGTGTAAAAAGGTTTACAGCTAATTTTATATGCATCCGGTGGCTTTATTGTAAAAATATTGCATACTCCTTGAGGATTAGGAGTTTTAAGATCTGTAACCCCCAAGTGTCAACCACAAAAAGCACCCGATGCATTCCAAAAATGTTTGTTGACCGAAATGACTTGAAAATTATCATTATGATGGCTTCCTGACAGGTACTGAAATTGTAGTTCTGGATAGCAAAAAAAAAAAAAAGCAAAATAAAATATCAAAGAAAGAAATTTTCTTTGAAGAATGACCCCATAGTGTTAACATATTCTTCTGAAAGGAGTAGACCAAACAATCCAAAGGAAAACAGAGCTGATACGTTCTTATGTTCCCAGCTGATACACACTTGGTCTGTCTTAATATTGTTTGAGGGAGGCTGTGTGTATATCATATGAAACAACCCAAACCTATTTTTGTAGGAAGAGCTAAAGACAAAACAAGTCAAGCAAAAGTTTAACTTCTGTCATTTAGAAATTATATTTCCTTTTTAAAGTGAATTTGCCAAGTTACGGTCAGAAGATTTTTTAGCTTATCGTGCAAGTTACTAATATTTAGACACTGAATTGCAAAAGAAGAGTTTTCCTTGTCTTACCATTTTGAGGGAAGCCTAAAAATGAGATAATTATATTCCCTTAGAGCAAAAGAGCATGTAATCAGGGTTTAAAATTGCATTTTGTTGTCTTTTTGCTCTAAATATAGTTAATTAAGGTAATTTTTAAATTATTTGAAAGATACTTTTGTTGTCTCAAGTGACTACAGAGGAAAGTGTTTAAATTATAGCCAAAATAGAAAAAAATTAAGACTATACTTGATTTTATGTTGGTTATATTGCCTTTTCTTCTTCGGTTATATTTATTCATTCATTGATTTTTTTGGACATCAGCCAATAATGTGTCAGGCCCTGTATTAGCTTCTAGACTATATTTTAAAAATAATTAAATAATAAACATTAACTCATGAATTGCATTTGCTCTCATTACCTATGTATCTACCCATCTTTCTATGTGTTTACTTTTTCATTTAAAAACTCAGTAAATGAGTAGATGGCTATATGAAATACATAACATAATTACACATTTTGAAGAATTGAACTGGTTATCCTTATTGTGTTAAAATTTGCCCTAGAGGTTTTAGGTTGACAGATCACTGATAGAGTATAACTTTTACTCTTTTACTGCCATTATCAAAACAAACCACCTGGTAAAATGGTACAAAACATATAATTCTAAGGTAGAATATTACATCCTTTGTAATACCAATCAGGGAGAATACTGATTGGTATTACAAAGGATGTGGGCATATGTGTAAACTACAGCTTTTTCATTTGTTTAGAAACAGAAATTAAAATTAATGCCATGGTAAAAAATGAATATACTTAAATTTAAAAAATTAAAGAATTTCAAATGCAATTACTTAGTTTTTTTTTTTTTTATAATTTCAAATGTCATCATTCCAGGTTAGTAAATTTTAAACCTTAATTTTTAAACTTCACTTAAACTTTAAATTGTATTCTTTAAAAGTATCTGAATTGAACATATGGTGAACAGGCAATTTGAATCACCTTCAAAGTAGAACACGCCTGCCAATGCAGGGGACACGTGTTTGAGCCCTGGTCTGGGAAGATCCCACATGCCACAGAGCAACTAAGCCCATGTGCCACAACTACTGAGCCTGTGCTCTAGAGCCCATAAGCCACAGCTACTGAGCGTGCGTGCCACAACTACTGAAGCCCGCGCGCCTAGAGCACATGCCCTGCAACAAGAGAAGCCACCACAATGAGAAGCTCGCACACCACAATGAAGTGTAGCCCCCGCTCGCCGCAACTAGAGAAAGCCTGCATGCAGCAACGAAGACCCAACACAGCCAAAAATAAATAAATTAATTAATTTAAAAAAAAAAGAATGAAATGAAAAGAAAATCACATTAATCCAAAAAGCTCCTCAAAAATCTAGAGACAAAGGAGATACAAGTCATCATGCCTTAAGGGAGATGACTCCTGGGAATACATTCCTTTCAATGTTTGAACACGTTTTCAATCTCCACCTCTGATCCATCTTCACTTCCAGTCTACGTCAAAGTCTCTAGATTCCTACACACATCAAGTCATGGAACTATGCAAATGACAAAAAGAAACACTGATATTGAAAGATGTGAAATGGAAGTTGTATAAGTGAAAAAACTTATTAGTAATCCTTTTCTTATCCATTTTTGAGTGTCAGTATTCCTGTTTTTAAAGTAAGAAGGTTTGGCTAAATGCTTGTTAAGATCCCTTTCAAATACAGAAGCAGTTCATAACTAAGCTTACGGATCCATTTAAGTGGTTAGTTAGCTTTAAACTTTATCTATTTATGCTTGTATTTCAAAAGGCAGCCAGTGTCTTTAAAACATGATGTACTGTGTTGTGTTACCTTAGTCTTGCCTTGGGTACTTTTCCTTTTCCTGCTTAACAACTTCCAGGTAAGGGAAAAGACAATGGAGTTAATCAAAGTCATCTTGCTGTCCAGGAGTTCATGAGACAGGGATGTGCAGAAGATCAGCATGAACATATAGTTCATATCAAGGTTCCTTTACACCCATCTCAGATCCATTCGGTCTAGCATTTATCGAGCTTTAATGTCACATGGTTGCTCTTGGAAATTCTCACTCAAACTCTCTGCTTTACGTCCTGATATCACCTCTACAGTCAACAGCCCACTCTTTAAGGCAAGTACGATGGATAATTTTATGTGTCGACTTGACCAGGCCATAGGTGCCTAGACATTTGGCTAAATATTATTCTGGGTGTGTGTGCGAGGGTGTTTCTGGATGAGATTAACATTTGACTCAGTGGACTGAATAAAGCAGATTGCCTTCCCCAACGTGAGTGCACCTCATCCAATCCACTAGAGGCCTGAATAGCCCAAAAGGTGGGATAGGGAGAATTTGCTGTCTGCCAAACTATTTTTGAGCTGGGACATCAGTCTTCTCCTGCACTTGGACTGGAGTTTATGCCACCAGCTCTCCTGGGTCTCCAGCTGGCCACTGAAGTCTCCATTGTGAGACTTTTCCCCCCCATAATCCTGTGAGCCAATTCCTTGTAATAACCCCCCTCTAAATATCTATCTATCTATCTATCTATCTATCTATCTATCTATCTATCTATCTATCTATCTATCTATCTATCTATCCATCCCTCCATCCATCCATCTATCCATCTATCTATCTATCCATCCATCCATCCATCCATCCATCCATCCATCCATCCATCCATCCATCTATCTTTCTATCCATCTATCTATCTATCTATTTAAAAGTTCTGTTGCTCTGTGGCTCCAAAGAACCCTGACTAATGCAGGAGGCATATTTTGGCTTCTAATCTCACCACTCTTCCTGGAACCAGTGGAGATCTGCTATCGTGACTCTGGGAGTGACAGAGTAGTGAGTGGGATCCATATAGATGTTCTTGATGTCACAAAAGTCATGTGGGTGGTTTAAAGATCCAAGAATGAAGAAAACAGATTTTGAAAGAGGAATTTCTGTTTGCATTTTTGCTTCATTATGGACATTGTTCTCTTCAAGTTCTCTTTCTACTGAGATCCACATAGACTTTGCATTCTGAGTCAGCTTATAGTGAGAAGGTAAGAAAAATACTGCCCACCAGACCCAAGGTACCATTTTGTCTTCTTCAAACACAGCCCTAGACATGGCAAGACTTGGAGAGCAAGTGCAGGAGAAGATTACTAGTCTGATAACTTTTTTTCCCCTTCTCTACTGAAAAAGCACTGTGGAGACTTTCTCTGTAATCTGCCTTGGGGAGTATTATTACAGCAAAAGAAATATGAAGAAAATACTTTGGTTCTGAAACTCAGAGTAAGATTTGAGCCCCTAGCTAGCAGGTTTTTATGAATTTTCTGAGTTAAGTCTAGATGACTAAATCAGAGTTTTGTTATAACTCAAGGCTAGAGAGAAATTGGGATGTGACTTACAATATGACCCTGTTCCTTGCGGACCTGAGTGATGGTGGGAAAGAGAAGAGAAAAAGAGGCAGAGAAAGCAGTGGGTGAAGCTTGCATGTCCTGATGTCTCTTCCCTGAGTGGAAATTCTGGAGAAGGCAGGGACGTTAATAAATCAGTGTCTAGGTAAGTGACCCAAAGGCTACACTTTTGACTCCCCACAGCCTAAGCCTGGATGCAGGACATCCAAAATGTCCCGTGGAGGGGACTGGAGTTGAGAGGCTGTGAGTGCTCTGAGATGAAAGAGAATGTCTTTGATCAGGTTCCAGTGGAAAGTGCCAGCATATTTCCCCGAAAGGTCAAATGGGTACAGTTACACTTCAGCAAATGCCAGTGTGGGGCAGACCAGACCAGATGGTGCTTGGAACTGAGCTTCCTTTACTGCATGAGGCTACATAAGACTGTTGAATGTCCGAACACCAAACTACAGGGAACTGTGAAGAAGGGGGAGGAAGCCGGTGCATCACCAAGAAGAGTCATCCGAAAATGATGATTCCAAATGGCAAGTTGAAGTTACCTCCTTCTCACTGGGAGAGGATTCATGAGGAATATTAGATAGGAAATAAAGAATCTGCATTTTCTTTGCTCCAGTTGTGTTATATTCTTGAGCTGGTGACAGCTGTAAATGTTTGCAGTAGCAAGTCGTAACACCCTCACTCCCTTGTCTGTGAAAATTAATTGGCAAAGCTTTTCATTTGCTGTGATCTCACATTCATACAGTCAGGCCAGATCTATTGTCTCTCCATGCATTTGTGGGGAAACTACTTTTTCCGAGTTTCTGCCCACACTTCTTTGCAATTCCTCCACCACACTGTTCCTGGCCTCTACAATCACTTGAGAGGATGGAGTAAACTGGATGTATTTTGTTTTGATTGGTATTAGTATTAAAGAAGCTCTTGTCATTGTCAGAAAACCACAGAAAGAGCCAAAACCAAAAATATATTCTTAGATGTTGAGCATTGAGTTGTGCTAGAACAAGCTCCAACGACCCAGATTTCACTTCAGAAAAGAGTCCAACTGAAGAAGGGTCAGTATGTGACCATTCACACGGGGATTGGGAGAGTATGAATTAGTAAACTAGAAGCAGTCTCCCCGGCGAGATTAATGCTTGGTAAGAAACTGGAGAAACAGTACAGGGTGAGAGAGAGTAGCAGCAGCAAATAAACAAAAAGTTAAATAAGAAAACAGATGTTTGGGAAAGGTCAGCAGGTCAGATGGTGATAAAAATCCACAAGGAGTGAGTGGAGACAGGAATTATTCAAGCAAGAGCATCTTTCAGTGAACACGCTGGCTATATCCTGAGGACACAAAAGGTTCCAGGAGCCAGAAAGGAGGGAGTAAAGATCAGAACAAGCTGAGGAAATAGTCAACTTTAAAATGTAAATATTATTTGCAGAGTTCCATCATCAGAGAATACTCTGGACGTATCTCTCCTCGCTCATTCTGCCCGCAGCCCTGGCTGAGTGTACTGACTGCATTTCCCTGATAATTTAAGCTGCACGTGGGTGAGACAATCAAATTCTCCCTGTTCAATGACGTAAGTTACGAAACACGGGGGTAATAACATCAGGGTTAGACGCTCAGTTGTGAAAGGAGACTCGGGAAAAGGTGAACAGATCTTGGCGAAGGTGTGGAGCCTCTTTCTGAATGTTTAGCTCTGCTCCATTTTGTCTGATTCCAGGTATACTTTGTTTCATGTGTTTGGATTCCATAAGATTTTGGATAATGGGGGAGTGATTGCATATTTTAAATAAACACTCTAGGTGATACGTGTGCACATTTAAGTTTGCAACTAGTGCTTTTAGAGCAAGTCAGTATGGTTTCCTGCTCCACTGAATGTAGGCGAGAACTAAAGGGCCGCACAGAACCTTCTCACAGGACCAAATTCTCATTAGCTTCTTTATTCATTCAACAAACATTTATCTGTCAATCACTGTATGCAAGGTACTTTGCCTGGCTCGGTCAGTGGCTGTGTAGAGATGGGTGGTAATTTGGAAAAGGTACCCTGTGAATAATATTCTGGCACTTTTTCTGAGTAATTTATATTCTATCTGCCACCTCCAGTTCACCACATCTCCATGCCTGGACCCAAATAAATTTCTTTCATGTTTCCAGAAATATCTTCAATCATTAATTAAACATCTTCAAGAAAGTTGAGGGTCTGGTGGTAGGAATGAATTACTTATTTGCATAACTGAGAAGTATTTATAGTAATAGAGTTATGGTTTTCTGAAGAGGGCAATTTCAAGTCTTTAGCAATGAAAACCACTACAACATTGGTTTAACTAGCCAGAGGGCTGCCTGAAGATAATGGTTTCCTGGTGGGTCAGGAGGAGGAAAGGAACAGACACAAAAACTCCTAAGTAAACGATGATGCCATCTTAATATTCCTCATGATTCTGGCAAGAGCTGGTTAAGGCACCTCATGCAGCTGACTGAACAACTGGACCCCTTCTAGGCCCTTCAGATTCTCCCCCAGAGGAGTGGCCCGGCAGAGACGGGAGAAGACAGAGGAGCTGGCTGCCAGCATCCTGTTTAGCCGCCATCCCGCTCAAGATGAAATACTGTGAAATGTAAAGGAGGCGGGAGTTTACTGGAATCTTGTCCACTGTTCTCAGCCCAGCAGCAACTGTTGTAAAGCATGGAATAAAAATGCCACAAGGCAAAGTAGTTGAGAGAAACTTATTCTTTTACCCTTGAGCTCTAATGGGAATTCGAATGGTATACATTTTATTTTACTCCTCTTAATGGTCAAAGCCCTTGGCTGGCTACTGTAAACACCTATCATGAATCAAGCTCCATGTGATCATCTGAAATGCTGTCTTCTCAATGAACACAAGATCATTTGCTGCTAAGTAATATCTGTATGATTTCATCTTTCTTATCACATATAAGGATGTTACGGAATCTCAATTATATAACATTCTGTGTTGTTCAGTTGTCTACCATTCTAAATGCTTGAGCTGTAAAGTTATCTTATGTTTATATAATTCATACTATTTCTTTCCATCTAGGGATTGATGACTGGTTCCAATTCCCAAGGATTGCTTGTCTTGCTATTCTCATTAGGATTTTCCACAGATTAAAGGCGAGAAGGAATTAGCAAGGTACCAAACAAGGGAGGATTGAAAGGCAAATCTCCTCTGTTTCTTTTCAATTCGTGTTTATGTCAAAGGAAGCAGTCAAGGTTTTGGGATCAGGGTTAAGAGCCCGAGCAGCCCTGGCTTGCATGGACAGCGGTGGATGGAAGCCACAGGGATCAGATGATGCCCTGGGCAGGCACCCAGTATCCCGGGGAAACACTGAGGAGCCAAACAGCTCTGGCTCAGCTTGGAGGCCTTGGAAAAGTCACCTGACCTCTAAGTCTTCAGCTGCTCGTCTATAAAACCACTTGTCTTACATACCTTATAGGATTGCTACGAGGATCAAAATGTGAAAGCATCATGAAAACTGTCAAGTACTATGAAATGAAGGATATTCTTAGTGCGATTATGGGGGCTGGTTTGACCAGGGCACTACTGCATCTGGAGAGCTCCAACCTCCTCCTTAGCGACGCCTTCTGGCTGCTTTTGAACAACACCAACCTCTGCTGCGTCCCCCCATGCTGCTGCTGCATTTCCTGTGTTTGGAGATGGCATTTCCTGTTCTCAAACTGTGACCTGCAAGGCCTCTGGCAGGCCCAACCGCGCCCCAGTGTGTACTCTGTCCAGATAGCAATGGTCCCTGTCGGAGAATTTGCCTGTGAAAAACGGCTTCCTCTGGTAAAGTGGCAGCTTTCCACGGGGGAAATCTGCCTTATGCTTTCACCAACACAGACAATGTTGGAGAAAGGAAGGAAAAACACTTGGTTATTTCATCAGCTCCTGTAAAGGTCATTTTTCAACCTGTTTCTCCTGCAGTGGAAAGTTTTGATTATATAGCTCTAGTAATGTTGCCTTTTTGGAAATTCATTTTTGTTCTCAAGGGCTGTGCTGTCTTCCCCCTACACCGAGTTTCATTATATTTAGTGCAGTGTGTAAATGATGTAGTTAGAATTGCAGGCAAAATAACCCATTACTATACCTATTGTCAGCTTCCTGCATATTTAATAGAAATGCAGTATGTAAAAATATGTATAGGTCATCAGGACTGGCATGAATGGAAAGGCTTAGTTTCTGATTGTGGATTTGGGTGACTATGTATTTTTCTCTGGGGTTCTATTTAAAATATGGCAATTTACCTTGGCATGAAGAGTAAGAAAACAATTTCTTTTCATGAGAATAATTTCTTTAGGGTCTCTATGTTATTGTGGGGTTCATTTTGAACCAGCTTTACAGGTAAATAGACCAATGATATATATTTCCTCAGGATACTATGTTGTCATTTTAGATTGTGGTGCTAAATATTTGTTATTAATATTTTAATTAACATAAATGTAATTGAATTTAAATTTTGAAATATCAAGTATTTTGCTCTTCATGCAAACACATGGCAAAGGAAATAATAATTTACCATTTAAATCTTCTAGTTGAAAAAAAAGAGTTCTGGATTCAGGCTCTATAGTGAGAGATGTCTTCTCTGGATGTGCTAAAAATGACTTATGTGACCTTGAATGTATTGACTGTTCTCTACTTGTACCCTGATACCCATTCTCTATCTTTTTTCTAACGTGTCTGTCTGGCATTGTGCCCTGGGAAGCTGACTTCTACAGGCTCAGGCTCACTTGCCTCCTGGTTTGGCCAGAGGAGGGTGTTGACAGAAGACAGTAGAACTGCAAGGAGAACAGAGGTGTTTTTCCGCCCGGCCCTTCCTGTCTCAACACTGTAGTTTTGACAGTGTTCCTTCTTCCAAGGATCTAAGTTCTTTCTGGGCTCTGGTTTCCTTGCTCCTTCAGGCCTGGGGTAGGGACAAGCTTCTCTGTTACTAGTCTCGGGGTGCTCCACCACCCCGTGTTTGTTCCCTAATCATACCCTCACCTTTTAAAATAATTCCTGCACTGGATTCTCCTCAAACCCTTTGAGTAGGTCATTTCTTTACTGCTGGGTCTAAACTTAATTTATAACAAGTTTCTTCATCTCTCTGAGTCTGTTCTCTCATTTATAAAAGAAGGAAAAGAATATCTATCCAGTACATCTCAGAAGACTGTTATGGTGAGCAGGAATAAGGATGGAGATAATAATAGTGATAATAATCATACCTGGCCTGCATTATGTATCTACTGCAAAGCTCACCCTCTACCCATGATACTATTTCGCGTGGAATGGAAAAACGGCCACAAACTACTTCCCATCCTGTGTGTGTGCCCTTGCCAAGTGCCGTTAATACTCCTCGCATCAAAGGTGGCATTTTCATACATCCTCTGATTCTGTGCCAGCCCGTGGCTTGCCTTGGCCACTGGTAAAATGAGATGCCATCAGCAGCTGACAAAGGGCTTGTGCTTCCTTGCTTGCTGCTTTGGAACCTTGCCACTGTGTGAACAAGCCCAGGAAGCCTGCTGGATAACAAGAGACGCATGTCTCCATCATGCTCATCTGGTCACTGATCTCCTAGACTGGGAGGAGACACCTTATTAGGTCATCCAGTCTCCGGCCAAGCTGCTACCTGACTGCAGGAGAATGTGCAAGCCCCGCCAAGATCAGCAGGCCTGGACCAATTGAGCAGACTGATGACCTACAGACTCATGGACATAAATGGCTGTTGTTTAACCATTAGATTTAGGTGAGTTGTTATACAGCAACAGACAGCTGATAGAACCATTCTTTGCAAATAAGAAAAATATGGCAGTTATTTTAAAATATTATGTTATATAAATGAGTGATTTGTATCCTACATTATTATAATCAATATGTTATGGTGGCAGAAAAAAAGGTGCTCCAAGAAGGTGTTGGGATGCTGTGCTTTTTGGAGTCTCTACAGCAGCAGACCAGAGCACAACGCAGGAGCACGGGAAGTTAAGCAGAGGGAAACTGTTTATCATCTGAGTTTCCAAAGGCATGCTGGCCGTGAGTGTCAACAGATGATGTTGCATATTAGTTAGAATTAGAAATTTAAAAAAAATTATATGATAAAAACAAAAAAAGAGAGAATTAGATGGCAGAAAAGAAGTAAGTTTTGTGGAGTAGAGTCTTAGAAGAGAGAGAGCACAGGATTCAAACACACCAGAGCCTTGGCTCAGAAGACGTCTCATGCTGGGTCAAAGAGTGTATCTGGACGGAAGCTAATGCCATAGGATCTTGTGTTTGGGACCGGAGGGGGAGCCTCAGCTCAAACACAATACGACCATAGAGGTTATCCAGATACTCTTCTATCCCGAGGCACGACCGCCTGGGGAAGATGCCCTCAACTGTGTGCAGGGGTCCTTACGGATCCTTCAGAAAACTGCAGTAAGGACTATGCAGAGACGTTCAAGAGTTGCATTTTTAAAAACTGGATGCTTGGTACATTCAAACTATCATGCTTGTCCAGTCTGCGTCAAGTCTGAGAGAAGTACCAAGGAGAAGGGCATTTTGGGGGGAAGACGTGGTACTTGTCTCTAAAGCTGGGTCACCGATGTTCTCCGAGCTTTAGATCAGAGGCTGAGACATGAGGCTGACGTGGGTGCTGATGCCTCTGCATCGAGGAGGAGTCGCTAGGCTTCTTGAGAGTGCTCACTTGAAGATAAGAATAATAACTTACTTGGATCACACCCTCTCATAAATAGGGACTCAAAGTTCAAAGGTGTAAGTGGGACTATGTCCCTAAAGAACATATTAAGAGTAGCACAGCTTTCAACAGTGACCCAGAGTGACACAGACCCAAACCTATGATTTCATCGTATTATGTGGAATTAAGTTAAGATCTCCACTGAAAAGAGGTATAAAACAACACCGTCTCTTTTTTGAGGGAGCTTTTCATTTCCCCCGAGTTACCATAGTATTCCAAATCCATAGGTACCCTTGAACTGACCATATTTATTCAAAAAATTCTCTCATAATTTAAGCCTCTTTGTTTAAAGACAGATCAAACATGTTTTATCCAATATATCCATAGCTCTCACTATAGAGAATAAACTTTCAATGATCCTTTGACTTCATTCTATTTAAAAAGACAACACTGTTTATATTATTTATATTTTTATGTTGTCTTTTGCAACCGCAAGAAAAATCATTCTTTGGTGGTTATTTTCTCTATTTTTTTTTTGTTCTCATCAATAAATGTATGAAATACATACTTTAAGTAAATTCATAATAATGCTTCCACTTCATTTAAAAAATTCCTTCCAAGGGAGCCAGCTTAGGAAAGCACTAGTATAATTAGCATTTTTTGGTGGATGACTAGTGTCAAGACAGAGAGATGAAAATGCTTATTGCAATTAGAGAATACACCTGAACGTGTGCTGCATGCAACAACAGCACAATGTGATGGAAGAAAGTAAATTAAACTTACTTTTTTGTTTTGTTTAGATAACCAAAGCATTATTTTTCCAAGTTTTATAATTTATATTGTCATAAACATATTTCTGTTGAAAATGTCATCTTTATTTCTGTTTAAAGTTTTGGCCAGATCTATAACTAGCTACCTTGGAACCACTAGTGAGGACTTCGTGGAGCCCCTGCCATTTGAAGAGGAGGTAAGTTAAAAAGAAAAAATCCCACTCTTCAAGTAAATATTTGACTTAGGCTACAAACATCTTCAAATAATCAAGCAAATATTTTTTTTTTATGTGCCTACTATGTCCCAGGAATACATATGGTTGTTGGCAAAAAGAAAAGTAGGTGTATGCTCTACAATACTTACTGAAGTGATCTTCTGACAATAACACAGGAAAGAACATTTTAATCTAGACATTTGCATAATATCCTAGGTATGTGAAGACCTCTCCTTATTTATGGCCTGATGAAGGCAAACTTTGGAATTTACGTGCAGTTTTTATGCTGGTGAACACAAGCAACAATAAGGATGAAAATATAAGAAAGTCAAGATTGAATATCAAATACATATTGGGGGCAGGCTGTATATGGGGCATTTCTAAGACAAAAATTCCTCCTTTCAGGTTGTATTTACTCTTTTATACAAGAATTCACTTATTCAACCTCTTTAGATTTTAAAGTATGTTCATTTGATTACAATTGTCTGTCACTCTTGATGAACTGCCTTACAGGAAATCTTTCGAAGCTTTGATTTTGATCTCATGAAATAGTTTTTTATGGGAATATAATCATAAAATCACCATGTTAACTATATTTCAAAAACCAGAACCCAACAACTATGAAATTTTGTGACTATATGAAGAAGTAAATGAATTATTATATCCATGTAAATATCCTGAAATAGAATGCAGAAAATTTTGATTACTAAAATAACAAATTTCGTAAAAATATAATTTTAGTTTTCATATTAAGTTTTTAGTTACGAAGAACACACAGAAAATGAGATAAAATAAAATATAAATGTAGAGCTCGATGATACATCAAAAGCAAACACCAGTATAACTACCACCTAGTCAAAATTTAAAACATAGTTACCATCTTAGATGTTTGTCCCTCCCAATCTCACACCTCCCACTCTACACTCTGATTTAACCAGATGTTTACGGCAATAGCATTCTGGGTTTTCTTTAGTTTTTCATCTAATTATGCATACACAAACATCGTAGTTTAGTCCTGCTAATTTGCCAATTTCATTCTTTTGTGTTTGGTTTCTGCTTACTCAAAATGATATTTATTAATCCATGTGGGCATGTAGAGTGTAGGCCATTCATTGTTCTTGAATTATCTTATTGTTGATTATGCTAAATTACTTTTCCATTCTACTGCTAAAGCATATTCAGGTTATTTCCATGTTGTGGCTCTTACCAAATACATAAATACTAGAATACATGTCTCTTGGTGGATACATGCAGCATTTCTATTGGGTATATATCTAGAAGTGGTATTGCTTGGTTGTGGAGTATGCATATGTTCCTATTTACTAGGTAAATCAGATAAACTAGTGATTATACAAATTTCACTCTACTACAGTGAATAAGAGTTCCAGTTGCTTCACATCCTCACCAACACTTGGTATCGTCAGTCTTTTTTACTTTATTTACTTTATTACATAGAGTGGATATGAGCCCTTTATCAATTATATATGTTGCAAACGATTCCTTTCACACTATGCCTAATTTTCATGCTTTCAATGATCTTTTGATGAACAGCATTAATATTCTTAATTTTAATATGGCCCAATCTACTGATTGTTTTGTTAGTGTTTTAGTTTTATTTAAAAAGTATTTCTCCTTTGAGTTCATGAAGATATTATCCTCTGTTTGATTCTTAAAATTATATTAATTTTTCTCTCACATTTTAAATCTATAATCTATCTGTAATTAATATTATTAATGTTTATATATCTGAGGTTGGATCAAATTACTTTTTATTCCCTATAGTTATCCAGTTGACTCAGCACCATTTATTTAAAAGACTGGCTATTCTCCAATGTTCTCCACTACCACCTTTGCTATAAAACAAAAAATCTATAAAAGAGTTTCTATGCTTCTTTCAGTGGGCAAAGATGTATTCCTCTGCTAATGCTACACTGTTTAAAATAGTTTAGCTTTATAATATATCTAAAAATCTGGTAGGGTTGCCTTCTCAGATTGTTCTTCAAGAATGAATTGGTAAACTCATGTAACTTTTTCCATTTTCATTTCCAGACACCTTTTAGAATGAGCTTTTAAAGTTTCACATCTTTACTCTTTTCATTTATCTTCATTCAATATTGCATTTCTAATCTTCTATCTGGGAACAGTTTCCTCTGGCATGAAGTATATCTTTTTGTATGTCTGTATTTCCTTTGGTGAAGGTCTGCTGTCCAATTTGGTTTGTATGAAACATTTTAATTTTGCATTTACCCTTGAAGAATATTTTTTCTAAGAATAGAATTTTAAGTGACAGTTATTTCTCTTTAGTACCTTATAGGTTATCATTCCATTCTTTTTTTTCTGGCTTTCATAATTTCTGTTGAGCTATTAGCTGTAAATTACATTGTAACCTCGGAAAGCAACCTATTTCTAAGTGCGGTTTTCTTTTTATTTATCTATCTTAGATTTAGTAGAAATTCTAGACTCTGTGACATGATGTCTTTTGTTATTTTTGAAAATTCTCAGCCACTATATCTTCAAATTTTGCGCGTGTCCAGTTTTCTCTGCTCCCTTCTTCTAGGACTCCAATTAAACATGAAAATTCTTTATGTTTCTTGTAGTTCCCTTCCAGCCTTTTGTCTCTCTGTGCTTTTTTTCTTTTCTGGATATTTTCTTCTGCTCTTTTTTTCTCATTAATTAGTTATTTCCTCAGGTATGTCTAATCTGCAGCTATACACAGTCAGTCAGTTCATAAAGTTTGTCATTGTATGTGTTGTATGGACATGCAAATTTTTTGACACTGCTTCTATAAAAAGAAGGCATCTTATTCCCATTCTATTGAATTTGCGCGTGCCTTAGTCATCCACTTCTAGTGAATAGGATGCAGTAGAAGTGACACTCTAAGACCTCCAATTCTAGGTCATAAAACCCAGCTTTCACCTGAACCCCTCTTTCTTGAGATGCTTTTTCCTGGAATTCAATCATCATGCTTTGAGGAAGCCACACTGAGGGGGCTACGTGTAAGGGTCCCAGCTTACTTTCCCAGTGGAGATCTAGGTCTAGGTGATGTCAGTCCAGACATGTAAGTAAGGAAGCCTTTGAAATGATTTCCTTGACTTAGCTGAACAAAGTCAACTCTGAGAATTGTGAAAGATTGTGATGATGATGATGATGATGATGATATTAATAATATGCTAGTAATGATAGTAATAATGATTTTTGTTGTTTTACATCACTACATTTCAAATAGTGGAAGGGGAACTGAAACATATTTATTAGCCCTGAAATCTTCATTTGCTCAATTTTTAAAAATAGTTTCCAGTTTTTTGACTAAATTCTCAATGTCTTCATTTATCTCTTGAAATATTGTAAATGTATTTATCTTGAAGTCTGCACATGATAACTCCAGGATTTGGTATCTCTTTGGGTTTGTTATTATTGCCTATTGTTTCTTCTAGTTGTTCTTCATGTCGTCTTAACTCATGTCCTGATTATTTTTTACTGTGCAACAGACTTTTTAGTGAAATTGTCTGAGGCTTAAAATGCATATTATTTTCCTCTGGAGATAATTTATGTTTGCCTTCTCCAAGATCCTGCCTTGGTAAATTCTGCACTTTCAATTAGAATTGCTGACAGAATGACCCTGTAGATGAAGGACATCTTAATGAATTACAGCATCAAAACTTGTAATAAAAGCTGTAACAGAAGGAGTATGCTGTACTAGGAGAGTGCTGGAAGGCTTGGGCCACAATGACTATTGAAGGAGTTACCTGTAGAGAGGTGTGGGGAAAGGAAAAATACATGCTGCACAGAAACTGCCTGTTTTCCTCGGCTTTCAGACAGCTGCTGTGTGCTCTCACTCCAGGAGTACTTACTCTTTCTCTCTCTCCATATAGATATCTATTTATCTATCTATATATCTATCTATCGAGAGATCATTCAAAAGTATAATTATAGCACTATAACATCTTGCAAAGCCAGTAGCTATTATGATGCTTAATAATTAAATCAGGTTATAACGTATATATAAATACCATCAATACAAGTCTTGTGTTTGCTAAATCATGGTTCCACACTTAAACTTTAAAGCATGGTTTGTTCATATTAATGTTAATGTAAATAAACCACTGATCAACCACATGGAGCTTAGGACTTTAGGTGTTGATTACATTTTGCTTTCAACAATTTAATTATATTCTTTGCTCTTCTAAGACTATACAATTATTAATGCCCAACCACTATTTTGTACTCCCAATGTCTTAGCTCTTTAGATTTTGAGCAGACTCCAGTTTTCCTTTTGGTCAGAGTCTAGTATATTCGTGTATCCCTTTGGATGGTTATCTTGGTTCTCTTTTCTAGTGCTGACCTAGGTCAATGCTATCTTTGTTCCCAGTAAAAAATTAGAGGCAAATAGAGTACTAGCACATTGGAGATGGAGTAAGTGTTCATACTGAATACTACTGGGCTTATTTAAGTGGTAGAATTCATGGCTAGTATAAAACACCAGGCATGTTCTCCTCGATGAGAAGTAAAGCTATTAATACAATAGAAAGTGATTACTCGCTCCATGAGCATAGCATAAAATATGCTTCCTTTTTAAAACTAAATAGGGGCCTCATCATAATAGTAGAGAAACAATTTCTGTAACAATTGTACTACCTTTTTACTTCCAAACCCTGTTTGGAAGTCATAGTTCCTTTCTTGATAAAATGTGCTCTATTGTTATTCCCAACTCACAGAGTTCCTGCTGTCTGAATAGTGGATTAAACGACTCAGCACTTCCTCTCGCTGCATGGAAATTGCCCATTTCCCTCAGCTTTCAGACAGCTGCTGTGTGCTCTTACTTTCCTTCCATCCACCCCAGATCACTTCAAATGCACCAAGACGCAAATCTACTCCTCAGTGTCTCCAAGACTCAATGTGGACCCCTCGGGTTCCTCTGCCCTTATTCCCATCCTCTGGACTGACATGGAATTCTGCAACTTCCTATTGATTGTAAAGACCACCGAAAGAGTTACATTTCTTTTTTTTTTAAATAAATTTATTTTACTTATTTATTTATTTTGGCCGTGTTGGGTTTTCATTGCTGCATGCGGGCTTTCTCTAGTTGTGGCGAGCGGGGGCTTCTCTTATTGCGGAACACGGGCTCTGGGCACGCGGGCTTCAGTAGTTGTGGCACACGGGCTCAGTAGTTGTGGCTCATGGGCTCTAGAGCACAGGCTCGGCGCACGGGCTTAGTTGCTCCGCGGCATGTGGGATCTTCCTGGACCAGGGCTCGAACCCGTGTCCCCTGTATTGGCAGGCAGATTCCTAACCACTGCGCCACCAGGGAACCCCAAGAGTTACATTTCTTAAAGGAATACACTGTAAAAGTATATTACTGTATTCACCATATCTTTATTTTCTGTGTTCTGATGCTTTGACATTTAGGACCTTGCTGACCCTAGAGGGACAGCCCCTCCCAGGGTTGGCCGATTCCTAGAGATGGCAAACTCACCTGCAAGCACACTTTTCAAATGCAAACCAACCAACCCAAAGTCCACATGCCCGACCACCTCCTCTATGGGGCTCTCACACTCGGGCCACTACTCACCTGCCCTAATCAGCCCAGGGTCAGTACCAGACACCAAGGGACAGCCCCTCCACCCCAGAGCCCACTGAAATGATTCAAACTCGCCAACCCTAAGCCTGCTCACGCTGCCTCACCAGGTTCACAATAAAGGCCCTTGCCTGCATTTGCCTTTCTCCCTCTGCTTCCTGGTACTTCCCCTGTGGCCCTCCAGCCATGGCGGGCCCCCTCCTCTTTTCTTTTTTTTTTTTCTTTAGTAAACTTTTTATTGAAGTACAATACACTGTCCCACTATTGCATTGGTAACAGGTTTGACTGGCAATCAAACTCAGAAGACACAGTAGCATTTGATCCATCACTTAGTTTGCTTAGCTTTTTAGAGGGATTCAGGACAGGAAAGAGCATGCAGAGCCCTTCAGTTGCAGTGGAAGCCAGCAATTCTCCACGTGCATCGATGCTTGGGTCCCTCCTTTCTTGACTAGAGACTTGTATAGAGTTGCTGGTGATGAGGCCATGGGGTGTGGGGTTCATCTTTTTGTTTTTTTAATTTTATTTATTTTTTTAGACAGCAGGTTCTTATTAGTTATCCATTTTATCCACATCAATGTATACATGTCAATCCCAATTGCTCAATTCATCCCACCACCATCCCCCGCCACTTTCCCCGCTTGGCGTCCATACCTTTGTTCTCTACATCTGTGTCTCTATTTCTGCCCTGCAAACCGGTTTATCTGTACCATTTTCCTAGGTTCCACATATACGCGTTAATATACGATATTTATTTTTCTCTTTCTGACTTACTTCACTCTGTATGACAGTCTCTAGATCCATCCACATCTCAACAAATGACCCAATTTGTTCCTTTTTATGGCTGAGTAATATTCCATTGTATATATGTACCACATCTTCTTTATCCATTCATCTTTCGATGGGCATTTAGGTTGCTTCCATGACCTGGCTATTGTAAACAGTGCTGCAATGAACATTGGGGTGCATGTGTCTTTTTGAGTTATGATTTTCTCTGGGTATATGCCCAGTAGTGGGATTGCTGGGGCGTATGGTAGTTCTATTTTTAGTTTTTTAAGGAACCTCCATACTGTTCTCCATAGTGGCTGTATCAATTTACATTCCCACCAACAGTGCAAGAGGGTTCCCTTTTCTCCACACCCTCTCCAGCACTTGTTGTTTGTAGATTTTCTGATGATGCCCATTCTAACTGGTGTGAGGTGATACCTCACTGTAGTTTTGATTTGCATTTCTCTAATAATTAGTGATGTTGAGTAGCTTTTCATGTGCTTCTTGGCCATCTGTATGTCTTCTTGGGAGAAATGTCTATTTAGGTCTTCAGCCCGTTTTTGGATTGGGTTGTTTGTTTTTTTAATATTGAGCTGCATGTGCTGTATATATATTTTGGAGATTAATCCTTTGTCCACTGATTCGTTTGCAAATTCTCCCATCCTGAGGGTTGTCTTTTCATCTTGTTTGTAGTTTCCTTTGCTTTGCAAAAGCTTTTAGGTTTCATTAGGTCCCATTTGTTTATTTTTCTTTTTATTTCCATTACTCTAGGAGGTGGATCAAAAAAGATCTTGCTGTGATTTATGACAAAGAGTGTTCTTCCTATGTTTTCCTCTAAGAGTCTTATAGTGTCCGGTCTTACATTTAGGTCTCTAATCCATTTTGAGTTTATTTTTGTGTATGGTGTTAGGGAGTGTACTAATTTCATTCTTTTACATGTAGCTGTCCAGTTTTCCCAGCACCACTTATTGAAGAGACTGTCTTTTCTCCATTGTATATCCTTGCCTCCTTTGTCATAGATGGGCCCCCTCCTCTTGAGAACCGTCAGTGACCAATTATCTTTTCAATGGCATTCATCTCCTGATATGTAGGCCTCACCACACTTAAATAATAATAAAACCTACTGAAACAATTACCCATGTACTCTAATTTTTTGTTTATGAGCACTTATTAGGTGCAATATGAAATATATTTCCCATTTTTTCTATTATTTTCATAAAATATTTTTTAATTTTTTAAAGCTTATGTTTTATTCACAGAGAAGTATGTTTTTAAATGTGGCTTAATACATACTTTTACATATTATTGTTTGTATTACAAAAGTTTTTTGTCATGAGATATTATATTGCATAGGGATTCAAATTTAGTAATATGTCTACATTTGGATTCAAGAAATTCATGGAATGAGTCAATCTCTCTGCCTGTGGTGCAGAAAGTGTGAGAGAATTTTCCTTAAAAGCAGAGATCACTAGTTTATGTGAAGCAAGAAACTACAATATGTTTAAACTTCTCAACTGGTGAATGGATAAAAGAGTTGTAGTATATTCACACCACAATAAAAAGGAATGGACTCCCGTATATGAAGCATCACAGAAGAATCTAAAAAGGCATTATGCTACGTGAAGCTAGCCAGACATACATTTAAATGACATTCTGGAAAAAAGCAAAACTATAAGGATAGGAATCGGGGGCTGGGGGTGGGGTGGGTGGTTGTGCTTGCTTGGTGTCCATTTGGAAATTAGAAATAATTCACAAATGATTCTTAGCAAAAATGGCAGAATTTAAAACACCATTCTAGGGCAGGAGTTACACGTAACCAGAGGAGGGTATTTTCATCAGTTCTGTACAGTCTGTCATCTAAAGCAACTTTGAGCAACTGTAGGCACAGTCTGAGATTTTCTTTAAATGGCAATAAGAGCCCTATAGGAAAAGAACAGTGTGGGTGTAGAACAGAATCAGTGAAACCTGTACAAATAAAGACAGAAAACAAAAGAAAACTCTAATAGATTAAGATTTTCACCATTTCTGTAGTGAAGAGGTAATAGAAACACTCATATTAGAACTTCATTTATAGTTTGTCATTTATAATTGTAACAAGTCAGCGGTCTATTAAAGTGCCCCATAGTTCTCATCATATGGTGCCATTCTCAGCCAAAAATTTCCAGTTAACTCCTCAAGGTGGAGCTTTGTAGAGTAACATGGACCAAGTGAGCTTCAAATAACAAATCCCCTCAATAATCAGGTAGGTAGGAAAGAGACACAGTTTCATCTGTAAGAGTTTTTTCTGTGTTCACTCTGACCTCCCCAGGAAGAGAGAAACTAGTTTTTAGCCTGCTAAGCAAGGTGTGAGGAATATAAATGAATCCATTTGAATAGAGCTGGGATTTGGCTGCTGAAATGACGTTGCTAAAGAATTCCTTTTGATTAGACTTTATATTCACAAATAAATTACTTAATTCCAGCAGAATTACTAATGGTTTGTTTTCTTGCTCTCTGCTGAGTGAACCAGTTACTGCAAATTGTCTTAACCGTAGTACAATGAATGCAAACGTAGTAGCCTCAAAAATCACGGTGCATAAGTAGAATGGGTTCAGAATGGTAATAGGAAAGCAAATAGACAGTCAATGGGGACTTTCAATGTCTACATGACCAATCCAAACCCTGATTTGACTTGTTTCAAATACAATCCCTTTACAGATGCAATGGAGCATGAGTGTTCAAATGTAACATCAGAGAGAGTCTTTTATTTCAAAGACTGTGAGATTGGAAGAATTCATTCATCTGCAAAGCCAAATGTCAAATGTTGTGCTTCTCATTCCTCACCAGCCCTGTGGTTAACAATGCACCTGACTGACAGTTCTGCCACTCAGAACAGGGTGTGAGGGGTGGGAGACTGACACCTTCAGCTTGGAAAGTTGTGAGGCCACATGTTACCTTGTTCATTAGCATGCGTGTGCAACACTCTGGGATCTGATTTCTAATTTCTCTTTTAAAATAGAAAACTCTAGTGTCCTTTAAGTTCAGATATTGTCTTAAAAATTTAAAAGACATAATAGGTCTAATTAATAATAACTGGGCTCCTGTATACTGCGTGTCAAACACTGTGATAATTTCTTTATAAGTAGCACCTTTGCATTTAATTCTAAAAACAACCCCATGGCCTCGGCAAAATTAATCTCCAGTTTTCAGATGAGGATCTGACATTCAAAGGAGTTGATGCACAAGAGAAGTTCAATCCAGAATCGATTGCCTGAGATTTCATATTCTAGCCTAAACCACTTCATTACATGACCTTAATGTGAGAAATTTATAGCATCATGGTGCCAAACTTGGTCAGATAAAAACTTGGTCACACACATTATTCATACCAAATCCTTCTTCCCTTGGAGTAATTCTGTGAGCCAATGGAAGCATAATTCAACTTACCTAAGTTCTTTATATGTTGACAAATACTCTCATCATGTTTTGGCGCATGTCACTGCATACATAAAATATTTATCATATAAAAATATCCCTAAATATTTAATAAGATGAATTGCCCTGCAAAATCTCCTTCTCAGTTCTTTGTGTCCAACTAAGATGGTATACTGGTATTAACGTCTATTTGAAACGTCTTTTTTATTTATTATTTTTTCTCTTGACTAAAAATATTTACTAAAATATTTACATTTGCTAAAAACATTTACATTTAGGGATTACTCATTTATAAGAAATATTAATGGATCATAATGTCTTTCTGAATGTATTTGACTTATTCCCTGTCAACCAACTGTGAGCATATTGAGCATGAGCCAATCCAAAGGGTCAGACTGTCAAGAGATTTTACTGAATGTCAAATTCTACCCCAATCAAGAGGTACAGACAAGGCAGGAAAAGGACTGGGCCATCGAGAGGAGCTCCTCAGGACCTTCCTTCTGCTGCTGATGTGCAGTACCTGCTTCAGATTACGTGAGTTCTCTAAGTGATGTACGCGACAGGCACACCCAGCAGGGAGTCAGGAAATACATATCTTTATTTTATATCCCCAATATTTAGTTTAGGTGGCATTCTCTAGGGAACGCTGCCTTATAAGTCCACCACAGGACTACTTACCACAGGCAGTCTTAAACCAGGAGCATCCTGCTAAGAGCATTCTGTAGATAGGGAATCTCTTCCCAGCAATATCCTTAATCTATTTACCAGGAGGTCACTCAGCATGTTTACAAGACTATACTGGATCACTTGCTTTCCTTCTGTCCCCTGGACATTCCTTTAGTGTTACTCAGGAGAGAAATGGATCACAGACGAGGAGCTTTAACTCTTTTCTCCACAGTGGAATACACTGTTGAACTTATAACTTTTTAGAATCATTTTGCTTGGAGTACTGATGAAGTTTAGGGCCAAGATGGGCAATTTAATTCCTATGTGATCCAAGCAGCAATGATTCATGGTGAGGAAGCAGGACACCAGCGCAGGCCACCATCTTGGGAGTGAGTTTTATTAATTCCATTTGGAAAGGAGGGGGGTATGGAAAAGGTAGGTATGTTTACACAAATCCAGCACGCTTACTGGTGAAATAAGTCAACAGATACAAGAGTGATCAGGTATAGATCCAGGTTTTTGTGGGGCCCAAAGCTTATAGAATTTTGGAAGTCATTTTACTGTAATAAGAAGAGTAGAAAAATACTGTACATCTACAAAGTGATGAAAATCATTCATCATATATGCAAATAGGTTGCAAGGGCTCCTGTTATTAGAGGGGGTCCTGAAGACATAGATCACAGGCATCTCAGTAAATCTGCCTGTAGGAGAATATGATATTTATGCCAAAAGAATTGCATTCAATAATTATGAAGCTCTGGAAAACATGTAAAATAAGTAGAAGAAATATGCCATAAAAGATTTTTAGTTAGAGGTAAAGCAGAAATAAAAATTTACAAAAAATGTAGAGGGGAAAAAAACTATAAACATTTGTACAGGGTCTACTGCAGGCTACTAGTTATTAAACGTCTTATCATATGTCTGTACCTTTTTAATTGCCACAATAATACAAAAGTAAATATTATAACCTCTATCTTTAAAATATAGGAATTTAGATATAAAACTGTTAGTAATTTGTCCCCAAGTTACACATTAACTAAGTGATGGCATCAAAATTTTAGCTCATGTCCATGTTACCTCAGTTCCCATGCCCATTCTACAGGCCATGCTACCCCCGACAGCATTAGTTTTCTAATGTTATTGTGTTATGATGAGAGAAATAAGCATTTTCTGACTTCTTAGCTGCCTGTACACTTCTAAGTCTTTTCTTCCTTGACTCACCAAAAAATATTTATGAATTTTAGATCTTATTAAATTATAGTCATAGCAAGCTCTCTTTGTCATGCTTTCCCCAAACCAGGTTAATCATTCTAGGGATAGATTGTGAGCTGGGTATACTGTATATCCCTTCAAAGAGTAGGGACTCAGTGACCATTTATGGACGAGTAACTGACACATTTTAGTCTCGATAACCTGGCATGCAAAGTATTTCTAAATTTCTCAATTACAGTTTTAATTTCAAGGCGAATTTGGTGTGTTTTGAAAACACTATTCTTTAACATGTTTTCAATTTGTATAATTGAATCAGGAAAAAAAAAACAGTGCTATACTTAGCATTTTCATTTATTGTGAATTTCTGGAGAAGTGAGCTTCCTATGCACATTTATGGCAAGGTAATTGGCATGCTCAAAGACTTTGGTAGAATATATATATATATATTCTATACGTATATAGTATCCACAAAGGATTAAAAGTCAAGAAAGCTTTGTTCCCCAGTATTTCTGACATGAACTGATATTCTATCTTCTTTTCTACTTGACTCAGCATAACCTTTACAAAATAGGATGAAATTAATTGATATTTGGCAATATTGATGAGCGATTAAAACACATCAAGTAATGAATGGGAAAGTAAACATGTGAAGCCTTAAGGAGTACTTGGACAAACATCAAATGAAAATGGATTATTCAGAATTTCAAGGAGCAAATATATTTTCATATTAAAAACAGTGTAAAAACAGTATATTTTCCATATCCAATAATTGTAATTCAAACAGTGTTTTTCAAAAGAATGACTCAGAGGATATACAAGCTCACTGGTTAGTTTTTTGTTTTTTTTTTTTTTTTTAGAATCACTGGTTAGTTTTTAACCAATATGAAAAATAAAATTCTCATGATAGTGGAATCTTCTAATATTTAAAAAGGTAACAGATATTCAAATCAAATCATTCTTTTATCTGAGATTGAAAGATCACTATTTACATACAGTTGTTAAAAATAATTTAGTTCATAGATCATTTACTAAAATTTATGTCCAAATGTAATGAATTCTCTATGTGTTAATTTCCTGCTAAGTCTACTTGTAAATTAAAAATATCTATTTGGAAATAGACTTGAAGGAAATCAGATCATAAACTCAGGGACTCCATTCATTTATTTTTTTGCTCCTCTTAAATGATACCAGTTTGAGTTGTCTTATTGCGATATTGTAATTTATAATAAGAAATACATATTTAGTCTTAGTTCCTGGCACAGAGCTCCTAAAAACCTTGGCGTTTTAAGAGAAAACCTAGATGACCTTGGGTATAATGAGGGCATTTTAAATACAATACCAAAGTCATGACACATGAAATAAATAATTGATAAGCTGGACTTCATTAAAATTAAAGCCTTCAGCTCTGAAAAAGACCATGTCAAGAGAATGAGAAGACAAGCCACGGACTGGGAGATCATATTTGCAAAAGATACATCTGATAAAGGACAGTTACCTAAAATATAAAAGAACTCTTAAAACTCAACAATATGAAAACAAACAACCCAGTTAAGATGGCAAATAGGAATATGGAAAGATGCTCCACATCACATATCACCAGGGAAATGCAAATTAAAACAACAATGAGATACCACTACACACCTGTTGGAATGGTCAAAATTCGGAACACTGACAACACCAAACACTGGAGAAGATGTGGAGCAACAGGAACTCCCATTCATTGCTGGCAGGAATGCTGAATGGTACAGCTATTTTGGAAGATAGTTTGGTGATTTCTTACAAAACTAAGCATACTCTTAGCATACAAGCCAGCAATCACACTCCTTGATATTTACCCAAAGGATGTGAAGACTTATATCCACAAAACAACCTGTATATGAATGCTTATAGCAGCTTTATTCATAATTGCCAAAACTTGGTATCTAACAAGATGTCCTTTAGTAGGTGAATGGATAAATAAACTGTGGTACATCCAAACAATGGAATACTATTTAGCACTAAAAAAAAAAGAACTACCAAGCCATGAGAAAACACAGAAGAACCTTAAATTGCATATTACTAAGTGAAATAAGCCACTCTGAAAAGACTACATACTGGTATATTTCCAACTATATGACATTCTGGAAAAGGCAAAACTACAGAGACGGTAAGATCAATGTTGTAATTAGAGATTAAGGGTGGGGAGGGATGAATAGGCTGAACACAGAGCAGTTTTAGGGCAGTGAAACTTCTCTGGATGACACCACAATGATGGATGCATGTATATTTGTCCAAACCCATAGAATGTACAATACTAAGAGTGAACCATAATGTAAACTCTGGATCTTGGGTGATTATGGTGTGCCAGTGTAGATTCATTAATTGTAACAAATGCGCTCCTCTGGTGGGGCAGTTGATAATGGGGTAGTCTGTGCATGTGTGTGTTCAGGTGATATATATGAAATCTCTGTAACTTTGCTGTAGGTTTGCTGTGAACCTAAAATTGCTGTAAAAATATCTTTAATAAAATGGTAATATTGTAAATTTTATGTTATGTATACTGTACCACAATATAAACTAACTGAAAAAAAAAGAAAGTGAATTTTTTTTCTGAAAGTTTTTTATTCTTAAAGTCAGTAGACTTAAATTTCAATTTAGGGCCTTATGGCTTCATATATCAATTGATGTTACACATTCTTCTGCTTCAGGGATTTTTAGGAGGTCTATTTCACATGAAAGTTTAAGTAGTTTTAGGAGGGAAGCTTGGAGAAAGTTTGACATTTTGGAGGGACTGGATCAGGATTTGTCAGGTAGAAAGGAGACAAGGAAAGCAAAACAGATGCCAAAGTAGATAATATTTATTAAAAAGAAGGAAGAGAAAGGAGCAAAAGGGGAGGGGTGAAGAGGAGTGGGCAAGAGGGGGGAAGAGGGACGTCTGGAGAGTAGAGGAAGGGGGAGGGGGAAGGAAGAAGGGGGGAGGGGAGAGATGCATAAGAAATCTCTCACACCATGGGAAGTGCAATTAGGAAAGGATGACACAGGAACGTGTTTCATTCCTGCCAAAATCGCCCTCACTTTAGGAAACAGGAATATGTTTTGACGGTATCTGGAGACTAATATACTTGTTATTTAAGTCACAGACACCTTAGACACAAAAGAAATGAAAAATAATACTATTCCCTCATCTTTAACTTTTGTCCTGATTTATGATGTCACTTCATTCTCAGATTTTGTTATAATAGGATCCTTCATTCCTATTAAGTGAAGAAAATACCTGACAGTTGGCAATAATTTCTGAGGTTTTGTTCTCACGGCTCTGCCTCATAAAGTAGCATAATTGTTGGTATTACCTATGCTGTCTCATTAGAGTAGAAATAGCCTAAGAGACTTATTTATTTTTTCCTGCTTAACCTGAGTGATCAAGAGAATCTTAGAACTGGTGCTGGGCTTGGGGTCTTGCACACGACACTGCCCAGTTCCTCTAGGGCTGGCAGTCTCCCTTACTCGTGTGTCCTGTCACTCATTTCACAGACTTCTATGGCAGACACCAGGGAGGCTGCTAGAAAAACATCTCCTCTTAAAGGACTCCTAGGGCCGCGTGGAGTCTGACGAGGTGTGTAGGGCTTTGCAATCAGTGTGTTCAGTGCTACAGTGTAGAGGTTCTGTATACGTCACTACAGGAGCATCTAAGTTAAGGAAGGTTGAACGGTTGTGTGTGTGTGTGTGTGTGTGTGTGTGTGTGTGTGTGTGTGTGACGTGAGGGGTGGGGTAACGGGAGGACTATTCCAGGTAGACAAGACGGCATGGACAGATGTAAAAGTAAGAAGGATCCTAGCGAGTATAAAATGACGGGAACCAAGGATGTGTGCTGGGGGGAGGGGGACACTTCAGAAATGTTCAGATATTTGGGGAGCCTGGGAACATTATAAATAGGAGCACAGTGGAGGCAGGCTGCAGCCGCCTCGAAGAAGCCTCACAATCCCCACGTACAGCCACTCCGAGTGCAGAACAGGCACAATGGCAGACGTGGGTGTCTGAAGTGGGCAAGTGCAGGAACCTAAGCACTGCCCAGCTCACCTGTGGGGTGCAGAGAGGCCCTGAGCCCCACTGCAGATCTGAAGGGCAGAAGCCTGGGAAAGTTTGGAAGTAGCACCGGGTGATGAGCCAGGAGCAGAGGAAAATGGATGAGGCCACAGATGCGGCTGGCGGTTACGAGAACTCCATATTACTCTACTTCTGTGGTGGGTTTACTCACTCCAACAGCCATATTATACCTTCTCTTGCATCAAATATTGAATACCTTTTTCCTCTAGCCTCACGGTCAGTTACCTTGCTTCGTATTTCACCAAGAAGAGAGAAACTATCAGAAGACAACTTCCACATGCCTCTATCATGAGCCCCAAATGTCTGCCTCCATTTATATCATCCTCCATTATACCTTCCTGTTTAAAATACATACATACATATATCTACTGTAGCTGCTCACTTGTTCACTAGATCCCATTTCCTCTCATCAACTCAAGGACATTGATTAGTGATGTTTCCCTCTTTCTTCTGCTTTTTCATTTTTTCCCTCTGTATAGTATGACTCCTGTCTGCATGCAAATGTTTTTTAATATAGCTCATCTTCAAAAAAAGTTTAACCTCACATTCTTTTCCAGCTACTTCTCTATTTCTGTTACCTTCACAATAAAATTTCTTGAGTCATCGTCCTTGATGATTCTGATTTCTCTCCTCTCACTCTCTCTTAAACTCACTCCAGTCTTTTGCCCCCATGACTCCACTGAAACAGCTCTTTTCAAGGCCATCGGTGGCCTCTGATTTGCAAAATCAACATGTTGCTTCTCAAGCTTCATCTTACTCATCTTCTCTGTAGTACTTAACATGGTTAATATTATCTACTTCTTGAAGCATTTTTGCCCAGGAGTAAGTAATGGATGTTTGTATCTTCTCTTCTCATAAGTGAGGCATTCAGGTATATAACTTAAAAGCAATCTACTTGCTGGTGACTCTTCCCTGATATCCAGATACATATATGCACCCACCTTCTGAAATTCCACTTGGTTGTCCACGAGATATCTCAAACTTACCATGTCAGAAAACAAACTGGATTTTCAACCCAATCTTTCACCCTTTCAGCATTCTACATTACAGTAAATGGCATCTATATTTTTCTGGTTGCTTGGTCCAATTCTCAAAGTCATGGTTAATTCATGTTTTTTTTTTCACATTCCACAACTATTCAGACTCTAACTTTAAATTTGATAGTTTATCCTCTTCTCCCCTGCTAAACTTTGGTCCATCATCACTTGTCTGGATATTGTAACAGGATCCTAACTGTTCTCCCTGCTTTCATCATTACTTCCCTACAGTCTGGTCTCCATCCAACATCTGGAGTAAATCTCTTTTATAATATAACTGAGGTTGCATCATGCTGATCTAAGTATCCCAATGGTTTCCGAATCCAATCAAAGTAAAACCTAAAGTCCTCAATAAGCCTCAAAGGATGCTACTTAGTCGGGCCCAAAGCATTTGTCTGGTGTCACCTCCTAAACCTTCCACACTCACTCTGCTCTGGCCATGCTTTCTGCTCTTTAAATACAAAGCGCAGTACTGTCCCTGGCTGGGTCTTTGGGCTTGATACTCCCTCTTCCAAGAGTGTTATTTCTCAAATAACCACCTACAAAGCTTCTTCCTCACTTCCTTTAGGTATCTACTGGAATATCACCTGAAATAAGATGTCTTGTTTGACCAACTCTATCAAATAGCATCCATCCCCATCGTGCCTATACCTTTACTATGTTCTGTTTTCTCCATAACACTCATCAACACCTGATATATTATTTATGTTTATCCTAATGTGCTTATTTTGTTATTGTCCGGCCTCAACAACCTATAAGCATCATGAAGGCAGAGACCTTTGTTCTCTGAGTCATCCAAGCACCTAAACAATGCCTGGCATATAATATGAACACAATAACTACTATATTTTGTCAAATATAAAACACCAAGGATTATAAGACTCACCCAATTTTATGTATCACAGTTATGTTCTTATAAAAAGTTTTTTTTAATCTCTTAAAAAATGTATGTATTATAAGACTCAGGCTCACTTGTCATAGATTATTATATGTTACTTTTATATATGCATAAAAAGAAACTATAAGTAAAATAAGTTAACTAAGGAATTTCTAAATCCTTTGCACATACAGAGTCCAACTCTTCTGAATCAATCCAGAATTACCAATGTCCTTTGTTTTTCTTTTTTCACAAAATATTATTTCATTTGCCATCAGGAGTGTTAGTGGTACACAGTTCTTTATTAAAGGGTATGCTGCTTTTGACTTTAAAATTTTCTTCTAAACCACTGACACCCATTCTACAAGTTTTATGCTGGCTGGTGAATATCTACAAGAAGGTGTTCACAATAAGTTTTGTTTTTCTCAAATGGTCCTAAAATGTTTCCTGAGTGAAACATTGAAGAGTTGACATTGAACTGAAATATAATTAAACTCAAGAAGTGAAGCACTAACATTACATGTAGCTTCTATTGAAGGGATGAAAACACTGGCATCAATGACCAAGGCTGTGTGCCTGCAGGTAATGGCAACTACATTGCTAGCACCACCTGGCGGCCACCATCAAATGATGCCATTCAATGTAAATGCCATAATAGTAACAACATAGATCTCAATTCCAGACATGTGAAAATATGTGCATCTTTTGAATGAATCAATCAGTCATTAATAAACAAATGGTTCAACTGTTCTAAAAAAGCCAGCCTGGATTAGTCTCCTGTGAGATGTAAGTCTCATTGGTGGAGGTGGAGACCTGCCACATCCAAGGAGGAGATCAAACCAGAACTTCCATCTCTTTCCATTGATTCTCATCCTCTTGATTCCAGCAATCATTCCTTGATTTAATGACAATTACTAAAGTTTAGGAACTTTTTAAAGGAGAAGTAAAAAACCTAAAAGGAAGGCCAAAACTGTCATTGGAATCCCTATAGACCAATTAATGAAAAGCAATTCACATTAAAGTATGTATGGGTTCAATAAAAATGTACTGAACCTTAAAGTTAATGGAGCAAAAATTAAGATCAGAGCCTCCATTTCTTGATAAGAATGGTTTCCTAAGTCATTTAATTAATGCTTTATCCTAGGGGAAAAAATTAGTCTCAGTGTTGTAGTAGCAAGAGATTTACCAAATCAGGCACACACACAAAAGACACTAAGTTCCTCAAAGGCTTTGTCTTAGTATTAATTCTCTGGAATTAAAGGAAAAGTTTATACAGACATAGGACTTTTTAACATCACATATATCTGTGATGCAAATTTTTCAAGGAAGAGGCCTTTCTTATTCTCTATACTACATAATTAAAACTCAATGGAACATGATAATTTAAATCTTTCTGTGACATTGAAAATCCCATTAATTCTGAGATACTTTCAATCACTTGTCAAATACCATGATGTTTTAGAGAAATAGAGATGACTAAATAATCCCTGTCCTTAATGAGCTCATAGGGTACTTGGAGAGACAGATGGACCAATGGTTATAATATAAAGTAGGAATTGTAATAAAAGAGATTTAGTGAGTAGGTACTGAAATCACAAAAAGGTTATGGATTAGGAGAATTAGTTCACTTATGCTGTGTAATTAAAAAAATAATAAAGGTAACTTCAAACCTCAGTGGCTTATCACAACAAATGTTTATTTCTCACTCAAGCTATGTCTGATACGTGTCTGGGCAAATCACCAGGGCAAACTGGATTCAGAAACCCAGGCTCCTGCAATCTTGTGGCTAAGACATTTCAGCAATAGACCACTTCAGTTGCACAGTGGGTGAAAGGGTTGGAAAATTCTTCAACAGGCATGCTCTGGACTAAATTGTACACCACCCCTCCCCAGTTTATATATTGAAGCCTCGAACCCCAATACGACTATATTTGCAGAAAGGGCCTTTCTGAGGTAATTAAGGTTAAATGAGGCATAAGAACGGGGCTCTGATCCAATAGGATTGGTGTCCTCATAACAAGAGACACAGGAAACTTGCTTCCTCTCACTCCCTTTCCACCATGTGAGGGCACAGTGAGAATGTGGCTGTCTGCAAACCAAGAAGAGAGCTCTCACAAGGAACCACTCAGCCAGCACCTTGATCTTGGACTTCTGAGCCTCCAGAACTGCGAGAAATAAATTTATGTTGTTTAAGTCTCCCATTCTATGGTATTTTGTTATGACAGCCCAAGCTGACTAACACAAGACATTCAAATACTCTGGCACAGAGGCAATGCACATCAGCCCCTTGTCCAGAACTCTTCTCACATGGCCCACCTAATCGCAAGGGGAAAGGTAAATACAGGGGAGGAGGTGGACTGCTTGGTAAGCACGACTGTCTCTGCCACAGTCATCACTTCTGGTCAGCAAAGATCCCTTTCCTCTCTTCTTCCTACCCACTCAACCCTTCCCTAAAGGAGACAAACCGAAAAGCAATTCATCCAGCCCTTGATTCCAGCTCCAGGTCCAGAATCTGCAGGTGATATGCAACAGTATCTACATCAGTTCCCGATGTGACTTCTCTTGATTCCAAAAGAATGATCTAAAAAGAATTTTTCTGCTTTTCTCCCACCTAATGAACAGTGGTTCAAGAGGGTCAGGAAGCCCAGCACTGCAAACACTCCCCTTTAAGCAGAGAGGGAACAGGAGACACGCGGAAGGCAGGACTGGCCCTGGTCATTCTGAAATGCTGCTCACCAGGTAAGCTGAGGTTCCTTACCCTAACTAAGGGTTAACAGTGATCCTTGACCCTCATTCTGTACCCACCATTTTGGATTTTTTTTTCAAGACCTACTTCTCAGATTTGCTATAATATTTTGTTTCCTCTTCCCCAAACCTCTCTCTTTTGGTTTAAAGGTGCTACCTTGACTTTGTCAAGTTCTGTAGGAGCACCACTCAATCAATCCTTTACCCTCAGTCATCTTTTATAATTAAAAGATTATCCTAGGCACCATACTCTTAAGCTGCCTTTTACCTCGAACACCTTTATCAGTTGAGAGGTTTTAGCAATAAATGTGGAGACTATACTCCTATTCTTTTTCTTGAGGCTGTTTTAAGTTATTTTTGTCACTTAAAAGACTTTCTTAATTTTATCTCCTTACTCTTTGGTGACTCAACATACTTATCTTTTCCAATTTTGCAGGGTTTTGATTTTTTTCAAATCCCTTTCATTTTTGCTTGCAAGTTCTCAAGTTTTCCCTGAGATCCTTTCTTTGCAGTATCTTGCGAGCCAGCAAACATTTTGTTTTCTAACGTCTTCCCCTAGTTGTGGTTGGGAAATACAATTAAAAGCAAAATCTTCTTCCAATCTAGAAATCCTCTCCACAAAAGTAATAGAGAAAGAAAATACTCTTGCTATCTTATTCATATTAAACCAGAATGTGATGCACATCACAGGCAATCTGCTAAGAGACTGCAAAGAAAAAGACATCTCGCCCTTTTCATAGTCACAAGCAGACATAACCCACGATGTACATGTTCTCAAGATAAACAATAACTGGTCACAAGTAAGAGGATTTGACAGCAGCATTTGCCCAGAGGTCATCCTAGATTCACCTGGTAATCGGAGTGACCACCTAGGTTAGCGAATTGGTTTTATCTAGAGGAAAAACAAACTTCTCACACCTTTACGACAGGAGGCAGTTTTGCAATCTGGAGCCAAGCACCACTGACGTTAGGCTCCTACTCTCCCACAGAAACTGGGGGTTAGGGCCACTCTCTCCTTTCATGTTTAAGAGGTGGTTCCTGAGTCCCCGAGAGAGAGAAGGGCACTCCTGGTTCTTAAAGCCGACAAAAGACCTATTTCGTTTTCAGAAGGATTTACATGCATTTCAAATAGAAGAAAGTACTTGCAAATTTACATTTTCTAAAGTAAGTGTTCAAAGAAAAAGGGAGGGGAGAGCAATCTTTCCGCCCATCTTCAACAGAGAATGAAGTCTCTTAATCTTAATTTGTATTTAGTCTTACAATCCAGAAGCTCATTACACATGCAGTTGGCCTGGCAAGTTATCACACGTTTCACCCAGAGGCAAGAGCTTTGCCCAGCATCTCATCAACTGCATGACATCTCTTCTCCAGCTTCCACATCCCTCTCCTTTATCCCTGGCACAACCATGATTTCAGTGCCACAGATCTTAGGGCTATTTATTTATTTATTACTGCAGCCAGCGCTCTTCCTGCTATCAATTTCTTTCAGGATCAAATAGATTTATCCTTAAAGAACAAAGAAAGTGTCAGTGGTTTAATGCAGCAGGAATTTCTCACTCATACTAGTCCACTTTGGTTCTGGGCATCTATCCTGAGCAACCAGGATAACATTGGCATAGGAAATAAGTGCATTAGCTTAAACACAGATCACTTCTGTTCATAACCCTTTGTTGGGAACTAGCCAGATGGCGCCCCAGACTGCCCTGGGTGTTGGGAAATGTAGGGGAGCTTGAGATACTTGGAGAGCAGTACTGTTTGGGCAAAAGGCCATTGAATCCAATTTTAGGGACTTAGGAGTTTTCCCGAAGGAGACGATCTGCTACTGAAATCATAAAAGATGAGTTGGAATGATTTGAGCTAAAGTGGGAGGACAGTGGGAGGTGGCAGGGCGTTCAGGATGGATGGATGGCACGGGTTATTTGATGTGTTATTTGATGCTGAAGTTTAGAGCAGTAAGCAGGACATAAGCAGAGAGTTTGTTGAAAAGGCAAATAAAGCTCAGAACCAGGAGTGTTTTATAGGCCATGCGAAAAAACTTAGTCTTTATGTTATAGGCTGCAGGGAGGTGCTTTTAATGCATGAAAGTAAACATAGATTTAAATTTTAGATATATCTATCTAGTGACGTTGTGGGCTATCTTTAACCAGGTTAATAATTTCAAATAAACAGAGTAGCAGATGTCTTGGTCCATTTTGGGCTGCTTTAACAAAATACCACAGACTGGGTGGCTTATAAACAACAAAAATTTATTTCTCACAGCTCTGGAGGCTGGGATGTCTAAGATCATGGAGCTGGCAGGTGTGGTGTCTGGTGAGAGGTTACTGAATCATAGACACTCTCTTTTCACCTGTTCTCACATGGTGGAAGGGGCAAGGAAGCTCTGTCCAGCCATTTTTTTGACTATTTTTTTAAAAATTCAGGTACAGTTGATGTACATTAATAATAAGTTTCAGGTGTACAACAACACAATGATTCACAATTTTTAAAGGTTATATTCCATTCATAGTTACTATAAAATACTGTCTATATTCCCTGTGTGGTACTATATATCCTTGTGGCTTATTTATTTTATACACAGTAGTTTGTAACTTTTAATCTCCTACCCCTATCTTGCCCCTCCCCTTGCCCTCTCCCCACTGGTAGTCACTAGTTTGTTCTCTATATCTGTCAGTCTGTTTCTTTTTTGTTATATTCACTAGTTTTATTTTTTAGGTTCCACATATAAGTGATATCATACAGTATTTGTCTTTCTCTGTCTGATATATTTCACTTAGCATAATACCCTCCAAGTCCATCCATGTTGTTGCAAATGGCAAAATTTCATTCTTTTTTGTGGTTGAGTAATATTCCATTGTATATATATACCACATCTTCTTTATCCAATTATCTGTTGATGGGCGCCTAGGTTGCTTCCATATGTCGGCAATTGTAAATAATGCTGCTATGAACATTAGGGTGCATATATCTTTTCAAAGTAATGTTTTTGGGTATTTTTGAATACCCAGGAGTGGAATTGCTGGGTCATATGGTAGTTCTATTTTTAGGTTTTTGAGAAACCTCCATATTGTTTCCCATAGTGGTTGCACCAATTTACATTCCCACTGAGTATAAGGGTCCCTTTTCTTCACATCCTTGCCAGCATTTGTTATTTGTGGTCTTTTTGATGATAGCCATTATGACAGGTGTGAAGTGATATCTCATTGTGGCTTTAATTTGCATTTCTCTAATGATTAATGATGTTGATCATCTGTTCATGTGCCTGTTGGCCATCTGTATGTCTTCTTTGGAAAAATGTTGATTCAGGCCTTCTGCCCATTTTAAAAAAATCGTGTTGTTTGTTTTTTGGATGTTGAGTTGTATGAGTTGTTTATTATTTTGGGTATTAACCCCTTATCAGTCATATCATTCACAAATATTTTCTTCCATTCAGTAGGTTGTCCTTTTGTTTTGCTGACAGTTTCCTCTGCTGTGCAAAAGCTTTTAAGTTTACCTGTAATTAGGTCCCATTTGTTTATTTTTGCTTTTATTTCCCTGGCTTTAGGACATTGATCCCAAAAAATATATTGCTACAATTTATGTCAAACAGTGTTCCACCTATGTTTTCTTCTAGGAGTTTTATGGTTTCTGGGCTTACATTTAGGTCTTTAATCCATTTTGAGTTTATTTTTGTATATAGCGTTAGAGAACATTCTAATTTCATTCTTTTACATGTAGCTGTTCAGTTTTCCCAGCACCACTTATTGAAAAGAGTGTCTTTTCTCAATTGTATATTTTTGCTTCCTTTGTCATAGATTAAATGACCATAGGTGTGTTGCTTTATTTCTGGGCTGTCTATTCTGTTCCAATAATCTATGTAACTATTTTTGTGCCAGTACCATACTGTTTTGATTACTGTAGCTATGTAGCATAATCTGAAGCCAGGGAGCATGATTCCTCCAGTTCTATTCTTCTTTCTCACGATTGTGTTGGCTATTTTGGGTTTTGTACTTCCATACAAATTTTAAAATTATTAGTCCTATTTCTGTGAAAAATGCCCTTGGTATTTTGATAGGGATTCCATTGAATCTGTAGATTGCCTTGGGTAGTATGGTCATTTTAACAATATTAATTCTTCCAATCCATGAACACGGTATATCTTTCCAACTGTTTGTGTTGTCTTCAGTTTCTTTCATCTGTGTCTCATAGTTTTCCAAGTATAGGTCTTTTACCCCCTTACACAGATTTACTCGTAGATATTTTATTATTTTTGATGTGATTGTATGTTGGGCCACTTTTATAAGAGCACTAATCCCATTCAGGAGGGCTCCACACTTATGACCTAATCCTCCCAATGGCCCCACCAACTAATATCATCACCTTGGAGGTTAGGTTTCAACATATGAATTTTGGGGGAATGCATTCAGATCATAGCACTAAGTCATTCTCTGAGCAGTCATGGTGTGAAAACATATAGGAGAATGAATCAGACAACTCAGACCTGACCTCTGCATCTACCAGCCCCTTACTTTCCATGTGACCTCAGTTACACTTTATTAACCTTTCTGAGGATTTTTTCATCCATGAAAACTTGATAAAAATGATATTTGCTATGTCCACCTTCAGTGCTGACATGAGGATAAGATGAAATAATGTGTTTTAAAGCAAGAGCTTTGAAAGCTATCAGATGTAACACATATACAAAAGATGATTAAATTCATCAAACACCTATTTCACATGCCCAACATTGTACATGGCAATACTGGTAATCAAAAAGGATCCCTTGCTTTGAAGAAATCAACATTCGTCTATGAAAAAAGGTAAAACACCAGGACATGATATTATAGTATCAGCCCAGAGTGTAATTAAAAAATAGAGACTGTATTTTAACAAATGTGCTGAATATAGATATACAAAGGGACTCTTTCTGGGGAAGTGGTCACCTACAGAGGAGATGCACATATCACTGTTTCTTGCAGTTTCTTAGACTGGCTTATGAAAGCTTTAAGAGGAATTTTCGTAGTGAGTTAATGTGCCACTCCAGACCAGTCTTATGACTTCGGGTTCATTTATTTTAATGCTGGTTATAACCACAGGCATAAGCCTCAGGACACTGTGAGGCTAGAAATCCACCAGTGAGCACAAGCAATGAGTGCTGAAATGATTATTTTTAATTAAATAGCCATAACCTAAAAAAATTCCCATACAAATGAAAATATTTTAGTCCTTAATTAGTCAAATGAGTAAACCTACCACTCACTCAAAAGATAGTGAATTCATCAGTATCTTTACCTGTTACAGGCACACAGCTTATTATATACACGTGGTCATGCTAGTAATTCGTGAGTGCATTTCAGCTAGGGCTGTATATCACTAAACTTAAAAAATTAAGAATTATCTCTTTTTTTAGCAACTGTAGAAGAGTACAGACAAATAATACTTTACATGTTGTGAAGGAAATTGAAATTGTGTCAACATCAGCTGTTTCAAAACATTTTTCTTTCATATTTCCTTTTAGTTTTTTATTTGCTTAGATTTTCACCATCTTATTATAGCTTACTGACCATCTGACTTTTAAAAAACTATAAATTTATTAAATAATTTCAATTTTCATAAATAAAAGATAAGAAGAGGTTTTAAAAAGGGGGGAAAAACTAGTATTTTTTGAGCACTGAATACATTCCAAACCTTGCCTAATTCTCATACATCACAAAAGGCTACAAAGTAATATTTCAGTCCTCGTGGTCAAAATAAAGGGTATAAGACACAAGAATGAAAACCAATTTGGCCAAATACATAGAAGAACAAGTATTTTAACCCAAATCTAATAGTGCTGCAAAAACACATGTTCTTCCGTCTTCATAGAGCTTTGTTGATGTGTCTCATGTTTCATGGTACAGTCAAAGGAAATACCTGTGTGCTGCATGTCCATTGTTTCCAGCCACAGTTACAGTTGGTCCTTCAAATCCATCCTCGAGGATGCAGAACCCAGTGGATACAGAGAGCCAACTGTACTACAACATTTTATATGAGGAACTTGAGCATCCTTGGATTTTGTTATGCACGGGGGTCTTGGAACCAAGCCCCCACAAATACCGACGGACAACTGTACTAATAGATGATAGAAATTTATCATACCGTTACAAGGTATTAGATGATAGGGAACAATAGGTGTGTAAAATTTAGAACAAAAATATATTCCAACACTTCCACATACAAGATTTATTTTTTCCAGCTTTATTGAGGTATAAGAACAATAGAAGTTGTATGCATTTAAGGTATTCAACATAACTTTTTTTTATTAAGACCATTTTCTAGTGTAGTTTTTAGTTTCACAGCAAAATTAAGGGGAAAGTACAGAGATTTGACAAATACCTTCCCCCACACATGAATAGCCTCCTCCATTATCAACATCTCCCACCAGAGTGGTACATTTGTTGTACTTTATAAACCTACACTGACATCGTAATCACCCAAAGTCCAGAGTTTACATTATGGTTCACTCTTGGTGTTGTACATCCTATGCATTTGGACAAATGTAAAAAGATGTGTATCCATCATTATGGTATCATCCAGAGTATTTTCACTGCCCTAAAAATTTTCTGTGCTCTATTTATCCTCTACCATCCTCGAACCCGTTGGCAACTACTGATCTTTTTACTGTCTCCAGTTTTGCTTTTTCAGAATGTCATATAGTTAGAATCATAAGGTGTGTAGCTTTTTCAGATTAGCTTCTTTCACTTAGCAGTATGCAATTTAAGGTTCCTCCACATCTTTTCATGACTTGATAGTTCATTTCTTTTTCGGGCTGAATAGTATTCTATTATTTGTATGCAACACAGTTTATCCATTCACCTTCTGAAGGACATCTTGGTTGATCCCAAGCTCTGGCAATTATGAATAAACCTGCTATAACCATTCATGTGTAGGTTTTTGTGTGGACATAAGTTTTCAACTTCTTTGGGTAAATATCAAGGAGCCTGATTGCTATATTGTATGGTAGGAATATGTTTAGTTTCATAAGAAACCACCAAATTGTCCTCCAAAGTGGCTACACCATTTTGCATTCCTATGAGCAAGGAATGAAAAGTCCTTTTATTCCACATTCTCTCCAGCATTTACTGTTGTCATTGTTCCAGATTTTGGGCATTCTAGCAGGTGTATAGTGGTATCTAATTGTTATTTTAATTTATATTCCCCTGATGATATATGGTGTACTTATTTGCCATCTATATATCTTCTTTGACGAGTTATTTGTCAAAGTCTTTGGCTCATTTTTTAATTGGGGTTTTGCTTTCTTACTGTTGAGTTTTAAGAGTCTTTGTAATTTTGGATAAAGTCCTTTATCATACGTATCCTTTTCAAATATGTTCTCCCAGCCTGTGGCTTGTCTTCTCATTGAGAAGTCTTTTGCAGAGCAGAAGTTTTTAATTTTAATGAAGTCCAGCTTATCAGTTAACTCTTTAATGGATCACGACTTTGGTGTTGTGTCTAAAATGTCATCACTATACGCAGGGTCATGTAGGTTTTCTCCTATGTTATATTCTAGGAGTTTTATTGTCTTGCATTTTACATTTAGGTCTGTGATCCATTTTGAGTTAATTTTTGTCAAGGGTGTAAGGTCTGTGTCTAGAATTATTTTTAGCATGAGAATGTCTAGTTTTTCCAAAACTATTTGTTGAAGAGGCTAGCTTTTCTCCATTGTATTGCCTTTGCTCCTCTGTCATAGATCAGTTGACTTTACTTATCGGGGCCTATTTCTGGGCTCTCTATTCTGATCCACTGGCCTATTTGTGTGTTCTTCACTAATACTACACTGCCTTCATGACAGTAGATTTATAGTTATGTCTTGAAGTCCGGTAGTATCGGTCTTTTCACTTAGTTCTTTTCCTTCAATATTGTGTGGTCTACCTCAACTGTTTTTAAGATTAGTGATATTAAATACATTTATAATATTGTGAAACCATCATCATTGTCCATCCCCATAACTCTTTTCATCCTGTAAAATTGAAACTCTATACTGATTCAACAATAATTGTCCATCTCCTCTCCATCTAGCTCCTGGCAATCACCATTCTACTTTCTGTCTCTATGATTTTGACCACTTTAAGTACCTCATGTAAGTCGAATTATACTGTACTTGACTATTTGTGGCTGGCTTATTTCACTTCACATAGTGTCCTCAAGGTTCACCGATGTTACAGCATGTGTCAGAATTTCCTTGCTTTTTACGGCTGCATAATAATCTTCATTGTATGTATATATCACATTTTAAAAATCCATTTATCCATTGATGGACACTTGAGTTGCTTTCATGTTTTAGCTCTTGTGAATAATGCTTGTACGAACATTAGTGTACAAATATCTTTTTGAGACCCTACTTTCAATTCTTTTGGGTGTATACCCATAAGTGGAATTGTTGGATCATATATGGTAACCCTAGTTTTAATTTTTTGAGGAACTGCCATGCTGTTTTCCACAGGGGCTCTACAGTTTTACGTACCCACCAACAGTGCACAACAGTTCTAATTCCTCCACACCCTCACCAACACTTATTATTATTATTTTGATAGTAGCCCTCCTAATGGGTGTGAGTGGCATCTTATCACAGTTTTGATTTGCATTTCTCTAAAAATTAGTGACGCTGAGCATCGTTTCATATGCTATTGACTATTTGTATATCTTCTCTGGAGAAACGTCTACTTAAGTCCTTTGCTTATTTTTTAATTAGATTGTTTGTTTTTTGTTGTTATTGATTTTTAGAAATTCTCTCTATACTCTAGACATTAATCCCTTATCAAATATATGACTTGTAAATATTTTCTCCCATTTCGTGAGTTGCCTCTTTACTCTGCTGATATTGTCTTTTGATGCACAAATTCTTTAAATTTTCAATAAGTCCAATTTGTCTACTTTTTCTTTTGTTGCCTTTGGTGTCATATCCAAGAAATCACTGCCAGATCCAAAGTTGTAAAGTTTTGATCTATGTTTTCTTCTAGGAGTTTTATAGTTTTAGGTGTTACATTTAGGTCTTTGATTCACTTTGAGTTAATTTTTGTGAAATATGGTGGTAAGTAAGGGACCAACTTCATTCCTTTGCACGTGGATATACAATTTTTTCAGCACTATTTGTTGAAGACTGTCCTTTCACCACTGAAAGGTCCTGGCAGGCTTGCCAAAAATCATTTGGTTATATATGTGAAACTCTTTCCTTTTTTAAAATTTATTTTTAAATATAAAAATTTCCATATAGTAACATTCATTCTTTGCACCAAACAGTTCTCTGGGTTTTGACAAATGTACAGAATTACATATCCACCATCTCAATCAGGATAAAGAAGAGTTCCACCATCTCCCAAATTTCCCTTATGTTTTTGCTTTGTTAGTCAATTCCTTTCTACACCCCACCCTCTGGCAATCACTGGTCTCTTTTCTAACCTTATAGCATTTTTTTCCCATATACGTGGCATCACAGAGTATGTTGTTCATAGGATATGGTTTCTTTCACTTAGAACAATGAATCTGTGATATATTCGTCATGTGTGTATCAGTCATTTGCTCCTTTATGTTGCTGAGTAGCACCCTATGGATTTATCACAGTTTGTTTATTCATTCAGTGAAGGGTATTTCATTTGCCCAGTTTTTGGAAACGATGAATAAAATGGCTAGCAACATTCATGTATAGGTTTTGGTATGAACCTATATATATTTTTATTTTTCATGAGGAGATACCAAGAAGCAGATTGCTGGATCATATCTTAAGTGTATGTTGAGGTTTATTTAAAAATGTCAAAGTGCCTTTCCAAATCACTGTACCATTTTGCATTCCCACCAACATTATAGGAGAGTTCCATTTGCTGTCCATCTTTGTCAGCATTTGATATTGTCAGATTTTCCTTTTTAATTATATCCATTAGAATAGATATATAATTGTATCTCACTGTGGTTTTAACTTGCATTTCCCTAATGAATAATTAGGTTTGGAATCTTTTACTGTGATAATTGATCAATCATATGTCTTCTTTGGTGAAGTTTCTGCTTGAATCTTTTCCCTATTTTTAAAATTGGGTTGTATTTTTTCTTATTTTTGAGTTGGAAGTTCTTTATATGTTTTGGATACAAGTGCACTGTCAAATATGTGACTTCCACATATTTTCTCTAGATCAATGTCTTGCCTTTCATTCCCTTAAAAGTGTTTTTGCAGAGGCAAGTTCTTAATTTTGCTACAGTCAAATTATCTTTTTTGGAGGGGGGAATAATCATGCTTTGGTATCACATTTAAAAACTCTCTGCCTTACCTTTTATTTTAACTAACTGGTCATACATTAGAGAAGGAAGGATTTCTCTCTGCATTACTGATCAAAAAAGGTTTAAGGATAGAATAAGCCTCACTATGACATCACAAAATCCTTGATTATAGAGCATTTGCTTGCATTAATCATCTTCCTATGGGAACCGTATTGTTTTATATTTCCAATTGTTAAAAATCTGTAACCAGATTTTCCCCAGGCTTCTCAATAGGGATAATATTATCAAAGTTAGTAAGACATACATTTTAAGCACCAATTGTGTTATATTAAGCATTGTGCTGAATAGGGAGGTTATGTTTTGAACAATCATTTTATAAAAAAGGATTCGGGGCTCACTTGAATTTTGTTATGCAGGCATTTGAGCTCATCCTTATTTTTGCTTACAATATTTATGAGGTTATGGGAAGTGAAAAAGCCACGTCAGCAGTTAAAAAAGTGGTTTTGTTTTTCACAGGATAAAACTGCACATAATCATGAATCCTATGACTTCCTCTGCAGGTTTGGATATCTTTTTTGATTTTTTGATTAAATAATCTTGCATGACAACTGGGTTGTTTTCACTCTCAAAATACAAATTTAAAATCTTTATGGTAAAAGAGCAATTCCTGGGACTTCCCTGGTGGCGCAGTGGTTAAGAATCCGCCTGCCAATGCAGGGGACATGAGTGCGATCCCTGGTCCAGGAAAATCCCACATGCCGTGAAGCAACTAAGCCTGTGCGCCACAACTACTGAGCCTGCGCTCTGGAGCCCGCGAGCCACAACCACTGAGCCGACGTGCCACAATTACTGAAGCCCGTGCACCTAGAGCCCCTGCTCTGCAACAAGAGAAGCCACAGCAATGAGAAGCCTGCGCACCGCAACGAAGAGTAGCCCCTGCTCGCCGCAACTAGAGAAAGCCCACGCGCAGCAACGAAGACCCAATGCAGTCATAAATAAATAAATAAATAAATAAATAAATAAATTTATTTATTTATTAAAAAAAAAAGAGCAATTCCTCTAAGCAGGCAGGGGACTATGTCTTCATCTCCCCAGGTTGCGCCCCTCGGAGGACAGCTCCCAGTGAACGTTTCCTGGTCCTTGCTCTCCTTCTGTCCTCACATGTAGGGGGTAAGAATGTGAGGATGGATGAGGTATGCTCCTCCAGAAAGAATGATCTTGCTCCACTTTTACTGTCTACTCTTATCTTTTATTGGTACAGTAGAATTTAAAGTGCATTTTGGAAAAAGCCTGTCAGTAGAAAAAAGACTACTTTGACATCCAATTTTATTACATTCCAGTACATGCAGTAGTATAAATAAATGGCTAGAAACTGCTTCCAAACTATGTGCCTTGTGCAAAGAGCTAGTAAAATAAAACGCAGAAAATGTCATTCTTCAGCTCAAGGTTCACTAGGATGACAGGCCGGGCCTTACCTGCCAATTTTTCCTTTAAATTGTCACTGGTCATCACCCACACCATTCCCCTCCCCGCTTCTCCCAGTCCTGACCTAGGGAACACAGCGTCCTGCTTTCATTTCTCTGGATCACACATGGACAAAACCTTCTGTCCTTGGCTACCTTTAATAAGAGTGAGATCTTCTGGAATTTACAAACTAGACACACAGAATCATGGTCAATAGCCCAATTATTAAAGGGCAAAGGACACCCAAAATTCAAAGAAGGAAAAACATAGAAACGAACACAAGGACACACCTCCAAACATAAAGAAACAAAGGAGAAAAGAAAAAAAATAACAAGATATCCAAGTCCTCTATCAAAAGAGAAACATCTTAAATCATCATTTTAATGCTGTGGTTATGGGGTCAAGAAGAGCACTCTCTTTGCACCCTTAGAGGGCGTGTGAATTGATATTACTTCCCTTGAAAGCAATTTGCTATATTGTGAAGAACCCTGAAAATGTTCACAACTTTTGACCCAGTAATTCTTCTTGAAAAAGGCTCTGCTAAGAAAATGATCAGATATTTGCACATCTTTTTGCAGATGGTCGGTCAGTGTGGCTTTATTTATAATAGTTCATTCTGGAAACACCCTAATATTAAATTAATGATAGTACAGCCATATGTTCAGATACCACATGACCACAAAAATCTTGATTTTAAAGGACCCAGAGATTACATCTCAATATAATGTTAAGTGAAAATATGCTGATTTTAAAATATATTGGAAAGAAGTAAACCAAAATATTAAAAGCCATTTTCTCAAGATGGAGAAATTATGAGTGATTTTAAGCTTTTCTTTCCAACTACTCCCTCAAAAGTTTGGGTTAACTTTTTAATCAGACAATATAAAGTATTAAAAAATGGAGACTTACAAGAAAAATGTAAAAAGTGCAAAGCCTGCTCAGGTTATGAAAATATACTTCTGACTTTACTGTGCCTATCTAGGGATAAAGGCCTGGCTGTATCTCACAGCTTCAAGACCCCCGCTCCAGAAAATGCTTGGGGCTCTCTCCCCTTCCTTGGCCCCATTCCTTCCAGAGGAAGTGTTTTGTTGTAAAAGTAACAAATGCTCATTGTCAAACCTCAAACAGTGGGAAAGTGTATAAAATAAGAATAGTAAATCCCCTCCAACTTTCTTTCCCCACTTTTTCTTTTCACATTAAAAATACTGGGGGATAATTTGCATATAACAATGCACACCAATATTTATAAACAGTTCCATGGCTCTTGACAAAAGTCAGGATACAGGGCATTTTCACCACCCCCAAAGTTCCTTTGTGTTTCCTGGAGTCCATTCTCTCCCTATCCCCAACCCTAGGCAACCACTCATTTGCTTTCTGTCACTGTAAATTAGTTTTGTCCGTTGTAGAATTTCCTACCAATGGAATTACACATAATGCTTACAACTGTGTTTTTGAGATTCATCCAAGTTGTGTGTCATGGGTAGGTAATATTCTGTTGTATAACTATTATAATTTATCTATCTAGTCACATAGTGACTTCACTGTAATTACCTTATAAGGCCACAGATTCATTTCTAGAATGTGATAAATCATGTCCCCAAGTGTGAATACATTAAACATCTCTTATATAGAATCCCTAAACCTAAGTCTTGTCTTGGATGTGCGACAACAATATCACAAAGGGGTCAGAGCATAATGACATTGATTCAGTTGGTTGAAGCTCACGTCTAAACCCATATATGTGAATAATGATTGTGAAGCAAGCATTCATTTTAGACATTTATGGATTCCAACCATATGCTGTGATCAAGAAACCAATGTATTTGTCTTGACATACTACGTTTAAAATCTGAATTACACATTTCATAAACTATGGATTTGCCAACTTTTTTTTCTCATTCTGAATTAATAATACTTAATTAATGTTATTAACATAAACGTCTGGGTAAATGAATATTTCATTAACTTATCTCAAACCTAAAAGGTAGTATTTAAGCAATTTTATATAAAACTCCTTTCAAAATATTTCCCTTTAAAAAAAACCCCACAATTATAATGCTGGCAAGGACATGCTGAATTTTATGGAGATCCTATTGCACCAAAACTATAGGAGGATGCACCCCAAATATAATATTGTAATAATTTCACAAAGATCTTGTATGATAAAGATAATTATGAAACTGGTTTGATGCCAGAGTAAGAGACGGGAATTATTTTGAATGGGATACTTAACCTGCCATAGAATTAACACAATTTTATTCAGATTATCAGTAAGAATGTGAAGAAATTATTGATATATATTTGGTGATCTCTACCCTTCATGGAAATGAAACGGCCAGCCTGGGTTTTGTGGGACAGAACCTTTGCTCCAGGAGGGCCACGACCTCCTACCTGTGGCTTCTGTGCTCAAAGCTTACCTTCCTGACTCAAACGTGAACCATGTTGAGTCCCGCCCGTATCTCCTCAGTGAGCTGAGAGGCCACATCACCAGCTTGACCTTGGCGTTGTGGATATCCCAGAGATAGATATTCTCATGAGTGATCTGCATTGTGCATTCGCCATAAATGTCCAGATTTGGTGTAGGCATAAGATACACATTGAATCGCTCTGCAAAGAAACAAGGAATGGAGAAAATGAAGCCAAAAGAGGTGTGACTTTTTATGGCAGCACTGTATGACTATGTATACCTACCTACAGCCTTCAGAAAGTGTTACCGTGTCCCTTGGTGACATTGGTATATACTGCGAAACACTACCTTTTTCTTGTGTGGGAAAAGGAGTTAAAGTATTCTTAATCATTAATCCATTCACTCATTCTTCAACTTTTTGTTGCATGCATTCTCTACAGTGGGGATTAAATGGTTAAATTGTACAGTGGGAACATAAGGGCAAAAAACTAATTGGAGTCTGCCCAAATGGCGTAACTGTCCGCTTCTTCACATAATCTTAAGTGGACGTCATAGAAATAATTTCTGCGAGGAATGTCTTCTTTAACTTACACGAAAACTTACTCAGTTTTACCTATGAGGCATGAAGTATTTAATACCCACTCAGACTGACTCTCAAAGCACAGAATGTTCATGGTCAAATTCAGCTTATGATAATTGCAGATATTCATTACTGCCTTTGGCAGAACTTCAGACATTGTTTTGGTATTCAAAATAAAAGCACATAACTGCTTTCATTCCTGGATATTTTGAAATTGAAAATCTGATTATTAGGCAATGATTCCAAATCTTGCTTTACAACTTTTCGTGTATCTCAAAGGTTACCACAAAATCCTGCAGCCCGTGATCCCCATTTAAATGCATTAGATGCACTTTATTTTGAAAAATAAGGTTAGTTGGTAAGTCCCAGGAAGTAAAGAACTTGGTATGACCTACAAAGTGTCCTATAAAGTATCCCTAGTTCCTAGCACCGTATTCTTGGTTTATAGTAAATGATCAATAAATATTAGTTAATTGTATGAATGAAATAAATATATCCCACGATGAATATGGGCTGCAAGAATTGAGGAATTACAAAAAAATAATGAGTCGTGATAACAAAAAGTTTAAGAATAACTGGCAGATACATCTTTGTGAGTTTGAATTTAATTGTGAATAGTGCTTTAAAGGCAGTGCTGTTGCATGAATTACTTTGAGAGGCATAATGGTGCAGCTGCAGTTTGTAAAGGATTGAGATGTTTAGAAATGTGCTATCATCCATCATGATGCTACAATCTGAAACACTGTATGTTTGCTGGCACTGAGCTGGAATTGTCTGTAAAATAGAAAGAATCTTTTCAGTGGCAGGTATTTTGTAAAGCAAGGATTTTCTGATACAAAATCAGTTATATTTAACTTAAGCACGACAGCTTGAAACTTAGTAACCATATGGACAATATTTATGTTCAAGTGTCTAGATATTCTGGGACCAAAAATAATCTAATGATTCAATATTCTAATTAGGTTGTTGACCCATGAAAGTAATATGTATATAGATTTCACAATTATTTCCCAAAGAAAAGGCAAAATGAGATAAATTCTATAGCTGAAAAATGAAGAATATTGTCCCATTAATTATGTGCAATAAAAGGCTGTATCTATATCTACATAGACACATATATATTCCATAAATCTTAAAATTCTTGTGTGCAAGTATCTACATGCAGCATTAAATACATCCCTCACTTTCCCAGCACAGTTCCCTCTCCAATGGGATTACAAATAAATCAAAAGGGTATGATCTAATGTGAGAATATAAATGAAACTTGGACCCAACAGAGTGACTCAGGGCTATAGTTAATGCCTGAACAGCAATATTCTTTTCTTTGCTCAAGACACTTTTGATGAAGTTCAGCTTCTACATTTGGAACTAACCATGTGTCAGTGGCATCTGTTGTGCATAGGGAAAATATTGTCATTATAAAAGCGGAAAGTGAAACAGTCCTCTAAATGCTTTCCTTTCCATCAATCCCGGAGTCTGAAGAGAGCATCGGAAGACTCACTGCCAAAATGCCAAGAAATAACAACACTTTTAAAAAAATACTGAAATAAGTAAACATCATTAAACAATCTTACTGTTGCTTAAGACTGCACTGACCCTTGATATTCACACCCATTGTTTGTAACTGAAAAAACGGAGCATACAGAAAAATGATCCTGACACAGAGTGTCCTTCAACTGGATGTTCCATGAAAGGTTGCACATCATCTACACAGTATTTCAGAGGACCCAGAAGGACCATAACGTTTTCACAGAAATGTCTGTGTGCCCTAATTTTAGCAGATAAAACCTAACAGTAATAAACACAGAAAAAGTACAGTCATCACAATGGCCATTGGAGAAAGCTGGAAAATAATGAATACGTGGATTTATTATGAGTCACATGACATAAGGCTCTAGACACCAAAGTCTTTGAGGCGCATTTACGAACAAATTCAAAGTGATGGGATAGCTCCCCAAAGGAGCCCTTCCAGGGCCACCTCTAGGCAGCACAAAGCAGGTGAGCCTTACCTGCATCCCTTCCCTCGGGCCTGCCTTCTACTTTCCCACATTTTTTTTTTTAACCTGGCAACTCAAGTAACCCCTTTTTGCTACGGTTTAGAATGCTCCTACCTTCTTCTTTTTTTTTTAAAAGAAATTCACGTTCTTTTATTTATTTATTTATGACTGTGTTGAGTCTTCGTTTCTGTGCAAGGGCTTTCTCTAGTTGTGGCAAGTGGGGACCAGTCTTCATCGCGGTGCGTGGGCCCCTCACCATCACGGCCTCTCTTGTTGCGGAGCACAGGCTCCAGACGCGCAGGCTCAGTAGTTGTGGCTCACGGGCCCAGTTGCTCCGCGGCACGTGGGATCCTCCCAGACCAGGGCTCGAACCCGTGCCCCCTGCATTGGCAGGCAGATTCTCAACCACTGTGCCACCAGGGAAGCCCCTACCTTCTTTTTGATGCTATTTCTTCTATCTTAAGAAAGGAATTACCCTAAACAATTTTATTTTCAATTTTTAAATATTCAAAATTTATCTTCCTCAAATGGCTAATTTCCAAGGGTTTGAGATTCAATGAAAACGTAGGCTAATTAATCCAGCAGAAAACCAGGCACAGAAAGATAAGGGCAGCACATCAAGTCATCTAGCAAATTATACTTCTTTGAATTCCAATTTAATGGAAGGAAGGTTTCTGCATTTGCTATGAAGAAATTATTTTATGCCCTTAGCAACATAAAACACATTGTTTTACTAAAACTTGTTATGTTTTCCATTGGACCATTTCAATATGAAATAGTCAAAACTGGTTCCATTAAAATGACTTTTAAAAATATTTACCTCTGTGAAATAATTCTATCAGGCAGGTTTTTTTAAACCAATCTCTGATCATGTCACCTTTTTATTTAAGAAACTGCATTTGGGTTTTACTGCCTAGAGTACTGGTTTTCAGGTTTCAGTGTGCATCAGAATTACCTGGAGGGCTTGCTTCAATACAGATGGCTGGCTTGCCTCCACCATTATTGTTTCTGATACAGTAGGTCTACCCCAGGGCTGGATAATTTACATTTCTACTTGTTCCCAGGAGATGTTAATGCTGCTACTCTGGGGACCACACTTTGAGAAGTGTCGATTTGTTAAACTCATTTAAAAATATTGCCAAGGAAGTAGCAGCATCAGAGAAACCATGAGGAATGCTTTTGAAGAGTGATGCTATGTTCCAGCAGAGCAAATCAGCACATTTTATTCAAAATTGTTTTCTAATCTCTGCTCAAATCAATTAATCCTATCTCAACTGACTCATGACTGACTTGTCAAGAAAGAGTTCCTATGCCAACTGGAACAAAAGAAGGGAGAGAGGCATAGAAAGAAAGGGGGTATATGAAAGATAGTTTACAATTCAGCAAGATATGTATATTCCAAGTATTTCCTTTTGAGATCATCAACAATAACAATAAAAACACTATAAAGAAGCACTAAACATCAGAGTTCCAAGTAGCCAAAAGAATTAGAAAAGAAACTAGCTGTCTAAATAATGATAATAATGTCCTGAAACATGAATAAAATATAAAGTCCTGTGAAGACTGGTGAATGTGTGAAGAAATAAATTTTTGAAAGGTTATGTAAAAAATATTAGTTTTAAATGTGTTCACACATATAAACTATAGAATTCTAGAGTGAAAAATCCCAAACACATTGCCCATAAAACTGTATTTTGGTAAAACTTAGGTTTGTATAATGGCTGACAGATATATGAGAAAACATAATTTTATTTTAAATGGCCAAAACAATAACAAGGTGAAATATTTGTAAGAGGAATTGTTCTGTCCAACAAAGATGTTTACTGTTGTTGAATCTGCAGTTGCACTTACCAGGGCAGTTTTACTCTAGGGCTGGATTAAGAGGTCCAAAGGAAGAGACCATGCCCCAAATGGCCTTGACACAGGGTTAAGGTCACAACCACAAGAACAGTCTCGAGGGGGCTACAAAACAAGGTTTGGTCAAATTGAATTGGACAAGATCTGGAGAGAAAGGGTAGCTACATTCAGGAGAAATGGTCCTGCAAAAGGGATAGTGAGACCCCAGGTGATATGTGGGAGACCCTGAGAAGGACGGAAACCTTCCCTTCTCAGCCAGTGAGGTTGTACATAGATCTTGTTTAGGGCAGGAACTAACCCAATATAATATTAGCTGGAGCCTGGCAAGTGGAGGTAAGTGGCGCTTGCAGCTGCAGCAGGAGGCAGAGCATCACAGATGAGGTTTCTGACATGAAGCAAAATACTCTCCAGTGACTAGAAATAAATGAACAGAAAACAAAAGGATGATGAGCTCTTCAACCAGTTTCTTGGTAATTTCCATCTTGTAACAGAAGAGATGGAACACTGGTTTTAAAGGAGAACCATGCTGAAAAACAGACGTATCTGCTCAGCTAAGTTTCCTTGATAATAAATTGAAATATTAAAAAAAAAACCAGACTTCTGGAATTTATGTATTGAATAATTTTGTGAATTTACCTCATAGTAAACACTCAGTGTCTGTGACTGCATGAATATAAAATACATCTTGTGTATATTAGCTGATTAATTAAAATAAATTTGGGAAATGTCTATTGGATGCCAGTCCATTCTTTTTTCAAAGAAAGTCCTGTAAGTTTTAGCTGTTAGCTGATTGCTGAGCAGTCTATCCCCCTCTGTCTATCCTACTTCTCCTGATACTTCAGAAGTTGTGGGTTTGAAGGTTGGGTCAAAAGAAAGGATGGAACATGGAACTAAGTATTACACCTAAATATCTGAAAAACAAGAGATTCATAAATATTAAAACCATCAGGTTTTCCATGGGGAGAGGTTAAACTTTATAATAACTTCAGTTAAGTCTTATACTTTTACCTTCTCTTCCTAAAATCCAAGTATGGCTCAAAAGGAGAAGCCCCACAATAAGAAAAGTGTTCTTTAGAAATTTGGTGGCATCCCTAATTTTCTGAATTTCAATTACAGGGTCTTCTATATAGTAGAGACTTAAATATTTGTTAAAGTTCATTAATTAAAATATTTAGGTATTATTAAATTAAATAACTTAAAGTTAATATTTATATACATATATATGGTTATGTAATGATTAATAATAGCTCTAAGTGATTGGACAATGTATAATTTTGAATTTCACTTAGTTGTTTCTATCAACCAGTGTTTCCATAAAGTAAAACTCACTCTACATACAACTTACTGGTCAAAATAATTTTAAAGATTTAACAAATTATTTTATAGCAAGAGAATTCAATTTTTTTCTCAAAATTTCATGTGAAAATTGATAGTTACGGAAGACATCTTTTCAGTTAAATTTATTACTGCAGCTAATTCATTAAAAGACCCAAACTTATTTGTTCCATCAAATGTGGAAATGAACCTTGTCCAGTTGGTGACCTTTATCTCCTTATTTAGCCACCACGAACAGCTGCAGCTGCATCCTGTATCCTGCTTGCAGATTCACCATGGTGAGAAGAATAACCACTACACCTGCAAACTCAGGTTGTCCCCCACACTCTCTTGCACACTGCTCTGGTACCAGCCTGGGCAGGACTAGATGATTCTACAGCTCTGCCAGCCTGGGTGAGAGATGAACCTCCCCATCTGGCAAACAATCCAAATTCTATGAGTGGTTCTCTTGCCTTTCCCCCTTCATCGTGCTTGGAGGGGGGTAGACCCCCTCCTTTCTGCTCTTCTCCTATGAGAGAATCCTCCTCAATTAATCTTCCAGTCTGCTCTTTAGAATTTCATGGTGCTTTTCACCCATTATCCACCACTCTGGGGCTGCAGTACATTTCTGAGACAGCAAAAAAGTCCCACTCTAGGCTCTATATTTAACAATTGTTACATACCAATTCCAAACATGAAATTTTAATATTAATACTAATTAATAAACAGTCTACTAAATGTTATTTAGCCAAAGGACCAGAGTTATTGGTCTAATATTAACCACTAATGAGTAAGTCCACAAGAATCTGGTGTTTGAAAAACTAAATGCATGCTTGGGAGGGTTGGAATTTATTAATGAGTATTCATTCATCTCAATTTCGAATCTAGGTTCACCCCATTGTTTGATAAAATATGCTTTGTTTTTAAGGGTCATATGAAGTGCCACAAAATTCAATAGAACCAGATACTACTCAGAAAATAATGAGATATTTCAAGATCATTCTGAACTTTATATTCTTGTCTCCAAATGGCTGTAATATTGGGATATTGCAGTGGTCAGCCTTCAATTTCAGCAGCCTTAGAAATGGAGCCAGACTGAGAAAGCAGATATTTGCACATTTAGACACATCCTGAGATCTGTATAATGCAATTAAACCAGCAATGAAACAAAGCATGATTTATGCTTGTCAAAATTTGTGGAACTCTTCAGAAATTGTGACTCCATTTCCACCAGAGTACAGAAATTTGTCAAAATTTATTTTATTATAACGTGGCAATAGCCATAAATGCAGTTGCCAGGTGACATCTGCTCAATGGACACTGTGAATTGGAATCCTTGCAATTCTTGTATCAAATGGCAGCACTTAAAAAAAAACCCAGTAATATCTTTTAATCCCCCAGGAACTAATTTATTTTTTTCCTTCCTTCCTTTCTTTCCTCCCGCCTTCCTTCCTTCTTTCTTTCCTTTTCTTTTTTTTACAAAAAAATTACTGTTGACAGCATTTTATCTGCATTTCCAAGTAAATCATGTTCATTGTAGTAAATACAGAAAATCATTAAAAATTCAACTGCTATTATACCGTATAGAGATAATCTGTTAAAGTAATGTGTATCTTAATATACAAACATATGCACATATATTGTACTTATTATCATACAGAATATGAAGTACTGAACCCTTTATATTGCCTTTACTATAGTATAAAATTTCAGGTGCTATTAAGTATTCCTTGGGGATATAATTTTAATGATTGCATAATATTCTACTGTATAGCTATGCCATATTTCATTTAATAATTATCTATTTGATGAATATTGAAGTTGTCAACTTCTGTCTGATATAAATTAGGCTACAAGAAAACAACCAACTTTCAGCTCAATTTGCTAAATAATTCACTCATTTTATATTGCGTCATAGGGTTTACTTTATTCTTATATATACATTTTGGATCATTTTAATACTCTTGATTATTAACTTACATTGGGTACTATAATCTGAATTATTGGATTAAATGCCATGAACTCTTTTAAGAACCACACATTGCCAAATTGCTTTCCAGAAATTCCTTACCAATCCATATTCCAATTAAAGAACATATTTTATATATTCATTTTATATAAATGTCCTCTGCCAGATTTTTAAACTAGGTTTATTATTTCTCTGTTGATTTTAAGAATTCTATATACTACAAATTTTTCCTACCATGTTTATGACAAAGACTTCATATCAGGTTTCCTTAATTTTGTTTATGGTATTTATGGCCAGAAAATGGAAAACAGTCTTAGTTTTTCTACTAAGTCCTTTGTTACTGAAAGGTTAAATATTATCTTACCCGCTCATAGCAGTTTTAGCATTTTATTTTTTACAGTAACTGGTATATTGAAGCACAATGAAATGTTCATATCTTATTTAAAATGTTCGTTCAGTTTTGACAAATGCACAAGACACAACTTTTCTGTCACCTCAGAAAGTTCCCTTATGCTATTTTCCAGCTGCCCATGGCCCCCAGAAGCAACCACTGATCTGATTTCTAACACTGTAGGTTATTTTTGCCTATTTTAGTAGCCTCCTGTGAGCCAGAAGCTCAGCACGTCACCAATTTATTTCCAGTTTGTGGCATTCCATTTTTATTTTTTATTTATTTCCTTTTAACTTTTTTTGATGGTGTTTTTTGAGGAGCATAGGTTTGAATTTTGATGAAGCCCAAATTATTTCTTTTTACAGTTCTTTTTTTCCAGTGTCTTATATAAGAAATCTTAGCCTATTCTAAATTTGCATGCACCTTAAATTGATGTTTGAGTATGGTGTGAGGTAGAGGTTAAGGTTCATTGTTTCCTGTATAGATATCCACTCAGTCTAAAACTATTTATTAAAGAAATATTCCTTTTCTCATCGAAATGACCAATAAGCTTATAAAAAGGGCTTTGGTGCCCTTGTCAAAAATTACTGATCCAGGGCTTCCCTGGTGGTTCAGTGGTTGAGAGTCCGCCTGCCAATGCAGGGGACACGGGTTCGAGCCCTGGTCTGGGAAGATCCCACATGCCGCGGAGCAACTGGGCCCGTGAGCCACAACTACTGAGCCTGCGCGTCTGGAGCCTGTGCTCCGCAACAAGAGAGGCCGTGATAGTGAGAGGCCCGCGCACCGCGATGAAGAGTGGCCCCCACTTGCCACAACTAGAGAAAGCCCTCGCACAGAAACGAAGACCCAACACAGCCAAAAATTAAAAAAAAAAAAAAAATTACTGATCCATATATGTGGATCATTTTCTTTCTGTTCTGTTCCACTGACCTATTTGTCTATCTTGTCCTGATTACTGTCACTTATAATAAGTCCAGAAATTAGAAAGGGTACACATTCCAACTCGGTTCTTCCTTTTTGAGATAATTTGGCTAGTGTTGGTCCTTTGCCTTCCAAATACAGTTTAAAATTAACTTGTCGAGTTCTAGAAAAAATGCCTGGCTTTCAGGATTTTTATTGGAATTGTGTTCAATCAATAGGTTACTGTAAGGAGAACTGACATCTTAACAATATTGACTATTCCAATCATGAATGGCTTATCACTACATTTATTTAGATGTCTTTTCATTTCTCTCAGCAGTATTTAGTTTCCACGGTAGAGGTCTTCGCTGATTTTATCTCTGAGTATGCGATTTTTTAAAATGGTATTATGAATGATACTATTATATTTGTAATTGTTCACTGATAATATATATGTGTGTAAATGTTATATATATTTATATAGATAAGTTATATCTATATAATATTTACACACACATATATACATATAAATACGTACATATTAACGTTTTATCCTGCAACATCACTGAATTCAGGTAGTTGTAGTTGCTTTCTCATAGATTTCTTAGCGTTTTCAAGGTACACTATCTTAACTTCTTATTTTCTTACTAATTTTTATAATTTTAGTTTCTGTTCTTGTCATATCACACAAATTAGGACCTTAAGTAGAGTAAGTAGAATATTGAATAGAAGTGGTAAGAGAGGATATCTTTCTCTTATTCCCATTCTCATGAGGAAAGCATTCGATATTTTACCTTCAAGAATTCTATTTTCTGAAGGTTTTACATTGATGTCCTTCATCAGTTTAAGAAAGTCCCTTCTATTCCTAGGTTTTTGAGAGTTGTTTTCATAAATGCATATTGTATTTTATCAAATGCTTTTTATGAATCAATTGTAATGATCATATGATCTTCTCCCTTGACCTATTAATGTAGTGACACATAACGGTTGATTTCTGGGATTTTTTTTTGCATTTCTGGCATACATACCAATATTGATCAGAGTGTATTATCTTGTTAAGTAATACTTTAATATTCCATTTTCTAATTTTTAAAAGGATTTTGTACTTATATGCATGAAAGATATCTGTCTGGAATTTTATTTTCTTGCATTGACTTTTTCTGGTTTCAGTACCTGGCTTATAGTGGCTTCATAAAATGAATTGTGAAATCATCCCTCCTCTTCTGTTTTCCAAAAAACTTTGCATAGCATTGATATTATTTCTTCTTTAAATAGAATTCAAGAGTGCAACTGTATGGGACTGGAGTTCGTGTATGGGAAGTTGTATAATTTTAATTTAAATTTCTTGAATGGACATAGGGTTCTTTACGTTTTCTATTTTTTCTTAAGTTTCTTTGGGTAATTTGAATCTCTGTTAAGTAATATAAAATTTTATTTTATTTACAAAGCCTATAGTCAGAGATAATATTTTGATTTTTTCTTTTATGGCAGATGGAAATTAAAAAACATTTCCCCCGACACTTATCCCTCCAATTTTAACATTTATTATATTATAATCTGAGCTCTGGGACTGTTATTACTACAGTTAGGATTTTAAACCATGCTCAAAGAAAAATGTAGAGCTTTGCAAAATATATTTTTAAAGTGAAAGGCTAAAATTTGATGCTCTAAACATCCACCTCAAAAGATTTGAAAAAGAACCTGCAATTAAATCCAAAACTGTGGAGCAACTGAGTGATTAGTCATAGTGAATGAGAGCAGAAATTAATACATTTTAAAACATACTGAAAAAAAGGTTTAATAAATAGGTAAATCTCTGATGATGCTGACTATGGGAAAAAAAGCCAAAAATAACCCTTATGAAGTAAAAAAGGAGCTATCACTACAGTGTAGACAGGTATTAAGAAGATACTACAAGGATGTTGTGATTAAATTTATGTCAGTAATTTTGAAACTTTGTAAGAAATGCAAGAAACTTTGCAAGAGATTCCTAAAATCACTGGTAGATGTTTTGAAGCTGATTATAATCAACAGTTTATTACCCTGAGTTCTCAAACTTTAGTGCATGTTAGGTTCCTGGGGTTATTAAAATACAGACATCTGGTCCCACATCCCAGAGGTGTTTGCTTTAGAGTATGGCTGGGGGCCCAGAATTTTCTTGTTTAACACACACTTGATGTGAATGTGACAGAGACATGCACAATATTCCAGAGAAATATGGACTTTCCTGTTAGGCACTGTGCTACTTGCTTTGCATGCTGTATTTTATTTAGTCCTTACAACAATCCTATGAGATGTGTACTATCAGTATCATCCCAAAGAGCAGGAATCTGAGTTTTAGAGCATTTCAGTCTCTTGACCATGGCCCCAGAGCTTATGAGAAGTGGAACAGAACTTGATGATGTACTAAGTTTGTTTGGCAACATATGTTCGTCAGGCTACAAGTTTGACTTTCAAGCTTGACACAATAGTTTTACTGTAGCGGGAACAAAATGGATCACCAAAAGTTGGGTATATCAAAAATGAAATCTCGGCCCCTGAATGCTTATACTGGTGGGAGGGAGAGGAAATGGAGTTCCACGGACTGAGCCAGAAAGTTGAAAAACTCATTCAAGAAATCAGAGTTTGGGGTCCGAAAAACTCAGTACTTACTGAAATATCCAGGGGGAGAAATATAAGGTTTTATTCTGCCGGTGAAAAGGATGGAGAGTCTAATACAGTAGAAACACAGGATTAGACAACTGGAGTGAAAGAAGAAATGCAGAAGCCAAGGACAAGAATGGTAGGAAACATTCCTGCCTACTCAAAGGGAACTCACAATATCCAGGAGGTCCATGAAGAGAAGCCCTAGAGAAGCTAATTTGTACCACCCGAATCTAAACAAGCTTTGGAATGAAAGTATAATGGACCACATCAATGCTCTGAATTAACAGAGCACAGAAGAGTGAGACAAATTTGAGGTCAGCGTTCTTAACTGTTTTTGAGCCACAAACCACATTAGCAGTCTGGTGACCCCATGGACTCTTCTCAGAATTATGCTTTTAAATGTATAAAATAAAATTCATAGCATTACAAAAGACAAAAAAAAGAAATCTCATTAGTGTATACTGAGGTTTTCTTTTCTTTCCTCTTTTTTGTGTGTGTATACTTGTGTTTGTTTTCTGTCAAATGAGGACTCATTTAACCCAGTTTCCGATCAAAGTTCAATCTCTGAGCTTCCTCCCCGTTTCATCCAGGCTGATTTGAAAAGCCCCGGAACTGATGTAGTCCCAGGTGTCAGCAGAGGAAACACGGTCCTCTTATCTGGTTCGTATGTACCCATCTCCCTGTGGAGTTACTTCACTTGCTTTCCTGTGACACAGCAAGTGCTGCTTTCAGAGAGTATCTGGGGTCCGGTGGGGGCCGACAGGAAGCCTGGGCACCCCATCCATGCCATATCAGTTTTGAGACAGTTGAGGTGTAGCTTTATCTTGTTACACCTTGCTAGGCTCTGCTGACATCTCTCCACCACATCTCTCCATCTCTTCCTATGCTTGTCATCCAACTCCATGCAGAGAATCAAATTCTAGTCTTTGTTCTTGTAGTAGCCTCCAATTTACATGAGGAGATAGAAGCATGTGTCTGTGTCCACTCAAACTCCCAGGGAAAGGGTAAGGGCAAGGCATTACCTTATTTTCAAAGTCCCTCTTTTTGCCTGTAGTTGGGAGATATGAGTAATGCTGGACTCAGCATTCTCCCCAGAAGCTTCTCCTTTCACATAATTACAAATGTTTCTGAAATTTGCATCTTCGTTATCATTGTGTTTGTATAGGGCATGTTTCCAGGGCAAAGGAAACAGGACAGGTCCTTTGGTGTTTCAAGATATTTCTCCCAGTATGCATCTCACTTTATAACGATATGGCCAGAGTTAGACAATGGATCATTTAGATTTGGCGGTGTAGGGAGGGAAGCACTACCAAACACCCTTGCTTTCCTTGAATCATCTATTTCAAAGAGAGGTAGAAATATATATGGCATTGGCCTTGATTCCATTGTAGTGCATACTGAGGACCAAACGGGAAAAGTGGTGTTTTGACCTAGTTTATTGATTATATGCAATGTCGACAGCAATCAAAGAATGGAATTAAAGCAACACAAGATAAGGTGAGGAGGCAAATATTTAGGGCCCATTCAGAACTTTGTGTTATATGCATGAGTATCATCTTATTTTTGCCAGGATGGCTGCTCCCATCACCATCATCTTTCAGCTTTCCCTGTAGATAAGCACCTCCACTGGTTATACTGGCGTTTTCCAACCTGTTTCATGGAACAGATATGAATATCCACAAGCTATGAATAGGGGTGATGCGTAGAAAAAGACAGATAGGTAAAATGAGTATGGGAGATGTTGCATTATACAAAGTTAAAAAAGATCTTTATTCTAGTGCTTCTCAACAGCTTTATTCTGCTCATGCATATGGTGACCATCATATAGGGTTGGTATTAATTTCCTAGGGCTACTGTTACAAAGTACCAAAAAACTGGGTGGCTCAAGGCAACAGAAATTTATTATCTCATAGTTCTGGAAGCTAGAAGTCTGAAATCAAGGTGATGGCCGGGCTAGGTTCTCTCTGAAGGCTTTAGAGGGAGAATCCTCCCTCATCTCTTCTAACTTCTGGGGTTTGCCGGCAACCCTTGGCCTTCCTTGGCTGGTAGATACATCACTCAAGTTACATGGCCATCTCCTCTCCGTGCATCTTCACATCATCCATCTCTGTGTCCAAATTTCCCCTCTTTATAAGGACGTATTGTATGTCATATCGGATTAGGGCTCTTTCTAATGACTTTGTTTAAACTTGGTTCTCTGTAAAGATCCTATTCCCAATAAGGTCACATTCTGAGGGTTAGGACTTTGACATCTCTTATTTTGGAGGGGAACACAATCTAACCCACAATAGTGTTATGTAATATTACATTCACTCTGCTGATTCCCTCACTGCAGAAGGCATATAGTAGTAGTAGTAGCAGTATTTCCTGGAACTCACTTTGGGAAATACAGGAGTGTGTGGATGGCATTTGGAAGCTCAAACATATGTATGCAAAATTTCTTCTCCCCATGCAAAAGTTGGTTTTGCTGAGTGTTATCCCAGGGACAAAAAAAATTAACCTGAAACTCTTTCATGACTAGTCATAAAGTAGGTGTATAAGTGTGAATATGGCTTACCCCAAATCATTTTTGAAAAACTGGGGAAAAGATCCTTAAAATAGAGAAAGTTTTACTGTTACGGGTGTTACTGTTTTGTCATTAACTGGCCATTTTCCAAACGAATAAAGGCCTGCTTATACTGGCTTTAGTTACTGATGGACATTAAGAATTTCAGACTTCCTGCCTGATTGAGAAGGCTTATTTAGAGGAATAAGAAATAAGTTTTTTTTTTAAAGAAAAAGGTAGGCTGCTCTGATTAGAATTGATCATACCAATACCATATCACTTCTATTTTTATTTTAGCATGTAGATTGTATCATTTATCTAAATTCTTCACTTCCTCTCCACATTAGATCAGACTTTCTAACTCATGTCGTGGCCTCACAATTGGGGTGTACTTTTGTACCCCTTGACTTTGGGCTTGGCCATGGGATTTGCTTTGGTCAATGAATGTCAGTGGACATGACAAATGCAGAGACTTAAATTATGTTGCAAGTTTGGGCTTGATCTCTCTTTTTCTTTTTAAATTAATTAATTAATTAATTTTTGGCTGTGTTGGGTCTTCGTTTCTATGCGAGGGCTTTCTCCAGTTGCGGCGAGCAGGGGCCACTCTTCATCGTGGTGCGCGGGCCTCTCACTGTCGCGGCCTCTCCCGTTGCAGAGCACAGGCTCCAGACGCGCAGGCTCAGTAGTTGTGGCTCACGGGCTTAGTTGCTCCGTGGCATGTGGGATCTTCCCAGACCAAGGCTCGAACCCGTGTCCCCTGCATTGGCAGGCAGATTCTTAACCACTGCGCCACCAGGGAAGCCCGGGCCTGATCTCTTGCCCAAATGTTTTTGTTTTGGGAACATGCCTTAGGTAGCTGTTAGTGTCAGGAGGATGAGATATACAAGGAAGAGATGTAGACGTCATGTGCAGCTTGGAGCCAATCTCAGCATTACCCAGCCTAAATCCAATGAACCCTAGCCAACCCACCTAGGCATGAATGATAAAGACACACTTCCATGTCTGTGCTATTGAGATTTTGTGTGACCAAGAACACAGCATTATTTTAAAAAACACTAATCAATACACCTTGTTTGTAGGTTTGTCTCCCTCATTATTCTGTAGGATTTTTAAAAGTAATGGTCCTATTTTATATAATTCTACATTTCCTCAGCTTAGTTCTCACATAGCATAGCCTCAAAAATGTTTGATGGGTGAAGAATGAATGAGTGAGTGACATACAAGGGAGTCTGAGTGGCATGTAGGGAGCATGGTTACTATGGCAACCAAAGTAAATAATTTAGAAACAACACTGGAATACTGCTTTGCTTCTGCAGAAAGGTTATACACACATTCTTAGGCTAAAAGTAGGAATTCATGCCAATTCTAGACCATTCATAAGCAGGGACTCTTGGTCCTGGAAAAACTAAACCCTCAAATCTGACTCTGCATTAACCAGATGGTAAAGTCTGAGGTTATTTTTCCATTTTGTTTTGGATAATGATCTCTTGTATCAATAGCAAAATGGACATATCCTTGAGTCTACTTCCAACTGTAACAGCAGGAACTTCACACAAGTGACTCGCTTCTTGGTTGTGATGCTTACTTCTGCTATTAATGATTAACATGTAACATTTGTTTTCTAGAATTGCTATTTTGTATTGTGACTCCTTTCTAAATAACTATGATTATAACACCTTACATTAATATTTTCTAAGGTCAGCATAGGCTATCTTAAATACAACTGAAAGATGTGAAGATTCTGCAAGTTGTAAGAATTTAAAGTTCAAAATGTCTACTTAGTATGCACTCTTTTGTGGCAGTGTTATCTGAAGTCTAAGAATAAGTTTGTGTGTGTGTGTGTGTACTTGTGTTCCCTTATTTTCACCTATACTATGTGGGATTCTGAATCAATAGGAAAGCACCTGACAGCACTAGATAAAAAATGATTATAGCAAAGAATTTAATCAATAACTACTTTTATCTTAGCAACATACATTACACATTTCAAAATTAATTGCACAAATGTTTACTCTTTGCTTGTCTCAGAGTAAATAAGACCAAGCTGTTTGAAGAGTCAGAAAAACACTAGAGGAGAAGTAGCAATTTTGAATGTCAGAAAAAAAATGCTGTGGTCAGGACTGAGCAATGAGTCTTCCCTTGATGACGGGATACCACAAGATCACCACAAGCCACCATAATGTAATCTATTACATCAATTCTGCATGCATGCATGTGTATATCATCTCTTAGGAGAAATTTCAAACTAAATCCCAGCATATCACTGATAAAACATTAAAATAATGTTTCTGATGAATAAGAAATTATAGAATTTAACACTAAAATGCCTTAAGGAAAAAACCTAAATCTGTGATGACAAATCTTTCATAAAGGATTGATTCCAATCTGAACATATTAATGACTTAAAACATGTATTAGGAAGTTAAAGATTTTGTTTATATTAAGAGGTGTTATGATTGAAAACTATGGAAGGACAGCTTTAGAAGATAATATTATTTTTTTAAATACTTTAGTTAGCTAAAACAACAAATATTTCCCCTACATGTAGTAAAATGAACAGGTGTGTCCCTAAAGCAATCCTGGGGCTCAAGGGAGAGGGTTCAAGTTAGCTAAAGAGCATTCTTGGTCTTTAGCATAGGATTTTATAGACTACTGGTAGTTATTTCAGGGTGGACTTAAAATGGAATTATCATGTTTACGGGAGAGGTCTATTGATTAGGAAGTGACAAAATCGGGGAATGCAAGTAACAAATTGTGCCAATTTGTGTGTGTGTGTGTGCGCTTCTCTCCCAGGCAGCATGTAAACACATATTCACTGGGATTTTTGAGCTGGCAATAGTAGAGTCTGTAATTTAGACATTCTGTCGAGATTTATGCCTTTCATGTTGTCCTTTGGTATAAATTACTATTTTTAAAAGTTTTAGCTAGTTCTCAATGGGCCAAAAGAAACAAAGGAAAGATGTTATTATTTGGACTTGAGGAAGCATTTTAAAGAAAGTGTATGTAGACTCGAAGAGCTTGGAGCAATGGCTATGTCCATGGCCTTGGACTCAAAGAGAGAAATTCACCCACATGGAATGTACCTCCTGGGGAAAAGAAATCCTTCCAGCTAAGTTTTTCCTTTTAACGCTAAACATTGAAGGGTCTCAGTGATCATGATTTTGTGTGTGTGTGTGGGGGGGGGGTGGGGGGGTGGGGTGGGTGTAAGACTGCTAATTTCCTTTATGGTACCATGTACTTCTAGGGGGTCATTTAAATGGATCAAATACTACCTTCTTTAGCTAAATAATTACTATATATTAAAAGCACATATAACCCTTTTTATCAATTTAGGATTATTAAACAAAATAAACCTAAAAAAGCATTGGATGGCATTGGATGTTATTATAATTTCAGGTCTTCTCTAAAGTATATGCGGGAATTAGTTTTTGATTTCTTTATTTTTACTTGTGCTTTAAACAAACAAACTTGTGCTTCTTTAAAAAACTGAGCTAGGCATGAGAGTTAGTCTTTATTTTATATTATCTCATGTAACCATCATGACAACACCATAAATTGGTATTAGTTCATTTTCACACATTAGCAAACTGAAATTAGAAGAGACTTAAGAACTTGTCCTAATTAAGGGGTGTAGCCTACATTCAAGTTGCATCCTGAAAAGTTTACTTGTTAGGCTATATCTGCTTGTGCTTCTTATATAGCTCTGGCATTTAATTCCGTGTTTGTCCTATCCTAAAAAATTTATACTAAAGTTTTCCCTTTATACTGTAGGTAAATTACTTTGACATTATTATCAAATTAGAAATAAAAATTATAATAAACCAAAGGAGTACATTATCCATTTGGATGGAAACCATATACAACCCCAGATCTTTAAAGTAAAAGCATACAATTCACACCAAGTAAGCCGCACACAGTAATGCTTCCACCCACAGGCCTAATTTATTCACTTTCTTCGTATTTTCTTTATGTAGTAGTTGACGAATGTTTATTGGTAAAGAGTTTTTTTTTTCTTCTTTTCTTAAACTGAGAATGAACAGCATATTTTAAGCAGCAAAATTATGGGCGTTCTGTACTGAGCACAGTTCTCAGAAACTAAATTGGAGGGATGAAATCCAAGAAAGTGTGGGAGAGAAACTGGAATATCAAAAGGAAGCTAGAAAAAGAGCCACAGAAAGGCCTTCCTGACTTTCTGAAACTACCAACATGGGCAAAGTTGGTGCCCATGTATGTTCATGATCGGGTAGTGGGGAAAACATTTTTTCAGTGTAGCAAAAACCAAAAAGTAATGTCTTTAATGGTCTATGAGACAGTGATGGTTGTTAGAATATTATTACTTATAACAAAATCATTATTGCTAAGTATTATCCTGATGCATTTTACCGGTGCTGTCTACTGTATAAACCACAGATAATTCCAGAATTTCTTTTTAATAAGTAGTGTCAAGCTTCACCAACATCCCTCAACCTTTTCAAAAACACTAGCCATAGAAATTAAGAACATTGGAAAGTTTCTATTTTCATACTACTAGATCTTCTGGTGATAATGATAATTATTTTTAAAAATGGAGGGAAAAAAAGCTCATGACATTACTCTGATTTCATTATTGAGAGGTGTTAGTCAAGAAGAGGCAGCATAACTTCTTAAGAGACATCAGAAATGTTTAATTAGAGAGCAGTGCAGTAAGTAAATAACGTGTCACATAAACCTCAATTTTGTTAAACCCTGAGATTTCATGCATTGTACTTCCTTACGTGTAGTATGCTATGGACTGAATTGTGTCCTCCTAAAATTCATAGGTTTAAGCTCTAACCCCTAAGGTGATAGGATTTAGAGATGGAGTCTTTGGGAGTAATGAAGTTTAGATGAGGTCATGAGGGTGGGGCCCTCATAATGAATTAGTGCCCTTACAGAAAAAGACAGGAGAGAGCTTATTCTCTCTCTCCCTCTGCCATGTGGGGCCACAGCAAGAACTTGGCCTCCAGAATTATGAGAAATTAATTCCTGTTGTTCAAGCCACCCAGTCTATGGTATTTTGTTATGGCAGCCTGAGCAAAGACATACTATTAGCCACATTCCCTAAAATCTACTGAAAAATAACACGATAAGCCAAACTTATTTATTTAGACTCCAAATCTATAACAACTATCAAAGAAGAAAATGTAGGAATGCTGTCCATTCAAAACCTTATATATAATGAATAAACTTATTGTTGAGATAACTTATTTATTGAGATAAATGACAATGCCACAGAGCAAGAAGGCAGTACCTTAGTATTTTTGTAGTTGGTATGCAGTCTTGAGAAAGTCCCTTAACACCTGAGGTTGATCAGTTTACTTTCCCTTAAAAAGGACTGGTCTGAAACATTTCTGAGGTCCTTTCCACTTTCAAAGTTCTATAACTCCCAGTGCACTTTAAAAGGAAGGAAGGAAGGAGACGCACACTTACCATTCTGTTCCCGCTGCACTCCTGCCGCCAAGAGATCAGGCTCCCCGAGGCTGATGTCATTCAGCCTGGTCCCCAGACACTCCATGCAGAGATGCTTGCACCACTCCTCGGCCTCCAGCTCTGAAAATGAGCACATGCCATGGAAGTCAGGCAAGGCTACATAGGAATGATGGAGAAGGAATGTTTCCTGAACCAGTTTCCCAGGTAAGTGGTGAGCATTAAAAAATCTACCTTAAGAAAACTAAAAAGCTATATTTAAGCAGTGAAATAAAACAATCTCTACAATTGTTTCCCTTGACATTATAACATTGTATTTTAAAGTTATTTTAAGTTATTCCAATGTACTTTATCTTATTTATAAATAATAGACTGAGGTTTGTTTACTATCCAGTATATTTTAGATTGATTTAATTTGAGGAAAGAATTTACTCGGAAAAATTAATTAAATACAAAATAAAAATATATAAGTGAATAGCTGAAAAATGTCGAACTAGATTAAACACGATTGTCCTCCTGAATGTAACTTGGATTTGTGTGGACTGAAGTTCTGATCCCCGTCATTCTGAACTGCAGTGGATCATAGATCAGCAAAAGAATGTGATCGATTTCCTTTTACAAATCTCAAAAGTAGACCATCCTCACTTAAAAAAATTTAGGGAGAGGATATTAAAACTAACTTTCCCTTTTAGAAAACTCCAATTATCTAAGATATTGATTAGATCACTCTCTTTTTATTCCCATTACTTCCTGACTTCTCTATATTCGCGGTTTTTCTTTGCTTGAAACCTTAGAATACCCTACACTTACACAAAATCTTGTAGTATTGAATGCTTTCACAAACATGGATGAATTTGATCCTAATATAAGCCCTCTGTGCATGAGATGACTAAGGATTAGTGTCATAACTGGGTCTCATATCCTATCATGGGTCAGCGCCAAGACAGAATTGGAACCCAAGCCTTCTAACTATTTTTATATGCAGAGATCCAAAAGGTTAGATATTTTGGGCCAAGCCCCCAAATCACTGCACGGAAATTGGATAAGAGTTTTCCACTGACACCCACTCAGAGAAATTTCTGACTTTTTCACATAGCATAAGTCTGTACTAGAGCAGTTTAATATAGATTTCCTTCAAACCTCTTGCTCCTCTCTGTGGATGACATTGCAGCCTTTGTCCTGGCATTTTAAACTCCCCATAAAAACGTTATCTGTGACACGTTTTCTTGACTCCAGGGATTTGAGTATCAACTGCTCTGCTCGACGGCCAACGTCATCAAACCTGGGTAATGCTTTCTCCCCGTGCTCAGTCGCACCCCCTTAGCATCAAAAATGGGTTTGATCAATGAGATGTCAAGCCATATTTGTCACTTTTTCTTAGTTTTATCAAGACCATAGAATATTGTTAGAAAATAAAGAAAAAGAACATGCAGTCCCCCACGGAGTACTATTCTGATGAAAATAACACTTCCGATGTTCAAATCACAAAAGTGATTTTTCCTTGCAAAAGCTATGGTTTGCATCCTTCAGGGATTGTCCTCTGTGGTGTCAGACACAGCATGTGCCCAAGGAGAAAGCAGATTCTCATGTGGGCCAGGCCTGGCTCCTTGTCTGGCTGGTGGGTTTTTCCTCAAGAAAATAAAAAAGAATCCCTTCTGATCACAGGGCCTCTAATACAATAAAAAGGCATTGCTGAGGCTCACAGCTTTCTAAAAAAAAAAACTTTTTTTCTTCTGGTGAGGGAATGCCAGTCTTCACAGAAAAATTTTACACAAGCAACAATAGCACATATTGAAAATAATTTTCATTAGATATATGAATTTTGACTTCTAAAATTTATGAAAGTTTTGAAAGCTTTTCTAACAACAGATCAAAAGCTTAAGCCAATTCCCATGCCGTGTCTCTAGAAATCCTTGACATTTTTGCTAAGGGAGACAATATGGCTATATTTTTTCTTTATACATTTTAATATTTTGACTATTTCTCAGAACTCCACGACCTTCAATCATCAGTGAAATCACATGCAATTAACATCTCATCTGCATGACTCTACCTTGGAGTATTTCCAGGACCCCATAGATGGAAAGAAGAATATCTACTATGCTATGTGCGGTAAAATTAAAAGTGTGAAATATGACAAAGCACCTGTGTCACAATGTTTCCTTTAAATACTAAGTCAGTGCATGCTCAGAGGTTAAAGAAATATGTCCCTCACTCCTTCTAGTAACTCTTTTATCCTAGGATTGAATGAGATAAAGAAAACAACCACACAGTAAAGGGCTTCTAGGAAGCTCCAGCTGACTATTTTGAGTAGAACTCAACTTGGCGTTTCTGTAAGGACCAGAGCCAGTGGGCTGCCTCCACGGCAATGAGAGGGGCTCCTGGGCTTCCACCAGCAGGTAAAGATGGCTTTTGCAGCCAATCTTGAGAATTGCAACACTTCTGCATTTTAATAGTACAGCAGCATGTATGAAGAGAAATAGCAAGAGTAATACAATTAGACTAGATATAGTCACATTAAAGACTGAATTATAAACTATTTCAGAAAGAAACAGAGAGAGAAGGAGAGGGAGAGAGAGAGGGAGAAAGAGAAAGAGAGAGACATCCCTGCAATTCAGCTCAGAAGAATCAGATCAGATCAGAATCATCAAGGGTTCATTTCTTTATTAACAAACATTTTCTCACTATAAGCCAGGAACTGTGCTAAGAGGATATGGAAAAACACAGTTTCTGTTCTCAGTAATCTTACAGTCAGGTGGGTGGGCAGGCGAGTCTGATGTGTGGTTCTCTGGAGGGCTGTGGCTTAGCCTGTAGGAGCTGGGGCTCCAGGACAAAGGCTGAGCAGCTCAGAGGCAATCTGATCAGGGACCTGCAGGGCGAGCAGGAAGGGGAGGGAGTGTGTGTGAGTGTGTGTATCGGTATGTGAGTGTGTATCAGCTTGTGAGTGTGTATCAGTGTATGTGAGCGTGGGACAGTGTGCATATGAGTACGTTAGAGCGCATTAGTGTGTGACAGTATTTGTGAATGTGTGTGTGAGTGCACGGGTCTGTGTATGAGTACGTAAGTGTGAGGTATTTGTGCGAGAGTATGAGGGAGCGTTACGTGTCTCTGTGTGAATGTGCTGGAGGAACCAGGCTGCACTGAGGAGGGTGGTCGGGGCTGAGATGGAGAGGCACATCCAGGGCAGCAACAGTGACACCTTGTGACCAGCGAGGGACAGCCCTGAGTTCAAGGAGAAAAGTCTGAGAAGCAGTCAGCACTCTGTCCGTCCTCTTCCCGGTTTTGTAGTATTTAGTTCAGTTAGATCAGCCCCAAACCTTCACCTCAAAAGTACTAACCTTTGTAGTCTGCATACTTGATCTAACAGTTTTGCTGCAGACAAGCTCAATTTGTTTATTATACAAGGCTTTGTTGCTTAAAATCTGTTTTTGACAGTCACCTTTCAAATAATTATAGCTGTGCTTTTTATTTGCTCTTTTCTTAGGCAAACTCCATGTATTGAATTCCTTTAATATCTTTTATTGCATGTTAATTTACTTTGTCCCATCATTATTTAACTAGTGTTTTTCTCTGAATTACCTTACATCTTTCACCTTTTCATTGTCTGTGTTCACAGAACTGAGGAGATTAAATACAAATGCAATAATCTAATAAACCCACTGTATTTTAAAATATTTATTTTCCCATAATTTCAGTGCCTTTTGTCTTTTGTTTTATCTTTCAAGCGTCTACCTTGGTCTACACATAATGTGTAAATAATTAAATTTCTTTATGGAGGAATAAAGGCATAAAATGTTCTGCAACGTTTTCTACGTTTTTCTCTTTATGGTGGAAGTGCTTTCTCATTTAGATGTCTTTTTTGGATAGCTTGCAGCTATGCTCAAATTCTTAATTCAGGTCAATAACTTTTCTCTAGAACAGAACCCCAAATAATGTTTTCATTATGTATAGGATTAGTTAAATGAACAAATTTGGTAACTTCCAAAAGAAAAAAAACCTGAAAGATGTTTGGGAATAACAAGACAAATAGAGAAGAGAGACTAAACTAAATTATGAGACTGTAGGGAAAATGATGAGCAGGGACCCTGCAAAGTAGAGATACAGTCAAAGATGGACAGCTGCTCCTGAGTTTCTTTCCATCACTTCTTTGCAGAATTCTCGGGAGAATTTGCAGAATTATGGCTAGATTCCTTTGAATAAGAAGAGATCTTTACATAGCAGACTCTTAAGCATGCCTATTGAATAAATGATTAAATTTAAGCTTTATTACTTTCACTAAATTTAGGCCTTAGGATAACGACTTGAAAGTTAAATGATCCAAAAGGAGCTATATTTGAAAACAGTGAAAAAAGGGTCATCACATCTACAGAAAATAGGCTATCAGCTAAAATCATATAGCAGAATTAAAAATGACACTGAATCAGTTTCATGGTAATTTGCTGTAAGATGCAGGCAAGACTAGTTTTGTGTGGAAATAATAAATTTTTGTATTTAGTCCTCATTGGATTTGGCTTTTATTAATAATCTTAGGAAAATGTACGTAAGATAATACTGTTTTGTCATCAGCAAAACCAGGAATTCTTAAGCGTATGTAATTCTTATTTGCTGGGCAGATTTGCTATAATTTGGTGACAAATGTTGTTTTTATATTTACTGAAGTCTTAAATACTTCAGTATTTGCTGGAAAGTGAAGAAAAATGTCTCCTGATGTAGACTATTGCTACAAAGATCTCTTATTGTCATTTGAAATTTATAGAGCTATTAAAATATACTACATTTTGATGACATTTTCCATTCTTGAAAATTGGCACCTACTTCTTATTTAACTGGCCTTGTTGATATGTTATGGACTTTTCTTTTTCTCTTACTTTTTCTGTAGTAGGAAGATAAGAGACCAGTTAAACCCTAACTGCATGCTTCAGCAAAGACGGGAAGAATGTTTAGCTCACAGGAAAGGGCCCTCCCTGTCTGTTGAAGTCAGATGGGTAGGATTGATCAGTTCTGAGATGTGGAACGTTTAGTTTTCTTTTCTAAGTAAGAGGCGCGTTTATTTCCTGTCCCTGAGGTGCCTTAATTTACTCCTTTCCACATTCCCTCACACCTGATAATCCTTTAAAACTTGTTTCAAATACGCCCTTCTTTGTTTAGTTCCTTCAGGCCCAAGTTTGGATTTGACATCTTTCCTCTACATTTCCATTTCACTCTGTCTATACTTTGATTATAGTCCCTATATCCCTGAGTTATTTGTCTGCCTTTCCCAACCAATATATTCTGATACTAGAGTCAGGGAGACATTGATTTAGTCAGTCTAGAGCCAGTGCAGCACCTGGATATGGAAACTAATAAATAAATGTGGAACAAGTAAGTAGATGTGATTTGCAGTTGATTCCTGGAAATTAATACACATTCTAGAAACAAATGAAAATAATTTGGGAAGTAGTCACTTGCTGGATGTTTTGAAATCTTTATTCATCCCCATTTTAAGTGGAGATTATAACTTCTACTCTTCACAGCTGGCTCGTCTAGATAAAACAGATCTTTGATTAGGAAGGGGAAGAGAGAAATTTCAAATATGATTCTCTATCAAACTTCAGTAATTCTAAAATATCTCACATTCGAAAGGTTTCTTATTTTAATAAGCTGTCTTTTTCTTTTAGCCTCATTAGTGGTATTTATGCCAAAATGGAAGACTTGTATAAATTCCTTTTGATCCTATATATGATAAACACTTGACAAGATTTTTATTTTTTAGAGATATGGCAATGGAATCTTAGAAAAGGTCAACTTTGAGCCAAGGAAATGAGTTACCTAAGTTTATTTGATCTTTTATGCACATAATCATAACTTATTTTCGTTAATTTAACAGCAGATTGATACATCACATTTTTGGATTCAATATAGCATGTCTTATTCTGCCATTCTCTCCTTTTGTGAATTAGAGGAGTGAGGCGAGGCTTTCAGATGTGGCCAAAGAGAAAATCGCTCCCATCTGTCTTCCAAAGTAAAAAGTGACAAACAGCAAAAAATGATAGAACCATCGAATGTGCTGCTCTTTAGCCTGACAAGAATTTGCTGCAAAACGCTTTAATATGGAGGTTAGTCAATGACACAGAGCTTAAAGCAAATCAGAGAAAATAAGAAAGAACACAAATCAACACTTGTAAATAGCCTGAGAATGATGGGAAAATGATGTCAAAACATTACAAGCAAGCAAGGTAGAAAGGGGTCCTTTGCACTAACACTGAAGGTCAGTTCCAGAGTGAGTGCATTTGTGATAGAAAACCAGCCCCAGGAGGAACACTTTCCAATCTGTGGAATTCTTAATAGACACCACCTGAACACTTGATGTATGTGCCTAAGCTTCTCATAGGAACTTTTGTGAAGCAGGGAACCTTCTGAGAAAGAGGCACCATCAAGAGCTCTTAATCATGTTCTCATAAGGCCTAAAAGCAATTCCTTTCTATGCAGCAATCATGAGGTACTTGGGAGTAGAAAGGAAAACACGAAAGAGGAGAGCTCTGTGTTGGAATATGGAAGTGTTGCCAGTGCCATGGTTAGATAGCGAAGACTGTGCCTGAAACCACACAGAGCTCTGAAACTGTTTCTCTATACAGAGCCAAATTTATTACAAAAACCTTTGACAATCGCTCAGAGTATGGAATTGAATTTGGCCAACAATCTCAATGAGCCTGGGAGTGTATTATCCTCAAAGCTTCCAGAAAGGAACACAGCCTTGCCGACACTTTAGTTTTTGCCTGGTTAGACTAGTGTTGGACTTCTGTCCTTTAGAATTGTAAGATGATAAATTTGTGTTGGTTTAAGCTGCTGTGTGTAGGGCACGTTTTTATGTCAGAAACAGAACACCAAAACAAACACAAAGGCCAATTAGTCTCTTCCTCTCTACCAGGAAAACCTCCAAGCAAGCAAATTAATTTAATGGGATGTGATCCATGAAAAATTAGGAAGGTATACAGATATAGATGGAACATGATGTGATTAAATCTGCTTGAAGCTTAAGAAGTAAAATAAATAGGAAAGACTTCCTGGTTAACGCTGGGGTCGGGGAGTCTCAAAACAGAGAACGCAGGAACTGCCAAGAGCTAACCAAGAAAAACAGCAGGGGGTTGGAGGAGGGATGCTGGCAACGACGACTGAGGAGAGTTGGAGCAATCACCAGAAAGATGAGATGCAGCTTGAATCTTAAGATAATAAGAAAGGACTGGGTAGAAGGGGACATGATCTATAGGGAAGGGATGTAAAAGGATGCATGATCTAAAGGACCGGATGTCATATAAAAGGCAAATGCGATTTAAAGGGACACACTGGGTTTTGAGGGGCAAGAGTGATTTTTGTGGAGTCTTCCAGTTACACAGCCTTTAAGTGAGAAAAAAAGGCAAAAAAGAAGAACCCTTCAGCAACTGGGTGGGGGAGGGGAGAAGAAGAAAAAATAGAAAATTTAGGATCCTGTAAGACAAAAGGATGCCACATTTCAGAGAATTCACTCTCTCCCCCATCACCAAAGCAAACAAACCCTTGCTATGCTACCTGGACCTTGTTAAAAGGACAGAAAAGGGTAGAATTAAACTAGGACTCTTAAAAACACCCCAATGTCATAAGAATCAACAAAGGAAATAAAAGTCCATGGAGAACTATGGCAGAAATTCAAGACATGAAAATTCACACAAATTCAAATCAGTTTAGGAAAACTGCCTCTCGCCTCACCCCATTCCCCCCAAATGATAACATGACGCAGAAGAAAACTGTAAGTGTGCACTCCAAAAATAGTTGAATACATTCAAACAAGCATTTGTGGATATAAAAATTCAGTTTGAATTAGAAATTCAAAAACTAAGAATGGAAATGAACAACAACAACAAAAATAGGTGAAATGAAGAGTGGAATGAATCTAGAAAAGAAGTGAAAGAAAAAGAGAAAATTAACTCTGAAATGACAAATTATAAGATGCTTAAGAAAAGACAGTCTCAAATGAAAACTTACTAAGAGGCATTGACCAAAGTGAGAAAATAAAACTGTCATGAAAAAAGAAGTAAAAAGGAGAGAAGTAGTGGCGATGGGTACCAGGCAAAAGAATAATGGTGGCTTGAATTGATGGACCAGTAGAGTGGGCATAGTGGTGATAAGAACCGTTAAATTTAGAATATATTCATGAAAACCTATGATATTTGCAAGTTTGCAATATTTGCAATATTTGTAGCATGAGGGAAAGAGAGAGATTAAAGATGAACACAGAGGGACTTCCATGGTGGTGCAGTGGTTAAGAATCCTCCTGCCAATGCAGGGGACACAGGTTTGAGCCCTGGTCCGGGAAGATTCCACATGCCGCGGAGCAACTGGGCCTGTGTGCCACAACTGCTGAGCCTGAGCTCTAGAGCCCACGAGCTACAACTGCTGAGCCCATGTGCCACAACTACTGAAGCCCGCACGCCTAGAGCCCGTGCTCCACAACAAGAGAAGCCACCACAATAAGAAGTCTGCACATCGCAACAAAGAGTAGCCCCCCCGGCTCGCCACAACTAGAGAAGGACTGAGCGCAGCAACAAAGATCCAACACAGCCAATAAATAAATAAATACATTAATTAATTAATTAAAAAAAAAAGATGAACACAGAGTTTCTTGCTTGTGCAACTTTTCACTAAAAGTCATGGAATTGACTTTTAGTGAAAGTGTGAAGACTGTGGGAGAAGCAGATTTGGAAGAAAATAAGAGCTCAGTTTCAGAAATAAGTTTTAGATGCTTATTAGATATAGAAGTGAAAAGATTAGTAGGCAGTTGGATATATCAGCCTGGTGTTCAGAACAGAGGTTTAGACCGGACTTATAAATGTGGAGTCAACAGTGTATAGCTATCATTTAAAGGTAGGTATCCACGGGAGACCACCAACCAGTTTGAGTTGACAGAAAAAAAAGAAGACATATAAAGGCTAAGACCTGGGAGTCTCCCACAATTAGAGATCTGGGAGGGGGGAAGGAGGCTTAGAAGTAACAGACATTCAAGGAAGAAGAAACCAAAAAGAGTATATTATGCTGGAAGCCAAGGACAAATAGTGTTTCAAGGAGGGGAGCATGACTGTTTCATTTTATAGTTTTTTTCAGTTTTACTGAGGTATAATTGATGAATAAAATTGTAACATATATAAGGTGTACAACATGATGATTTGAGATATATATATATACACACACACACACACACACACACACACACACACACACACACACACACACACACACACATATATATATTTGTGAAAGAATCCCCGCAATAAAGTTAATTAACACATCCATCATCTCACATATTTAGGCTGGTTTTTTGTTTATTTGTTTGCTTTGGTGAGAACACTTAAGTTCTACTCCTTTAGCAAATTTTGATTTTACTATACAATATTATCAACTGTGATCACCATGTTGTACATAGATCCTCAGACCTTATTCATCTTATAACTGAAAGCTTGTACCCTTTTACCAACCTCTCCTCCTTTCTCCTACCCCCCAGCCCCTGACAACCACCATTCTATTCTCTGTTTCTATGAGTTCAACTTTTAAAAAAATGTCCACATATAAGTGATACTATGCAGTATTTGTCTTTCTCTGTCTGGATTATTTCATTTACCATAATGCCCTCAAGGTCCATCCATGTTTTTACAAATGGCAGGATTTCCTTCTTTTTAAAGGCTGAATAATATTCCATTGTGTATATACCACATTTTCTTTATCCATTCATCTGTTGATGGACACTTAGGTTTTTCTATATGTTGGCTTTTGTGAATAATGCTGTAATGAACATGGGACTAAAGATATCTCTTTGAGATAATGATTTCTTTTTCTTTAGATATATAAGCAGAAGTAGGAATACTGGATCATATGATAATTCTATTTTAATTTCTTGAGTAACTGTGTAGTCTGTACACCAATTTACATTCCACTGACAGTGTACAAGGGTTCTCTTTTCTCCACATCCTGGCCAGCATTTGTTATCTCTTGCCTATTGCATACACGGTCAATTAATTTTCTAAAAAGGCACCAAAAATACACAAAGAAAAAAGAAAAATCTCTTTCATAAATGGTGTTGGGAAAACTGGATATGCACATGCAAAAGAATGAAACTCCACCCCTATCTCACACTATACATAAAACAACTCAAAATGGATTAATGACTTGAATGTAAGACTTGAAATCATAAAACTCTTAGAAGAAAACAGAGAGTAAGCTCCTTGATTTTTACAATTCGATACCAAAGGCACAGGCAACAAAACAAAAATAAACAAGTGGGATTACATCAAACTAAAAAAGCTTCTTCACAGCAAAGGAAACCATCAACTAAGTGAAAAGGCAACATATGGAATAGTAGAAAATATTTGCAAGCCACATATCTGATAAGGGGTTAATATAAACAATGTACAAGGAACTCATCCAACTTAATAGTAAAAAAACCAAATGGTCCAATTAAAAAAATGGGCAAAGGACCTGAACAGGTATTTTTCCAAGGAAGACATACAAAAGGCCAACAGGTACATGAAAAGGTACTCAACAACATTAATCATCAAGGAAATGCAAATCAAAACTACAATGATATCACATGACCAACTGCTTTAAATACCAGCAAAGCTCAAATAAAATGAGGTCCAAATTTGACTACAAGATTCACCAATGTGGAGGGCATTTGTTTCCTTAGTAAGGAGGGTTTTTGATTGACTGATAGAAATAAAAGGCTGATCGAACAGGTACAAGGAAAACTAGGAGAGAAGAGACAGAAATTGGAGTCAGAATATAGGTAAATATAGACAACTCTTTTCAGAAGGTTTTGTTTGTCTTTTGTAAAAGACAGAAGCGAGGTGGCACAAGCGAGGTGGAGGGAAAAGTGAGATAAGAATTTTAGAGGGTATCTATCAGGATTTGTGCAGGGGTGTGGGAAGGAACTACAGTGTCATATACAGGCCTCCATGGTGATTCTGGACACGAGAGATGACCAAGAAGAATGAGCTTCTCGTGGTAACTGACGTGACAGAGATAAAGGGCATTTGAAATTGGTCCTGATGGCCCCATGCAGACAGTAGGGCGATAGATACAGTGAGTGCCGAGCGGAGAAAGGGATGGGCGGTCTTTCTGGCATCACAGTTTCCGGGGCTTCCTGGCGGCTCCTGCTGATGAAGTTGGAGCTTGCAGATTGCCAGGCGTATTCCACGGCAGTGAGAAACTTCCTCTTCACTGCAGACAAGGCCTCCCTGCGTCCTTGTCCTGCTGAGCGCACAGACTGTCGCCTAAGCCCCACTGACAGCGGACTGCACAGGGCTCTCTTCCCCTTGACTTTTGTGGAAAGAGATCCTGGGTCATCAGGAGGCAGTTGTTTCTTAATCTCACAAATCTTGGGGTCGTCTTTGACTTCTGTCATTTAACTCATTCCATACCTTCCATCTCATATCATCCAATGCATTCAGTAAATATGGATCCCCATTATGTGCAAAGCACCATTTAATGTCCCGGGGATAAAGTCTCTGCTTTCTTGGTTCATTCTAATGGAAACGGGCAATGAAGCAGCAGAAAGAACTAATTTAGGTAGTGACAGAGTCAGGTATTTGTGGTGGCTCTTTTAGACAGTGTGGTCAAGGAAGTCTTATTTATGCAGGCAACAGTGTCAAATGTAACATTAAAATATTTCTCACAAATCGCTTCTCCCCATTCCCATGGCTACCATTCTTTGTTTCCTTCTCTCTGCTGGACTGAGACGAAAGCTACTTCATGGACTTTCCTATAACAATCACCCCTACATCTAATCCATCTGAAACACTTTCATGCACAAAACGGATGCTGTCATTCTATTTCCCATTTTAAGCCTCTTTATGTGTATTTTAATATTTATTTTATTATCATATCTTGCCTGGACTACAGAAAATAGCATCCTAACATGTTTCTTGGTCTCCAGTTGCTCCCTCTATATCAGTCTTGAGTGCTATTCACCCAATTTTTTGGTTCTTCTCCTTAGGGCTTGTAGCATGATGGCATTTCCTTGCACAGTAACATCTGGTTTAGTCATTGGTTTGACGAATGAATTATGAGCAGAAATTCCTTGTGACACTTCTGTGTGGAAGTTGTAAGAGCTGGGTGTATAATTCTTTACACTCCCTTCCCATTGATGCAGTGAGGTGAAAGGAAACAATGAAACTGTGCTTGTGTCAGTCTGGATTCCTGATGTCCATGATGAACAGAGCCATTCTACAGACTCACAGGGTAAGCGAGGAAAAAAACGTTTGCTGGGTGAAGGGACTAAGATTTTAGGATTGTATGTTATGGCTACATGTCTCATGTTTCCTAATTTAAAAAAAAATAGAAGGAAAAAAAATAGAAGTGGGGTGATTCTATCACAAAAACTTAAAATGTGTCATTGTCTTGGTGGTCAGTCAGCAAGGAATAAGGAAACTGTAACCGGATGCAAGCTGATGCCAATTAGGAGGTGGTGAAATATTTGGTTAAAATGTCACCTGCAGTAACTTGGTGAAGGAGTTAGAAAATAACATGAAGTAGGGAAAGGAACTGAAAAGCAGAATATTAGCAAGTGTTAGTTGCTATAGGTTGCATTTGACAAGGTATAAGGAAAATAATTGGTCAGTTTGCACATAAAAGGATTTAAAGGAAGCAGAGTATATGTAAATAATTAGAGCCTTTCAAGGCTGAAAAAGGCAGCTGCTTCTCAACTCCAAGTCAACTCCAGTAAAAATAAAAATGATAAGGCTTTGAGCTATATAATCCTTTCTTGAAACCTCTGAATGGCTGAAAGTTCCTTGGAGTAAAGGTCCATCCAAGGGTGTGATGGCCAGTGTATCTCTTCATTCGGAGAAATAGCTCAGGAAGAAGGTACCAAGGGGGTGGTTCTCCCAACAAACGTGACCGCTCAAAGTCTGAAGGAGACCTTGCAGGAGGCCTAGAATTCAAGAGAAGTGTTTCTAGAAAAGAAATGTGGGCATAACTATTGGCACACGGAACTAAGTAAAAATCAAATAGATTAAAAATGGCTATGTATTCAGAAACAGAAATCTGCTCTAGAAAAAGTTAATGGCTTTTGGAGCTTGTATACCACCCTTGAGCTTCTAGGGCAGAAAGCTGTTGAGAAAGTGTCTCAGTTCCTAAAGAAGGTATACACGCCCATGTTCATTTCAGATGTCAAGTCAAGGCAGAGAAAAGAAAATCAGGAAAGTCCCAGAGACTGGAATCATACGTTTCATATAAAAAAGGACAGGTGACCCTCTTCTAGGGAGCAAAACTGGTACCTAGTCAAGTACAAGACCCCATTCCACACAGCAGGGGGCCTCTGCACAGTATTTATTCTGTCTCTGCCACAGTGAGGAGGAGTGTAGGTTTCTACCATGAAAAGCCACATCTGGACGTCCTCCAGCAACAAATGTGCATCCAACTGGATGAGACACCAAGATTGTGTCTTTTAGAAAGGGGTGAATGTATTTTTTGTTTAGGAAGAAAACTGAACAGATGTTTGGTGACCAGAAGTGCGGATGGTATATACCCTTTACTTGGTAAACTGGATCTGAAGCTTCTTCTTTCAGGTTCATAGTTAGATGGCATTTTCTCCCCTTGGAGTTAGGTGCCTGGCACACCGAATATTCGTTGAGTGAATGAGAAAGTAATACAGTATCACGTTCCCTTTAAGTACACAGAGTTTGAGTCGCTCTAAGAGCACACAGGGGGAGCACTGCCTGCAGTTAGGAGATGGGATGAATGTCATGAATATCTTTTTTTTTTTTTTATCTCTAAGAAGAATACACTAATGGTTTTGACCATAACGCCCGCTGGAATTCTTCTTTCATTCTAATCATACACTCAGAAATGAAGAGAGCATGGGGACCATGAAGAGTGTAAAATAACTAACGAGGAGTATAAAAATGATAATTATCCTGATAATTTACAAGATGACTATTAACATTTATACGTTCTTTTCACATGATCATAACTATGTACTTCCGACAAAGATGGCTTTTCAAAAACTAGTATCAAACTGAGAATATATAATAAATATTATGTTCAAATTCATTTTCCATTCACTGGGAATAAAGATAATATATTATCCTCAGAGAAGTACTCAGATGAGTCTGAAAAATTATTTCTTAGCAATTTGAAAACAAAATACAGAAATAATGAAAAAAACCCAACTGATTATTTTAAGTTCAAAAAACTACAAGAATTTAAAATATCAGATCCTGAAATTAATTGTATGCACTTTTGATGCATTAGTATACTTTAAATTTTAATCTTTACTTTTATATCACCTTTGCACCCATTCCAAACATTACATAATAATTTATTTAAAAATGTATTTGTTGACCAATCATCCTTTAAATTAATGGCTTGTGAAATGAGATAAATTGGAAATGTGTTTTCATATATTTCAGAAATATTTTATTAAAGTAAACTTTATAATACCAGTAAACGAGATTTGTCCTCTTGGGTTTGGATCCAGCTAAAGCTACCACCTGAAAACTGCTAAATATCCTCACCTTGGGAAAACATTCTAAAGAGAGCCACCATACTCATTCACCCAGGACCTAAAGCTAGAAATGTGAGACAAGGCGGCTGCCTTCACTTGCAACTCCTTCCCATACATATGCTGGAGTAAACAACCACAACCACGGAAATTAAAAGCAATCATCTGAGTTCCTAGGAAAGTACCATGGAAATTCCCCTCTCTAATTCTGAAAGAGAGGCATGAAACACCCTATCTCAAGCCACGGGAGGGTGTGTTCTTGTGCATCTCAGTGTGTATGTGTGAGGGGAGGGGAGAGTGAGTGGTGAGAGAGCTTCTCCTACACACTGGGGGTGTCAGGCTACTGGTTTCACTCCCGGGCTGGGAATCTGCTTATTGAACTTGCTGTTCTGAGTATTTGTCAATTTGATGAGGGGGCGGGGAAGGACTGGAAAGAGACCAAGAGGTGGCATTGGTGGCAGGCTGGCATTCACAAACATGAGATGGCAAAAATAAAACTTTAGTGTGTCCCAAGTGGACCCTGCTGAAGTCCAAGAGGGCTGCATGCTGGCTGAGGGCTGGATAGGGGACCCCAGCAACAGAAGTTCTTGCACAGACCCTGGTGGAGGCCGCTGGGCAGGGGTCAGCAGAGACGCGCGTGGGTCGATGGTCGGAGCACGTGTATGCAGAGCCGGGTCTGTGCAGGGAGGCGGCCGTCTTCCCAAAGAGCTCCCGAGTCCCACCCGAAGAGACCCTTCGGCTCGGAGACCACGCAAGTCCACGGAGGCCGGCACCGATGCTAGCCGACCAAACAGGTGTCGGGGTCTCTTCCTCGTCCTCAGATTTTCAACCTGACTATAAAAAGGCTCATTGTAAATCAACTGATGCACCCTTATGCAAAATTTGGTTTGATTAAAGTGAATCAATATGAAACTGTATACAAATATTTTCTATTTTCTATCTGTTCAAAGGAAATATCCATCTCCCAACAAAGACCTGAAGACAAAAGACCCAAATAGACAAGAAGAACAGAGCTTCAAACTTGGAGAATATAGTTAGGGTAGAAGAAAAACATTTTCAAGGAAAGACTCTCTTTACAAGAAATGGAGGTAAAGAAAGCAGTAAGTTACATCAGGAGCAAGCATTCTAAAAGTATCTAAGATAAATGTACATTCTGATTAAAATGTGAGCATCTCAAGACAGAAGCGTGGGAGAAAGAGGAGAGGAGAAAAGGAAGAAAACAATTGGAATTCCTGGAACTCTGCATCAGAACGCTGTGGGGAGATTAAATTCTGGGTTTATTTAGAAGAACTAAGTTGAAAAGAGGCTAGCTGTCTCTCTTCTGATTACTATTTGTTTCTGTGCTAAGCCCAGAAGTCAGCTTCTCAGAGTGGTCACAAGGTGGGTATAATTCAGATTTCCGATTCCGGCAAACAAGTAAGAAGACGTCTGTAATGTGCATTTACAGTTTGGGGAGATTGGTGACAGTCTATGTCATGTATTTTATGTACTCTTTCTAGTTTTCCTTTACATTGTATCTGTGTCTGTATTCAGTTTTAAAAATTAATCCAGTAAATTAAAGTTATAATTTAATAAACAACTATTTTAGGTAGGAAACCAAAATTAACTAGATGATCATTAATCATGTTGCCTTTTGGTATTCTTTGATAAGAATAGCTGAATTTTAGAGCCATTATCCCAACGACTGCACAGGAAGGAACCTTGATTTATTATTACAGAGTGTAATGGAAAGGGCTCCACTTTTTGGTTTTTTACCTTTTGACCCCCTCCCTTAACCTGGACCTCTAGCACCACGAATATTCTCTCTATAAGTTTGGTTTCTTTTTTTTTTGTTTTCTGTTTTTGTTTTTTTAGATTTTACATATAAGAGATCATAAGGTATTTGTCTTTCTCTGTCTGACTTATTTCACTTAGCACAATGCCCTTGAGGTCCATTCATGCTGTTACAAATGGCAAGATTTCATTATTTGTTATGGCTGAATAATATTCATATATATATGTATATATACATACACACAAAACAATTCTTTATCCAGTCAACCATCAACGGACACTTAGGTTGTTTTTATGTCTTGGCTATTGTAAATAATGTTACAATAAACATGGGGGTACGTATATCTCTTTGAATTAGAGTTTTCATTTTCTTCAAATAAATACCCAGAAGTGGAAATGCTAGATCTTATGATGGTTCTATTTTTAATTTTTTTGAGGAATATCCACACTCTTCTCCATAGTAGCTACACCAAGTGACATTCCCACCAGCAGTGCACAGGGGCTCCCTTTTTTCCACATCCTCGCCAACACTTATTTCTTGTCTTTTTGACCATAGCTGTTCTGACAGGTGTGAGGTGGTATCTTATTGAGGTTTTGATTTTGATTTGCATTTCCCTGATGATTAGTAATCTCAAGCATTTTTTCATACGTCTGTTGGCCATCTGCATGTCTTCTTTGGAAAAATGTCTATTCAGACTTCTGCCTATCTATCTATCTATCTATCATCTATCTATCTATCTATCTATCTATCTATCTATCTATCTATCTATCTATCTATCTATTTATTTATTTATGGCTGCGTTGGGTCTTCGTTGCTGAGCACAGGCTTCCTCTAGTCACGGCGAGCAGGGGCTACTCTTCATTGTGGTGCGTGGGGTCTAGGTGTTCAGGCTTCAGTAGTTGTGGTGCACAGGCTTAGTTGCTCCGCGGCATGTGGGATCTTCCTGGACCAGGGTTCGAACCCATGTCCCCTGCACTGGCAGGCGGGTTCTTAACCACTGTGCCACCAGGGAAGTCTCTCTGCACATTTTTTTTTTCCACATTTTTTAATTGGATTGTTTTTGTGCTGATTTGTATGAGTTCCTTATGTATAACCATTATCAGACATATCATTTGCAAATATTTTCTCCCATTCCATAGGTTGCCTTTTTTGTTGTTTATGGTTTTCTTTGCTGTGCAGAAGCTTTTTAGTTTGATGTGGTCCCACTTATTTATTTTTGCTTTTGTTGCTTTTGCTTTTGGTGTCAGATTCAAAAAATCATCGCCAAGACCTACGTCAAGGAGCTTACTGCCTAGAATTTTCTTCTTGGAGTTTTATGGTTTCAGGTCTTATGTTCAAATCTTTAATCCATTTTGAGTTAATTTTTGTGTATGGTGTGAGTTAGTGGTCCAGTTTAATTCTTTTGCATGTAACTGTCCAGGCTTCCCAACACCATTTATTGAAGACACTATTCCTTCCTCATTATAGAGGGGTCCTTCATAAAATTTTAGTTCTGATGAATATATCACTTGAGAAAGAAACATGAAATTATTTTAGTGATTACTTTAGGACCAATCTCCCCGCAAATGTCACTATCCTGCATTAGCACGCCCCATCCTAAAACAAACAATGAGAGAAAGTGGCCAGCCTCTTTGAGATTTGTATATTGGAGTCAACATTTACAAGTTGGTGGAAATTTTACATTCATTAATTTTTACTCAAATGAATAGACAGAGACACGTGTATCCTACTACTCTCCATATAAAAAGTAACACATTTAGCAACTGATTCAAGTCTATGTCCCCAAATATGAACAACTGATGCACCTTGCAGGCTGTCATGTACAGTGTCTGTTTCAGAAGCACAGAAATCATGTAGAAAAGATTTAGAAGTGGCCTTCAGGAAGGAAGTTGGGGCCCTGTCAGCCTGCGACATGAGAATCTGTTTCTGACATGCAGTACAGCCTCTTCCAAATGGACCTGGGGATGTGCTGAAAGTGAAACACGCCACCGCAGAGGTTCCTCCTCTCCTGGCACAGCTGGGACACACCCTGATCCTTTGCGTCAACAGACTTAGTTCTACCATTCACTGCTTATAGTGCAACACAGGATTTCTGACTGTTCATCCAACAATGTTTAAAACCTAGCACTTATTCAATGTCCAGAAAGATAGTGTCCTAGCAAATAATCACAGGTCCATCCAGATTAAGGTCTTTTTTAGCAATTCCCGAGACACGCCAAGACACACCATGGCTGTAAAACGCTAGGCAGGGCATGTTACTGCTGTCCTGACCCTCTCACTCCAGTCACCACATTTAATGACCTGCTTGCTCCTGTCCGCAGTGCCCTTGACTTTATCTCAGTCTGCTTAATTGACAAAGTTCTGCTGGTAAAGGTAAGCAGTGTGCAATTTCTCAGGGAATTGATTCCTAAATAAAAACACAAAGAAATATATCATGCAGAAATACATTATATTACACGATTATCTTCTTTTATAACATGACAGCATGTAGCCTTCTTTCTCACGTGTTCCTGGTCACTTCATCTCTTTCTTATGGACACTATTTTTTATGTTTTGCTGTGCCTCCTTTGTAAATAATCACCTTATGTAATGGGAAAGACCAGATGTTGCTAGTTTCTTCTGAACAAGTCACAGAGGAGAGAAAGCACAGATGGACAGAGAAGGCTAGGAGTTGGAGCAGTGGGAGCCCAGGCTGCCAGGAGCCCCCTTTATGTCTGGGATTCGGGGGCAGCAGAACCAGATACAAGGATTAAATGTTTAGAGAGTACTAACATTCGAAATTGCAGGGTGTGAAGGAAGTTTTCAAACTGTGTATATTGGCTTTTAATATGTTTTCAAATGTTCAGAGTAGGAAAAAATATCTCCTTAAGGGAACCAGACAGAACCATGTTGTAATTCTTAAGGGCTGGCCTTTGCCAGCTGAAGTCTGTTAAGGAATAGTGTCTTATTAGTATATGCAGGCTTACTGTTACAGCTCCTATAAGAGTCGATCAGGAATATTGAGAAATGAGTTATTGGAAACCCAGCTGCCAATTAACTTTTTCCCTTATTGGAAAAAGAAAGTTATATATGCAAACAATGAGCATCTTGAGGTTATTAGCTTGTGCTCTATTCTGGAATAATGAAAAAAGACACTAGAAAAAACGATGTTTCCATTTGTGAAAGAAATGGAGGAATACAGAGGAGATACTGGGAGATCTAAGTAGTGGAGCCAAGGAAGCGGAAGAACCCCTTTATTCTTTTTTTTTTTTTTTACTTTTTAAAAAAATTCTTATTAGTCATCCATTTTATACACATCAGTGTATACATGTCAATCCCAATCTCCCAATTCATCACACCATCACCACCACCCCCCCGCCACTTCCCCCCCTTGGTGTCCATATGTTTGTTCTCTACATCTGTGTCTCAACTTCTGCTCTGCAAACTGGTTCATCTGTACCATTTTTCTAGGTTCCACATACATGCGTTAATATACGATATTTGTTTTTCTCTTTCTGACTTACTTCACTCTTTATGACAGTCTCTAGATCCATCCACGTCTCTACAAATAACCCAATTTCATTCCTTTTTATGGCTGAGTAATAGTCCATTGTATATATGTACCACATCTTCTTTACCCATTCATCGATGGGCATTTAGGTTGCTTCCATGACCTGGCTATTATAAATAGTGCTGCAATGAACATTGGGGTGCATGTGTATTTTTGAATTATGCTTTTCTCTGGGTATATGCCCAGTAGTGCGATTGCTGGATCATATGGTAATTCTATTTTTAGTTTTTTAAGGAACCTCCATACTATTCTCCATAGTGGCTGTATCAATTTACATTCCCACCAACAGTGCAACAGGGTTCCCTTTAATCCACACCCTCTCCAGCATTTGTTTTTTTTTTTTTTTAATAAACATTATTATTATTTTTTTAAATTTTTATTTATTTATTTATTTATGGCTGTGTTGGGTCTTTGTTTCTGTGCGAGGGCTTTCTCTAGTTGTGGCAAGTGGGGGCCACTCTTCATCGCGGTGCGCGGGCCTCTCACTATCGCGGCCTCTCTTGTTGCAGAGCACAGGCTCCAGACGCCCAGGCTCAGTAATTATGGCTCACGGGCCCCGCCGCTCCGCGGCATGTGGGATCTTCCCAGACCAGGGCTCGAACCTGCGTCCCCTGCACTGGCAGGCGGACTCTCAACCACTGCGCCACCAGGGAAGCCCAGCCAGCATTTGTTGTTTGTACATTTTCTGATGATGCCCATTCTAACTGGTGTGAGGTGATACCTCATTGTAGTTTTGATTTGCATTTCTCTAATAATTAGTGACGTTGAGCAGCTTTTCATGTGCTTCTTGGCCATCTGTATGTCTTCTTTAGAGAAATGGCTACTTAGGTCTTCTGCCCATTTTTGGATTGGGTTGTTTGTTTTTTTAATATTGAGCTATATGAGCTGTTTATATATTTTGGAGATTATTCTTTGGCCATTGATTCATTTGCAAATATTTTCTCTCATTCTGAGGGTTGTCTTTTCGTCTTGTTTATGGTTTCCTTTGCTGTGCAAAGGCTTTGACCTTTCATTAGGTCCCATTTGTTTATTTTTGTTTTTATTTCCATTACTCTAGGAGGTGGATCAAAAATGACCTTGCTGTGATTTATGTTGAAGAGTGTTCTTCCTATGTTTTACTCTAAGAGTTTTATAGTGTCCGGTCTTACATTTAGCTCTCGAATCCATTTTGAGTTTATTTTTGTGTATGGTGTTAGGGAGTGTTCTAATTTCATTCTTTTACATGTAGCTGTCCAGTTTTCCCAGCACCACTTATTGAAGAGACTGTCTTTTCTCCATTGTATATCCTTGCCTCCTTTGTCATAGATTAGTTGACCATAGGTGTGTGGGTTTATCTCTGGGCTTTCTATCTTGTTCCATTGATCCATATTTCTGTTTTTGTGCCAGTACCATATTGTCTTGATTACTGTAGTTTTGTAGTATAGTCTGAAGTCAGGGAGTCTGATTCCTCCAGCTCCGCTTTTTTCCCTCAAGATTGCTTTGGCTATTCGGGGTATTTTGTGTCTCCATACAAATTTTAAGATTTTTTGTTCTAGTTCTGTAAAAAATGCCATTGGTAATTTGATAGGGATTGCATTGAATCTGTAGATTGCTTTGGGTAGTATAGTCATTTTCACAATATTGATTCTTTCAATCCAAGAACATAATATATCTCTCCATCTGTTGGTATCATCTTTAATTTCTTTCATCAGTGTCTTATAGCTTTCTGCATACAGGTCTTTTGTCTCCCTAGGCAGGTTTATTCCTAGGAATTTTATTCTTTTTGTTGCAATGGTAAATGGGAGTGTCCCTTAATTTTTCTTTAAGATTTTTCATCATTAGTTTATAGGAATGCAAGAGATTTCTGTGCATTAATTTTGTACCCTGCAACTTTACCAAATTTTTGATTAGCTCTAGCAGTTTTCTGGTGGCATCTTTAGGATTCTCTATGTATAGTATCATGTCATCTGCAAACAGTGACAGCTTTACTTCTTCTTTTCCAATTTGTATTCCTTTTATTTCTTTTTTTTCTCTGATTGCTGTGGCTAGGACTTCCAAAACTATGTTGAATACTAGTGGTGAGAGTGGACATCCTTGTGTTGAACCTGATCTTAGAGGAAATGCTTTCAGTTTTTCAACATTGAGAATGATGTTTGCTGTGGCTTTGTCATAATTGGCCTTTATTATGTTGAGGTAGGTTCCCTCTATGCCCACTTTCTGGAGAGTTTTTATCATAAATGGGTGTTGACTTTTGTCAAAAGCTTTTTCTGCATCTGTTGAGATGATCATATGGTTTTTCTTCTTCAATTTGTTATATGGTGTATCACATTGATTGATTTGCATATATTGAAGAATTCTTTCATCCGTGGGATAAATCCCACTTGATCATGGTGTATGATCCTTTCAATGTGTTGTTGGATTCTTTTTGTTAGAATTTTGTTGAGTATTTTTGCATCTATATTCATCAGTGATATTGGTCTGTAATTTTCTTTTTTTGTAGTATCTTTGTCTGGTTTGGGTATCAGGGTGATGGT